>NW_024037061.1:12156153-12863936 GCF_015706575.1 Patiria miniata
TTAATGGCAAACTTACTTCTTGTATTGAACAATTATTATTTCAGATCAACAAGCACCTGTGATCGACAATTGTCCTTCGAATGTAAGGACCAACAACGCTATGGTAACCTGGACACCAGATCCTACAGCTACTGACGATGATGGTACCACTCCAGAAGTAATCTGCTTTCCAGCCGCTGGTAGTTCATTTCCAGTCGATGAGACCACAAATGTTGTTTGTAACGCGAGTGATACTGCTGGAAATGAGGCCATCTGCACTTTTAATGTAACTGTAGGTAGGTGTATCAATTCACTATTGTATTTGATGTATCTTTTGTCGTTTTCTTCGACATCGCAATTTAATGGCAAACTTCCTTCTTTTATTGAACAATTATTATTTCAGACCAACAAGCACCTGTGATCGACAATTGCCCTTCGAATGTAAAGACCAACAATGCTATGGTAACCTGGACACCAGATCCAACAGCTACTGACGATGATGGGACAACTCCTAAAGTAACCTGCATTCCAGCCGCTGGCAGTTCATTTCCAGTCGATGAGACAACAAATGTTGTTTGTAACGCCATTGATGCTGCTGGAAATGAGGCCATCTGCACTTTTAATGTAACTGTAGGTAGGTGTATCAATTCACTATTGTACTTGATGTATCTTTTGTCGTTTTCTTCGACATCGCAATTGAAGGGCAAACTTCCTTCTTTTATTGAACAATTATTATTTCAGATCAACAAGCACCTGTGATCGACAATTGTCCTTCGAATGTAAGGACCAACAACGCTATGGTAACCTGGACACCAGATCCAACAGCTTCTGACGATGATGGGACAACTCCTGAAGTAATGTGTATTCCAGCCGCTGGTAGTTCATTTCCAGTCGATGAGACAACAAATGTTGTTTGTAACGCGAGTGATGCTGCTGGAAATGAGGCCATCTGCACTTTTAATGTTACTGTAGGTAGGTGTATCAATTCACTATTGTACTTGGTGTATCTTTTGTCGTTTTCTTCGACATCGCAATTTAATGGCAAACTTCCTTCTTTTATTGAACAATTATTATTTCAGACCAACAAGCACCTGTGATCGACAATTGTCCTTCGAATGTAAGGACCAACAACGCTATGGTAACTTGGACACCAGATCCAACAGCTACTGACGATGATGGGACAACTCCTGAAGTAACCTGCATTCCAGCCGCTGGCAGTTCATTTCCAGTCGATGAGACAACAAATGTTGTTTGTAACGCGATTGATGCTGCTGGAAATGAGGCCATCTGCACTTTTAATGTAACTGTAGGTAGGTGTATCAATTCACTTTTGTACTTGATGTAACTTTTGTCGTTTTCTTCGACATCGCAATTTAATGGCAAACTTACTTCTTTTATTGAACAATTATTATTTCAGATCAACAAGCACCTGTGATCGACAATTGTCCTTCGAATGTAAGGACCAACAACGCTATGGTAACCTGGACACCAGAACCAACAGCTACTGACGATGATGGGACAACTCCTGAAGTAATCTGTATTCCAGCCGCTGGCAGTTCATTTCCAGTCGATGAGACAACAAATGTTGTTTGTAACGCGAGTGATGCTGCTGGAAATGAGGCCATCTGCACTTTTAATGTAACTGTAGGTAGGTGTATCAATTCACTATTGTACTTGATGTATCTTTTGTCGTTTTCTTCGACATCGCAATTTAATGGCAAACTTCCTTCTTTTATTGAACAATTATTATTTCAGATCAACAAGCACCTGTGATCGACAATTGTCCTTCGAATGTAAGGACCAACAACGCTATGGTAACTTGGACACCAGATCCAACAGCTACTGACGATGATGGGACAACTCCTGAAGTAACCTGCATTCCAGCCGCTGGCAGTTCATTTCCAGTCGATGAGACAACAAATGTTGTTTGTAACGCGATTGATGCTGCTGGAAATGAGGCCATCTGCACTTTTAATGTAACTGTAGGTAGGTGTATCAATTCACTTTTGTACTTGATGTAACTTTTGTCGTTTTCTTCGACATCGCAATTTAATGGCAAACTTACTTCTTTTATTGAACAATTATTATTTCAGATCAACAAGCACCTGTGATCGACAATTGTCCTTCGAATGTAAGGACCAACAACGCTATGGTAACCTGGACACCAGATCCTACAGCTACTGACGATGATGGTACCACTCCAGAAGTAATCTGCTTTCCAGCCGCTGGTAGTTCATTTCCAGTCGATGAGACCACAAATGTTGTTTGTAACGCGAGTGATACTGCTGGAAATGAGGCCATCTGCACTTTTAATGTAACTGTAGGTAGGTGTATCAATTCACTATTGTATTTGATGTATCTTTTGTCGTTTTCTTCGACATCGCAATTTAATGGCAAACTTCCTTCTTTTATTGAACAATTATTATTTCAGACCAACAAGCACCTGTGATCGACAATTGCCCTTCGAATGTAAAGACCAACAATGCTATGGTAACCTGGACACCAGATCCAACAGCTTCTGACGATGATGGGACAACTCCTGAAGTAATCTGTATTCCAGCCGCTGGCAGTTCATTTCCAGTCGATGAGACCACAAATGTTGTTTGTAACGCGAGTGATACTGCTGGAAATGAGGCCATCTGCACTTTTAATGTAACTGTAGGTAGGTGTATCAATTCACTATTGTATTTGATGTATCTTTTGTCGTTTTCTTCGACATCGCAATTTAATGGCAAACTTCCTTCTTTTATTGAACAATTATTATTTCAGACCAACAAGCACCTGTGATCGACAATTGCCCTTCGAATGTAAAGACCAACAATGCTATGGTAACCTGGACACCAGATCCAACAGCTACTGACGATGATGGGACAACTCCTGAAGTAACCTGCATTCCAGCCGCTGGCAGTTCATTTCCAGTCGATGAGACAACAAATGTTGTTTGTAACGCCATTGATGCTGCTGGAAATGAGGCCATCTGCACTTTTAATGTAACTGTAGGTAGGTGTATCAATTCACTATTGTACTTGATGTATCTTTTGTCGTTTTCTTCGACATCGCAATTGAAGGGCAAACTTCCTTCTTTTATTGAACAATTATTATTTCAGATCAACAAGCACCTGTGATCGACAATTGTCCTTCGAATGTAAGGACCAACAACGCTATGGTAACCTGGACACCAGATCCAACAGCTTCTGACGATGATGGGACAACTCCTGAAGTAATGTGTATTCCAGCCGCTGGCAGTTCATTTCCAGTCGATGAGACAACAAATGTTGTTTGTAACGCGAGTGATGCTGCTGGAAATGAGGCCATCTGCACTTTTAATGTTACTGTAGGTAGGTGTATCAATTCACTATTGTACTTGATGTATCTTTTGTCGTTTTCTTCGACATCGCAATTTAATGGCAAACTTCCTTCTTTTATTGAACAATTATTATTTCAGACCAACAAGCACCTGTGATCGACAATTGTCCTTCGAATGTAAGGACCAACAACGCTATGGTAACCTGGACACCAGATCCAACAGCTACTGACGATGATGGGACAACTCCTGAAGTAACCTGCATTCCAGCCGCTGGCAGAACATTTCCAGTCGATGACACAACAAATGTTGTTTGTAACGCGAGTGATGCTGCTGGAAATGAGGCCATCTGCACTTTTAATGTAACTGTAGGTAGGTGTATCAATTCACTTTTGTACTTGATGTAAGTTTTGTCGTTTTCTTCGACATCGCAATTTAATGGCAAACTTCCTTCTTTTATTGAACAATTATTATTTCAGATCAACAAGCACCTGTGATCGACAATTGTCCTTCGAATGTAAGGACCAACAACGCTATGGTAACCTGGACACCAGATCCTACAGCTACTGACGATGATGGTACCACTCCTGAAGTAATCTGCTTTCCAGCCGCTGGTAGTTCATTTCCAGTCGATGAGACAACAAATGTTGTTTGTAACGCGAGTGATGCTGCTGGAAATGAGGCCATCTGCACTTTTAATGTAACTGTAGGTAGGTGTATCAATTCACTATTGTACTTGATGTATGTTTTGTCGTTTTCTTCGACATCGCAATTTAATGGCAAACTTCCTTCTTTTATTGAACAATTATTATTTCAGACCAACAAGCACCTGTGATCGACAATTGTCCTTCGAATGTAAGGACCAACAACGCTATGGTAACCTGGACACCAGATCCAACAGCTACTGACGATGATGGGACAACTCCTGAAGTAACCTGCATTCCAGCCGCTGGCAGTTCATTTCCAGTCGATGAGACAACAAATGTTATTTGTAACGCGAGTGATGCTGCTGGAAATGAGGTCATCTGCACTTTCAATGTTACTGTAGGTAGGTGTATCAATTCATTAATTTACTTGATGTATCTTTTGTCGTTTTCTTCGACATCGCAATTTAATGGCAAACTTCCTTCTTTTATTGAACAATTATTATTTCAGATCAACAAGCACCTGTGATCGACAATTGTCCTTCGAATGTAAGGACCAACAACGCTATGGTAACCTGGACACCAGAACCAACAGCTACTGACGATGATGGGACAACTCCTGAAGTAATCTGTATTCCAGCCGCTGGCAGTTCATTTCCAGTCGATGAGACAACAAATGTTGTTTGTAACGCGAGTGATGCTGCTGGAAATGAGGCCATCTGCACTTTTAATGTAACTGTAGGTAGGTGTATCAATTCACTATTGTACTTGATGTATCTTTTGTCGTTTTCTTCGACATCGCAATTTAATGGCAAACTTCCTTCTTTTATTGAACAATTATTATTTCAGATCAACAAGCACCTGTGATCGACAATTGTCCTTCGAATGTAAGGACCAACAACGCTATGGTAACCTGGATACCAGATCCAACAGCTTCTGACGATGATGGGACAACTCCTGAAGTAATGTGTATTCCAGCCGCTGGCAGTTCATTTCCAGTCGATGAGACAACAAATGTTGTTTGTAACGCGAGTGATGCTGCTGGAAATGAGGCCATCTGCACTTTTAATGTAACTGTAGGTAGGTGTATCAATTCACTATTGTACTTGATGTATCTTTTGTCGTTTTCTTCGACATCGCAATTTAATGGCAAACTTCCTTCTTTTATTGAACAATTATTATTTCAGACCAACAAGCACCTGTGATCGACAATTGTCCTTCGAATGTAAGGACCAACAACGCTATGGTAACCTGGACACCAGATCCAACAGCTACTGACGATGATGGGACAACTCCTGAAGTAACCTGCATTCCAGCCGCTGGCAGTTCATTTCCAGTCGATGAGACAACAAATGTTGTTTGTAACGCGATTGATGCTGCTGGAAATGAAGCCATCTGCACTTTCAATGTAACTGTAGGTAGGTGTATCAATTCATTAATTTACTTGATGTATCTTTTGTCGTTTTCTTCGACATCGCAATTTAATGGCAAACTTCCTTCTTTTATTGAACAATTATTATTTCAGATCAACAAGCACCTGTGATCGACAATTGTCCTTCGAATGTAAGGACCAACAACGCTATGGTAACCTGGACACCAGATCCAACAGCTACTGACGATGATGGGACAACTCCTGAAGTAATCTGTATTCCAGCCGCTGGCAGTTCATTTCCAGTCGATGAGACAACAAATGTTGTTTGTAACGCGAGTGATGCTGCTGGAAATGAGGCCATCTGCACTTTTAATGTAACTGTAGGTAGGTGTATCAATTCACTATTGTACTTGGTGTATCTTTTGTCGTTTTCTTCGACATCGCAATTTAATGGCAAACTTCCTTCTTTTATTGAACAATTATTATTTCAGACCAACAAGCACCTGTGATCGACAATTGTCCTTCGAATGTAAGGACCAACAACGCTATGGTAACTTGGACACCAGATCCAACAGCTACTGACGATGATGGGACAACTCCTGAAGTAACCTGCATTCCAGCCGCTGGCAGTTCATTTCCAGTCGATGAGACAACAAATGTTGTTTGTAACGCGATTGATGCTGCTGGAAATGAGGCCATCTGCACTTTTAATGTAACTGTAGGTAGGTGTATCAATTCACTTTTGTACTTGATGTAACTTTTGTCGTTTTCTTCGACATCGCAATTTAATGGCAAACTTACTTCTTTTATTGAACAATTATTATTTCAGATCAACAAGCACCTGTGATCGACAATTGTCCTTCGAATGTAAGGACCAACAACGCTATGGTAACCTGGACACCAGATCCTACAGCTACTGACGATGATGGTACCACTCCAGAAGTAATCTGCTTTCCAGCCGCTGGTAGTTCATTTCCAGTCGATGAGACCACAAATGTTGTTTGTAACGCGAGTGATACTGCTGGAAATGAGGCCATCTGCACTTTTAATGTAACTGTAGGTAGGTGTATCAATTCACTATTGTACTTGATGTATCTTTTGTCGTTTTCTTCGACATCGCAATTTAATGGCAAACTTCCTTCTTTTATTGAACAATTATTATTTCAGACCAACAAGCACCTGTGATCGACAATTGCCCTTCAAATGTAAAGACCAACAATGCTATGGTAACCTGGACACCAGATCCAACAGCTACTGACGATGATGGGACAACTCCTGAAGTAACCTGCATTCCAGCCGCTGGCAGTTCATTTCCAGTCGATGAGACAACAAATGTTGTTTGTAACGCCATTGATGCTGCTGGAAATGAGGCCATCTGCACTTTTAATGTAACTGTAGGTAGGTGTATCAATTCACTATTGTACTTGATGTATCTTTTGTCGTTTTCTTCGACATCGCAATTGAAGGGCAAACTTCCTTCTTTTATTGAACAATTATTATTTCCGATCAACAAGCACCTGTGATCGACAATTGTCCTTCGAATGTAAGGACCAACAACGCTATGGTAACCTGGACACCAGATCCAACAGCTTCTGACGATGATGGGACAACTCCTGAAGTAATGTGTATTCCAGCCGCTGGCAGTTCATTTCCAGTCGATGAGACAACAAATGTTGTTTGTAACGCGAGTGATGCTGCTGGAAATGAGGCCATCTGCACTTTTAATGTAACTGTAGGTAGGTGTATCAATTCACTATTGTACTTGATGTATCTTTTGTCGTTTTCTTCGACATCGCAATTTAATGGCAAACTTCCTTCTTTTATTGAACAATTATTATTTCAGACCAACAAGCACCTGTGATCGACAATTGTCCTTCGAATGTAAGGACCAACAACGCTATGGTAACCTGGACACCAGATCCAACAGCTACTGACGATGATGGGACAACTCCTGAAGTAACCTGCATTCCAGCCGCTGGCAGTTCATTTCCAGTCGATGAGACAACAAATGTTGTTTGTAACGCGAGTGATGCTGCTGGAAATGAGGCCATCTGCACTTTCAATGTAACTGTAGGTAGGTGTATCAATTCATTAATTTACTTGATGTATCTTTTGTCGTTTTCTTCGACATCGCAATTTAATGGCAAACTTCCTTCTTTTATTGAACAATTATTATTTCAGATCAACAAGCACCTGTGATCGACAATTGTCCTTCGAATGTAAGGACCAACAACGCTATGGTAACCTGGACACCAGATCCAACAGCTACTGACGATGATGGGACAACTCCTGAAGTAATCTGTATTCCAGCCGCTGGCAGTTCATTTCCAGTCGATGAGACAACAAATGTTGTTTGTAACGCGATTGATGCTGCTGGAAATGAGGCCATCTGCACTTTTAATGTAACTGTAGGTAGGTGTATCAATTCACTTTTGTACTTGATGTAACTTTTGTCGTTTTCTTCGACATCGCAATTTAATGGCAAACTTACTTCTTTTATTGAACAATTATTATTTCAGATCAACAAGCACCTGTGATCGACAATTGTCCTTCGAATGTAAGGACCAACAACGCTATGGTAACCTGGACACCAGATCCTACAGCTACTGACGATGATGGTACCACTCCAGAAGTAATCTGCTTTCCAGCCGCTGGTAGTTCATTTCCAGTCGATGAGACAACAAATGTTGAATGTAACGCGAGTGATGCTGCTGGAAATGAGGCCATCTGCACTTTTAATGTAACTGTAGGTAGGTGTATCAATTCACTATTGTACTTGATGTAATTTTTGTCGTTTTCTTCGACATCGCAATTTAATGGCAAACTTCCTTCTTTTATTGAACAATTTTTATTTCAGATCAACAAGCACCTGTGATCGACAATTGTCCTTCGAATGTAAGGACCAACAACGCTATGGTAACCTGGACACCAGATCCTACAGCTACTGACGATGATGGTACCACTCCAGAAGTAATCTGCTTTCCAGCCGCTGGTAGTTCATTTCCAGTCGATGAGACAACAAATGTTGTTTGTAACGCGAGTGATGCTGCTGGAAATGAGGCCATCTGCACTTTTAATGTAAATGTAGGTAGGTGTATCAATTCATTAATTTACTTGATGTATCTTTTGTCGTTTTCTTCGACATCGCAATTTAATGGCAAACTTCCTTCTTTTATTGAACAATTATTATTTCAGATCAACAAGCACCTGTGATCGACAATTGTCCTTCGAATGTAAGGACCAACAACGCTATGGTAACCTGGAAACCAGATCCAACAGCTACTGACGATGATGGGACAACTCCTGAAGTAATCTGTATTCCAGCCGCTGGCAGTTCATTTCCAGTCGATGAGACAACAAATGTTGTTTGTAACGCGAGTGATGCTGCTGGAAATGAGGCCATCTGCACTTTTAATGTAACTGTAGGTAGGTGTATCAATTCACTATTGTACTTGGTGTATCTTTTGTCGTTTTCTTCGACATCGCAATTTAATGGCAAACTTCCTTCTTTTATTGAACAATTATTATTTCAGACCAACAAGCACCTGTGATCGACAATTGTCCTTCGAATGTAAGGACCAACAACGCTATGGTAACTTGGACACCAGATCCAACAGCTACTGACGATGATGGGACAACTCCTGAAGTAACCTGCATTCCAGCCGCTGGCAGTTCATTTCCAGTCGATGAGACAACAAATGTTGTTTGTAACGCGATTGATGCTGCTGGAAATGAGGCCATCTGCACTTTTAATGTAACTGTAGGTAGGTGTATCAATTCACTTTTGTACTTGATGTAACTTTTGTCGTTTTCTTCGACATCGCAATTTAATGGCAAACTTACTTCTTTTATTGAACAATTATTATTTCAGATCAACAAGCACCTGTGATCGACAATTGTCCTTCGAATGTAAGGACCAACAACGCTATGGTAACCTGGACACCAGATCCTACAGCTACTGACGATGATGGTACCACTCCAGAAGTAATCTGCTTTCCAGCCGCTGGTAGTTCATTTCCAGTCGATGAGACCACAAATGTTGTTTGTAACGCGAGTGATACTGCTGGAAATGAGGCCATCTGCACTTTTAATGTAACTGTAGGTAGGTGTATCAATTCACTATTGTACTTGATGTATCTTTTGTCGTTTTCTTCGACATCGCAATTTAATGGCAAACTTCCTTCTTTTATTGAACAATTATTATTTCAGACCAACAAGCACCTGTGATCGACAATTGCCCTTCAAATGTAAAGACCAACAATGCTATGGTAACCTGGACACCAGATCCAACAGCTACTGACGATGATGGGACAACTCCTGAAGTAACCTGCATTCCAGCCGCTGGCAGTTCATTTCCAGTCGATGAGACAACAAATGTTGTTTGTAACGCCATTGATGCTGCTGGAAATGAGGCCATCTGCACTTTTAATGTAACTGTAGGTAGGTGTATCAATTCACTATTGTACTTGATGTATCTTTTGTCGTTTTCTTCGACATCGCAATTGAAGGGCAAACTTCCTTCTTTTATTGAACAATTATTATTTCAGATCAACAAGCACCTGTGATCGACAATTGTCCTTCGAATGTAAGGACCAACAACGCTATGGTAACCTGGACACCAGATCCAACAGCTTCTGACGATGATGGGACAACTCCTGAAGTAATGTGTATTCCAGCCGCTGGCAGTTCATTTCCAGTCGATGAGACAACAAATGTTGTTTGTAACGCGAGTGATGCTGCTGGAAATGAGGCCATCTGCACTTTTAATGTAACTGTAGGTAGGTGTATCAATTCACTATTGTACTTGATGTATCTTTTGTCGTTTTCTTCGACATCGCAATTTAATGGCAAACTTCCTTCTTTTATTGAACAATTATTATTTCAGACCAACAAGCACCTGTGATCGACAATTGTCCTTCGAATGTAAGGACCAACAACGCTATGGTAACCTGGACACCAGATCCAACAGCTACTGACGATGATGGGACAACTCCTGAAGTAACCTGCATTCCAGCCGCTGGCAGTTCATTTCCAGTCGATGAGACAACAAATGTTGTTTGTAACGCGAGTGATGCTGCTGGAAATGAGGCCATCTGCACTTTCAATGTAACTGTAGGTAGGTGTATCAATTCATTAATTTACTTGATGTATCTTTTGTCGTTTTCTTCGACATCGCAATTTAATGGCAAACTTCCTTCTTTTATTGAACAATTATTATTTCAGATCAACAAGCACCTGTGATCGACAATTGTCCTTCGAATGTAAGGACCAACAACGCTATGGTAACTTGGACACCAGATCCAACAGCTACTGACGATGATGGGACAACTCCTGAAGTAATCTGTATTCCAGCCGCTGGCAGTTCATTTCCAGTCGATGAGACAACAAATGTTGTTTGTAACGCGAGTGATGCTGCTGGAAATGAGGCCATCTGCACTTTTAATGTAACTGTAGGTAGGTGTATCAATTCACTTTTGTACTTGATGTAACTTTTGTCGTTTTCTTCGACATCGCAATTTAATGGCAAACTTACTTCTTTTATTGAACAATTATTATTTCAGATCAACAAGCACCTGTGATCGACAATTGTCCTTCGAATGTAAGGACCAACAACGCTATGGTAACCTGGACACCAGATCCTACAGCTACTGACGATGATGGTACCACTCCAGAAGTAATCTGCTTTCCAGCCGCTGGTAGTTCATTTCCAGTCGATGAGACAACAAATGTTGAATGTAACGCGAGTGATGCTGCTGGAAATGAGGCCATCTGCACTTTTAATGTAACTGTAGGTAGGTGTATCAATTCACTATTGTACTTGATGTAATTTTTGTCGTTTTCTTCGACATCGCAATTTAATGGCAAACTTCCTTCTTTTATTGAACAATTTTTATTTCAGATCAACAAGCACCTGTGATCGACAATTGTCCTTCGAATGTAAGGACCAACAACGCTATGGTAACCTGGACACCAGATCCTACAGCTACTGACGATGATGGTACCACTCCAGAAGTTATCTGCTTTCCAGCCGCTGGTAGTTCATTTCCAGTCGATGAGACAACAAATGTTGTTTGTAACGCGAGTGATGCTGCTGGAAATGAGGCCATCTGCACTTTTAATGTAAATGTAGGTAGGTGTATCAATTCACTATTGTACTTGGTGTATCTTTTGTCGTTTTCTTCGACATCGCAATTGAAGGGCAAACTTCCTTCTTTTATTGAACAATTATTATTTCCGATCAACAAGCACCTGTGATCGACAATTGTCCTTCGAATGTAAGGACCAACAACGCTATGGTAACCTGGACTCCAGATCCTACAGCTACTGACGATGATGGTACCACTCCAGAAGTAATCTGCTTTCCAGCCGCTGGTAGTTCATTTCCAGTCGATGAGACAACAAATGTTGAATGTAACGCGAGTGATGCTGCTGGAAATGAGGCCATCTGCACTTTTAATGTAACTGTAGGTAGGTGTATCAATTCGCTTTTGTACTTGGTGTATCTTTTGTCGTTTTCTTCGACATCGTAATTTAATGGCAAACATCCTTCTTATATTGAACAATTATTATTTCAGATCAACAAGCACCTGTGATCGACAATTGTCCTTCGAATGTAAGGACCAACAACGCTGTGGTAACCTGGACGCCAGATCCTACAGCTACTGACAATGATGGGACCACACCTGCAGTATCCTGCATTCCAGCCGCTGGCAGTTCATTTCCAATCGATGCAACTACAATTGTTGTTTGTAACGCAATTGATGCTGCTGGAAATGAGGCCATCTGCACTTTTAATGTCGCTGTAGGTAGGTGTATAAATTCAAGCATTACTTTATTGAACTTTATGCATCGTTTGTGGCATTGATTGACATTTTTATTGAACACTTATAATGTTACTATGGGAAGGTCTAATAAACTCTTACTTTTGTACTTTAAGAAACACTTTTTTTTTTTAGTTTTTAGCGACATAACAATTAAATCTAAGTTTCCCTTTTTTATTGAAAAATGATGATTTCAGATCAACAAGCACCTGTGATCAACAGTTGCCCTTTGGATGTAAGGACTGAAAACGCTACAGTCACCTGGACACCAGATCCTACAGCTACTGATGATGATGGGACCACTCCTGAAGTAACCTGCTTTCCAGCCGCTGGTCGTTCATTTCCCGTTGATGTCACTTCAATTGTTGTTTGTAACGCGAGTGATGCTGCCGGAAATGAGGCGGAGTGCATTTTTACTGTAACAGTCGGTAAGTTGTTGTTCAAAAATTAGTCTGATTAAAACATAGTTCTGTTAGTATTCTTCTTCGACCTGCTGATTTTCTTTCCGTTTTGTTATACAGATCCCAAAGTTGTTGTTGTTTCCATGCCGATAAATGAAACTAATGGATTAGATGTTCCTTTCATCGAAGCTTATAACGACATCACTAGTCCAGAGTCGCGAACGCTGTGCCTGCCTGTTGAAACGGCCGTAAATATTCGATTGTCTTTGTTTTGTGATATTGTATTTAATGATATGGGCTAGTTCGTATTTTTGAAAGTTGAAGACTGTATCTTTTCAATATGTTACTTACGTTCAACCTAAGGTTTACAGCTTTACTTCAACACCTTCCGTTGACTTTTGACGTGAGTTAAATTGTCCGATGGTTGAGTATAAATTAACCGAACACACAATGATATTACATTGTCTATATCAACAGATGTTGAAAGCTTTAAGCCCCGAGCTTGCTTCAATTGTGACGGCCAAGTGTAAAGCCATCTACCAAGGCAGCATTATCGTGGACGTGCGCCTGGTTTTCAGTCCTGAAGCTAATAATAGCGCGCCTCTAGGTAGCGCTGTGCAGGGGGTCCTACAAAACGTCATCACAGAAGGCACATTTGGAGCCGGTGGGGGTATTACCTATACCATCAATCCAGAATTGGTGATCGCACAATGTGAGTGCCATAAAAACATTCATCAGCCTAGCTTACCGTTATGTATGGTATGAATTTTAAATATCCCCATGCATGTATTTTCTGGGATTTAAGGCAAAGTACAAATATAGGTTTTCCCGGCCAATTTCCTCAAATGTTCATTCTTTTCTGAAAATCGATCATTAGTTTTCGTCTGAATTTGAATGCACGTCTTTTACTCCCATTCCAATTCAACAAAATTGAATCGTTTTCATTTCCCGTGCATTCGGTTTTGAGAAACAGGCGGCCAATTACGCTACCTGCGCATTCATTTACGCAAGCATACCTTTTCTAAATTGATTTCAGGTACAGCAAATTTGATTGACGGTTAATGAAAAAGAAACCTTTAATTGTATCTGGTACCGATGGCATTAAACTAAAAGTGAAATGGAATGGCGAATGCTTGAAATCGCCCGCTGAATGCATAAAAAGAAGTCTTGTAAACAAATCTGAATGAACATAATTAAACGAAAGGTGCTGCTCAATCACTTAACTGATTGAACTGAAATGGAATTAAATGCTCTGGTAGCGAAAATGAAACGCGTGTTCAGAGCGATTCTCAAATTCAGACGAAAATGAATTACCGATTTTCAGAAGTGAAAGAACATTTTAGGAAATTGGCCGGGAAAACCTATAGTTGCCTGTTTATGGTGTAAGCTAGTCGGGTTCTGTTTTTCAAATGAACCACACAGGGAATAGCACGCCTTCCTTATTGTTGTATTTACATTGACCTATTTGATGTTTGGTATTGGTGCATTTTCCCCTGACATTATTGATTATTGTACATGTGAACTCATATTTTTCATATCATTTCATCTATTTTAAGTGTTTGAAACCTTTTGAAAATACCTCGACAAAAAATGAATACATAAGTTGGATGAACTGCGAACAATTAGTATGACAAAGTGAAGGAACCACGTGGAACCAGTTAACCTCATAAGCCTTTAATTGCTTTTGAATAATATCCTTCATTAATAATTATCACCTTGATTTTTCATCGAAAGATGTTGTCTCCATATTTCAGTGTGATTCACGGAAATAGCACAATATACCTCAATGGGATTCATGCATTAAGACGAGGCCCAGTGATCGTCTTTTTTGTTCTGTTAAATACAGCGGAGTCGATCACGTGCCCTACCGACTATTGCCAAAATGGCGGGGAATGTCTGCGGGAAGGAGCAGTGCCAAGGGTCCAGTTCTCCTGCAAGTAGGTTCTTATTTTATTGCTTCTTCAGCAGTGACAATCACAGTGATAGCAATGGCAATGACAGTCATGAAAGCTTACGGCAACGAAAATAGAGGTTGTTTCTCTTAAGCCGATTTATTTTCGATAGTCTTCTTGTGTGTGTGTTTTTATAACACATGTGCAACTTCTGGCAACTTTCAGAAACCTTCTTCAACTTGTCATTGGTGCATTAGTGTTGTATGCATGTACTTAAACTAACACGATTCTACCACGGCCTTCACACATGTTCATTGTGTTAAAAAGGCATATCACGTTTTGCAGTATGACGTCAAAAACCTTTCTATTGTTTTCTTACTAAAGTTGTTCTGCTGGATTCACCGGTGATGTTTGCCAGACATCAATAAAAGGTATTTTTTTTTAAATAAAAAATCGTGGATGACATTCCAAAAACCTGGCTTTCTGTCTTTTGATTTTGTTTTTAAGTATTTATGGAGTATTTAAGAGCAATGATGTTCCTTTTTGTAAAAATGTTCTTTTACAATACAATAATTAATAGGCCAGAGACATACTGTACAACGGCCAAATAAATGTTTGGTATATGGATTTACGTATGTTGGTGGTCACCACATCATGAAAAATATAATAATTAAATACGCATAATACACCAACATCGAAGTAAAATAGGAAAAGTTAACAGATGATCAGGATATCCGACAGGTTTTTAATTTTCATTTCGAATATTTAATTTTTTTTTTGGATCAAATTTAAACACCACTTACTTAGCTAATCAACATTTTGCAAATGACCTAAACACGTCCTTACAGTGGAAGGCAATAAACAAAAAATCCATTGAAACAAACAAAATTCGCTTTGAAAGTTATTTGGTCCCGTGTTCAAAAATCTTACAGCAAAGTTCTGTTTCCGTCGTAGGTACTCCCCTTGCCGCCATTCTGATCCCGGTAATAGCTCTCGTCTGCCTACTTGTGATAATTGGGGTCTGCACGATGACAAAAGCTGGGTACAAACACTCGAAGCAACCCTCGGCACCCCCGGAACTAAACCTGATGGAGTATGACACAGGGGAGCGTCTGTACCGCACATATCACGGCAGGTCTACTCACGAGTCACGGTTCTCTCATCTCGGCGGACGACTGGCGGTCAATCATCTCGCTTACATCAATCGACAGGAGAATTTTTAAGCGCGTGTTCCCATCCAAACAATGTTCTCTTATGCTATGTCACAGGAGAGATTAGTAGAATCCACTGAATTATTGGCAGAGGGTTTGACATGGGCGTCGCCAGGATTTTTTCTAGAGGGGGGCAACATTTTTTTTGCCAAAAAATGCTTGTATTTCTCAACACACATTCTCGATTTATCAGTTTTAGAGGGGGGCAGGGACATTTTGCCCCCCCCCAACTCATTAAATTTATACCACTTTGTCTTCGCGCCTCTTTTTCTTTTCTTTCTTTGTTGTTGTTGTTGTTGTTGTTGTTGTTGTTGCTTTTCCAGGGCAAGTGCCCCCCCCTTGCCCCCCCCCCCCCCTCGCGACGCCCATGGGGTTTGAGGTTTGCCGATGGCCAAAGAGAAATGTAGGGTCTATATGTTTGTATATAACTAAACTAAGGTACCACTTACAATACCCAATTTCTTTCTCCTATTAACTTTATTGTTAAAAACACATTTACGGTTAAACCAAAAGGTTACCAGATTTCAAAAGAGATTCTTAAAAAAATCATGAAATCAGGAAACATCTTGAAAAATCACACCCCTGTGATGTAAATATGGAAGAAAGAGACAGGGAAAGCGCGGCGTTTTTTTTAAAGTATGAATTTTTGGGTTTTGGGATCGCTGCGTGAAAGATATCTCGTTATCTCGAATGTTCTTAAATTTGGATTGTGGTAATAGATCTCCTGAAGGTTCACTTAAACGGGGCGTTATTGGATATGCACTATTAACCTTTTTATAAATTTTACGCTGAAACTGTATATCGCTTTATTAGGATAGGTGAACTTTTATAGGAGAGATTGATCTTCCATTCCTTTTTATGGATTTATTTCATTATAATGAAACCAATAACAAAGCTTCTATGAAAATCATATATGGCAAAGCAACTTTTGCTCACATTTATTTTAACTGTTGTTTAACGTTGAAATCACCAACTGCAGGCTAAACGCCTGCCATAGAAATATTGAATTATAATTTTGCCGTCATTTGAGGTTCATTAGCTTAAAAAAAGTTCCGACTGCTTTTGGCCGGGAACACATACATATTTCCTCAATTGACTCCATTTTTTTCTCGGAATAACGATGTAAAATTATAATGATGAATATATATCGAGCCATTAAAATATGTCACATCGAGCACTTAAAATATGTCACATTAATATGTAGGCCATTAGTTTTATCATTTTTACGTAATATACTAATGACCATGAAATGTACAAATGGGAAAATTTATTATTTTCATATTTTGTGTAAATATTTTAAGCATACTTTTACGTTAACCTGTTTTACATTTATTTCTTTTGGTTCTTGGGCCCATGTAGTTTACTGAAATTCATATGCATGTAATTGTATTACTTCTACATCTGGTAATTTAATGTTCTTGTGATTTTAATGTATTGTGAATCATTTTGAATATTTTTATATAAAATTTGCGCTTAAAATGACGAATTCCCTATTAGGGAGACACTTTTTGCTTTGCTTTTCTATATGAGGGCGACGCACCTGATTAGGGCGAAAATTTGGTGTTTCCCTACTGTTTTAACTACCATTTGGAGAAGGAATTTTACCGCCACAAATAGGCTAGATCGATTGCTCGTGGTCCAAAACATAAATATACCGCAATTCGTGGAGTCAGATAAGGTAAAATTGGGGTTAGGTGACATTAAAAATGTTGTGCACAAGTCTATGGAAGTGTCGACCTTTTACAGCATTAGTAGTGATTATATTCTCATTGATAAAACTGTATTTTAGTATACAGTAACATACTACCAGGGTGATGGGTGTTCTTAAATAGTAAAGATTATATTAGTCACGTACTTGGAAACAAACTGATATAATTATATTTTGTAGAAATAAACCAGAGTCTATATATAGTAAATGTTTTGCATCTGAACCCAGTGGCGTAGCCAGGAATTTTTCAATGGGGGGGGGGGGGGGGGGGGGGGGGCTGGGGGAGCTGGAACATTTTATGGGGGGGGGGCGTCATGTGTAGATCAATGATAATTTTTTAGAAACTCAACATCTCAGTGGGGGGGGGGGGGGGGGGGGGGGGGGGGGGCGGGGGCGGGCGGGCCGACTGGGGGAGGGGGGGCGACTGGGGGGGGCGACAAGGTTTCATGGGGGAGGGGGGCTGTCGCCCCCCCACGCCCCCCCCCCACCGTGGCTACGCCACTGTCTGAACCCCAAACGTATAATTTCATCGCTGAATATTTGACCACCATCCCATCGCCATGCTAATTCGCCACAAAATCCATCAGGCCTACAGTTGAAATTGGAGGCACACTATGGCAAAGCCAATTAAACACGTGTAATGCGTCCGTTAGTCCACTTATATTCAACCGCGAGGTCGACGTGACCTATGCTAAATTTTTTTTAGCAAAAATGACCTCTGCTAAAAAAATGTATCCAATCCAGTCCAATCCAAATTTATCCAATCCAATCCAATCCAATCCAAATTTATCCAATCCAATCCAATCCAAATTTGAGTATCCAATCCAATCCAATCCAAATTTATCCAATCCAATCCAATCCAAATGTATCCAATCAAATCCAAATTTATCCAATCCAATCCAATCCAATCCAATCCAATCCAAATTTATCCAATCCAATCCAATCCAAATTTATCCAATCCAATCCAATCCAAATTTATCCAATATCCAATCCAATCCAATCCAAATTTATCCAATCCAATCCAATCCAATCCAAATCCAATCCAATCCAATCCAAGAGGCTGTTGTGTTTGCTTTACTGCTTCAGTTCAAGTTATGATTCTTTTTGCAGTTTCTCCATTATTTATTTCATGTGACATAATAAATGCATAAAAACACAAATTGAAAGTAATAGTTTTAAACTGTTGTGAATGGCGGCTACCATAAAAAAGCTACTACGGAGGGGTCCAGGTTCTTCGTTTTTCAAACAGTTCTGAATATTATTTTTTACACTTTCTGTAAACCAGACCCCATCCATAATATAAATCCGATGACGTTAAAAGCATCTTCCATCCAGTACAGTTGGGAATGGAAAAACACCGTATCATGCATGATGCAATCCATGCTCCAATACGTAGGAATAAATCCCCCAAGTAATCGCATTGCATTGCGCAAGTATTTGTTTGGGGTCAAAGGCCGGGGAATCCCCTTAGCTGGTTCCGCTCCATTCATTCCCGCGTGCGCGTACAAAAACAAATCTGACGGCAGGGAACCATAGTAGGGGGGCCAATGTACTTCCGTTGGCATGAAATGTTAATTTTTGGCACTTGGTTAGACCATCTTCTCTGGGATGTTTTAACTTACAAAAAATTGATGTTGCCATTTTTTCTGATCATTTTTTTCATAAGATTACATTTATAATGGTTGCCATAAATTAACATGAAATTTCCACGGGAACCCAAATCTGTACATTGGCCCCCCTACTACCAGCTGAGAAGAAAATCACGAGGCCGACAAAGTGAAATGAACAGATACGTAGTTCGTTTGCAAATTGCGTCCGTGAAATTCCTGTCTTACTGTTCACATTTGTCTAAATTATGAATTTAAGAATGAGGAATTGCTTTAGAACGTCAATATTTTCGCTGCAGTGAACTTCATGTGGCCTGCACAGGGTCACCGTACCGATCCACAGCTCGGCTCCAGTCTGCGCGCTACGTGCGGATTTGATCACCGTGCGTGACCCGTAGCTAGTATTTATACTTGAACCGTTGCAAACGTCACGACTAGGAAGGGTATTGACCATGGCATACATGGCAATCAAGCGTGAATGCTTGTCTTTAATCATTTTTGGTGAGTAGCATTGTATTCCACAAGCAGTTCCTTGAATAATTCGAATATGCATCATGAAAGAAAATGTGGCAATATTATGCACGCATGGTTGTATTGTTGATGTACCCTAACGTGGCGCGGCCGCCAACGTGGCGCACATTGATTTTCGCCTGTAGCGCCTACCAGTTTTAACTGAAATTTCACAGAAAGTGAAATTTCATCAAGTTGATATTGTAAGTAATTTGCCCAACAAAACAAATGCCGGCTTTGATCTAATTAGCAGTACATTGATTAAACAAGTGATTCTGGCAATCTCCTGTCCTCTGACCTTCATTATCAACTTTTCTATTTCAACTGGTGTTGTGCCTGAGAAAATGAAGATTGTCAGAATCACTCCCATTTTTAAAAGTGGCAATCCTACAATGGCAAGTAATTATCGACCAATTTCAGTTCTTTCTTCATTTTCTAAGATTATAGAACGTGTTGTTTATAAACGTACCATAGAATTCTTTGACAAACACTGTATAATTTCGGATAATCAATATGGATTTCGAGCACAACATTCCACTACACATGCTATTATTAAATTAATTGACAAAATAACAACTGGTTTAGACGCATCCTTTGCTACAATTGGTATCTTCCTGGACCTGTCCAAGGCCTTCGACACGGTTGATCATGACATCCTTTTATCTAAATTGGAATATTATGGAATTAGAGGAGTTGCCTTGGACTGGTTCAGGAGTTGTCTTTCTAACCGTCAGCAATTTGTATCTATCAATGGAACCCAGTCTACTTATTGTGAAATATCTTGTGGAGTCCCACAGGGTTCTATCTTGGGTCCCCTTTTATTCTCTATATACATTAATGATTTTGATAAATCCTCAGATGTATTTTCTTTTATTCTTTTTGCTGATGACAGTAATTTATTCTATAGCCACAATGATGTAAATGTACTTTTTGATACGACTAATTATGAGTTGAAAAAACTAACTATATGTTATTCAGTAATAGGAAGTACTGTCAGCCGTTTTCAATCCGTATTGATAATACTAATATTATAAAAACTGATTGTTTAAAGTTCTTAGGTTTGTATATTGATGACACTCTTTCTTGGAACAAACATATTAATCACATTTCTACTGTTATTTCTAGAAACATAGGTATTATATCCAAGCTAAAATGTACTTTTCCCCAGGATATCTTAATAATGTTGTATAATACCCTTATTGTACCTTATATTACATATGGAATACTTGCATGGGGCAATAGTGGTACTGGTCAAATTCATAGAATCCTCAAATTACAGAAAAAAGTATTGTTGTTAGCAGAGCCATGAAATTAGGCCCCAGCAGGACATCAAAGCCTTCAGTTACCAACGGTTACATCACAGTGATTTAATTTATTTCTCATACAGCAAGTTACAAACTTTTATCTTTTTGACTTATTGGCACCGTACGAAACAATTGTTGACTGCTGTGATGTGGGATTTGTCGTTTTTATAAAACATCATATTGCACATCACAGCAGTCAACAAAAATATTATAGTTAATTATCATTGTGATATATTCTTGTACACCTATACATACATGCACACACTATCGTATTTTATAAAGCACATTCATAGCATATCACTACTTTACACAGACATATATATATTATTGTAACATTGTACCCGAACTAATTGAACTAAAATGACTCTATACAATATACTTTAAGCTCTCCACTTTTTGGTCTTGTACTGTTTTTGCACATTTGGTAGTTCTCCAAATATATTATCTTTATAGGCCTACAGCTTCAAGTTGTTCTAATTGGCACGGCCAATTACGTTAAGATATTTAACGAATTTGCCTGACAAAGACTTTATGATGTACTGAAGAATCCTGACAGTTAAAACAGTACTATTGGTAACACAAAATGCACATAGCAGTGTTAGTGCTTACTGTCACGAAAAGACGCAAGACAAACAGTTGCACTCATTCAAGTAAAAAAAAAATACACACACATATTATCAAAAACATTATATTAACTTGTACAAAACATAAACATTACAACTTGTAAACTCTGGCAACCTAACAGAAACCTGAATTGCATTGAGTTGTTACTGGCATAGGAAAACCAAACTTGGTTATATACAGCACCCTAAAGAAATTAATTACATCCAAAATCTGAAGTTATTTTAGAGGTATATGAATTCATATTTTCATATTTAGCACATATTGAGCTCACATCCTAATGTTGTACTACCAATCTAAATTGTTTCTATAGGCCTAATCTTCATTAGTACATACATAAATTTGATTTGAAACATTGCGTGGTGGTGGTGCAAACTGCATGGTGAGGGTTTGCTGTAACACCATGTGGCAGTATCTCTGTTGAGAAGATGTGTGGTTTTGAAAACAACCAGTTGGTTGTGAAACTTAACTTTCCGATCAGCAGCTCTGATCGTCTTCAGGAGAGAACCGGGTCACCCACCTATGAGACAGCCCGATTTCTCCCCAGAATCCTCTGCCTTCTGGTAAGACCACATCTTCAACTCCAGCAAGTTCGTACTTCGTGGTCATAATCAGAAGCCTCACCTTCCAAATGATAGGCATCATATAGCTTTGACGTCGTTTCCTTTTTCTCGTGACGACGATCAGAATATGTTACATATTTAAAGGAACACACTTTCATTGCTACAAATCTAGTACATTTTGTACATAACCTGATTCTTATTTGATGAAGAAACCTGTTTTGGCCTCTCTCATCTTTGGAAGGTACCTTTGTGCAATCTGTGTGACAGCTGTTGCATCTAGACCCATGCCAACCAGGTAGAGCTTCTCCAGATCCATGGTTTTGTGCTCTGCGATAGTCTGCACGAGTGTGTCCACTGCATCGTGACTGAATGAACCTTCTTGCACGTAGAGACACGTGAGTTTACTAGGACTTGAAGCAAGCGATGTTGATACCTCATTCAAGTAATCATCAGTCAGACCACAGCAACGGAACACCATGGAAGTTAGACTCTCGAAGAGTGGTGAACGCCTGTGCAGATACCCATGCAAGCTACTGTTTTCAATACACAAGTACGTCGCGTTGCTTGCGGCGAGGGCATCGACAAGCACTGTGAAGTCTTTACGAGATTGCAGGATCTTACCATCCAGGCCGATACCGAACCCACTCAGCTCTGGCTGCTGTCTGACGAAGTCACACAGTTGATTGACTTGGTTCGTGAGGACCATTTCCTCTCCAGACTCCCCTGTATTAGATTTCCCATCACACTGTTTGCTGGAAGTTACGTAAAGCCTCGTGACCTTAGCTCGCCGTGGCATCTCGGAGATAGTTGTCGTGAGATCTGACAACTGATCTTTCAGCTGATCTGACAGTTCCACGTGGAAATAAAGTGAGTCCACAGTGACTCCTTCTAAGATCTTCCTGGCGATGGATTGGTCAGTAATTAGTGTCAGGTGGATATTGAGTCTTTCTAGCTGAACTGGATCAGAGAACCTCTGCAGGTAATATTCCATTGCTGGGAAGTCTTCTTTGTATTTCAGTGTCAGACGGGACCCAACACCTGCCAGGAGATTAGGTGACTGTGCTTCGAAAACCAGGACCAGTGTGAAATTCTGTATCCACAAGAACTCTTGTGTCTGCAACTCTTCATGAAGACCATTGACATGTTGGAGAATCGTAGCAGCAGCATTGACGTTCATTGCTTTCAACGGTTACCTGTTGCAACAACTCGTTCTGTATGTTCTCAGTGGCCTGTGTTGCTAGGTAATGGGCTGCAAAGAACTCCTGAAACGATTTGTGCAGGAAGTTGACCATCTCTACAAATTTTGTGCGAACTGCTTTTGACTCCTGATACAGAATCCCAATTTTCAATCCACCTTCCAGAGAGTTGCTAAACTCATCTGGTTGAAAGACTAACTTTTCTCCATCCGGATCAATCAAGCCTTCAAATGCAACTCGACCAAGTTCATCTTTGACTGCGTTCACCTGCTCTTGTGAGACATTTTCGTATTTCTCCAGGATATGACTCACTAGTATGTCCACAGCTCGTTCATACAACTTGGTTAGTTGTTGGGGCAGGGTATCATCACGGTTCCATATGACACAGAGGAGAAGCAACATGATGGGAGACTGGGCAAGGGTGTGAGTGAACGCAGTTGACTGGACCTCTCGTATGAGTGCTTGACCCTTCTCAACCTTGTCGGAAAAGAACTGCCCAATGTACTTGTCCCTGTTTGCAGGTGAGAAACCGATCGTTTCAACAACAGCGTAGGTGCTGTCAAGCTCGTTCATCTTGTGAGGACGGGTGGTTACGAGGACACGGCAGTCCCTGAGCGCATTGAACGAAATCACATCTTTGATTGAGAAGTCATCCTCGTTTGGTGGTGGACTATTCAGCACCTGCGACGACACCTCATCCAAGCCATCCAGTACAATCAACGTGTCCTTCTGGTTTTTAGTGATAAGGTCTCGGAGATTTGCTCTGAATAATTCAGTCTCTTTAGGCAGAATTCTCTGAATGGCATCCACAAGTCCCAAGGACAACCACAAGTTTGAAGCATGACAAGACGGAACCTGCCATCTGACAGGCCCAATCGCAGGCAATCTTTCTGGTGAGTGTCGTCTTACCGCTTCCTGCTGTTCCCACCAAAGCCACATGACCCTCCTCGTCCAAGAGGCGTATGAGATCATCTTGGGAGTCCAGTGGTTCCTTGACCGGGTTATCTGGGTAGAATTCCCGTCTTCCTCTAATCCTAACCATCTTTTCAGACTTCACAGTTTTGCCAGTCTCTCTTAAGAGTTGCAGATCGATGAACACATCTTTGATTTTATTGATGCAACGAGCAAAAACTGGATGAGTACGAATTGTGTTAAGCATTCCTTTGTAGTACGTCTTGAGCTGGTCAGCACAACTCCTCAGAGTTTCATCACCTTTAAGAAATGAAAATAAAGCAGATACAAATATGAGTTGTGGTTTGAGACCAGTATAAATTCTTTCGTAAGGGTGTGAATTTCATGACATCAACAACTGATTTTTTTCTTTTCGCTTTACCCTTATGAAACTTTTCTTTAATTTTCATGTGGGTATACAGGGGCTCTTTTTCAGTCCTTGACAATGCAGACTACAAAAACAAAAGTCAATCGGAATAAACATCTGCCATTGAAACAACTCGATCTCACACACATCATATTTCTGTAACAACACAAACCATTATCCAGTTAGTCCTTCCTGAATCATCCTTTATTACGCGGTTCATCCACAGGGTCACAATTTCCTAACAAATCCGATGGTGTTGCTGCAAAGTGAGTTCCAGAAGTTTGAGTATTTAATACCTTATTCAGTTGTGGTGCTGATATACTCAGTTACTTAACCATTACAATAGCTCACCTTTTTCCAAGTCAGCATTGTTTACATCAGTCATCCTTACTGTGTTGTATGTCGAATTTCTTGTCGATCTTTTCTGTGGTGCAGTGTGAAATGGGGGAAAAATTACAGCTGTGACATTTATATCTATTTAGTAAACCCTAACAACACTGAATGTCCCAGTTTTGATATTATGTTTATTTCACACACCCGAGGGAGTTATTAGGTAATTCAAGTAGATCTAGTCTCATTGACATTATAAAAATCGGTTTTAATTGATGACATCACTAACCTTGAAGACCAAGATTATCCCAGCAACTATCACCACAATCAAAATACCGATGATGATGCAAAGGGCGATCAATATGCCATGTACTCCGCCTTCTGACTTTGAAGAATCTGTTGACACCTGTGGCTGTGTTGAATAGCCTATGATAACAACAGACAATCATTGCAATCAACAGGTGTATTTCTACAGACAAAAGTAAAGTGCATAATTTATCTCAGTATACCGTACAATGCTGCTATAGTGAATTCACACATTGACATGGTCATTTCTCTGTCTAACGCAAAATCTTGGGATGCTCGCATTTTACAATCAGCATCTTCCAATTGTGCAATCAAGAGACTTTGATATCTGCACAAAACTTCTATTTAAACCAAACTTCATATGACACCCGGAATACCTTAATCGTACATAAACAAAATTTAACTAAGTACCACCAATTTTCTTGTTCCAAGAATAAAAGGGCAAGAGTGCACTACATTTTTTTATACCGGAATTCATGAATGGAATTTACTTCCCGACAACATCAAATGTTCCAACAATCATCCTCAATTTAAAAGGGCAGTGAAGGAACATCTCTCTTCTCAGTCATTTTTTCTAAGCGGCTGAGTTTTTAATGAATGATCATTCTTTGTTATTTCCTGTGTAATTTTATTGAACTTTTTATAATGTAATTGTATGTTTTTGTGTGTGTGTTTTTAAGGGCCCTGATGGAAATAAGCCGTGTTATAAACAGCTTTTAGGGTTATCCTTGGCTTTGTATATTTCATGTAATACGTTCATTTTTATGTGCGACTGTATGTTTGTTTGTATTTGCCAAAATAATTAAATAAATAAAAAAACAAAAACCTGCCACAGTTAACTTAGTATTTCATCCAATTTAAACGATTAAATCTTCTTTCTGTTTGACTTTGGTTTTGGTATTACCAAATAACTCAATGGGATAATGAATGGGATAATCAATATAAATGAAATTAAACCTACTTCTTGTGGGTATATCCAATCTTGTAATGTGCACTTTCCGGAAGGCTCCGTTCCTATCTCCCATTGCAATGCCGGTTGCTTGGCAACACAGTGTTGTCTCCTCGTGATAAACCTCTGTCACCATTGCAAAGGTGGAAAACAAATAGTTCTCTGTGGATGAACGTAAATAAACCAACTTTTTCAGAGTTTCCTAACTTAGGTCAAACGAAAAAGTTGGTGAAACATAAGTATCTGCCTCCATGTTTATCTTTTGGGTCATCTTGGGAGCTTAGCAGGACTTTGCCCAGTGATTTGTGATTTTCATCAAATGTCACATTGTGTTCACCGCATTAAATTCTGTGAGTTTAGTAACTGTATACTGTTGCACTGTGTTACAGTACAATTTACATATACATGTATATGTTCGTGTTAATTGCCTGCCTGTACTTATAGACCAATGCATAAAACCACATTAACTGCACACATAGCCAACAGAAGGTGCACATCCAAATGGCATATTGCATGTTCCAATCGGTAGTCTTGTAGGTTGACTATAGGTCTTGTCAGACATGTCGGACATTTTGGTCATGGCTATGATTGGTCCAAACATTACAGGGAGGGCTCAGATGGACTAGTTCATATAAATGGTGTCCTGTCCTGTCATAGAGTGCCACAGAATTATTGACCTTCAAATGCCTTTATTTGAAATGCCACAATGAACCAACCAAAATACCTTGGATTTGAGACACATTTTGAAGCGTTCCGTTGACTCGGTATGTGATGTTTGTCACTGCTTCAGTGGATCCGTCATTGAAAACACGCAGCCACCGCAGTTTGACAGCAGGTCTGGCATTGATCACATGACATGTCAGGTGGTAAGTTTCCTCTTTAGGGTGGAGTTCTATCAGGCAGCCATCTTTGCTGTCTGTCAGACGACACTCCTCAACCTCTGGAGAAGGTCCATTGGGTGGTACTGTCGATGACAAAATGTTATGAAAGTTACCATATCATGCATATATCCAGCAAGCTCTGGACTGAAATCTGAAATCCTCTAACAGTTATCATTATGTTCAATCTTTGTGCTTGACCCGTATTTGTAGAGTAAAGAGGTACAGTTGCTAAGCAAGTGGTGCACATGAGCGGGTGGAGGATGGGGAGACAGAGTTCCTTTCTCTCTGCCCCCCCCCACCGGCAAGTAATGAATGACCCAATTTAACACGCCAGGTTTCCTTTTCCTCTGCAGAGAAATCCTTCATGGACAACGTTGTTTTCGATTCATCATATTTCTTTGTTGATTGAAAATTGTCCACAATCTAGTACGATTTCCAGTAAGCTTGTTTTTTTTTCCTTTAAAAAGAAAAGATAGGTTTACGAGCCAATTGGCCAAAATATTCATGGTCTTATCGTCTTTGTTAAGCATCCGTCTTTGTGAAAAGACACAGTTGTCAAACTTTTTTTTTACTCACCAAAAACTGTTACATCTACGGATGCAGTTTGGAAACCAGGACGTCCAGTTTTCAGCTGACAGAAGAACTGCCCTTCATCAGATGCTGTAATGTTGTTTATGACTAGGGATAATCGCTCAGTCAGGAAATACTTGCCGCTGACAATGCTCGGGCCTTCATAGATAGTTCCCTCAAAATTGGAAATGACTAGGTTCTCTGTGGCTACAACGTCTTTGTACCAATACGCTGAGTCGACATCTCTGATGCTGAAGTTCTCATCTGTGATCAGAGGGCATTCTACTTCTTCGCTTTCTCCAAACTGTAGATAGGTGTGCTTGCCCAGCGGCAGGACTTGACTCAGACAAAATATGACTGCAAATTAAATTATAGCAGGACAGCTTGGTCATTCCATGTCAATTCAACACGATTTTGTTCACCCGACCCTCACAGATCATGTAATATAATTGGCCTTTAGAAGAAACTCCCAAAACTGAATGTGTTGTTGGTGTGTAATCTGGCTCGTAACTTTGTGAGATGCGGGTCAACGAACTGTTGACTAATGAGCATGACCTCCGAAGTTTAAATACTTAAACGTGTATATCCAAAAGTACAGCACCTGCGAAGCCACTGTGCTACATCATCTAAGCTCTTCGATTGGCTTCCATAAAACGAAACCAAAATCGTAACATGAAGCGCAGAGAAAATGCGTAAAGAAATTACCTTTATCGTAGTTTTTTTAATGTTTAATACTTTATGTCAGATATAAACAAAAGTCTTGGAAAATGTTGTGATTGGCACTCTTAAAGTTTTTCAAGGTATGGAACGAGTGAGTCCTGTCAGTGAGACATAATGGAGCAATTTAGTCTGGGACCATCAAAAAAATGTGAAAAATGCCCAGTTCAAGTAATAAGCGACAACTAGCCTAAAATAAAAATACAGCTATATACATATAGCGTATGTATACCCCCCGCCTACCCCCCCCCCAACACACGCCCACGTTTGTACTTTTTGGGAAGACCATATGTTTTGTACACGATCGTTTTGTACACGATCCTCTATTGTTCAACGTCCCCTATGCAGAAAATCACTTACATGGACATGGACTACTTTTGATTGAGGCGTACGTGTAGTAATACTAGTATAGTCGTGTTCCCTAACGTGGTGCACTTCGAAGCTTACCCGACTCTCCTTGTGTGGTGTTGACAAACCTCAAATTCATGCAGTAAAATACTAGTACTTTTACCTTACTAATGCTTGCTATTCAACCTCTGTGAACAATTTCGGTTTTATAAAATTTAATCCGAAATTCAAAAACGGTGGCGTCCGGAAATTGGGCACAAATTGGCGGAGTGTTCCCTAACGTGACGCACTTGAAAAAATCTCGGAAAATTCCAAATTAACATTTAAGAATGTCTGTAAACTTCATAAATTCTGATAAATAATTATTATCGCTTCTTACATACCCAGCCAGATGTTTGTCAGAAAATTATTTTTCTTATTTTTCGGGGCATTTTCAAAGGGTTCACTTTGCACTTGAAAATAAAATCGGAAAATCACGCCAAAATAAATTTTTCTTCTAACTTTGTTACGGGTAAATAAACTCGCGATTTATGAACAGGGGTGTTTAGAACTTCACAATTCACAATTCAATTCACTTTATTTTCCACATAAAAAAAGACAATCAGAGTTAAATATATACAAAATATGTGGATGGGGATCCCTAAAAAGCAATGCTTGTCGAGTAGAGATCCCCACTTACAATCATACAAAAATATACAAGTTACACACACAAACAACACATAAGGACATAACACCCGACATGAATATGGGAATAACATGCAGCTGCAAGCCCGTGAAAAAAAAAGAGAAACAATTAAGTACTTAAATATTTTTCCGATAATTTATTTTTGTATTTGTGCTTAAAGAGCGAGAGACTGGAGATATTTTTTAGGGAAAAATCAACCGAGCTCCACAGCTTGGGACCATCATGCTTTACAGTCAAGGGCGGATCCAGGGGGGGGGCCAAAGGGGGCCATGGCCCCCCCAAAACGAAACCAATTTTTTTTTTTTTTTAATGTGACATCGCAATAAAGGCAGACAATGAGTACACCACCATCTTTTCCTCAAAAAAATTGGTTAAAGTGGTCAGAAATTGCCTCAGATCGCACCACAGAGCATCTAGAATCCAAAAAATTTTCGGGGCCCTAGCGGGCCCCGAACCCCACACCGTAATTTTTTAGACCCACTTTTTGGGGGGACCAAAATTTTTTTTGGCCCCCAAAAATTGTGTTCTGGATCCGCCCTTGTTTACAGTTGCCCTAGAGATTGCAGTACGTGCGTGAGACCGATGAAATTCATTAAACTGTCTTGTAAAGGTGCGTATCATAATTTTTTGAAAACATAGAACAAATCGAATTGGGTAAACTGTTAGTGTTAAGTTGATGCATGAAGGAGCCCAACTGAAGAGAGTAAATGTCATGAACTTTTAGAGTATTGCAATTATAAAAAAGTGGATTACTATGCTCATGAAAGTCAACGTTAAATGATACGTAATACTTTTTTTCTGTAATTTGAGGATTCTATGAGTTTGACCAGTACCACTATTGCCCCATGCAAGTATTCCATATGTAATATAAGGTACAATAAGGGTATTATACAACATTATTAAAATATCCTGGGGAAAAGTACATTTTAGCTTGGATATAATACCTATGTTTCTAGAAATAATTAACAGTAGAAATGTGATTAATATGTTTGTTCCAAGAAAGAGTGTCATCAATATACAAACCTAAGAACTTTAAACGATCAGTTTTTATAATATTAGTATCATCAATACGGATTGAAAACGGCTGACAGTACTTCCTATTACTGAATAACATATAGTTAGTTCTTTTAATATCCCTAGCAGTCCTGAATCCTCCAATTTCAATATGATTTTGCACACCCCCTAGGGAGTTAGGGTTACAACTTGTTGCTTTGATCCAGGCAGATACTTTTTTCAACTCATAATTAGTCGTATCAAAAAGTACATTTACATCATTGTGGCTATAGAATAAATTACTGTCATCAGCAAAAAGAATAAAAGAAAATACATCTGAGGATTTATCAAAATCATTATTGTATATAGAGAATAAAAGGGGACCCAAGATAGAACCCTGTGAGTAGTGTAGACAGCTTATTTGACCCCGTTTTCTCGTGGGGGATCATGATCCTCATCGAGGATCATATCGGTAACCCCAACGAGGATCATAAATCGGGGCGTGTCTGTGGCGAGGTGACGTCATGGATCGATGGACAAATCGATCGTGGGGATTAGCGCTGAATAAGTATTATTGCTTGAAGATAAAAGTACAACAAAAGGGGGAAAAGGCAAACGACGATGCAGACAACGCCAGCGTAAGTTTTATTCATAACCACAGCAAACATACAATATAAAATTAAAAGCAAGCTAAACATACAATGTACATATTATTAAACAAAATAATACATGTAATAATAAATAAATAATATGTAAAAATGAAATAATCGAACACACAATACACTCGCCTTGGAAGATTAATTCGGTTCACAGTTCGCAGCATAACACATGATGAAAGATTTATAATTCAGTCTGCTCTCAGAAATTTACTTTTTTCGTATATGAACAAACGAAGATATTAAATACAAATGTAACAAAAATATTTTTTTTTAAAAAGAAAGAAAAAAAGGTACTTTACCGTCCTGCCCGAACACATTTCAATGACTCGCATAAAAGAATTATTTACAAAATGTATTTTGACTTCCCACATCCGATTTATAGTTTCGTATTTGTAACGATTCATTACAATTACATGTACATGTATTGTAATGCGGTCCTCCGTCCGTATTTTAACAATTTCAAGAAAATAATAATTCAAAAATTGTTTGAAAATGCGCACAAACGCATGTTTATAATGTACTCTTTTTTTTGAGCAACACAAGTTCCAGTTAACTTATTGTAATAACAGACAGGTAGCCTAAATGTATACACTTCCGGCATCACTTCAAATTAGACGTTTCGTAATAATTTTGAGCGTTTCATATGAGCTTATCCTGAAACAATTGGACGCTTATACAATACTCATACTCAAAACATCCTCGTGTTTGTTCATTACATTACTTTAACATACAAAATAGGCGTATTCGCGCATCATCCACTCACAAAACGCGTCCGAGCTAGTATTACAATGGCCTTGTATTTGGATGGGGAATCCCTATGACGTCACAGTGATGAGTCATCGATGGACGGCAAACAGAATGACCAGTCCAGACTTGTCCGGTCGTCAAGTCCGAATTCGCGGTGTTTTTAAATATCTCCATGTACACGGCCGCCAGTGCCAGTGACATCATTGTGATGATTCAGAGATGGACGACAAACAGGCTGACCAGTCCAGACTTGTCCGGTCGTCAAGTCCGAATTCGCGGAGTTTTTAAATACATGCACTCTACATGTATCTCCATGCACACACGATCAGCGGTGTGAACCATTTCAACGTTAGGTAAACGTTTGGTGTGCATCGGCAAGGTGAATGAATGCAGTTTATATATGCAGTTGGTTTTGATTTCATCACGACGATCGAATTAATCTCCTACACAAATTCAAGGTAAGTTTATGTCTCACGATATAATTATTATCATCAACATTTTTTTTTCCCTTTTTTTTTTGGGCGGGGGGGGGGGCAGTCCTTTGTTAATGATTTTGCAAAGTCGGCGTAATACATTGCACATGATAACATTTTGTTGGAATCCGTTTCGGATTTTGAATAATCTTCATCGAAATCTTCGTCTTCATCCTGCGTAGATTCAGTTCTACAGTTTTCTATTTCCGAATCTTCAAATCTACGCTTTTTAAAATCAGGTTCAGAATTATCTACATCAAGGTCCTCCACTTTAATTTCCTCATGATAACATTTTGTTGGAATCGTTTGGGTGATAATTGTCCAAAACAAATTTATTTTTTCTTGTATTACCTCAGGGTCGGCCCATATCCTCTCGATGCAGTTTTACAAGGTACGAACCGTACTGTTTTCTTTTCTACCAAAGACGTTACAGTAAACTATTATTTTAAAAATTACAATAGTCTTTCTTAATCTACTAGTCTTCAGTCATCACTGTCTTTAATCAACGCTAGTCTTCCTCAAGATCTTGGAACAGTCCGTCAAATTTGGATTGGTGTTTAGGCATTATCCTGTTGAGGGCTGTATTTACTTCTGTGCCTTTATTTATTTTTTTCTTCCAGATCTTCAACAATTTCTTGATGGGTATCGTTATCTTTCAAATGTAGCTAACTTGACAAAAAAATCCTTGTAGTTGTTGAAAAAGCATCGCTTGACTGCCCAGAGTGTCTTCTTATTTGCTTTTTCCTTGGCTTGATCTTCACCCATACGCCCGTTGACGTACTTTTCATATTTCTCACTCCACATCTCTTCAGTGGCGTCTTCCAACCAGTCTTGATAGGCGACATTGTCTTCCAATTCAGAACTAGACTCATCTTCATTCGATAATTCGCCTTCTTCTACCTCTGTTTCGGATTTCGAATAACCTTCCTCGAAATCTTCGCCTTCATTCTGCGAAGATTTGGCTTCATAGTTTTCTATTTCTGAGTCTTCAAATGACCATCTTCATCCGAAAATTCGTCTCCTTCTACCTCCGAGTCCGTTTCGGACTCCGAATAACCTTCCTGGAAATCTTCGTCGTCATTCTTCAAAGATTCAGCTTCGCAGTTTTCTATTTCCGAAGCTTCAAATAACCCATCTTCATCCGATAATTTGTCATCTTTTACCTCCGTTTCGGATTTTGAATAATCTTCATCGAAATCTTCGTCTTCATCCTGCGTAGATTCAGTTCTACAGTTTTCTATTTCCGAATCTTCAAATCTACGCTTTTTAAAATCAGGTTCAGAATTATCCACATCAAGGTCCTCCACTTTAATTTTCTCTTCAGCATGTACATTTTCTATATGCCTCCGTAGGTTATATCTCCATCCAAAGCTCTTGTCACACTTGTGACAAGCATTGGATTTGACTGCAGAAATAGCATTCATGTTGAGTCTTTGAAGGTAAATCTCTGAATGGCAAGAAACGAATGAAAACATTTGATATGTAGCTCCTTTGTTTCATGTCTTACTTTCTTCTTGCTCGTTTGCTCTTTTCTTGCTCATTACTTGCTCTTTTCTTGCTCTTTTCTTGCTCTTTCTTCTTGCTCGTTTGCTCTTTTCTTGCTCATTACTTGCTCTTTTCTTACTCTTTCCTTGCTCCTTTGCTCTTTTCTGGCTCATTACTTGCTCTTTTCTTACTCTTTCCTTGCTCCTTTGCTCTTGTCTTGCTCTTGTCTGGCTCTTTTCTTGATCTTTTCTTGCTCTTTTGCTCTTTTCTTGCTCTTTTGCTCTTTTCTTGCTCTTTTCTTGCTTCTTCTTTGCTCCTAGCTGTCTTGCTCATTATCAATTAAGACATGAGCTCGACGATTTTGAGGTCTCAGAATGTTGTGGTCTCGGTCTCGACTCCAAATGTCTCGGTCTCGGACAAGGGTCTCGGATCAAGACCTTGACGAGACCCGTTAAATGAGTGTTTGAAGACAATTATTCGATTAACCGCTTATGGAGTCGACACTGAATCACCTGAGCAAATCTATGATAACGCATAGTGCATGTCAAAAGAATTTCCGCAAGGAGAGCATGCTTATCGCTAGCATATCGCCGCTCAGTCAGTAGCGGTTTGTCTGTTAACAAACCGCGTGTCGTGACGTCCGTCACGTGCGTGCATTGACTGATGGCGACAACTGGACTGTATGAAAAATACATTGCACACTGCACGCACGGCGGATGCGTGTAGTCACTGCATATAAACATCCATGCAGGAAGGTTCTCGCTCGTAGTATAACGGTGTAACGTTAAATATTTCAGAAATTATTTTGAGTTGATGATTAATCATTTATATAAAGTGCTGTCTTGTCGAATTGAAAATTATGTCAAGGAACTCGTTAATCATAAAATTTGCTTTAAGGAGCACAAAGAGTTTGTGGACAAAACATCAGGAAAAAGAAAGCACTCAGCTATACCTTGCAGATTTTGTTTCAGTCAGAAGCGTATTACCGACCAGGCAGGGATGAGTTCGGCCTTCATCAGGCACGTGAGCCGTGTCCACAAAGTAAAGAAAGTACCTATCGCCCTATTTAAACCATTTATTAGGCCCAATAATATTAGCCCCAAAATAATTGAACCAACATCTCCGTCAATTTGAATTAACGTTAAACAAGGGAAAACCTTACAGATGTAGGGCCAGGATGAGGTATGTTGCACCGTGTGTTGCTGGGCTGAGGGCCAAGTTCGCCACGTTGAACTTTTTTCTTACGTGTTGTTTGACAATTTACCAGTTCAGATATGTTGAAGTTGATGAAACAGAGTATAATTGCTGCAACTAATAATAGTTATTTTCATATTAAAAAGTAATCGAATTATCAGCAAGCTTTGACTTGAGTAGGATTGAAGCCGAGTGATAGTATGGTTTTGTTTTGGTCCTCAAAGTTTTCACGGAACATGGGCACCACCATCTTGGATTGAGTGCGCCCTAACACGTCATTTATTTACTTATTTTTTTTTCTCAAAAATAGTTTATGTCCACCAGTTGTCCACCCAAGTTTGCTTAAATTGTTTTCATATTGACTGGTTAATTTAAATGGATAATGGGGACATTTTTTGAAAACATGCATTTTTTTATTTTGATTAATTTGTTCTCCAACTAATTATTTCAATTTAATATGTTTTATGTTAATATGATTTTCCTTACTGCAAATAACTATAACTTTCTTAATTGACCCATTTGCAGATACAATGAATACATACAAAACAAGACTCAGGCAAAAGTCAGCAGCATACCATCACCAGTTTTATTACACCTGGTGCACATAGCAGCATTTTTTTTTTAATGAGGTCACGGTCTCGGCCTCGGTCTCGGTCTCGGACTATGAGGTCTCGGTCTCGGTCTCGGTCTCGGACTTTGAGGTCTTGACTCCAACTCTGTTAGACCTGCCGTGATATGGGCGGTACAGACGCTCCCCTGTGTCATACTCCATCGGGTTTAGTTCCGGGGGTGCCGAGGGTTGCTTCGAGTGTCTGTACCCAGCTTTTGTCATCGTGCAGACCCCAATTATCACAAGTAGGCAGACGAGAGCTATTACCGGGATCAGAATGGCGGCAAGGGGAGTACCTACGACGGAAACAGAACTTTACTGTAAGATTTTTGAACACGGGACCAAATAACTTTCAAAGCGAATTTTGTTTGTTTCAATGGATTTTTTTTGTTTACTACCTTCCACTGTAAGGACGTGTTTAGGTTCATTTGCAAAATGTTGATTAGCTAAGTAAGTGGTGTTTAAATTTGATCCAAAAAATTTTTAAATATTCGAAATGAAAATTAAAAACCTGTCGGATATCCTGATCATCTGTTAACTTTTTCTATTTTACTTCGATGTTGGTGTATTATGCGTATTTAATTATTATATTTTTCATGATGTGGTGACCACCAACATACGTAAATCCATATACAAAACATTTATTTGGCCGTTGTACAGTATGTCTCTGGTCTATTAATTATTCTATTGTAAAATAACATTTTTACAAAGAGGAACATCATTGCTCTTAAATACTCCATACATACTTAAAAACAAAATCAAAAGACAGAAAGCCAGTTTTTTGGAATGTCATCCACGATTTTTTTTATTTAAAAAAAAAAGTACCTTTTATTGATGTCTGGCAAACATCACCGGTGAATCCAGCAGAACAACTTTAGTAAGAAAACAATAGAAAGGTTTTTGACGTCATACTGCAAAACGTGATATGCCTTTTTAACACAATGAACATGTGTGAGGGCCGTGGTAGAATCGTGTTAGGTTAAGTACATGCAAACAACACTAATGTACCAATTACAAGTTGAAGGTTTCTGACAGTTGCCAGAAGTTGCACATGTGTTATAAAAACACACACACACAAGAAGACTATCGAAAATAAATCGGCCTAAGAAAAACAACCTCTATTTTCGTTGCCGTAAGCTTTCATGACTGTCATTGCCATTGCTATCACTGTGATTGTCACTGCTGAAGAAGCAATAAAATGTGAACCTACTTGCAGGAGAACTGGACCCTTGGCACTGCTCCTTCCTTCACACATTCCCCGCCATTTTGGCAATAGTCGGTAGGGCACGTGATCGACTCCGCTGTATTTAACAGAACAAAAAAGACGATCACTGGGCCTCGTCTTAATGCATGAATCCCATTGAGGTACATTGTGCTATTTCCGTGAATCACACTGAAATATGGAGACAAAATCTTTCGATGAAAAATCAAGGTGATAATTATTAATGAAGGATATTATTCAAAAGCAATTAAAGGCTTATGAGGTTAACTGGTTCCACGTGGTTCCTTCACTTTGTCATACTAATTGTTCGCAGTTCATCCAACTTATGTATTCATTTTTTGTCGAGGTATTTTCAAAAGGTTTCAAACACTAAAAATATCTTTAAAAATATCGTCAGTAAACCTATATAAAAAGGGATATCTCGAATGAACGCAAGTAAAAATTGTCTCACAAAGATACCCTCCAAACCTGAGAAAAAAACACGAACTTAGTTAAATTTTAGATTTTAGATATTCGTGCAAAAAGATACTGAGGAAAACAATACAAATATGAGTTCGCATGTACAATAATCAATAATGTCAGGGAAAATGCACCAATACCAAACATCAAATAGGTCAATGTAAATACAACAATAAGGAAGGCGTGCTATTCCCTGTGTGGTTCATTTGAAAAACAGAACCCGACTAGCTTACACAATAAACAGGCAACTATAGGTTTTCCCGGCCAATTTCCTAAAATGTTCTTTCACTTCTAAAAATCGGTCATTCATTTTCGTCTGAATTTGAGAATCGCTCTGAACACGCGTTTCATTTTCGCTACCAGAGCATTTAATTCCATTTCAGTTCAATCAGTTAAGTGATTGAGCAGCACCTTTCGTTTAATTATGTCCATTCAGATTTGTTTACAAGACTTCTTTTTATGCATTCAGCGGGCGATTTCAAACATTCGCCATTCCATTTCACTTTTAGTTTAATGCCATCGGCACCAGATACAATAAAGGGTTTCTTTTTCATTAACCGTCAATCAAATTAGCTGTACCTGAAATCAATTTAGAAAAGGTATGCTTGCGTAAATGAATGCGCAGGTAGCGTAATTGGCCGCCTGTTTCTCAAAACCGAATGCACGGACAATGAAAACGATTGAATTTTGTTGAATTGGAATGGGATTAAAGACGTGCATTCAAATTCAGACGAATACTAATGATCGATTTTTCAGAAAAGAATGAACATTTGAGGAAATTGGCGGGAAAACCTATATTTGTAATTTGGCTTAAATCCCAGAAAATACATTCAAGGTTCAAGGTTCATTTATTTTCCACAGTATCAAATCAATAAATGACATGAAATAATTACAAAACAGAAAAGAATTACAAATAATACAACAAAAGATATTTTAGAGACACCGCAGAGGGGCCCATTGAGAAGCAGAGCTTTTAAGCATGGGCCCCAGACAGGCATGCTCATTGAGCCCAATCCAAGAGAAGGGAATTAACTTACAATGAACAATATTGAATGGTCAGTCACACGAGGCTCAATGAGCATGCTGTATTTAAAGTAATTACATGTACGTAGAAAAGCAACATACCTAAACACAATACACATTGAGACGTAAACAACGGACAAACAACCAATACAATACAGATCATTTAAACTAGTCAGGTCAGCAAAAAGCAATACAATCATGAATATTCTACAATCTACATGTATGGGGATATTTAAAATTCATACCATACAAAACGGTAAGTTAGGCTGATGAATGTTTTTATGGCACTCACATTGTGCGATCACTAACTCTGGATTGATGGTATAGGTGATACCCCCACCGGCTCCAAATGTGCCTTCTGTGATGACGTTTTGTAGGACCCCCTGCACAGCGCTACCTAGAGGCGCGCTATTATTAGCTTCAGGACTGAAACCCAGGCGCACGTCCACGATAATGCTGCCTTGGTAGATGGCTGTACACTTGGCCGTCACAATTGAAGCAAGCTCGGGGCTTAAAGCTTCAAGCATCTGTTAATATAGACAATGTAATATCATTGTATGTTCGGTTAATTTGTACTCAGTCAACCATCGGACAATTCAACTCACGTCAACAGTCAACGGTAGGTGTTGAAGTAAAGCTGTGAACCTTAGGTTGAACTTAAGTAACATTATGAAAAGATACAGTCTTCAACTTTCAAAAATACGGCCGTTAGCCCATATCATCAAATACAATATCCCAAAACAAAGACAATCGAATATTTACGGCCGTTTCAACAGGCAGGCACAGCGTTCGCGACTCTGGACTCGTGATGTCGTTATAAGCTTCGATGAAAGGAACATCTGATCCATTAGTTTCATTTATCGCCATGGAAACAACAACAACTTTGGGATCTGTATAACAAAACGGAAAGAAAATCAGCAGGTCGAAGAAGAATACTAACAGAACTATGTTTTTAGCAGAATAATTTTTGAACAACAACTTACCGACCGTTACAGTAAAGATGCACTCCGCCTCATTTCCGGCAGCATCACTCGCGTTACAAACAACAATTGAAGTGACATCAACGGGAAATGAACGACCAGCGGCTGGAAAGCAGGTTACTTCAGGAGTGGTCCCATCATCATCAGTAGCTGTAGGATCTGGTGTCCAGGTGACTGTAGCGTTTTCAGTCCTTACATCCAAAGGGCAACTGTTGATCACAGGTGCTTGTTGATCTGAAATCATCATTTTTCAATAAAGAAGGGAAACTTAGATTTTAATTGTTATGTCGCTAAAAACTTTAAAAAAAGGTGTTTCTTAAAGTACAAAAGTAAGAGTTTATTAGACCTTCCCATAGTAACATTATAAGTGTTACAAAATGTCAATCAATGCTACAAACGATGCATAAAGTTCAATAAAGTAATGCTTGAATTTATACACCTACCTACAGCGACATTAAAAGTGCAGATGGCCTCATTTCCAGCAGCATCAATCGAGTTACAAACAACAATTGTAGTTGCATCGACTGGAAATGAACTACCAGCGGCTGGAATGCATTTAACTTCAAGATTGGTCCCATCATCGTCAGTTGCTGTAGGTTCTGGTGTCCAGGTTACCACAGCGTTGTTGGTCCTTACATTCGAAGGACAATTGTCGATCACAGGTGCTTGTTGATCTGAAATAATAATTGTTCAATATAAGAAGGATGTTTGCCATTAAATTGCGATATCGAAGAAAACGACAAAAGATACATCAAGTACAATAGTGAATTGATACACCTACCTATAGTTACATTAAAAGTGCAGATGGCCTCATTTCCAGCAGCATCAATCGCGTTACAAACAACATTTGTTGTCTCATCGACTGGAAATGAACTGCCAGCGGCTGGAATGCAGAATACTGCAGGTGTGGTCCCATCATTGTCAGTTGCTGTAGGATCTGGTGTCCAGGTTACCATAGCGTTGTTGGTCCTGACATTCGAAGGACAATTGTCGATCACAGGTGCTTGTTGGTCTGAAATAATAATTGTTCAATAAAAGAAGGAAGTTTGTCATTAAATTGCGATGTCGAAGAAAACGACAAAAGATACACCAAGTACAAAAGCGAATTGATACACCTACCTACAATCACATTAAAAGTGCAGATGGCCTCATTTCCAGCAACATCACTCGCGTTACAAACAACATTTGTAGTTGCATCGACTGGAAATGAACTACCAGCGGCTGGATTGCAGGTTACTTCAGGAGTTGTCCCGTCATCGTCAGTAGGAAAAGGATCTGGTGTCCAGGTTACCATAGCGTTGTTGGTCCTTATATTCGAAGGACAATTGTTGATCACAGGTGCTTGTTGATCTGAAATAATAATTGTTCAATAAAAGAAGGAAGTTTGCCATTAAATTGCGATGTCGAAGAAAACGACAAAAGTTACATCAAGTACAAAAGTGAATTGATACACCTACCTACAGTTACATTAAAAGTGCAGATGGCCTCATTTCCAGCAGCATCACTCGCGTTACAAACAACATTTGTAGTTGCATCGACTGGAAATGAACTACCAGCGGCTGGATTGCAGGTTACTTCAGGAGTTGTCCCATCATCGTCAGTAGCTGTTGGATCTGGTGTCCAGGTTACCATAGCGTTGTTGGTCCTTACATTCGAAGGACAATTGTCGATCACAGGTGCTTGTTGATCTGAAATAATAATTGTTCAATAAAAGAAGGAAGTTTGCCATTAAATTGCGATGTCGAAGAAAACGACAAAAGATACATCAAGTACAATTAAGTGAATTGATACACCTACCTACAGTTACATTAAAAGTGCAGATGGCCTCATTTCCAGCAACATCACTCGCGTTACAAACAATATTTGTTGTCTCATCGACTGGAAATGAACTACCAGCGGCTGGAAAGCAGATTACTTCTGGAGTGGTACCATCATCGTCAGTAGCTGTAGGATCTGGTGTCCAGGGTACCATAGCGTCGTTGGTCCTTACATTCGAAGGACAATTGTCGATCACAGGTGCTTGTTGATCTGAAATAATAATTGTTCAATAAAAGAAGGAAGTTTGCCAATAAATTGCGATGTCGAAGAAAACGACAAAAGATACATCAAGTACAATAGTGAATTGATACACCTACCTACAGTTACATTAAAAGTGCAGAGGACCTCATTTCCAGCAGCATCACCTGCGTTACAAACAACATTTGTAGTTGCATCGACTGGAAATGAACTACCAGCGGCTGGATTGCAGGTTACTTCAGGAGTTGTCCCATCATCGTCAGTAGCTGTAGGATCTGGTGTCCAGGTTACCATAGCGTTGTTGGTCCTTATATTCGAAGGACAATTGTTGATCACAGGTGCTTGTTGATCTGAAATAATAATTGTTCAATAAAAGAAGGAAGTTTGCCATTAAATTGCGATGTCGAAGAAAACGACAAAAGTTACATCAAGTACAAAAGTGAATTGATACACCTACCTACAGTTACATTAAAAGTGCAGATGGCCTCATTTCCAGCAGCATCAATCGCGTTACAAACAACATTTGTAGTTGCATCGACTGGAAATGAACTGCCAGCGGCTAAAATGCAGGTTACTTCAGGAGTTGTCCCATCATCGTCAGTAGCTGTTGGATCTGGTGTCCAGGTTACCATAGCGTTGTTGGTCCTTACATTCGAAGGACAATTGTCGATCACAGGTGCTTGTTGGTCTGAAATAATAATTGTTCAATAAAAGAAGGAAGTTTGCCATTAAATTGCGATGTCGAAGAAAACGACAAAAGATACATCAAGTACAATAGTGAATTGATACACCTACCTACAGTTACATTAAAAGTGCAGATGGCCTCATTTCCAGCAGCATCACTCGCATTGCAGACAACATTTGTAGTTGCATCCACTGGAAATGAGCTACCAGCGGCTGGAATGCAGTTAACTTCAAGATTGGTCCCATCATCGTCGGTAGCTGTAGGATCTGGTGTCCAGATTGCCTTAGCGTTGTTGGTCCTTACATTCGAAGGACAATTGTCGATCACAGGTGCTTGTTGATCTTGATTGTTTTCGTTATTGTTGAATAAAAAAAGGAAAGAGAAAAAAGATAAAGTGTCCCGCTCCTTTTCATTATCAAGTACAATGGTAATTAATTTAATTGATGGATACTAATTAAGTGAAGCGGTTGTCAGTGATTTTTGTAAAATGTTCTTGTAAAACGTACCAAAGACAACGTTGAATGTACAGGTAGTCTCTCCTCCAGCCGTATCAGTTGCTGTGCAGTTGAAAGTGGTCTCGTTGCTTGTAAGATGTAATGCACCACTAGTCTCTATGCAATGTATGGGCAAGGAGTTCATAACGTTATCGGTAGCTGTGACGTCAAGGTCTGAGATGATATCGCTCACTACATCTTTATTCGTCCTCACATCGTTGCAACTATCTATCGTTGGTGGTGCACCGTCATCTGCAGCACAGGGTGTTCTGGACGAGACATTTATTATCGCAGGGTCTAAGTATCAAAGATTCACGTACGAAAGTGTCAAAGCGGTTAACAATCCTCTACGTTTCTGTCCGATATCTCCTGTGCCTAACAAGTTCAAGGCATTGGTAGAACATATCAAGGATATTCCCTTTGGACTACTCGTCACATGTCTAGTGATTCAAGTGCAGGTCTTGCCAAAAAAAGTCCTGTTTTGAGGATGTCTTTTTTTTTGTCACGCAATGGTTAGGGCCTACTAACGAATGCCATTCTTACAAGGTTACAAAAGTTCAAAGTTCAAAAAATGGCTTCTTTGCATTATTGCAGGTGTTTTTTACTCACCCTGTATGTAAAATGAGATTTCCATTCACATTTTTTTATATTTAAGCGGGTCCGAGAGTCACCACTCTTTTGTATTGTCTTTCTGATCAGTTCCTATGAAAGAAATGATAAACTAATGGGCCATTTTTAATGAGGGTAACATACTGTTTAGATTTTTTGTGATAAAAAAAACAAATGTCATAATTACATGTAATTTAATACATGTATATAGCTGGTGAACCATTAGCAACGTGTACGCCTACGTACCATAACAAGCCTGGCCGGAATCCGGAGGCGTTGCTGGGTTACAGTAACAGCACAGGACGCCCTCTCGTTGAGATATGCATTTTCCGCCGTTTTTGCAGGGAGAACTTGAACATACGTCTTGCAGCGGTGGATCATTTGGCACTCGGACTATTTAAAAGGAGGTATAGAATATGACCAATAATGAAGGAAAGATCACTGAGATTTAGTTGGCAATTTCTAAAATGAAGTTTGTTCGTTACAAAGGGACATCTTTAAATCGGCAAACACATGTTTAAAATTTAACAATGTTGCAAGTATAGGTACATGTAATACATTTTCAGCTTAAAAGCCATGACCTATAATGTGTAAAATGCGTATAAACCAATGATACAGTTCGTGTTTTTTTACAAGACAAACAAAAAGCTTTCCACTTTGTGTTTGTATGTTATTATAACGTAGGAGGGGGCACACTAGTGGCTATTGTCTGCCATCTTGATATGTTATCTATTGAAATACGTATGGGTAACTGTGTCTTTGGAAGAGTATCCCTAAAGCCTTTGCACTGTGCAAAGTTATATTACCATTGATCTTCATTGTATAATGGAAAGCAATTTATTTATTTATTTATTATTTATTTATTTATTTCTTGTTTATCCTGGGAGACCTTTCAGTGGAACACTGTTTTTCAAAGGTGCCCAGCAGTTATAACAAACATACAATAGTATAAAATAGAAAAACAAGCAATAAATACATTAAAAGATATAATTAAGAAGATAAATAAACAGTAAGATGAGACACGGTTAATCACGGTTGCTACATTGGCAGTAAAAAGACAAAAACAAGACAAACATGTACCATATAATATTAAACTATCAGGTTCGTGTAGAGGCGCTTAAAACTTGCAAGAGTATGGGAGGCAATGGATGTTTAAGTGTCGTAGGGAGGTTATGACGTTTTCCTGAGTAGGATTTGGATAAAGAAGGAATTAGATTACCTTGTGAAACAGACCTAGTATTGTTTGAGTGGGTACTAGAAACAAAATGAAAACAGTCACAAAGTTGAGGAGGCAATTTGGATGTTTAACTCTCATACACTAGAGTAGTTAAGTGAAAATCTCGTCTTTCACTTAGAGATTGCCATCTAAGAGTAGATGACATTACATTTTGATCTAATGGAGATCAATGAATTTTACTATGGGACTTTCCCAGTATAATGCGACACCCATATAATCCAATCAATAGGCCTAATTTCCATGACGTCACAATGACTGCGTCTTCATTGCAACGACAATAATGAGTGCCTGCGCAGTACGGTTCACATTGAGTGCGTAGGTATGGGTTAAATGCATTGAACCAATGGCTAAAAAATGCCACTGAAAATGTGACATCATAAAATCAGGTCTAAAATTTAGCCTACCTACCCACTGAGCATATCTGTGTCGTTACGCCGTTGCATTCCCCGGTTGCCACAGTAGGCAATAATGAGTTGAGACACGTATTGGTTCGGTTGCATGAATCTACATAACAGAGAAAACAAAGGTAACAGAGATTGAGAATTGAACCGCAAAGGAATCTAACAAAAAAAAGTAATGATCCCTTTTATTTTGTTAATTCTTGTAAATGTACTGTCGCGTTGTCAACACTTGGGATCCATTGCTTTCCATTTGAAGGGGTGGTTGAAGTGACCAAGTCCAGGATTTTTCAGGGTAGTTAGGTGGCTGAGTTGCCATCAACCAACATTTAGAATTTTAGTGACGTTGTAAGGAGTAATTAAACATTGTTGAGATAGAAGGGGTATAAGGTCCAATTCAGTGGCGGATGGGGGTGCTTGGGGTGATCCACCTCCCCTTTTGATACCCTCGCCCGCGATTTTTCCCCAAAACAGGATCCGATACACTCGAAAGAGGGCAACCTTTCTGTGTTATGCATATTGGTAGAATATCCTGAGTTTTAGAGAGTAAGTTATCAAAGGAATAAGGGTATTTAAATCAGCGACGCTATAGGCAGAGTCGTGGAGTGGCTAGAAGTACAGGATGAGTAATAAAGAAAGTGACAGAGATTAATTTTTTTACCCTTAAAAGCATGCAAATTTGATACACCAATGAAGCACGTATTAAGCGAGCACGTTCTTTCACTCATCTGTTAAAAACGTTACTGAAACTGATCTTTGCTATCAGAACTTATGCAAAAGAACAAATTTCTACAGCTGTCCATGGAATGCTAGATGTTTTGAAGTTATTCATCTGGGTGGGAACCAGATATTACCACACAGGAATTCAAATTCAAATGAGATTTAATGAGAGTCAAGACTGAAACATTACTTTCACCGTCTGATTTTGTGTTGTACATAAATCAAGTCCTATTTCTGAGAATGAAAATGGTGATTATTGTCTGTTTTGCTTTGCAAATTTTCTTTCATCGTATAGTATTCATCAATGCGTATCGGTGAATGCTCAGTGGTGGACAGCTACATTTTTGTGGTATTTCTATTAAATTTAAAATTAGCAATAACTTGTGAAAATAGAGTACACAAATTACGTGAAAGTTACTATCGTTAATAACATGGACTTAATTTATTCCTATTTATTGTTATTAAAATTGGAGCGTACCGCATATCTTTTTAGTATTTTTCGTTATTCGGTATAGGTGCATTTACATCACATGTACACACACTTACCAAAGCGAGCCTGTTTCTCAAATCCGTCTGGAAAGACGCAATCGTAAGTAGAAACTGATGATGGGGTACAAAAATCTATTTAAAAAAATTACAAGTACAAGGTGCATTACCTGCCATATTTTACCATTTTTGAGTTCTTACTGCAGTAGTTATTCTAGGCACATGAACATGGGTAAAAAAGACATGCGCAATACCATCAAGGCCGATAAAAGTTCGATGATGTTCTATTTTTGCGTTTCCATGGAACGCAATGGGATACTTGCATGGGATACTTGCATTGTTCTCTCTCACCTCTCTTCTTTAGAATTTCCCTCGTCGGGCACGTTCGAACGACGACGGATTTGTAGGGTACTATTTGCAACGCTGTGGACGTAGAGGGCGACTGACCCAATGTCAGTCGCGATTCTGGCGGCTCGCAGCTGGACGTGTTTTGCTCGAGGCTCAAAAACTTTAAACCCGGTTTCATCGGGTTGGGGAATATCCGAAGATTAACATGAGAAGTGGAAAATGCTCATAGCAGGTTTGATATACGGTAGAGGATGCGAGAGGTTAGCTCTCCACGTTGTAAGGTTTTGTTTTGCATTGGAAATATAACGAAGATTTGGGGTTGCATTAGGTGAGGTCTCGCTTCCGGTGAGGCCCGTATACCCGTTTTAGGAATGCTCTTTGTGTTTGTCGCAAAGATTTCTGGGCAAAGTCAGGTTCCGCTTTGCTGGCATTGTGCTAGGGTAGTGTTATGCAAATTCGAGTATTTATGCGTGACGAATCCATGGAATTCGTTGGGATACTCGAGGTGGGGCTTTGTATTAAGCCGAGAAGAACTTTATGCATCAGTGCTCAGCACTTCATCGCTTTGCGTATCAGGGTGTGCCCTAGCTTGTACATGTAGTTAAAATTCGATTGCGTTCCCCGGGCTTTCCTATAACCTCAATTTTGAACGGTTTTAACGTCCTATCTTTGCGATAATGGAGAATATGTTCGATCAAGTCGAGGAGAACGCAGGAGCTTATGCAGAAATCGCCAATGAGGGTGCCGGCCCTCTTTTCCGCGGGCTGTGTGCCGCATTTAAGATCTCGGCGAAGTACTTCGAGGCTCTCATCGCAGACGGTTGGGATAACCCGGAACTATTCCAGGATTTGTCCCCCGAGTGGCGAGACCACATCCTTACCCTGGCCCCTAACGGAGGGCAGAAGCGTAACGTGGAGAAGCTCTTTGACCGGGTGGAAGCCGGGCCTCTCAGTGGCCCCGCCCCCAAGAAACGTCGGGTGCAGCCCAGCGTATCCTCTGATGGCGGGAAGGACAAAGCGGGTCCGAGTGGTATTTCCACCGTGGAGGCAGGGCCGAGTCAGGTTGCAGCGGCTGTCAGCCAGGGATCCGGTTCGACGTCCTCTCAGGTATGTCTCATGGAAATGTTAGTGGGGAATATTCATCATTTTGTAACAATATTTCATACCGTGCATGCTGTATTTTTCTCTTGAGCCGATTCCTTGGCAAATTTCATTTTTGATAAAGGAGTTTGCCCTCGACAAAGATTTCAGTTGTAGCACTCTGTGCCAAACTTTATCGGCATAGGCAGGGGAAGTGCCCCGGCGCGAGATTGTATGTTGATTTCAGGGGAAGCGCCCCGTGCCGAACTTTATCGGCAAAATAGTTAGGCAGGGGATGTGCCCCGGCGTGATGAGTTTGTATGTTGATTTAAGGGGAAGCGCCCCGTGCCGAACTTTGTCGGCATAATAGCTAGGCAAGGGAAGTGCCCCGGCGTGAGATTGTAGGTTGATTTCAGGGGAAGCGCCCCGTGCCAAATTGTATGTGGGTACAGGTAGGGAAAGTGCCCCGGCGCGAGGTTCTACTTTGATTTTAGGGGAAAACCCCTTTGCAGATTTATACTTACATAGTTCAGGCATTATGGGAAAATTGCCCCGGGTGAGATTGCATTTGATTTCAGGGAAAACCCCGTGCAAAGCTGATTTTGAATATGAAGGGGTAGTGCCCATGCGAGATAACATTTGATTTGAGGGGAAACTCCCCGTGCTAAGTTGTGTTTGTATATGAAGGGGAAGCGCCCCGTGCGAGATGGCAGTTTGATTTCAGGGGAAAACCCCCGTGCTAAGTTGTTTTTGTATATGAAGTGGGAAGTGCCCCGTGCGAGATGGCAGTTTGATTTCAGGGGAAAACCCCCGTGCTCAGCTGTTTTTGTATATGAAGTGGGAAGTGCCCCGTGCGAGATGGCAGTTTGATTTCAGGGGAAAACCCCCATGCTAAGCTGTTTTTTGTATATGAAGTGGGAAGTGCCCCGTGCAAGATGGCAGTTTGATTTCAGTGGAAAACCCCCGTGCTAAGCTGTTTTGTATATGAAGTGGGAAGTGCCCGTGCGAGATAGCAGTTTGATTTCAGGGGAAAACCCCCGTGCTAAGCTGTTTTTGTATATGAAGTGGGAAGTGCCCCGTGCGAGATGGCAGTTTGATTTCAGGGGAAAACCCCCGTGCTAAGTTGTTTTTGTATATGAAGTGGGAAGTGCCCCGTGCAAGATGGCAGTTTGATTTCAGGGGAAAACCCCCGTGCTAAGCTGTTTTTGTATATGAAGTGGGAAGTGCCCCGTGCGAGATGGCAGTTTGATTTCAGTGGAAAAACCCCGTGCTAAGCTGTTTTTGTATATGAAGTGGGAAGTGCCCCGTGCGAGATGGCAGTTTGATTTCAGGGGAAAACCCCCGTGCTAAGCTGTTTTTGTATATGAAGTGGGAAGTGCCCCGTGCGAGATGGCAGTTTGATTTCAGGGGAAAACCCCCGTGCTAAGTTGTTTTTGTATATGAAGGGGAAGTGCCCCGTGCAAGATGGCAGTTTGATTTCAGGGGAAAACCCCCGTGCTCAGCTGTTTTTTGTATATGAAGTGGGAAGTGCCCCGTGCGAGATGGCAGTTTGATTTCAGGGGAAAACCCCCGTGCTAAGCTGTTTTTGTATATTAAGGGGAAGTGCCCCGTGCAAGATGGCAGTTTGATTTCAGGGGAAAACCCCCGTGCTCAGCTGTTTTTTGTATATGAAGTGGGAAGTGCCCCGTGCGAGATGGCAGTTTGATTTCAGGGGAAAACCCCCGTGCTTAGTTGTTTTTTGTATATGAAGGGGAAGTGCCCCGTGCAAGATGGCAGTTTGATTTCAGGGGAAAACCCCTGTGCTAAGCTGTTTTTTGTATATGAAGTGGGAAGTGCCCCGTGCGAGATGGCAGTTTGATTTCAGGGGAAAACCCCCGTGCTAAGTTGTTTTTTGTATATGAAGTGGGAAGTGCCCCGTGCGAGATGGCAGTTTGATTTCAGGGGAAAAACCCCGTGCTAAGTTGTTTTTGTATATGAAGTGGGAAGTGCCCCGTGGGAGATGGCAGTTGATTTCAGGGGAAAACCCCGTGCTAAGCTGTTGTTTGTATATGAAGTGGGAAGTGCCCCGTGCGAGATGGCAGTTTGATTTCAGGGGAAAACCCCCCGTGCTATAAAGCTGTTTTTGTATATGAAGTGGGAAGTGCCCCGTGCGAGATGGCAGTTTGATTTCAGGGTAAAACCCCCGTGCTCAGCTGTTTTTGTATATGAAGGGGAAGTGCCCCGTGCAAGATGGCAGTTTGATTTCAGGGGAAAACCCCCGTGCTAAGTTGTTTTTGTATATGAAGGGGAAGTGCCCCGTGCAAGATGGCAGTTTGATTTCAGGGGAAAACCCCTGTGCTAAGCTGTTTTTTGTATATGAAGTGGGAAGTGCCCCGTACGAGATGGCAGTTTGATTTCTGGTAAAAAACCCCCCGTGCTATAAAGCTGTTTTTGTATATGAAGTGGGAAGTGCCCCGTGCGAGATGGCAGTTTGATTTCAGGGGAAAACCCCCGTGCTCAGCTGTTTTTGTATATGAAGGGGAAGTGCCCCGTGAAAGATGGCAGTTTGATTTCAGGGGAAAACCCCCGTGCTAAGTTGTTTTTGTATATGAAGGGGAAGTGCCCCGTGCAAGATGGCAGTTTGATTTCAGGGGAAAACCCCTGTGCTAAGCTGTTTTTTGTATATGAAGTGGGAAGTGCCCCGTGCGAGATGGCAGTTTGATTTCAGGGGAAAACCCCCGTGCTTAGTTGTTTTTGTATATGAAGGGGGAAGTGCCCCGTGCGAGATGGCAGTTTGATTTCAGGGGAAAACCCCCGTGCTAAGTTGTTTTTGTATATGAAGGGGAAGTGCCCCGTGCAAGATGGCAGTTTGATTTCAGGGGAAAACCCCTGTGCTAAGCTGTTTTTTGTATATGAAGTGGGAAGTGCCCCGTGCGAGATGGCAGTTTGATTTCAGGGGAAAACCCCCGTGCTAAGTTGTTTTCGTATATGAAGTGGGAAGTGCCCCGTGCGAGATGGCAGTTTGATTTCAGGGGAAAACCCCCGTGCTAAGCTGTTTTTTGTATATGAAGTGGGAAGTGCCCCGTGCGAGATGGCAGTTTGATTTCAGGGGAAAAACCCCGTGCTCAGCTGTTTTTGTATATGAAGTGGGAAGTGCCCCGTGCGAGATGGCAGTTTGATTTCAGGGGAAAACCCCCGTGCTCAGCTGTTTTTGTATATGAAGGGGAAGTGCCCCGTGCAAGATGGCAGTTTGATTTCAGGGGAAAACCCCCGTGCTAAGTTCTTTTTGTATATGAAGGGGAAGTGCCCCGTGCAAGATGGCAGTTTGATTTCAGGGGAAAACCCCTGTGCTAAGCTGTTTTTTGTATATGAAGTGGGAAGTGCCCCGTACGAGATGGCAGTTTGATTTCTGGGGAAAACCCCCCGTGCTATAAAGCTGTTTTTGTATATGAAGTGGGAAGTGCCCCGTGCGAGATGGCAGTTTGATTTCAGGGGAAAACCCCCGTGCTCAGCTGTTTTTGTATATGAAGGGGAAGTGCCCCGTGCAAGATGGCAGTTTGATTTCAGGGGAAAACCCCCGTGCTAAGTTGTTTTTGTATATGAAGGGGAAGTGCCCCGTGCAAGATGGCAGTTTGATTTCAGGGGAAAACCCCTGTGCTAAGCTGTTTTTTGTATATGAAGTGGGAAGTGCCCCGTGCGAGATGGCAGTTTGATTTCAGGGGAAAACCCCGTGCTTAGTTGTTTTTGTATATGAAGGGGGAAGTGCCCCGTGCGAGATGGCAGTTTGATTTCAGGGGAAAACCCCCGTGCTAAGTTGTTTTGTATATGAAGGGGAAGTGCCCCGTGCAAGATGGCAGTTTGATTTCAGGGGAAAACCCCTGTGCTAAGCTGTTTTTTGTATATGAAGTGGGAAGTGCCCCGTGCGAGATGGCAGTTTGATTTCAGGGGAAAACCCCCGTGCTAAGTTGTTTTCGTATATGAAGTGGGAAGTGCCCCGTGCGAGATGGCAGTTTGATTTCAGGGGAAAACCCCCGTGCTAAGCTGTTTTTTGTATATGAAGTGGGAAGTGCCCCGTGCGAGATGGCAGTTTGATTTCAGGGGAAAAACCCCGTGCTCAGCTGTTTTTATATATGAAGTGGGAAGTGCCCCGTGCGAGATGGCAGTTTGATTTCAGGGGAAAACCCCCGTGCTAAGTTGTTTTTGTATATGAAGTGGGAAGTGCCCCGTGCGAGATGGCAGTTTGATTTCAGGGGAAAACCCCCGTGCTAAGCTGTTTTTTGTATATGAAGTGGGAAGTGCCCCGTGCGAGATGGCAGTTTGATTTCAGGGGAAAACCCCCGTGCTAAGTTGTTTTTGTATATGAAGTGGGAAGTGCCCCGTGCGAGATGGCAGTTTGATTTCAGGGGAAAACCCCCGTGCTAAGCTGTTTTTGTATATGAAGTGGGAAGTGCCACGTGCGAGATGGCAGTTTGATTTCTGGGGAAAAACCCCGTGCTCAGCTGTTTTTGTATATGAAGTGGGAAGTGCCCCGTGCGAGATGGCAGTTTGATTTCAGGGGAAAACCCCCGTGCTTAGTTGTTTTTGTATATGAAGTGGGAAGTGCCCCGTGCGAGATGGCAGTTTGATTTCAGGGAAAACCCCCGTGCTAAGTTGTTTTTGTATATGAAGTGGGAAGTGCCCCGTGCGAGATGGCAGTTTGATTTCAGGGGAAAACCCCCGTGCTAAGCTGTTTTTTGTATATGAAGTGGGAAGTGCCCCGTGCAAGATGGCAGTTTGATTTCAGGGGAAAACCCCTGTGCTAAGCTGTTTTTTGTATATGAAGTGGGAAGTGCCCCGTGCGAGATGGCAGTTTGATTTCAGGGGAAAACCCCCGTGCTTAGTTGTTTTTGTATATGAAGGGGGAAGTGCCCCGTGCGAGATGGCAGTTTGATTTCAGGGGAAAACCCCCGTGCTAAGTTGTTTTTGTATATGAAGGGGAAGTGCCCCGTGCAAGATGGCAGTTTGATTTCAGGGGAAAACCCCTGTGCTAAGCTGTTTTTTGTATATGAAGTGGGAAGTGCCCCGTGCGAGATGGCAGTTTGATTTCAGGGGAAAACCCCCGTGCTAAGTTGTTTTCGTATATGAAGTGGGAAGTGCCCCGTGCGAGATGGCAGTTTGATTTCAGGGGAAAACCCCCGTGCTAAGCTGTTTTTTGTATATGAAGTGGGAAGTGCCCCGTGCGAGATGGCAGTTTGATTTCAGGGGAAAAACCCCGTGCTCAGCTGTTTTTGTATATGAAGTGGGAAGTGCCCCGTGCAAGATGGCAGTTTGATTTCAGGGGAAAACCCCCGTGCTCAGCTGTTTTTGTATATGAAGGGGAAGTGCCCCGTGCAAGATGGCAGTTTGATTTCAGGGGAAAACCCCCGTGCTAAGTTGTTTTTGTATATGAAGGGGAAGTGCCCCGTGCAAGATGGCAGTTTGATTTCAGGGGAAAACCCCTGTGCTAAGCTGTTTTTTGTATATGAAGTGGGAAGTGCCCCGTACGAGATGGCAGTTTGATTTCTGGGGAAAACCCCCGTGCTATAAAGCTGTTTTTGTATATGAAGTGGGAAGTGCCCCGTGCGAGATGGCAGTTTGATTTCAGGGGAAAACCCCCGTGCTCAGCTGTTTTTGTATATGAAGGGGAAGTGCCCCGTGCAAGATGGCAGTTTGATTTCAGGGGAAAACCCCCGTGCTAAGTTGTTTTTGTATATGAAGGGGAAGTGCCCCGTGCAAGATGGCAGTTTGATTTCAGGGGAAAACCCCTGTGCTAAGCTGTTTTTTGTATATGAAGTGGGAAGTGCCCCGTGCGAGATGGCAGTTTGATTTCAGGGGAAAACCCCGTGCTTAGTTGTTTTTGTATATGAAGGGGGAAGTGCCCCGTGCGAGATGGCAGTTTGATTTCAGGGGAAAACCCCCGTGCTAAGTTGTTTTGTATATGAAGGGGAAGTGCCCCGTGCAAGATGGCAGTTTGATTTCAGGGGAAAACCCCTGTGCTAAGCTGTTTTTTGTATATGAAGTGGGAAGTGCCCCGTGCGAGATGGCAGTTTGATTTCAGGGGAAAACCCCCGTGCTAAGTTGTTTTCGTATATGAAGTGGGAAGTGCCCCGTGCGAGATGGCAGTTTGATTTCAGGGGAAAACCCCCGTGCTAAGCTGTTTTTTGTATATGAAGTGGGAAGTGCCCCGTGCGAGATGGCAGTTTGATTTCAGGGGAAAAACCCCGTGCTCAGCTGTTTTTGTATATGAAGTGGGAAGTGCCCCGTGCGAGATGGCAGTTTGATTTCAGGGGAAAACCCCCGTGCTAAGTTGTTTTTGTATATGAAGTGGGAAGTGCCCCGTGCGAGATGGCAGTTTGATTTCAGGGAAAACCCCCGTGCTAAGCTGTTTTTTGTATATGAAGTGGGAAGTGCCCCGTGCGAGATGGCAGTTTGATTTCAGGGGAAAACCCCCGTGCTAAGTTGTTTTTGTATATGAAGTGGGAAGTGCCCCGTGCGAGATGGCAGTTTGATTTCAGGGGAAAACCCCCGTGCTAAGCTGTTTTTGTATATGAAGTGGGAAGTGCCACGTGCGAGATGGCAGTTTGATTTCTGGGGAAAAACCCCGTGCTCAGCTGTTTTTGTATATGAAGTGGGAAGTGCCCCGTGCGAGATGGCAGTTTGATTTCAGGGGAAAACCCCCGTGCTTAGTTGTTTTTGTATATGAAGTGGGAAGTGCCCCGTGCGAGATGGCAGTTTGATTTCAGGGAAAACCCCCGTGCTAAGTTGTTTTTGTATATGAAGTGGGAAGTGCCCCGTGCGAGATGGCAGTTTGATTTCAGGGGAAAACCCCCGTGCTAAGCTGTTTTTTGTATATGAAGTGGGAAGTGCCCCGTGCAAGATGGCAGTTTGATTTCAGGGGAAAACCCCTGTGCTAAGCTGTTTTTTGTATATGAAGTGGGAAGTGTCCCGTGCGAGATGGCAGTTTGATTTCAGGGGAAAACCCCCGTGCTAAGTTGTTTTTGTATATGAAGTGGGAAGTGCCCCGTGCAAGATGGCAGTTTGATTTCAGGGGAAAACCCCCATGCTAAGCTGTTTTTGTATGTGAAGGGGAAGTGCCCCGGGCCGGGCGATTTTGCATGTTGATTTCAGGGGAAAACCCCCGCGCCAGGCTGTATTTGCATATAAGGGGGAAGTGCGAGAGTGAATTTTGATTTTATAGGAAACCCCCGTGCGAAGCTGTTTCACATAATATGAAGGAGACTTTCCCCATGCGGGTTTGCATTTCATAACAATGGAGGGGAGTGCCCCGTGCGAAATTGCATATTTGATTTCCGGGGAAAAACCCCGTGCGTGCCAAGCTGTTTCACATAATATGAAGGAGACTTCCCCCATGCGGGTTTGCATTTCATAACAATGGAGGGGAGTGCCCCGTAAGAAATTGCATATTTGATTTCCGGGGAAAAACCCCGTGCGTGCCAAGCTGCATTTGCTATGAAGGGGAAGTGCCCCGTGGGAGAGTCCCCCGCCGCAATATATTGAGAGAGATACCCAATATCAAAATGATTGTATTCGCTTCAAAAGGGGTACATGTAGTACTATGAACCCCAGCGTCTTGTATTTGCAATTATTGTATTTTGATGTGTTTGATGTATCCCAGGCCAAATTGTCCTGGTAAGGGTGGGTACCCCTAATATGAAAATGAACTGCATGCGCCACTTATGCAGCAAAATGCTTGTACGCGCGATTCTATTTGCCTGAATGGGTGGGTCCCATACATGATCATGCATTACTTTTGGACGAGCGGGCAGCCTTTGAATTTACGGAGGGGATTGTCCCTTTGGGAATGTGGTTGAAGCCTTGGAGGGGAAAGGCCCCGGTTTGATATTAAGTAGAAGTGCGTTTTACAAAATGTATGTACCATGAGATTGTACTTTAACAAAGTAAAAAAATGTCCTGAGCTAAAGCGTTTATGTAGGGGAGGTGCATCGTAACAGATTATACCTACGTGAAAGGAAGTGCTTTAGGCGAAATGATTTTTCAGGAGAAGATGACATTTTTTCTGTCTATAAAAAAAGAAAAAGAAAAAGAAAAAAAGTGTTCTGGACGTGGGGGAAAAGTGCCATGCTCAGAATGGTATTTGACTGCAAGTTTAGCACCTCATGTCGCTGGTATTTAGTTGTGCGAGTTGCGTGCACGACGCCTTTAATTGTGCCTTAATTACCTACAATTTTGGAAGGGCGGGGATGGTGCCCCGCCACTCCAGTTTTCTTTAGGCTTGTGCCCATTTGTTCCTCAGGTCCCAATGCAGGGTTTTGCCCATTCCTTAATTGTCCTCGTTTTAAATGGGGGTGGAAATATGTCAGATTTGTTTACTATTTGCACCGCTGTGGACGTAGAGGGCGACTGACTCAATGTCAGTCGCGATTCTGGCGAGATGGGAGAGGATGGTTGACTGTTCGGTGCGGTAAGTGCAGTCGGCACTACGGTTGTAAGTATGACTTTGTCTGTTTTGATTCCCCACCCACCCACCCCTTTTCGGTCTATGAGGAATCCTCATCTCGGTTTCTACTCTCGAATCGTTTCCACCCATATCTAAGCCTCAACGAGACAGGAGACCGAGATGTGCATGGCGGTGCAAATAGTTTACTATTGTTCCTCATTTTGTAAGTGTATACACAAAGTACCCTTTCGTAAAAACCCTGTGACGCCCATGCCTACAGTCCCTCAAGAAAATGGATCTGATGTGTTTTCCATATTCATACATTAAAGAAAAAAAACCGAGCGTTCTCGACCTTTTTCATCAGTAGTCAAAACTCCCCCATTAATTTGATTAGCCTCTTAATTCTTTTGAAAACAATTCTTGGCTACAATAGTCCTCAAAAAGAGAAATGAAATATAACTTACCAGCTTGACTGTCCCTCAACCAACCGGACGTTACCATGAAAACAATCCAAACAAAATGGGCACCCATCTGGATAATTCTGGACAAAATAGTATAGAAATACTGACTGCTCCTATAATTGTGCAGTGAAACTAGCCTCCCGAGGTGATCCATGGAGTGCTCTGGTTTGCCGAGATGACGCAGAGTGAAAATAGAACGTTCCACTGATCACTGGGGGAGGCCATTTTTACTGTGTCACGAGTTAAAGCAATCGATTAGATTTATAACGACTCGCTTATTTGATAAAAGTCTTTCTGATGATCAAACCCAAATTATTATGGGGTTGACGAGTTATTGTGAATTGGTTTGCGTTTCTTATGTAGGTTTTATTTCTGTCGAACAATTACCGTGCGTGCGTACATGTACATGTACTATTATGGTCGGCCTGACGACCTGTGTGTGCTGGAAAAAAACCTTTAAATCTGAAATTATAGTAGAAGAATACAAAAATAAAACAGAAATGCATAGTTTGGTTCGTAAATAAAATAAAAGGATGAAAAAGTAGACCGTTCCAAAACGGCGAACGGTGCGAACCGCGCGCCGGCAAAAATGATGTCACCGTGCACGGGCGGCCACGTTGGGCCGTCCACATGAGGCACCGGCCCGGCTTCCGCCATGCGGAAAATCACGCTGCGCTATATCGGTCAGCGGCCAAAAAGCGCTCGAGCTCTGCATTCGCTGCCTGAATATGTCATCAGGCAGGTATGTACGTTGGGGCGCGGTATATACGTTGTCGCACTGACAATAATAGTATGGTGACGAGATCTCGGCCAATCAAGAGCAGAGTCTGTGAGATGTCATAAAATCTGTTAAACAATTTGTTTGACTTCTGCCGCGTCGAATTCCATGTCAAGTATTACATTATCTCTCAGCTAAAAAAAGGTTACTCAGTAACAATGTCGGTTGGACAGTCACTCCGTCAGTGAGTCCGTTAGTCAATAATGTCCATGTTACTATCCGGCTGAACATCCCACCAAAAAAGCTTCCAGATATCTTCGTTGTCTGACACAGACATAATCCAACACAGTATTATCAGACTGATTATGTATTAAGCTTAAGTCTGCTCTTTTCTTAAATTCAATGTTCGTTATCTTAAGTTTAAACTATTCCTGACACAAAATAGTCTGGTCTTTCACTATTTCAAACTAAATGGAATGTCTTCATGTATGCCCGCCAAAAACTACTGCCCTCCCCGTACACCATCACTAACCTGCGTCTCGGCCTTACTACAGTCCAATGTTGTCCTATGTGTGATTCATTTATGGTCCGCCCAATTTCTGCTCATCTTTTTGGAATCCAAGTTCATGAAGCCAGCGTCTGTAAGCATCCAAGATCCAAGTTGGATAATCAGTCGTCTAACCGTATTACACCTTGCTAATTGTGGTGTGAGAAACTCACAGACTGGCTCCGTCGGTAGGGTTTAATATAATCATATACGTATCGGTCTGTTGAAGCGCTATGGGCGTATAGCCGATATAACTAGACCTATATAATATTGCTCGGTAACCCAATTTTCACACCTATTTCTGGGACGCAAGTTTTTTTTGTAGACCAGCATTCCTAACAGCAAAGTCATGAGTGCCAATATACCTGCTTGGGTCTCACCCCTTCGGATTCCAATCATGTCTAGTGCGATCATGCATGACCGCGACCGGTTTGGCTGTGTTTTTTCTTCTTCCAAGTTTAGCAGTGGTTCGCAATTTGTTGAGCAAAAAAAATCATTCTCCGATTTTTTCACTTCAACACTACAGAACATGAAAATCAACCAGCGACTGATTAATGGAAGCCGTGCCTTGGGACTGACCTCTTTTGTCTGGCTTTCTTTGGTGCACGCGATACAAGGCCATATCCTATTTCACGCTTACCGAATCTGCCCTCACGGCAATATTTGCATTTGAATAAAATTATTGCGCTTACAGTAATACTTCTAGAAAAAAAAACATGACGTCACTAGCTGAAGCCCGACTATGCAAATACTGTACGGGTGGAAAATGGAGATGCAAATAACTTTGCCTTGAACGTCTGCTAGGAAAACAATTAAACTGCTGGAATTACTGCGCACAAAAATGTGACATAAGAAACGTTTTGCTATGATGATTTATAGAGGCAGTCATACGGTTGCGAAGGGCGATTTCTAAAGGTTACGTAACACTTCATTTTGAATGAAACTACATGTGCACACACAATGTTCACGTTGGCGGGCGAAATCTTTGAAAATTAATTTCTCCCGTTTGGAAGTCCATATCTTCATGCAACTTTCAGGGTTAACTTTCCTCATAATGATCCAAGTATGTGCTAAAAATCGTTGTGATGTGTTCATTACTTTCGTTAAAATTGAAAAAAAAAAAATAGGTCTGGCTAAGTGCATCATTGAAAGTTGTAACACTGACGTTTGCAATAGCTGTCAATCTTTTCAAGCCTCACGAATATTAATAAGGTTCCTATCCATTATAGTGGGCAGTAAAAATTTTGAGAAAATCCTCCTTCCCGAGTTATTAATTGATAAATATCAACCTTTTTGCCGGCTTTCATTGGTCGATACCGAGACCCACGCCAAAACACGCCGAGTGACGCTAATGAATATGCTAATCTACAATATGATATTGTGTGGCTTGGCTGAAATCGGTCAACCGTAGCGCCTAAGGCGCTTTGCTGAACAATGCATGTGACTTGGGTGGCAGAAATCATCGTCGAAATTTTCCATGGAGATAGTTGAAAGTGTAACACTAACGTTTGCAACAACAGATTAAGCTGAAATTCGGAAGATACTTAGATGATATAAGTGTTCAAGTACTCTGAAATAACAATTTTGAGAAATTCCTAGAAATTGATATAAATACAGAGATTTGGAGAAGTTTTCGAACGATTTCTTCCAGACTTGAAGGTCAGCTTTGACAGTAACCAGTATTGAGGTTTCGGCTTTGATGACGGCGATTATTTCACTGACATGAAGTTTAGAATTTCTTCTTCCGTTATAATTTAATTTTCAATCATATTGTGCATAGAAACACAACGTTCAAAAGGCCAATTTTTTTGTGGTGCATGAATTTCACTGCTCTGCTATAGCGTCCAAGTACGTAATCGGATGAGCTTTGTTTACTAACGGCAGACGCTTTGCCTTAATAGCAACCACATGACTGCTACTGTCCCATAGTGCCCATAATCGTCCGCTTGGAACAGCGTAGACTTGACCCAAGTCGGACTTAGTACTCTGATGTGTTTAAACCGTACGCGTACTTTGCTTTGTTCAGAATTCAATCCATACGCGTAATATTAATGGCCCTAGGTCATTGATCTCATTACAGCCTGGCGACTCCATGACATGATGGGAAACAACATGGCGCAGCAAGATCTCGTACCCATGGGAACGAGGTTGATCTCATTAGTAATGGAGATCAATGCCTTAGCTTATATAGGGCGCCCTCATCTGGTTGCCGTTCCGCGATCCGGTGTAGCATGAATTTGGGTTTTATGAAATACGGACTCATTGGTGGTATTGTGCATGCTCATGCATAGATAATTAGAAGAGGGATCGGGCACGTGAGAGGGTTTAACCAATAAAAGGGGAAAAGAGTCCGATTTTCATACGAGTCCGATTTTCATAATTACGACAGCGGCGTCAACGTGTGTGATGTCATCAATGTCAGTGCAGGTTCTCGATCCATAGATAGTTGTGTAATAAAAAATATCGCACCCGGAACACGCCATACAGAATCCCGACTTGGGTCAAGTCTACGCCCATGCATATATTCCATCTGTGTTTTCCATTGATATGATACATTAAAAAAAGTTCTCGATCTTTTTAATAGGCTGTCTACAACTCCCCGATTAATTCAATTCTTGGCTAAAGATAGTCCCCCAAAAAAGTAAATAAACAAAACTCACCAGCTTGACCATCGCTCAACCTCCCCCTCTCTCTTTCTCTTAATTACCAAACTAACGGTTAGCGACATGTAAGACCAACGAGAGTGTCGCGGATCGGATAAAGGGCAGTGTTTTGATTTTGGGGGGTAAAACGATGACGAAGACGAAAAAAATGCAACACGAAAAGATGGCGATCACCGCGACGCACCGTGAATGCGCAAAACCGCGCTGCGTTTACACTGCATGAACTGTAAAATGGGTACGAAAAAATCGCGTAGAGTGAAATCAAAAAAATGTGGTTACATTTCAGAGAAGTCAACTCATGGGCGTCTCCAGGATTTTTCTAAGGAAGGAAAAGCACACTTTTCCCTAAACTTCTAATTGTGCTTTATCTAAGCATATTCTCAATCTATCAATTTTTTTTCGACGGTGGGCGGGGGGGGGGGGGGGGATTTGCCTACCCCACCCCCATTGACACCCCTGCACACGCCCATTTTGTTAAATGTGTACTAAATTAATAGCAAATTTGGACTTCACATCTCTTTCTCTTTTAATTTCTTTTCCTTTTGTTGTCCCCCCCCGCTTTTTTTTGATGCTTTTCCAGGGGGGGGGGGGGGGGCGGGGGGATGGAGCCCCCCCCCACCGTGCCCCATCCTGGCGACGCCCATGACAGTATGTTTTGGTAGAAAATGCGATTTTCGTTCGCATTTTACAGGCAAAAATTCATTAAAAAATTGGTCCTGCCATTTGGGTTTCGTTTGTTGTTTTTTTGCTCACCCCGTTATAGTCCAGTTTCTCACCAAGTAAAACTTCTTCATGTATGCGCGCCAAAAAAATTGTCCTCCCTCCCCACACACCCATCGGAATGGTATTGACTAACCTGCGTCTCCTTACTGCTGTCCAATGTTGTCCCGTGTATGCGTGATTTATTCCTGATCCGCCCGATTATTGCTTATCTTTGTTCATGAAGCCAGCGTCTGTCAGCATCCAAGATCCAAGTTGGATAATCAGTAATCGTCTATCCGTATTACAACTTGCTTGGTGTATTGTGAGAAACTTACAGATTGGGTTGGGTTTGGGTTGAATCTGTTGATCCAAGTTTATAGTAGGCTAGTGGTTCGTAGTCTATTGAGAATTTTTTTTTCATTTTCCACTACTTCACTGAATAGAAAAAAATAAACCAGCGACCGATTGAAGCCCAACATTTTGGGATTGTCCTTTATTGACTAGCTTTCTTTTGTGTGTGTACCCGCTAAATGTCACGTTTAGAGAATATGCATTCATGCACGCGTTGCATTTTTGCTTTCTCAGTAAACTGGAAAAACACCTGACGTGACAGGTTGTGGCCTGACTGTACAAATACTGTGTGAGTGGAAAATCACAAATGAAAACGTAAATAACTTTGCTTTAGGACTTAATACCCATGAACTGCTGCCAGGAAAACATGTTTACGCCAACAACACAAAAAGTCTCCGGTTTCTGGTCTGCGTGCGCGTCGCCGTAGCCATGCGCGTCGGCAGAATTAAAAAGTGTTTTGGTTTTTTTTTAAAATGTAATTATGATGTCTCAAAACCACCAAACTCCCTGGTTTGACCTAAATCGTGCTGCTGCACAATTTTAACGTGTTTTTAGATGGGGTTACGATCGAGTATAAGCTTTATGTGGCCTCTCTGGGCTCCCATGTATTTTGCACTAAATTTAGTCGGGCACCATTTGAGACGGTGTTGTCATTTTGTAATTTTATTGTGGTCTGGAAGGCTGTCACAAAAGCGTCGTAGACAGGATCTAGTGGTATTACTCCATACAAAAGGGTTGGTAGCTTAGCACTAGCAGGATGGAAGAGCTGCAAGAACAGCTGAAGACCCTCACGGCCAAACTGGACGAGATGGAATCCAAGGGGACGAAGTCAACCAAGCTATAGTCGTCGTCCCAAGGGACAGGGCCACTAAACTTTCGGGACGACCCAGCTCTGACCGGGACCCCGAGGTAATCGAGTGGGCCGAGGACATGAGGAGGCTAACCAAAGACCTCACCGATGCAGAGGGCGTTCAGCTCGTGCTTGATCATCTCACTGGACACGCCCGGGATGAAATAAGGCTGTGCCCCCCAGCACAGCGCAAGACGGCAGAGGACGTCATCGATTGGATTTTGATGACATATGCCTGCCACGAAACTCCTTCAGCCAGGTGGAGTGACTTCTGTGGTCGACAGCAACGCCCTGGAGAGTCCCTGCAGGACTGTTCCCTGCAACTGATGAAGCTACTCAGACGAGTGGAACTTGCCTCGCCAAATGACGGCCCCCAGGTGCAGAACAAGGACACCATCTTGTGCGAGCGGTTCGCCGCAGGTCTGGCTGACCACTTACTGCAACGAGAAGTACGGCGCGATGTGCAAGAGAACCCAACCATGGAGTTTGCCAACCTGCGTAGCAAAGTTCTGGCATGGGTGTCCCCTTCATCACCTGTACCAGCAGTGTTGTCAGCCAGAGTGAGCGCTGACCAAGGACAGCTTAATCAACGCCTCGACCAGCAGGCAGAACAGCTTCGGGCGACCCAGGAAGCCGTGAATAAGTTATGTGAACAGATGAACCACCTGCTACAGAGTCCTCAGCAGATGCCCCCTGCAAGGCCCATGCAGAGGCAGAGTGGCTTGACGTGCTTCTCCTGCGGTGGAATGCCCCACCGGTAGAGGACGGAACCAAAGACCAGCACGACAGGGACCTCGAGTGCCAGGCAACAACCAGACAACAGCTCAGCAAGGGGGCTGGGCCGACACCACACCATTCACCCCAGCTACCCAGACCCCAACTTCTTCAACCGCCCAGAAATCCCCAAACGCCAACCCTCCATTGTAAGGAGCCGCATGGTGGAGGGGGAAAATGGCTCAGTAGGCACGGCAACGAGGAAGGAGGTGTTTGACAGGGCAGTCGCCAGCAGTCCTGAAGTTTCGATATCAGTTTGCGGCGAAGAGTTACCCTTCATCCTGGACACAGGGAGTGAGGTGACTGTCCTGCCGGACACCCTCTACGAGAAACTGGCATCTTCTGCACCAGTACAGAGAGACGTCAGGAAATGGTTAAGGGTTTACGGGGCCAATGGCCTTGAAATCCCTTACGTCGGATATGTTGAACTGGATATGGAAATCCTTGGCGTGCAACTCGGCCGAGTAGGAACATTGATCTCTTCATCCAAGTCCACTTCTAACCGTCAGACAGGCCTGCTTGGATGCAACGTGTTGAGAGAACTGTATGCAGCCATGAAAGAGGAGCATGGGAGGGACTACATGGAGAAGATTGGAGAAATTGGAGGCAGACAGTGGGCTAGAGCACTGTTTGCATATGACCTTGAAGAGCAGACCAGAGGAAAGTCATCTTTCGCCAAGGTTGGGGGCAGAGAGCCAGTTTGCATTCCTGCTCACTCCTCCCGCATCATAACTTGAATCACCAGGCAGATCAGAGCACAGAAGGAGGAGGTGGCAATACAGGCCATCCAAGATGGAGTAAGCCAGTGGCGTAGCCACCGGGGGGGGGGGGGGCGGGGGGGGGGGCGACCGCTCCCCCCCCCCCCCATGAAACCTTGTCGCCCCCCAGTCGCCCCCCACTGAGATTTTGAGTTTCTAAAAAAATTATCATTGATCTACATGACGCCATGGGCGTCAATCACTTTTTGAAGGGTGGGGTACACAATATCAAATGTACCCCCCCGGATTTTTGAACTCGTGTCTCATTTACAGAAATTGATACAGGGCACTATTATGTACTACAATGTATCTTTTGCTTAGAAAATATTGGTTAAAGTGGTCAGAAATTGCCTCAGATAGCACCACAGGGCATTTAGAATCCAAAATTTTGCGGGGCCCTTAAGCGGGCCCCGAACCCCACACCGTAAAGGCTTCGCGCTTCGCGCTCGCATCAGTTCTGATCAAGGTATGTCAGCCCCCCTACTTTTGAGAAGCGATTGACGCCCCTGCATGACGCCCCCCCCATGAAATGTTCCAGCCCCCCCCCCCCAGCACCCCCCCCCCCACTGAAAAATTCCTGGCTACGCCACTGGAGTAAGCAACCTACCAAGGGGGATAGCAGTCATTGACACGTATGCTGAGGCTGATAGAGGGCTAGTTCCGGTTACTATAGCAAACATTGGAGACGATGATGTCTGGCTGCAGCCCAGAAGCCGCATTGGGCTCGTATCGGAAGCCTGTGTTGTTCACTCCAGTGGCTGTGCTATCGACATGACCGATGACGCTATCTACCTAAGATCAGGTGATGTTACGGAGGTTACTGCTAATAGAGTCCAGACGTCTGAGGCTCCAGATGAGAAGGTGGATCTACCATTTGATATCGACTTAGGTGGTGCGGAGTTCTCCCCAAAACAAAGAGGTCAACTGATGAATCTCCTTCATAGGTACCAGGACGTGTTCTGCCACAGCGAGGATGACTTGGGCTATACAGACACCGTGACGCACAAGATCCCAACAGTTGACAACCAGCCAGTGTGTGTCCCACATCGGAGGATACCACCACACCAGATGATGGAGGTCAGGGCACACCTTCAGAAACTCCTGCAGCAGAAGATAATCAAACCCTCTGCAAGTCCCTATGCTGCACCGGTGGTCATTGTTCGGAAGAAGGATGGTAGTCTTCGCCTCTGCGTTGACTACCGGATGCTCAACGAGAAAACGTGCAAGGATGCCTACCCCTTGCCGCGTATTGACGAGGCTCTGGATTCTCTGAAGGGGGCCACTCTATTCAGCTCCATCGACCTGGCCCAAGGGTATCATCAAGTCGCCATTGACGAGGCAGATATTCCGAAGACAGCATTTAGATCCGGCACTGGAGGGTTATTTGAATATCTCCGGATGCCCTTCGGGCTAAGCAATGCCCCAGCAACATTCCAGAGGCTGATGGAGGCTGTGATGGGAGATCTGAACTTTAGTGCACTTCTTCTGTACCTCGATGATATCTTGGTGTTCTCCAAAACCTACGAGGAGCATCTTCAGAGGCTTGAGGTTGTATTCCAACGGCTGCGTCAACATGGCCTAAAGATCAAGCCAAGTAAATGTCACCTGCTGCAGAAGGAGTGCCAATACCTCGGCCATACTGTATCGGCCGAAGGAGTTGCGACTGATCCGTCCAAAACTGAAGCAATACAGAGATGGCCACGTCCAAAGAACGAGAAAGAGCTTCGCTCTTTTCTGGGATTGGCAGGCTACTATCGCCGGTTCGTGAAGGGTTTTAGCAAGGTTGCTGCACCCCTGCATGCACTTCTTTCCAAAAAAGGGTGCCAGAAAGGACGGAAGTGGCGTCGACCAACAGCACAGCAACAGCAGGCATTCCTGGAGAGGTGGAGTCTAGATTGTACTCGTGCCTTCGAAGAGCTGAAGCGTCGATTGGTATCCCCACCAGTACTGGGATACCCTGACTTCACCCGACCCCTAATAGTGGAGACAGATGCATCGCTAGATGGACTGGGCGCTGTCCTTTCGCAGGAGCAAGAAGGAGGGAAAGTTGTCATCAGTTATGCCAGCCGTGGTCTTAGACCACCAGAGAGGAATATGGAGAACTATAGCTCCATGAAGCTGGAGCTACTGGCACTGAAGTGGGCGGTGACCGAGAAATTCCGGGAATACCTACTTGGGGCAGAATTTATTGTCTACACTGACAATAATCCTCTCTCCTACTTGAAGTCAGCGAAGCTCGGTGCGACTGAAATGAGATGGGCCAGTCAACTAGCACAGTTCGACTTCCAGATAAAGTATCGATCAGGAAAATCTAACGCGAATGCAGATGCGCTCAGCCGGCAGAAAAGTCATGCAGAAGACACCCTCCAGCTCGTGACCCAGTCCACTGCAATGCATGATGTCCAACCCGGGACGGCAACCAGTGGAGTGACTGTACGCATGACCATGGCTACTGCGGCTCCATATGCTACCTCAACCATACCAGGGTATTCTCATGAAGATCTAGCACGGCTACAACAGAGTGATCCATTGATATCACGGTTCTACACATTGTGGAGACGAGGAGGTAAACCTGGGAGTCGGCAGCTAAAGGAAGAATCTAGTCCCCTGAGAGCTCTTATCAAGAGATGGGACCGAATCGAAGTCCGTGGCGAAGTCTTGTACGTTCGGTTTCACGACCCAGTCGAGGGCGACAGTTTTCAGTTGCTTCTCCCTGCTGAACTCCAGCCGATGGTGATGGATACACTCCACAATCAGGCAGGTCATCAAGGACGAGAGCGCGCTCTTGCGCTCATCAGGAAGAGGTGTTTCTGGCCGGGCATGGCCACAGCCGTAGAGAAGTGGTGTCAGAAATGCGAGAGGTGCACCGTGTCCAAAGCACCAACCCCTGCAGTTAGGCCATCAATGGGAAGGTTACTGGCTGAGCGCCCACTCGACATCTTGGCAATCGATTTTACCATTCTGGAAAAAGCGACTGACGGAAGAGAGAATGTGTTGGTCATGACCGACGTTTTCAGTAAATTCTCGCAGGCTGTTCCGTGTCGACATCAGAAGGCATCGACCGTGGCCAAGGTCCTTGTTGAGGAGTGGTTTCAAAAAATTGGTGTTCCCCGCCCTATCCACAGCGACCAAGGGCGAAATTTCGAATCGCAACTTGTCAAGGATCTGTGTGGTGTCTACGGCATCCAAAAGAGTAGGACCACGGCATATCATCCGCAGGGGAACGGTCAGTGTGAGCGGTTCAACCGCACGCTCCATGACCGTCTCCGCACACTGCCACCCGGGCAAAAACGCAGATGGCCCCAACACATTCGAGAGCTCGTGTTTGTGTACAATTGCACCCCGCACTCATCTACCGGCTTGTATTCCTTCCTTGTCTTCATGGGGCAAGAACCCACACTCCCGATTGATCTTCTTCTAAACCCAGCTGCAGATGCCGACAAACCACTAGGTTGTGATTCATGGGTGGAACAACACCAGCAGAGACTGCAAGCTGCTGCAGAGGTTGCCAGAAAGAGACAGCTGGAGAGGAGTTAGGCAAGGTGTAAGCGTAATGAGGAGAGGGTCAATGATAAGGGCATCGCAGTGGGAACCCGGGTACTGCTGAGGAATCGTATTCCAGGGAGGAACAAGATTGGTGACCACTGGCAGGCAACACCCTAGAAGGTTACAGCACGACCACAAGACAACGTGTACGAAGTACAACTGGCTGATGGCACAGGCCCAAGGAAGCGAGTGACAAGGACAGAGGTATTAGATACGGGAGAGTTTGTTCCAGAGGGCGACTCTACATCAGAGGCCTCAGACAATGAGCTCCCAGATGAGGCTCCAGATCCGGAAGATGGAGCCACTCACGATCAGAATGTAGACGCCAGCGAAGACGAACCGATGCCTGTTGAACATCAAGACCATGACGCTGAAGTAGCCACTGGCCAGGGAGGAGACCACAAAGATGGAGGAGAAACAACCAACAGGAGTCAGGTTGCTGACGAAGAGGAATCTTCATCACTGCTGGATGTTATGGTCTTGGTGAAGGAGGCGGATACCCAGCCAACAACAGCCCCATCCCAGAGTTCCAGTGAACCAAGTGAACCCATGGCGGATGGTAAAACGATGGCGGATGATCCCCAGGCTTCTGACGAAGCAGTGGAGACCCCAGGTACTACTGCCCTGAGTCCCCCAGGTACTACTGCCCTGGGTCCCCCACAGGAAACCACCATGCCAGCAGAGATGTCAGAACCACATAGCTTCAATGAAGCAGTGGAGACTGAGAGCCCTTCAGTGTCCCAGTCTCCTTCAGATGCTTTTGATCCAGTGGGACCATGTACCAGTACCCTACCAGCGACGATGGCCGAGCCCCATCATCCGGACGAAGCAGTGGAGACTGAGAGCCCTTCGATCAGTTTTCCAGTCTCCATCAGACAGCATTGACGCAGCGGAACCGAGAAGATTCACCCGTACAACAGCAGGCCAACACTCCAATCGGCATCATCTACCGGAGTCAGCAATCCGTGTCACCAGCAACCACACGGAGACTCAAGTAACATCTGTTGAGCCGGACTTCGCGCAGTTCAGCCAAGCCCTTGCTGGTTTGGGAGAGATGCTTGTTGAACGTCTTGGAGGAAGGCTACAAGCGGGATGGTCTACAGTGTACCCACAACGCTACGATGGCCACATCAAAGAACTGTAGATAGACGACTTAGGCACTTGGTGTTTTGCGACTATATCCAAAGCATTTAGTCATGCGAATAGTCCAAAAGATAATAGACAAAAAGTCTATCTTTTTTTGTTTTGAATTCAGTTGTTTGGGAAATGCCTACTTGGTTAGCCTACACTTGTAGTTGGTGTGGGACCCAACGCGCAAGCAGTGGAGAATTGTGACAGGATTTTTTTTATGTTTTTACTATCTGGCTATTTCTTTTATGTTTAAAGCAGTTTCTTAATTGTGTAATTTCTTATTCTTTTGACTTGCTTCATTGAGCACTGAAATAGCTGTTTCCTCTTTAAGTGTGGATAGTGAATAATTCATTAGATAGACCACAAAGCACTTCCTGTGGTACCCACTTCTGAGACATGTGGCTTATCTAGCCATTCCTTCAGTTGATGCAAGGCAGTCCACACACAGTCATTTTATTCACTCTTGTTCCATGCTCGTTTCACCAAAGTTCTGAGGCTAGAAGAATCCTTGTTGTTGAAGATTTGTGGTAAGTTTACACTTGTATATTGTTTTGAGGACCATTTCTTATACAAGTCAGTTCATTGATTTTAGTTTGATACTTTAAGAAGTTAAGGGTTTAGATATTTTGCTAAGAGGATCTCTTTGGAAGTTTCCAGTCTTGCTTGTAAAGTTTCCATGTCTTGGAAGTGACTTGCTTGGTTTCATTGAATTCATTGATATTCTAGTTTACTGCACTGATCTTTAGTTTGTTATACATGTACTTAACTCGAGTCTTTTCAGAGAGAATGTGCATTTATTGGTTTCTGAAAAGCTTGAGATGTATCTATGATTATTGGTTTTGATTTAGTTTACTGTTTGGCCCATGAATTCAGGTTGAGATTTTGTGTTACTATTTTGACATTTGGATCTTGAAACGGCATTTATAGTGAATTTACTTGCCAGAAACAGTAATCAGGTTCATATTTGTACAGAGATTCTTTTCTTTAATTCGTTAAAGTAGAAGTTAGGAGCAGTTATCATTTCATTCTGATTATTTCATATCCTTTTATTAGTGGAAGTGTTATGAGACTACTGTGGGAACTCATACTCTCAGTACCATTTTGAACATGCTAAGATTATTTTCTTTAGGCAGAAAACTGAACGTTTTGTTATTGTATATAGTTTATCAATTCTTAGCTTATAAGTTGTACCACTTTAAAGACTAGTATCGATGATATCGATATTGTGGTGCTAGTGCTGAGCAGCTATACAGCGTATGCACACTAGACAGATAATTGATATGTGGTCACTGCACCATTGCCAGCCCTGGGTGGGGCAGCCACAAATTCCAAGTTTGGGGTAGAGTGATTAACTCCACAGGAGGCCTGACTGGAGTCTTTAAGTTTCCTGCTCATTATATACATGTATGTATTAGTCTTTTTTTTACTCTGTACAGTGTTGTATAGTGAGTGGACAGGAGATTGTTTATTCTTGGAGAGGCTGGGCCAGGCACTAGTTGTTAAGGAGATTAAAGTTAAAGGCATTGTTTTTTCTTACAGGCTTTAGAGCAGTATAGAGGAAAGAACATTTTAACTTTGAATTGAAGGAAACTTTATCATGTTGTTCTTAGAGGATTAGGTACATGTATTTTCCTTTCTGCATTATTAGTCATCTTTTAAATTACTTTAGATTCACCGAGATATTATTTCGTTGATCATTGGAAAGTGTTAATTCTTTCGTTTAATTTTGATGATTTCTTATGATTGTTTTCATGTTTTCAAAGTATTGAAATTATTATTATCTACATTGTTTTATGTACATGTTATATTTTTGTTCATTTATTAAGAACCACCATGAGAAAAGCTGTCCTTTAGCCCTGGGTGGGTCAACCGCACATTCCAGGTTTCTGGAAAAGTAATTACCTCCAGGCAGGAGGCCTGACTACATGTACCTTATTATTATTCATTAGACTCTAGCTTTTCTACACTAGTTACTTTGTTTTATCACCTCTTTAGCAATGAATGTTTATTCATAATCCCTATGTGGTCTGATGTGAGGCACTGGCCAACATCCTGTGGTCTAAGCTTTGTTCAGTCTTGCATTAGCCACCAAGAAGAGCACACACATGTTGTAAAGTCTTGTGATTTAAAGAAAGTTTTCACAGCGCTGGCTGCGCTTTGCTGCCATGCGGCCACTGACGAGGAATAAAAACAGTATATTTTCTGCCTGTTGTCCCTGGTCACAAGCGTCGTAGACAGGATCAAGTTTTACTGTTTTTCAGTGGCTAGCTGGCACTGTGGCCAGCGCTGCAGTGATGGAGAAATGTCAGGGACATGATCACTGATAAAGCACCGTCGAGACTTTCATGAAGCATTGGGACCACTGCAGAGAGAAACCAAGTGCTGGAAGTGGAAGAGAGGCAGAAATTCATCATCATGATTGAAGAAGAGGTGCAGCAGACAGCTGGATGGAGAGCGACGCCCAGTGCAGTGGGGACAAGTGTGGATGTCTGGAACCATCTACACGGAGGGTGCATTGAAGCTGAACCAGCCCGTCAAGGGATTCAGCTTTTGCAGCCGTACGTGTAGCTTGGGTCTACCTGAGAAGTAGTTCGGGGCCCAGACATCGCCATGTGATGCAGCTTGCGTCATTCTGCCCCCATTGTTTGGACAGCAACCTGGCTCAGAATGTCGATAGATAGATGGCTGGAGTGTGGAGTTTTAAGCACAACTGCAGCAAGCGGTGATGAGGCAGCTAGGTACGGTTAGTGTTGGGAACCATCTACATGGGGGTGCACCTAAAGGTTGAACTGATCGACCCGTCAATTAAGGGATCAACTTTTGCAGTCATGTAGCTTGGGTCTACCTGAGTGGTACTTCAGGGCCCCAACATCTACACTATTTAACTGTCTCCAAAATTCCCTCCTTGAGAAGCTGAACGTCCATGTATACTCGCCATAGGATAAGAGAGAGAGAGAGCTGAGAGGTTCGCTGTTTATGTTACCCATCTTGATGTTTGCTGCTATATACCCCCTGTTTCTGATGCATGATCCAGCCCAGTCTTCAACACAGCCCAGGACACTCACAGACAGTACGAGACCCCATCCCCATGAGTAACCGCCATCGTCTTCAACACACCCAGGACGCCGACAAGCAGTGGAGACCCCATCCCCATCATCCATGGAGGAACCCCATCACTTCGCAGTCAACCTGTCATCCCAATGAACCCAGGACCTATTCACAAAGCACCCGTAAATGCTTGCGGGCGCGCAACTTCCCCGCAACCCTCACTTAAGCACTTGCGCGTTATTCACAAAGCCCCCTTAAATCTGCGTGTTCCCGTAAACCACCCTTAAATTTGCGGGACCTACAGACGTCCCGCAAGCACACCACAACTTGCGTGGATCATCTCGATTGTCACAATGGCGGCACTCTTGGCATGTATTTTGGATCTACGAACTGAATCGACGTGCCGGTTCATCTTCCGTGACCGGTTGAACCAACTATAGGATGAGTTTAAAAGAAAGTGAACAAATTTGAAAAACTGGTTCAAAATATTTGGCGCGTTCCATTTTCATGGGCGTCAATCGGTGGGAGACAAGTCCTCCCCCCACTTTTTTTTTTTAAGTGGCGGATATCATATCGTTGCCCCCCCCCCACACACTTTTCTATCCCCGAATAAAAATTGTAGCCTACATAATGATTCTATAGTAGCTGATTCAATGACTCCAAACTCAAAAAATGATGTTTAAAAGATTATCTTTTGCTCACAAAGTGCTCAGAAATTGCCTCAGATCGCACCACAGAGCAAGCATCTAGAATCCAAAAATTTTCGGGGCCCGCTCCATGCCGTAATAGGTATGTCCTCCACTTTGGGGAAGCGACTGCCGCCCTTTTTTATGGGACGAAGTACATCTTACGGGATTTTAAGTGTGAACATTTCACTTAAATTGCACAGTCTAATCCTAAGTTATGTCTATTTCAATAAAACGATCACAAACTTGTTTACCACTCATCACGTGATGCAAACTGAACACCCATTGAGTACAATGAAACGTGGACTTTCCCACCTCCACTGAATGAACGAGAGCATGGGAAACGATACAAAAATCCCATTAATATTTAAAAAAAAAAGAGCTAACTTGTTTCTTATATTATTGAAAGCACACATTCTGACAGTGGTTTCTGTCTTGAGTTCAATTATTAAAGGGAACCTGCAAAAAAATTTGTATTACTTAAATAGATAAAAAACAGCTTTCTTGCCATGTTACTATGACTTTCAACCTTCTTTTGTAGTAGTAAAAGGGAGAAATTTCAACATTTCAATTTTTATGCTATTGAACAGTTCCATATTCATGAGCCAAAGCGTGATGTCATTCAAAGCAGAACAAAAGTGTCTCTACAGCTTTGTGTACAAATATATATCAAACTTTTCTTTATTTTCTTGCAGTAAGTTCCACTTTTTACTTGCTTATCATGTTTAACAGCTTGTTTGGACACTAGCAGTCGCCACTAGTTTTTTCGAAGCTTATTTGGGGGGTAACTTTGAAGGAGTTATGTTTGTACTGTTCATATGCACTTTTGACAAGGAGTTCCTTGTGCGACAAAAGCAAAATAGCGCCCATAATAGGTTTTCCCGGCCAATTTCCTAAAATGTTCATTCACTTCTGAAAATCGGTCATTCATTTTCGTCTGAATTTGAATGCACGTCTTTAATCCCATTTCAGTTCAACGAAAGTTCAATCGTTTTCATTGTCCGTGCATTCAGTTTTGAGAAACAAATTACGTTACCTGTGCATTTACGCGAGCATACCTTTTCGCGCAGAGTTCTGGAATACAATTTCGTGAATGTGCAATATAAAGTGCGTTTTTCTCGTTCAAACTTAGCAGATTGCATCACATAACATTAAACTAAAAGTGAAATAAAATGACTAATTTTTGAAATCGCCCTCTAAAAGCGAAAAGGAAGTCTTGTAAACGAATCTGAATGAGCATAAACGAAATGTGCTGCTCAATCACTTAATTGATTAAATGGAAATGAAATCGAATGCTCTGATAGCGAAAATGCATGAAACGCGTGTTCAGAGCGATTCTCAAATTCAGACGAAAATGAATGACCGATTTTCGGAAGTGAATGAACATTTCAGGAAATTGGCTGGGAAAGTCTATATATACCATGAACAGAGCCCCCTAACGTCATCTGGTGTGTCCAGCCTCCCCCCTTTCGCCCCCGAATTTCCACAAGTGGAGGATTTGGGGTCATATCCACCCCCAATCTTCGACACGGATGTACCCCATGGCCCACGGATGACCAAACACTAAATACTGAATTTACATGTTAACTATAAACTTCATCGCCCCCCCCCCCCCCAAAAGGAGAAAATGCAACTGACTTCCCTTTTTGACTCCCTGCAATTACAATGAAAATCACGAAAACACAAATTCAATGGAAAGCCTTGTCCCGAGATATAGGCCTAATTAAAGAGACAATTTTATTTACATTGATTTCGGCAATAATATCAAGTTTGACTGACACAACTGTAACATAATTATTTTTTTATATTTTAAAACAACAGAAAAAACTTAAAACGAACACGTGTGAATACTTTTAATCACAATCGATATAGAGAAAAGTGCAGCACTCAGAGCAAACTGCAACACTTGGTATATAAAATAATTTTCCCTCAGAAGGACCATCAAAATAGCGCATAGCCAGCACTTCTCCAATTCATTAATTGTTTAGTCTTTGCAATTTGCAATCTTTCTCCTTTTTTACACAAATTTTCATAATTCAAAAAGTATATTTGCAATGTGTGTTCCTATCATAAAAAAAATTCGGTCTTGTGTTTCCATCACACATCTCTAAAAAATACATCCTACTATTCAGGCCACCTTGGTAACATGCACTGTGTTTATATATAAACATGTATGTTTACCATAAACGCCTGCGTGTTACTAAGGTAGTGTGAATAGGCCCAAGCCTACACAAGTTCAACCCTGCACGCCGTCCTTTTTTTCTCGTAACCATAACTGTAAACCATTTCACAAATTGTTTGTCTAGAGTTTCTGAATCTTTAATAGCCTATACAACATTTATTTTTAGCTGCACCACCCGGATCGTAAATCAAGTGCTGTCAAACCAAAAGGACATCAGTCATTCGCATTATTGTTAAAGGGAATATACAACATTTGCAAACATCGAAAAATAAAACTACCAAGTTTTTGCGAAATACCTTAATAGGATGTTGGTAAATGACAGTCTAAAGCATCCTGTAAAATTATGGCACCTGGTATACTGTCATTTTCAAGAAAAGTGGTATTTTTGTATCAATTTCCAACGCTGATCGGCCGATCAGCGTTGGAAACAACTGGCTTTTTTTTCAAATACTGGCCCCAATTGACCATTGCACTTGTTTGCAATCGATTACAAACCTATGAACGGGTACGAGCCAGCTAGACTGGTTCCCTGACCTTACAATTCCCCAATGTATGTAAACTGCTCTGTTTCTTCTTATATGGAGTCAGGGGACCAGACTACAGGAAAATGATCGTTTTATTTGGTTTTTATAGCATTTTCGAACCCAAAACCTCCAAAAAGTCAGTGTAACTATATTTGCTTTATATTTCCAACCCCCAATTCCATCCATTTCTGAAAATTACAGCAAAAGCAAATGATGTATATTCCCTTTAAACCTAAACTGCGAGGGGAATTTCAGGCTACGACTTTCTTTGATCTCATTTGCAGTTGGTTAGGCCAAAAAAAAAAGTCTCCGGTTTCTGGTATGCGCGCGCGTCGCTGTAGCCATGCGCGTCGGCAAAATGAAAAAGGTTTTTTTTCAATGAACGATGATGTCTCAAAACCGCCAAACTCACTGGTTTGACTGGAATCCTGCTGCTGCACATTTTTAACGTGTTTTAGATGAGTTATGGTCGAGAATAAGCTTTATGTGGCCTCTCTGGACTCCCAATCCCATATAGGCCTATTTGTACTCAGTTTAGTCGGGCACCATTTGCAGTCATCAGCCGACATTTGAAGCAAAAAAGTCGGGTAAAAAAAAAAAAAAAGCCGCGTCGCTGCACCACTTTTTGGGCAAGCTCCATACCAGAAACCGGAGACTTTTCCGGGGCCTTACATGCGATTGTATTGATGAAAGGATTTGCTAACAATTGAAAAACTACCACTTTCTTGTCACTTCCAACGAAAACAAGTATTACGATCTTGTATGTATTGTTGCGACACATAATAATGTGCAAGAGAACAAGATGAGCTGAATTTCCACTGCGTGTTTCCTTTAAAGTCTTGTTGGCATTTTAAAGTTTGTCTGTAATATGATTCTCACTATAAAACTCAATAGCTTCCAATGACATTCAAGGACAGCTATAAAAATGGGCTACGTTTGTAACACATGCATAACTTCTGAAAGCAATGGTACATTTTTGTGATTCATTTTTTTTCTTTAAATGAGTGGAAGAACATGCTCTTAAAGACATGCTTGATTGGTGTTGATTGTTTGCTAAGAAAACAAAGACAAGTTAATCTTTAATCGACTCTACGAGCAAGAACTCTGAAATGGGATCAAATGTCATGGCATGTGTTTTTTTTATGTTCAACCAATTAGTTGCGGGTGCCCGCAACATGCGGGTCCACTAAGGGAACTCTAAGGGTGCTTCGTGAATACCACTTAACGCAAGTCTTACGTGCCCTTAACATCCACTTACGGGTCCCCGCAACGCAAACATTTACGGGTGCTTTGTGAATAAGCACCCAACTGGACAAGCAGTGGAGACACCGTCCCACATGAACACTGAACATTTAACTCGATCCGCCCTTCATAATACAGGAAAAAAATATTCAGGACTCCATCATGTGCCCATAATTATAGTTCTTCAAAATAACATCAATTTTGCAAATTGGATTCATCTTGCTTTCGTTTTCTTAATTTTTATTATGTTACTAGTTTGTAGTTTCACCAATTTATTGAATAATTTTAAGTCTTTAGTTACTTAATCCTTTCTGATTGGTTTTTAAACACATTTATACCTAGAAAAATTAATATTCACACGTGTTGTTGGTGTGGAACCCAACAATTTAGCAGTGGAGAAATGTAACCGGTGAACTATTTGGAACATATTTCAATGTTATCTTTTTTGGCACCTTTGTTTTTCTTATTTTTACTGAAAGTTTTCTTAATATTTTATATCCTAATAGTCAGTGCGTGGGATTCTTTTTCACAAGTTTTGGATTGTTTTTATGCTGATCTATTTTCCAAGTATTGAACTTATTATTATCTTCATTGTTTTTATGTATGTTATATTTTTGTTCACCACTGCGAGCATGAGTGAGAAAATCTGTCCTTTGGCCCTGGGTGGGTCAACCACACATTCCAAGTTTCTGAAAAAGTAATTACCTCCAGGCAGGTGGCCTGACTACATGTACCTTATTATTATTCATTAGACTCTAGCTTTTCTACACTAGTTTACTTTGTTTTATCACCCCCTTATTAGCTCTGTTTATTCATAATCCCTATGTGGTCTGCCCAGGAATATGAGGCACTGGCCAACATCCTGTGGTTTAGATTAGCTTTGTACAGTTTTGTATTTTAGCCACCAACAAGAGCACACACATGTTGTGCAGTCTTGTAATTTAAAGAAAGTTTCACAGCGCTGGCTGCGCTTTGCTGCCATGCGGCCACTGACAAGGAATAAAAACAGTATATTTTCCATCTAAACTTGAAGAGCCTGTTGTCCCTGGTCACATAATAATATGACTGGGAATTGTAAAATACTGAAGGTAAAAACAGCCATATGGTTGCGAAGGGCGATTTCTAAAGGTTGCGCAACACTTTATTTTGAATGAAACTACATGCGCACAGACATGTTCACGTTGGCGGGTGAGATCTTTGAAAATTAATTTCTCCTATTTGGAAGACCGTAAATTCATGCATGCCCCTTTCAGGATTTATTTCCCCTATAATGATCGAAGTAATACTATGTGCTAAAAGTCGTTGTGATATGTTCATTACTTTTCGTTGAAATTGTAAAAATAGGCCTGGCTACCTGCAATTTTGAAAATTGTAACACTAGCGTGCCCAATATCTATCAATCTTTTCAAGCCTCATGAATATTAATGAGGTTCCCATCCATTACGGTGTGCAGTAGTAAACAAGTGCATAAAAGCCTCCTTCGCGAGTTGTTAAGTAACGAATCTTACCCTTTTTGCCGGGTTCCATTGGTCGATACCGAGACCCACGCCATATCATGCTGAGCGATGCTAATGAATATGCTAATATGCCCTTCATCATTGTGTGCTGGGCCGAAATCGGTCAGCCGTATAGCGCCTACGGCGCTGTTGCTGAACAATGCAGATGGGTTGGGTCGGCAAATAATTTTTCTTATCCTCTTCGACAATTTCAACGCTCTGTTACAGCGTCTTTGTATGTAATGGGATTAGCTTTCCTTGACAACGACCGAAGCTTTGCCTTCGCAATCATATGGCTAAAAAGGGTGTGCTGACTTGACTGGAGTTGCAGATTTTGATTTAAATACAATGCAATTATCGGTCAAGTTTTGTTCTCGGAATGTCTGGATTCCAGTCTGTATGGCCTCCTGCTGCCTGTGAGGTGTTCTCCTCTATAGGCAGCTTTGTCATATATTTTGACCCGGATCCACGTCAGCTATCGAGAATAGCTGAACCGGAGAGGTGAAACTCCGGAGGGTTTAAGTTTTAACTATTTCGTCTGTTGGCAGCACTAGGGGTTCTTTAAGGATAATTTTCCCGTTCCTAAAATAATGTATATGTATTATTCGATATACAGCTTGAGGACAGCTGAGGTGCCAGTGCGCGTCTACTCATCCCATTCCTCGGTCCATATTTTTCTTCCCCCACACAACTTTTTCGCCACAATAATGTACACATAGATTTCATTGTCTCTATGTAAAATTCAACAATACACGTATTTATAATATTTTAATGCATTTATCATATGCAGTCGTTTGTAAATAAAACTAATGTATACAAATACAACCATGAATCTTGCTTCCACACCAGATTTCAGTTTATTCAAATGTTTGGTATTGGTAACTGCTCGGTTGTGCGGAGAGTGGTTAATCATTTATTTTTGCCATCCATCTCGCTTCCTCGGCCCGATATGACTTTTAAGAAGATTTCCTTGAAAAAAGCCTTTACCATATCAGGTCCCACAAACAAATGGTTTCTCACTAGTTTAGGCTTTACCACAGCTCTCACATCCCCACTTATTACATGTTTTACATGTACGCACCCTTTCGTGTCTGACTCGAGTAGCTCGTTTGTAAAACAAGAGGCTTTACCACGGATCTCACAAAAACGGATTCTCTCGAGTGTGTACCCTCTATGTCTTATCAAAACATCTCATGCAGAAAGGGCTTTACCACAGGTCTCACCAGTATGAACCCTCCCATATTGACATTGATTATCTTTAGTAGAAAAGGTTTTACCACAGGTCTCAAACACATTAATGTTTTTACGCCAGTAAGGACCCTCTCATGTTGCCGTAGATTACTTCAAACAGAAAAGTTGAAACACTTGACCACAGATCTCGTGAACAAATGGTTTCTCACCAGTATGCACCTTGATATATGCCTTCGTGTCTGATTAGAGTACCTCGTCTACAAAATACCCTACCACGGATCTCACAAACATGGGCTCTTTCTAGTGTGCACCCTCTCATGTCTGATTAGAGAATTTCGTGTAGAAAGGGCTTTACCACAAGTCGCACAAACAAACAATTTCTCACCAGTATGTACCCTCCCATGTTGGCATAGAATATCTCGAGTAGAAAATGCTCTACCACAGGTCTCACAAACAAATGGTTTCTCACCAGTATGAACCCTCTCATGCTTGCGTAGATTAGCTGGGGTAGAAAATGCTTTACCACATCTTTCACAAACAAATGGTTTTTCACCAGTGTGGACCCTCTCATGTTTGCATAGATTACTTCGAGCACTAAAGACTTTACCACATGTCTCACAGACAAATGGTTTCTCACCAGTGTGCACCTTGATATGTCCTTTAAGAATACTCCGCTGAGAAAAGGCTTTACCACATGTCTCACAAACAAATGGTTTCTCTCCAGTGTGCACCCTCTGATGTCTGATTACATCACGTCGTGTAGAAAATGCTTTACCGCATATCTGACACTCAAATGGTTTCTCACCAGTGTGCATTCGCTCATGTGCACGTAGATGACTTTGACCTGCAAAGGCTTTACCACAGAACTCACAGACAAATGGTTTCTCTCCAGTGTGCACCCTCTCATGTCTGATTAGATTGGCTCGTAGAGAAAAGGCTTTACCACAAGTCTCACAAACAAATGGTTTCTCACCAGTATGAACCTTCTCATGTAAGCGTAGATTATGTTTGCCAGCAATGGCTTTACCACAGGTCTCACAAACAATTTTTTCCTGTAAAGTATGGACCCTCTCATGTGAGCGTAGATTTGATTTGACAGCAAAGGCTTTACCACAGGTCTCACAAATAAATGGTTTCTCACCAGTATGGACCCTCTCATGTGAGCGTAGATTAGATCTGGAAGCAAAGGCTTTACCACAGGTCTCACAAACAAATGGTTTCTGTCCAGTATGCATCCCTTCAAGTTTGTTTAGACTTCCTTGCCGAGGAAAAGACTTTACCGCTGCAGGTCTGCCAAAGAAAAGGTTTCTCAGCAGTGTGCGCCCCGATTCAAATTTCACGACTTTGCTGAGAAAAGGTTATACTTCAGATCTCGCAACCAAATGGTTTGTTCCATCCGGTGTTTGTGCACCCTCTCCTGCCAGTTCAGCTTAAAACGTGATGGCAAATACTTTTACTTTCGTGTCAAGCTTTGTTTGAAGCTCTATGGGTGACATTAGTTCCAACAAGTATTACAAGCACCTGTCTGCTTAGGATCATGGGAGCATCGTCACATTGGCTGGTTGCTGATCTTCCTGAGCTCTGTCAGTGATCGGATCTATGAATTCACAAGATTCCACAACAGAGTGCCTTACGCAGTTGATGTTGTCACAGAACAGAAATCTGAAATAATTTAAAAATGACAAAAAAAGCTGCATTAAGTTAATCTACACGCCATATCGACAGATTTGGCGCTATACAAGAATTAGTTATCAATTAGTTATTATTATTTCTAGCCATTTAGCACTTGTTGAACTTTGCAGAATAATTTTAACTTCACACATGATTCATTTATTTCATGTTTCATTCTGTAATATGAAACTGTATTTTCCATAGTTTGTTTTACAAAATCAATTTCTAGAATATTAATATCAATCTAGTTAGTGTCATTATCATAGCTGGCAACATTTCAAAATCCCAATTAGTAATCAACCCGCGCGGTCATTTTCAACTGCTCGTTTTACCAACATCGAGTACAGGTACATGGTTTACATGTATACATACATGTGCATACCCTTCTTCTTGTGAATAATAATGTAATGTAGGCCAAAAGATAATTAAAAAAAAAAAAAATTAAAAAAAAAAAAATATTTTTTTTTTAATTTTTTTTTTACAATTTTGTTTAATGTCTGTATTTGTTTGTTGGAGTCAAATAAATAATAACAATAATAAAATGTGCGCATATTTTTTTTGAGATGCATGCTATCGATGTGGAGTTTCGAGTTCGTATCACTGCAATGTTTTTACACACAATGATTTAGGGCCACCGTCATGACCGTATGCAATAGAAATATCCCGCCAACATACCTTGCAAACGCATGCTGATTTATCTTTTCTGGACGTTGTGACAAACTCAAACTGTAATACCAATATTCCAACCATACTCTAATTAAATTCCATGATTAAATTCTCGCACTGATGGGTCTCAACCCGGCAATAAGCGACCAAATGTGCTCACGATCGTCACTGAAAAGTACTTACATACAGTACACACAACCACACATCTACGAGATGCACACAAATGACACACCATTGAAAAATAGTTTTAGTCTGGTCCTCAAGTACTCCACTGCGCACACTGCATTGATGTCTATCAGGTGTTTGACTGCATTCTTATTAGACTTGTCACCAGTCCATCCATTATCGCGACATTTCGCCAGAAGTTTTCGGTCAAAAACGATACTTTACAAGTATTTTTTTTTCATTAGGTAGAAAATGGGAAATTCGTAATGTTTTAGTGGCAAATCGTATTTTCGTAATTTAACAAACAATTCGTAATAATTACGAAAAATTAGTAACAGTTGGCAGCTATGCATTATGCATTCCTTTCCTTATCAATACAAAATATATTAAAATGATTTGAACAAAAGATTCTTCTCAAGGTACATAGGATCAAGCGATAAAGAGGCAACATAAACTTTGCAAAGTGAAATTGTACAGAATTAAGCCAGTTCAATGGTTCTACTGAGATATTTTTGGTTTCGTCAATGTGTGATGGATAACTAAAAGGCACTACCAATTAACGACCCAAATCCATCCATATCTGGTAATAAACAATACAATTACCCTCTATACATTTTGACATGTGGAATATGTGTCTAAAACGCTTTCTTCCACGTCCAAGACACATGTCATTAGGAATAAACCGAAAGTAGCCATTACACACTAAAATGCAAACAAGCACAGCAACTGAGATCAAAAATACAAAGATTACATAAAAGTACAGATAGAGAGTACATGTACCAGTTGTTTCGAATGACCTGATTTTTCATCTAAAACACATCCGGGTTTAGGTAAAATATCAAGTTACAACCAAATCGAACCTTTAGTACATGTACTTTAGATACATTCCTCAGAAAAGTGCCCCCTTTAATGTGACAACACGGAGAGTTCATTTTTTCAAATTTACGGTCGACAAAACATGGCTCATCAGATTGAGTGTCGTAGACAACTTGAGCTCATATGTCATAGGTTGGGGCATAGTGTTATGCCGCCTTACAAAGAAACACCATATTGATAACAAGAAAAGAAATGGGCAAACAGATCCTCGAACCATACGCTTAAGAAACCACTGACCGGAAAAACGAACAATTTCAAGTATCCCGCGCTGCAAATTTGTCGACCATCTCCCACAATGCACTGGTAAAAATGAACTCTCCGTGACAAACTCTGGGTGGCGCACTGCATTGTGAATCGTCCGAATTAGGCCTACATGTTTTTCCCACATTCTTGTGCATCCTTTTATGTAGGTTAAGACTAAAGGTATTATGTACCTTGCTCAGAAACGACTTTACCCAAGGTCATTCATAATCGACTTCTGACCAGTATGTACCCTTTTGTCTATTTAGATTTCCTCACAAAACGCCTGTACCACAGGTCTCACAAACAATGGTTTCTCATGTACATTGACAGTTTCAGATTTTTTCCCTGAGCAAAGGCTTTACCACAGATCTCACAAACAAAATAAATGGTCTCTCTCTCAGGCGTGCATCCTCTCGTGTGCATGAAGATTACTTTTGATGGCAAAGGCTTGGCCACAGGTTTCATAAACAAATCGATTCCAGTATGCATTCTACATATGGCTGCATAGAGTACTTTTACAAGCAAAGGCTTTACACCACATGTCTCTCAAATACATGTAATGGTTTCTCTCCAGTGTGCACCCTCTCAGGTCTGATCAAAACACCTCATGTAGAAAAGGCTCAAGCACAGATCTTGCAAACAAATGATTTTTCACTGGTGTGCACCCTCTCATATCTGATTCGATTACCTCATGTACAAAAGGCTTCACCAAAGGTCTCATAAAATAAAAGGTTTCTCATCAGTATGCACCTTGATATGCCTTTTAATACTACTCCGCCGAGAAAAGGCTTTATCACAGATCTCACAAACAAATGGTTTCTCTCCAGTGTGAACCCTCTCATGTCTGAGTAGATCAACTCGTGAAGAAAAGGCTTTACTACAGGTCTCACAAACAAATGGTTTCTCTCCAGTATGAACCTTAACATGTTTGCGTAGATTATCTCGAGAAGAAAAGGCTTTACCACAGATCTCACAAGCAAATGGTTTCTCACCAGTATGAACACTCTCATGTCTGATTAGAGAACCATGTGTAGGGAAGGCTTTACCACAGGTCTCACAAACAAATGGTTTCTCAGCAGCATGAACCCTCACATGTATGCGTAGATAGTCTCGAGCAGAAAACGCTTTACCACAGATCTCACAAACAAATGGTTTCTTACCAGTATGGAGCCTAACATGTTTGCGTACATAAACTCGAGTTGAAAAGGTTCTACCACAGATCTCACAAACAAATGGTTTCTCTCCAGTATGAACCCTCACATGTGTGATTAGAACACCTCGTGTAGAAAAGGCCTTACCACAGGTCTTACAAACAAATGGTTTCTCACCAGTGTGCACCTTCATATGATCTTTAAGTCTACTCTGCCGAGAAAAGGCTTCACCACAGATCTCACAAACATCTCGGTTCTCTCCATGAGGTACCCTTTCATGTCTGATTAGACCAGATTTTGTAGAAAAGGCTTTACCGCAGGTCTCACAAACAAATGGTTTTTCACCAGTGTGCACCCGCTCATGATAGCGTAGCTGACTTGGACAAGCAAAGGCTTTTCCACAGGACTCACAGACAAATGTTTTCTCCCCTGTACATGCTGTATGGCCCTTCTCATGTCTGATTAGAGTAGCTCGTGTAGAATAGGCTTTACCACAGATCTCACAAACAAATGGTTTCTCTCCACAATGCATCTTGATATGTTTTTTAAGATTATGCACCTTGACATGCTTTTTAAGAATACTCCGCCGAGAAAAGGCTTTACCACAGATCTCACAAACAAATGGTTTCTCTCCAGTATGCACCCTCTCATGTCTGATTAGATCACCTTGTTGAGAACAGGCTTTACCACAGAACTCACAAACAAATGCTTTCTCACCAGTGTGCAGCCTCTCGTGTCTGGGAAGGCAATGTTTCCAAACAAAGGCTTTACCACAGGTCTCGCAAACAAATGGTTTCTCACCAGTGTGCACTTTGATATGCGTTTTAAGATTAACCTGTTGAGAAAAGGTTTCACGAAACGCCTCACAAACAAGCGGTTTCTGTCCAGTATGCATCATTTCATGTTTGTTTTGACTATCTTGTGGAGAAAAGGCTTCACCACAGGTCTCACCAAAGAATGGTTTCTCACCAGTATGCAACTTGATATGTTCTTTAAGAACACTCGGTTGGGAAAAGGCTTTGCCACAGGTCTCACAAACAAATGGTTTCTATCCAGTATGCACCCTCTTGATGTGAGCGCAGATAACCTTTGCCAGCACAGGTTTTACCACAGTTCTCACAAACAAAATGGTTTCTCTCCAGTGTGTATCCTCTCATGTGTGTTTAAACTTGCTCGCTCAGAGAAAACTTTATCACAGATCTGACGATCAAAAGGTTTATGTTTGGTGTGGATCCAGATTGTGTTTTTTAAGATTTTGCTGAGAAAAGGTTTTACTGCAGATCTCACAAACGGTCCTATGTTTTCTCTGATTACTAAGTTCGCAAAAGTCTTTATCATAGGTATCACAGGCAATTGGTGTCTTACCAGTGTGCATTCTTTGATGTCTGTTTTAGCTGAGGGGAAAATCAGAGATTTCCAAAAACTGGCAATTCTAAAAAATTTTTTAACTGAATAACGGTTATCTGATTTCACGAGAAGTTAATGACCAGCTCACAGTCATGCCAACAAAAAGTGACAGGTGAAATGTCGCATAAACTGCCCCCAGTAACTGGATATAGTTTGTAAGATTCAATGACCACTGGGCCTCGACAAAAAACACTTCAGAGCTGTAATGTTGAAAAACAAAAATAGATGGGAACTCTCTGAAAAGTCGAACGGGCAGGCTATTCATACACTGTATACCAAGATGACCACTAAGAAGTGACTGCAGTTACAATCAGAGACCGTACAGCAAATTGGAGACGTTCCAGTTGTTTTCTTCCTTGCGCAGAAAAAGCTGTACTAGTATACAGATCTCACAACCAAATGGTTGTTCTATCCAGTGTGCACCCTCTCCTGAAAGTTCTGCTTAAATCTTGATGACAAATACATTTACTTTCGTGTCAAGCTTTCATCTCTGACAGTAGTTACAAGAGTTACAAGCACCTGTCTGCCGAGGATCATGGGAGTATCGTCACAATTGGCTGGTTGTTGATCCTCTTGAGGTCTGTCAGTGATCGGATCTGATTCACGAGAATCCACAACAGAATGCTCAGTCACATAACAGGAATCTGAAATAATTAATAATGAAAAAAAAAATGGCTGCATTATATTAACTTTTGTACTATGAGTGTTGTTAATTCGGGCGATTCACAATGCAGTGCGCCACCAAGAGTTTGCCATGGAGAGTCAACTTTTCAAGTTTACGGTCGACAAAATATTGCCCATTTGAATGAGTGTCAGTAGACACTTGATCTAATTTGTTATAGATTGGGGCATAGCGTCCTGCCGCCTTACCAAAAACCACCATATTGATACAAAGAAAAGAAAAGGGCAAACATATACTTGAATCATACGCTTACGAAACAACTGACCGGAAAAAAAACCAACAATTTCAAATGTCCTGTACATGTGCTGCGAATTTGTCGACCATCTCCCACAATGCACTGGGAAAAATGAACTCTCCGTGGCAAACTATTGGTGGCGCTCTGCATTGTGAATCGCCCGAATTGCAAATCAGTTGTACATGTATGCCGATGCATTCCAGCAGAAGTGCATTGGAGGATTCTTTAACTCAGCAGCCAAGTGATTTTGCAATGGACATTGACAGCCTTGTTTCATTAACAGCTAAAAAAAAAACACCCCAAAAACAAAAACAAAGGAACTATGTCTGTTCGATGAACAGAACACAGGCTTTTCCGCACACAGATTTTTCAAGAGTTAATATGGTACAAGTATACAAGATTCAGCAATTTGCAAGATGTTAATTTACCTTTTTTGTAATATTTCATAGATCAGATGAATGGTTCTGATCACTTCATTTAACAAAATGAATTGTATTCAAGTTTTTCTTCTGCAGAGAAGCTGTTTAATGATCAGTGTCATGTGTTGTTTTGTCCTAAAACGAACCGTGAGTATTAATTTAACTCTTTAGCCTACTTTCTGTCGTGTTACTGTCAGGCCATCCATTCTTTTGTTGAGGTATCATTTTGTTAAAAAAATTATGGTCGGCAAAAACAACATCCTTTTGTAATTCATGGTTTTTCATAGACATTTACAAACGAGCATGTCTATATTTGCATTTATCATGGGGTAGGTTTCTATAAGTAAAGTATTTATAAGATTTTTAAAATCTTATAAGATATTCAAAATCTTATACGATTTTTAAAAACTTGATAAGATTTTTATCTGATTCTGTGAATATTCTTATAAGATTCTTATACGATTGTGGAATAAATCTTATCAGATCTTACTCATTTACATAAAATACTAATAACCCTGATAAGATTCTTATAATGGAAGGTTGACTCTGTGGAACATCAGCATAAGACATGAGTTTTGAGGCGTTTTGTCTCATCTAATACGATGACAAATTAAAGCAAGTTGAGTAAACCACTTCCGAAATCTTAAAGGGAAAATACAACATCTGCAAACATCAAAAAATAAAACTACCAAATCATTTTGAAATACCTTGCTGGACTGTTAGTGAATGACAGTGTAAAGCATCCTGTAAAATCATGGCACCTGGTATACTGTTATTTTCAAGAAAAGTGGTATTTTTGTATCAATTTCCAACGCTGGTCGGCCGACCAGCGTTGGAAAAAAACTGGCTTTCTTTTCAAATACTGGCCCCAATTGACCATCGCACTTGTTTGCAATCGATTACACACCTATGAACGGGTACAAGCCAGCTAGACTGGTTCCCTGACCTTACAATTCCCCAATGTATGTAAACTGCTCTGTTTCTTCTTATATGGAGTCAAGGAACCAGACTACAGGAAAATGATTGTTTTTCTTGGTTTTTATAGCATTTTCGAACCCAAAACCTCAAAAAAGTCAGTGTAACTATATTTGCTATATATTTCCAACCCCCCAACTCCATCCATTTCTGAAAATTACAGCAAAAGCAAATGATGTATATTCCCTTTAGGGTTGTGATGAGATGAATTATAAGGGGTCGTAGACGCCCTGAATTGAAATTGTACCTTGCACGTTAAAATATTGGTTTAGTCAATGTGTGACGGATTACTGAAATGCACTGCCGTGTAAGGTAATTATCAGTCTTATATGCTCTGTGCCCAGGTACTCCTTCAACGGCCAGAACAGGAGAACTGGGGGAGACCTAGACTGGTTCCCGGTCCAGTCACTGTGTATTTCAAATGATCCAAAGTTATTGGGGTGGGGATTAGTCTAGAACACCATCGCAAGTAAAATTTGAACGTATTCGTGCGCCGACGACGATTGACGCTAACGCGAAGACACTGTAGCTCATGCACATTCAGGAAGTCGCGTACTTCGCGCGCAAACCAGTAGGCCTACAGTACAGTATGCTCACGCTCTGTGTCCCGTCCACGGAGCTTTAAGTGGTAAAAATGCGCAATCTTTTGTTGGCACACGGAGCCCATTACTGCATGTCTAAGATTACAGAATCATCACACGGGCTGGGTGTTACCTTCTTCAGGTCTTTTTGATGGATTCAGAGTCTGCTGATTCCACACAGAACCGGATCTTGTTGTCCGTGTTGCCACCTGGAGTGAGCAATAGGAACACAAACAAAATTAAACATACATTGTACTGATTCAACCGACGGGATACAAAATACTGGTTACTTGCACTTTACCCTAATTCCCTACTGTCTTTTATTACGTACTGGACCAAGTCTGCCAAAATCCGTCAATCACACTGCTTCCAATGCATGCTTTGCTTAGTTTAAGCCTCCAGGCCTACGTTCATCAATATTTAGTCAAGCCAGGCCATCAAGTCCCCTCAATTTTGATGAAATTGCTGACCTTATCAATCATGTCACTCACAGTGCATTTCCGATGGAGTGAATTCCAATGACAAATTCAAACAGTTAATTACACATAGACCAAATGTAGACCACTTTGGCTTGTAGAAGTCTTACACTAGGTTCAGACAAGCATTCCAGAGTCGCGCCAAACCAAATGAAAGTCTAGATTTGAATTAAGTGCGTCATAAGTCCGATGTCTGAAACAATTAGGAGCGACTTGACGCTCTCGATGGGGAAAAATCAACTGTTGGATTCGTTAGAACGACTCATCTGGAGCGACTTGGTTTCAGACGTCGCTCTAGTCATGAGCCGAACTCAATACAAATGTATGTAAATGTATGCTAATAAGTAGTGACCTTCAAAAATAAGGACTGCGGACGATGTGTTTAACGCACGCGCGACGCAGTGCTTATAATTTAAAATGTTCTTTTTGCAGATTTAATCCTTTCAAACACGAGATTTCGATGTCGTGTTACAGAGCAAAAACTTACAATAAATGTACGTCCCACTGTCGCCCCACTACAACACAAGATACATTTTTTTAAAGCGGAAAACCGAGACTTCCAGTATCCATGTTGTACAGTCACGGCGCAGTCTTGAAATACAAATTGTTCGTACGTGGCGTGACGTGCAAGAGATAACGCGAGCGCACATGGCGTACGTGCTAGCTGTCTTCTTCAATACGCGCGCACTTCGTGCAGCACGCTCTCATCAGCGCCAATGCATCGATTACATACACGGCCAGACGTTTGCGTAGTGAAGGAACGCGCACGCAGCCTATACATCGACGTTGCACAATGTCGGCTTGTTGCTAAGATCCCGTGTTTGTTGGTTTGTACACAGTACTCCAATGTATTAAGTTCGCCTGTCTGAAACCAAAATTCTAATAAGGTCGACCTGGAGTCGCTCCTAATCTATTCGGTTCGGCGCGACTCTGGAACGCCTGTCTGAACCGGGGGTTAGATGAGGTTTAATTGAAACCCTCAAGTGAAATTGTACAGGTTCAGGCTCACTGGTTCTACTGCAATGTTATTGTTTTAGTTAATGTGTGGTGGATAAAAGACACTCTCATGTAAGGCAATCACCAGTCCGACTACGTCATGTTTAAGATTACAGAATTGTCTCATGGGATCCTTGTTACCTTCTAGAAGTCTCTCTGCTTGATTGATTCCGCACACGAACAGAACTTAGTTGTCAATGTCTCACCTGAAGAATGCAATGTAAACACAAATAATATGAAACATACCGATTCAATTCACATTACAAAACGTCGCTTTTATGTGTACTTTACGTACTGACATTGGTCACTCTTCCGCATCAAGTTAAGGCCAACTTGGCCAAGTAAAAAAAAACACCAGTTGATCGTCCAGATTTCTTCAAAAAGAGGAGGATGGGGCTTTTAATTTTTTATTTTATATTTTTTTCCAAGGCCGCCATGCAAATTGTGCCAACTTTCAGTTCAAACTGACCTCCAGCTTTTTATTACTATTACTGTATTAGCTATTCTAATACTAGTAAGTAGTCGGCTTAAGTAGAGTCAAATATTGAAGTTTAACAATGTTCTAACTTGTCTATGTTTTTTACTCGATTCATGCATGTTCCGTGCACAAAAAAAACAACGCTTTTTGAGGTGAGAAGAAAGAATTACAAAATATAAAATAAAAGGATCTGGCTCCAAAAAGGATGCAGGCGGGGACGATCAACTTGTGTTTTTTGTTACACATGTACGTCAAGTCATTGTGCCCAAGAATCTTGGACAACCAATGTGTGACAACTGACAATGCATGTGCCAATGTCAACGACTACAAACGTGGGTTTCTCGAAATGCATACATGTACTAAACAGAGTACATGTATCAATGTATATCACGTTACACACGTCTCGTCCTAGCTCTGAGCAGTGTTGGAGAACTCGTACTCGTACCCGAGTACAACTCGAGTACACACAAGTACTCGGCCCGCACTCGACTATCAGTACTCGAAAAAATTTGGCCCGTATCAATTGATTCTTCATACTCAAATTTTGCACGGACTCGACGGTTTGGTACTCGGTACTCGACCCCAGTAGTCAGGTGTACACATCGAGTACAATTCTTTTAAATCAATTCCATTCCTCAATCTGGCGCACAATGGCGCGGCTGCATTACAGGTAAGTCCAGTTTTCACCTCCCCAATGTTACTTACACTGAGGATTCGTGAATCGGGAACCAGCCAAGCTCACGCTTCATTTGTTCGCTCGTGGCCTCATGGTTTTTCAATATGTAATTACAAACAACCAGCAATTGAAGTCTCGCAATTTAGTTGGTTTTGTTAACTTTTTAAGAACACAATTTTCTTGTGCACTTTAAGATTTTTATCGAGTTTGTTGTCTGGAAAGGGTTTCCAAAATAGCCAATTCTTCACGTGTCTACCCAGCTATCCATGATTTCTCTTCTTTATTTTTAGGAGATGGCGAAAACAAACTGCCAGTTTATTCACTGATTTGATGAACTTTGTTTATCAAATTAGGTTTTGCCCTTCGGGTGTTACTATATACTGGAAAACACCGGAAAACTACCGGAAAACACCAGAAAACTACCGGAAAACACACTAAATACCAGAAAACACACTTAACACCGGAAAACACCAAAAAACATTAAATACCGGAAAACACACTAAAAAACGGAAAACACCGGAAAACACTAAATACCGGAAAACACCCCAAAACGCACCAAATTTACAAATCCGTTGATTCCTAGTTACGATGCAACAGTGGGACTAGGGCTAGACTTGGCCAAGTCTGGGTTGCGCTCGGTCTGTGCCTAAATCCACTCACATCGCATACGTCCTTACCATTGATCTCCATATACACAGACCAATGGTCCTTACAGTACATACATGTAACGCGCGCCCTCATGCGTCGAATCCGGACCATCATGTTAAAAACGTACATGCACATGTTATTTTCAAGTGATGCAGCAATCCAGACTTGGTCAATCTGCCAAGCGTACGCGCTGGTTTGTTCCAGGTTTGTACACAGTCTATGGAAATTAATTTTCGATGTGATTGGCTTCTACCAATTTCGGTAGAAGCCAATCATATCACAGTATTTCAGGTAATGAGCGTTTTTATTCTTAAAAACGCGCACAGATTGTTTTGATAATATTCCTAACACGCAATCAGCGTTGTCTGCGTATTCGCACATCCAATGTTTCGCGGAGAACGCGCACGCATCCCATGGTGAAGAGTAGAAACAGATACACGCTTGAACAGATACACGCTCGAATGCTTTGAAACGGCTCTGGGTATGCACAACACGAAGCGGTAAATGTCGTATTCTTTAGGCCAAAAAAAAAAGTCTCCGGTTTCTGGTATGTGCGCGCGTCGGCGTAGCCATGCGCGTCGGCAAAATGAAAAAGGTTTTTTTTAATGAAAGATGATGTCCCAAAACCGCCAAACTCACTGGTTTGACTGGAATACTGCTGCTGCACAATTTTAACGTGTTTTTAGATTGGGTTATGGTCGAGAATAAGCTTTATGTGGCCTCTCTGGACTCCCATATATTTGCACTAAGTTTAGTCGGACACCATTTGCAGTCATCAGCACGCATTTGAAGCAAAAAAGTCAGGTAAAAAAAAAAAAAAGCCGCGTCGCCGCATCACTTTTTGGGCAAGCTCCATACCAGAAACTTTGTAGGTTTTTTTGCTTTAGAAGCATTCTCACCCTCTATATAGGCTAATCAGAAAGTGCTGCCTTTTTCAGATGTCTAATTTTTGTGAAATTTCATGTTGAAATTTTGATACGCGAACGTGTGCAAATGTATCTGGAAATTTCACTAAAAATGGACATCTGAAAAAGGCAGCACTTTCTGATTAGCCTATATAGAGGGTGAGAATGCTTCTAAAGCAAAAAAAAACCTACAAAGTAAGCCTAAGCCCTAAATGTGAACGAAAATCAAAATTTGGCAAAGTCGACACGTTTTTGTACATGTGGATGTGTGTGGCCTATGTTTACGGAGGCAGTCCAGTAAATAGGCCACATTTATGGGGCTAGAGTTACTCAAGCTAAGATGGCCTAATACAAAAACATCATTGACTCTAATTTGATCGAAACTAAACAGGGGCCCTACGCTACACGATCGCCCAATTTATCGTGAAGCCTATTTGTCCGGAAATTGGACAATACTCTCCACAGCGATTCACACAAGAATTTATTCATATCATAATACTAGCGTGCACGGCGTGGATTCTATTCTAAAATATGGCAATTGAACATGCCGAAACGACACGAAAACTCACAATCCAAGCCAAGCTTAATTATTTTGGGCAAAATAGGGGCATAGGCCTACCACATGCAATCCTGCTGCAGCGACCGCCGTCAGTCGAGTCATGCATGCAGGTCATTTGTCAGCGCATTTGGTATATCAATCATAATGATAGAGGGCGCGGGTGTAATTTAGCGTGAAATTGATATATTGAGGGCGCAATTTAATTTTTAATTCCAAAAATTAGTAAAAACGATCAACTTTTCCGGCGTGCAAATGCAGAAATGAACTCAAACAGTATATCACACGCATGCCTTTTCATAACACATCATGCCGACCACCTGTCTTAATTGATTGGTCTTACAAAAGCCCCACTTCAACCAAAAATGTCACTTCCTACGTGTATCCCGGTGGAGCGAGTATATAGTTGTGTTCCCTAACGTGGCGCACTTCGAAGCTTACCCGACTTTCCTCGTGTAGTGTTGCCAAACCTCTTTGTTGATAAACCTCAAATTCATGCAGTGAAATACTGGTACTTTTACCTTTTTAATGCTTGCTATTTAACCTCTGTGAACAATTTCGGTTTCATAAAATTTAATCCGAAATGCAAAAACGGTCGCGTCCGGAAATTGGGCACAAATTGGCGGAGTGTTCCCTAACGTGGCGCACTTGAATAAATCTCAGAAAATTCCAAATTAACATTTAAGAATTTCTTTAAACTTGATAAATTCTGATAAATCATTATTATCTTTACTTACAAACCCAGCCAGATGTTTGTCAGAAAATTATTTTCTTATTTTTCGGGGCATTTTCAAAGGGTTCACTTTGCACTTGAAAATAAAATCGGAAAATCACGCCAAAATAATTTTTTTCTTTTTACTTTTAACGGGTAAATAAACTCGCGATTTATGAACGGGAGTGTTTAGAACTTGATGAAATTTCACTTTCTGCGAAATTTCATTTAAAACTTTTGCTCTAGCTAGGCGCTACAGGCGAAAAATAAAAGTGCGCCACGTTAGGGGCCGCGCCACGTTAGGGTACATCAACAGTACACGTATATGCAGCAAAAGCCACCCTTGGACCAGGTCGCTAGGGGGAGCTTTAGGCCGAGGAAACATATAAACAGAACAGCTTGTTACATATATATAGAACAGCTTGTTTACATATTAATGCGCTGTGGGAAAAATCCTCATAAAATAATATCTAAATAACCTACATTAATTACAGTTGAAAGTCAAAACATCCGAATGATAAAATTATTAAAGTTCACAGGGTTCACAAAGCCTTATACGTGTACATGTATATTGACTTTTACAAAATAAGTTTGCACTAATTATTTATCAGAGGTATACACGCAGTGATCTGACCGTGAGCGCTGGAGTCACGGAGGTCAAAGGTTCTTATGTTTCATATAACAATATGTAAATTACAGAACCTATGCAAATTACTACGTATAGCCCTATTTGCATAAAAAATGAATAATGATTGTCCAACTGTCTGACAACAAAACATAGAGATCAGTGGGTCGCACTCGTCAATCCACGGTCTCCGACATTAAAAAAATACAGACGGCAATATAACTGCAAATACCGTTTTGGTATTTGGTGTTTTTAAAAAATATATTCCAGGCGCAATGTCGTTTAGGCCTAAGTAATCACCAAAAGAAATACAAATTTATTTCATTTAATCTAATGTTATTTCATTTATTTATTTGTTGGGGGGGGGGCAATTTTAACCTTTACAGTTTTTACCCACACAAGAAAGATGGTATTTAATAGACATAAGTTTGTTCAATCTGTACTGAATGAGCATTACTCGTTTGTTTTCAACTGACAAAACGGGCTATATGAGCACCAGATGTTTGCGTCACGTGCCCATTACATAATTTATGTTTGCAAACTTTTTTAAAAAGAGAAAAACAATTTATATTCCCCTATTTGGAAGATTTGAGTGGCAACTAGTACTGCAATTTGTTGCAGCTGAAACCGTCTTACCGTTTTTATTATTTTAAATATTGTTTTAAAAGCCGATTCATGTTTTGTTGTTGCTCCATCCATTCCGTGAAAACCACCAACCCCCAACGGCCCACTGGCTTTCCTTTTTTGAGGCTGCATCAAACTTGTATTATTTTGTTTGTAATTTCAGGCATAATAATTTTGAAAAGATGTTTCAGAAGTTCAGATGCTCCACCAGATGCGGCACTTCTAAGATTATTGGAAACACCCTGAGATAAGAGTTCACAAAATTATTCTAGTCTGGGGTTTAATTATACCAATCGATGTTTTTGTAGCTAAATGCATAACATTCGATCTTAAACTTAAAACATGATAATTTCGTGTTCAACATAACTGTATCGAAGATATTTTGGCATCCCGATGAGAAATTAAAAAAAGTAGAATATAATATGAAAGAAGTATCATCTATACCAGCAACTAGCAAGTATTGGCCGAATTTTTACTAATGGATATCAATGGACCGCCCGATCTCGGACGGCCATTGCGTGAGAAAAGGTTTCTGACTATGTCAGTAGAGGGCGCTGTTTCTTATGTTTGTTCTCATGTAGAATTTTCGGCGTTTATCCCAGATTTTCTCATTCTCAAACAAACTGTGGATCAGGGAACAAAGTTTTTTCAATATGGTACACCATAACCTGTGTAAGTTTATAAAATTCGGCGAACCAGACCGCGTGGCGAGCGAAAAAAAAAGGCCTCGCGTCCCACAGACTATAAGGAGAATACATGTATATGCATAAACACTGTAAAATACAGAGGACTGGGTATTTCTAAACCTTCAGGCAGTGCAGAATCGATATTTACCTCACACTATACGTCCATGACATTATTAACTTGCGCAATATTGTGGCGTCAGTGGAGCTTAACACGGATGAATTCTTGACCAAAAAGCAATGAACCTCAGTCATGACAATGATGGCAAAGTTGTTTACGATTATTACCAGCAGTTCGAATTTTCAATAAGGGCAAATGTTATGTGAAGGTATTTTTTCATATTAAAGTTTCATTGACGTTGTTAAAAGCATTCTGTACTCAACCTTAACAAATAGCAAGGTTCATCCTGCGGTTATCACATGCAACCTAATGTAAATGGGACCGGCTTTCTTTTAATCTCGTCATGCTTTACGCCAATTCCAGTGTATTTTCGTTTTAATAAAAACAGCTTTTCATGCTTTTGAGGTTTTGTCACTTCGGGAGCAAAGCGACGATATTTCTTGCGATCTTGTTACTAAAGATTCTGTTGCTAATAAAATGTAAAAAAAAAAAAATTGTGCCCATAGGCACACTTCCTTGATCTACCTTTTCAGGTAGATATACATGTATTTTCACACGGTATTTCGCACAAGAACTATATATCTTCATTTTGAGCACGGATTTTCTTGTTAAATCAGAGGGTAGGTACTTTTCTGGGTACATTGTAATTACACATTTTCCTACTTGCCTTTAAATAAAGGTTGAAACCGAAATACTATAAACGCATTGATAACAAGACCTCATAATTGCTGCATTATACTGTGTACAGGTTTCGAGACCATTTCAACAAAACACTTTGACTCTGGGGAGCTTTAGCATAAGACGCGAGTACGCCATTGAGTTTACCAAATATACCACTGATATAACATCATTGGATTCACTGGACGGTATACCATTGACTGAACCATTTGTTCCACTCAAGATTCCTCTTGATGTCATACCATGGATCATACCACTGGTTCAACTCAATGGTATACCATTGATAAGACAATGGTTCCACTAAATGGTTTACCATTGCAAATGGTTCAAATCAATGGTATACCACTGATAACACCAATGGTTCCTTTCAATGGTGTTTTGTAGTAAACACCGATGGTGCAAAGCTACATGGTATACAGTACATATTAATTAGTTCAACTGAATGGTAAACCATGGATAACACCAGTGGTTGCAATCAATTAAGAAGCATGTGTGATTTCCTCCTATATTTTCATAAATATATAAATATCCTTTGAATAGAGAAATAAAACTTAGATTTCATAAACACACGTGCTTCACTGTTTCCTGAAAATATTTGAAAATTTAAAATGAAAAGTTCAGTTTTGAATTGTGTTTGATGTCTGGCGTTGGATTTTTGTGGTAAGGGATATGCAAGGAATTATTACGTCATGCTAACCATAAAAATGCACCTTTGTGTTCCATTAAACCATCTTTTCAATTTTTGTTAAATTGCCATGTACTCTGAAGGTGTTTTTGTGCCTTTTTATTTTTATGCTACATGTAACGCCAATTTCCACATGCGTGATCAAAACCGTGATGCCACTCCGCGCATCTGGGCACTCAGAAACGTCAATGTTACAGCTATTTCAGCACAAAAAGAGTTATAGAATTTTGGATATTGCTGTCATAACATTTCTTTTCTTTGGTGTTTCGTTGTTGTGTGTCACAAGTTGATTTTAAAGTGTCTTGTGAATATTTAATTTCCAGACTTATACTGTATAGCTTTTTCTTTTTGTGATTGTATTATGGGGAAGCGACCCCAACCTAATTGATATATATACTGTGAAATTTTTTGTGATTATATTACGGGAGAGACCTCAACCTAATTCACATACTCTGAAACTTTTTTCAATTCAATTCAATTCAAACTTTTTTGTGTGATTGTATTAAGGGAGAGACCCAACCTAAATTTTTTGATGTGTTAGAAGTCCACGAAGCTTGAATTGGGGTAATCTTATCATGACTTGACTCCAGTTGAACACTTTGGCATTACAATGTATAAGCTGTTAATCCTATAAGTATTTAACAATGGTGGGATTTAACTGAGCAGTCCGCGCCTGTCAGTAGATTAACTTAACATGTTCTGAGGTTTTGAAATACTTTTAGACCATCAGTCTTTGGTATAAAATCCAGATTGGGGCGTTGGCTAGGCACTTGGAGGCGAGACCAGGAACGACACTACGTCAGGGCATGTTATGCTCATGTGTACCCACATTGGGGAGTTGTAGGTTCCTAGTGAACTGAGTTTGCAATTATTTGCGCCGTTGGGAATGAGTCCCACAGAGTCGGTAGGCTGCGGCCGTCCTCGTCTCCTCGTCAAAGTCAATAAAATGTAGACCAGGTTATTCGCCATAACCTGTAAGTATTATTGCATTGCAATTTTCAATCTGAATTTAAAAAGTGAAAATTTGTATTTGTATAACAGATACTGTTGTAAAACATTGGAAATGTGCCTTGGCAATAACACATTGTTTGGGTTTTGTGTATAAAATGTACATTGCATTTTATGCTATGTTAAATGAACTTAAACTGCTATGGATGTTGCATGTAATCATCTTGTGTAAAAGAGATGCATGACAACTTGTACTTAATTCTAAACCAGGTTTTTTGGGACATAACGTCTGGTTTTGGGAACTCCGCACAGTAAGATAGACATCCTCGGCGGGCCGAGCTCAAGTCGACCATACCAGCAGGATTGTCGGCAAGGTCACACGTGGGCAGAGGACTCTACGGACACGGACGGTACTACCAGGGCAGGCACCGGTGCACCACAACCACAACCACAACCACACCACTTCACACGAATCGTTGATTTGGGCCCACTTTCGTTGATTGTTTTGTAATGTATAAATAATGATGTATTTATTTAGTTTCTTTGTAGGATGAAATTTAAGTGTATGTTAATATTGGTGATATTGTGAATTAAATTAATCTTGAAATTATATACAGATCTGTCCTTCTTTCATTTTGTCTGAGTTGAGTCTTTACCATCAGAGTTTGATCTAAAGTACCATTCCGGGGTCCTCCTGGTTGAGGGGGATCTTGTGACATTGTGTATGTGCATATCGGTAAGCCAACTGCCCAGTCAACACTACTTAGTGGGCCCTAAATGGGTCCCACTAGGTCTACTTCATGGGGCCCATGTTGGCTGCCCAGTTGGGGCCCACAGAGTTTTGTCCGCCGGCGGCACTTGGGTCCCACATGTGTAAGCCCAGTTAATGTAATGTGGGTCCTATGTGGGTCCCATTTACACTTTAACCGGGTCATAAGTGGGCAATATGTACGTATGAATGTGGGCCCTAAAGGGTCCCACTTGGGTTACCTCATGGGGCCCATGTCGGCTGCCCAGTTGGGGCCCACAGAGATTTGTCCGCCGGCGGCACTTGGGTCCCATATGGGCAAGCCCAGTCATTTAAATGTGGGTCCTATTTGGGTCCCATATACACTTTAACCGGGTCATAAGTGGGCAATATGTAGGTATGAATGCGCGTCCTATGTGGGTCCTATGTGGGTCCCTCCTACACTTTAACTGGGTCATATGTGGTCAATATGTACGTATTAATATGGGTCCTTTGTGGGCTGCTAAGCTGGCTCAAGTATGGGTCCCATCTAGGCAAGGGCGGAAATCGCTCCTCGAACGTGGGGGGGGGGGACAGGTTTTTTTTTCTTTTCTATTCGTTTTTTTTCCAGCTCTCAGTTCTTCACAGACAAAAAACCCCAGATTTCCTGCAAGTAGCCTTAATAAAAGGATTTGTCAGTCTAAATGTTGTTTATTAAGTCGTGAATGCATGTACGCAACCTCAATTTCTTCTTGATGAGAGAGTCCTCATGAGTATGACATTAAAAGCAAAATGTGATTGCAAGGTTTTGGAAAATGCTGAATATTTGTTTCACATAGCAACCGACCACCATAAAATAACAATTGATATCCACGCACATCAAATCAGTATGCGAACAGAGAACACATTGAGACAGTTCACTGTAAACATTTATTTGGTCCAATAACTTGTCTTACGAGGAAAGACTAAAACATCTCAACCAACCTTGTGGCTTATCGGCGCATACGAGGAGATATGACAGAGATGTATATAATACTTTATAAAGAAGTCTCCAATTACATCTCCCTAAGCTCTAGTGTGACCAGAGGCCACCAGTTTAAAGTAACAAGGTTGGATCTCAAAAAGTGGTCGGTTCTGCACAGATGCACTGACATACGGAATAGCCTTCCTGAAGTTGTGGTTTCAGCACCTAGTACACAGACCTTGGACAAGCTGTGGGCTTCACTGTTTTTGTATTGCTACAAACATAAGGTCTATAGCTGTCCCTAGACGTACCTCACGATACGTCAGACGATCAGACGATCCTCGTGGAGAAAGGGGGTTTAAACCGTTCGGAAAGTGTCTTTAAATGAGCTTGACGACCAGTTAAAGATCCAATCATTGCCAAGCTCGGCACGAGGGGATACAAATGTTTACAGACACAAATATGGTAACAAATAAAACGACAGACGAACAAAAATCTTTTTTTGCCTGGAATTGAATTATTTATTTTAGTTGAAAGTATTATACTATTATCAGAGCTATTAAGTATAGTTTCCATTAAGAGATTAAGTTTGAATAAATACGAACGTTACATCAAAGATTTAAAAGGAAATTAATCATATGAATTGTAAAGGTATTTACAAATTATCGGACATTTTGAAAAGTCATGTGCGTGATAAAGGGGTAACCATTAATTACTCAGTCTGTGAGGGTGTATATAACATTAAAATTAATAAGATAAATTAACAATCATAGCGAGAATATTTATATAGAAACAAATTATGGTGAAGACGATTAGAGGAGGAGGACATTGGGAAAGACTAATTTCTAATCTAAAGTAATAAATTGGGAAGGCTTATTATCAAAAACGATAAAGGAATTATACGAAAAAGGAAGGCATATACACGTGAAGGAAATTCGGGAAGACTAACCGGCATGGCTAGGAGGATATTTGTTTAAAAAGGAAAATGGGGAAGACTAACCGGCATGGCTAGGAGGATATTTTTAAAAAGAAAAACCGGGAGAGACAAACCGGCATGGCTAGGGGGATATTTTCTAAAAAAAGGAAATCGGGGAAGACAAACCGGCTTGGCTAGTAGGATATTTTTTAAAGAAAATCGGGAAAGACTAACCGGCATGGCTAGGAGGATATTTTAGAAGGAAAAATGGGGAAGACAAACCGGCATGGCTAGGAGGATATTTTTAAAAGGAAATCGGGAAAGACTAACCGGTATGGCTAGGAGGATATTTTCTAAAAAAAGGAAAATTGGGAAAGACTAACCAGCATGGCTAGGAGGATATTTTTTTTAAAAGGAAATCGGGGAAGACTAACCAGCATGGCTAGGAGGATATTTTCTGGAAGGAAAATTGGGGAAGACTAACCGGCAAGGCTAGGAGGATTTTTTTAAAAAGGAAATTGGGGAAGACTAACCGGCATGGCTAGGAGGATTTAAAAAAAAAAAGGAAATTGGGGAAGACTAACCGGCATGGCTAGGAGGATTAAAAAAAAAAGGAAATAGGGGAAGACTAACCAGCATGGTTAGGAGGATATTTTTTTAGAGTTAACCAGTGAGTTCTAATCAAGCCTTAGTCATTACTCTATTGAACACAAAGGACCTGGACCATGAAGAAATTTGCGTGTACACTGCTTTTTAGACATTACAGCCTGCAGTGGTAAAATATCGGCTGTTTGTAGTCAGTATCAACATCATCGTACGTACATCTCCTAGCCTAAAACCACGATAATATCCCCCGAAATTATATTACTCACAAAAAGTCACAGGCTGAACTGACAACTTTCCAATCGTAATATTGCCATGGGGTATGGCAGCCATAGCGATTGCGGGCAGGAGTGGGGCCGAATTTGTATAGGAGTAGCAAATTATATGACGTACGCAGGCAACATTGTGTGTATGAACCAACACAATCCCGGGACAAACCGTTATTTCGTTTTACCGTTTTGGATTTCCTCAAAAACATAAACGGTAAACGAACCATTGACCGTTTTGTCGATTGACAGTTTTGTAAAACGGTCAAACGGTTTTAAGTCACAAAAAACAATTATCTTCTTATTATTTTTGTAAATTGTAAAAAGCGATAAACGGACAGTTGCTTTATTTTTAGAGTGTTGCTTTACAAAAACATGACAATGTCAAAACGGTCAATAGTCTTATCGACCATTTTTTGAAATTTAGGTTTAAGTTGGCAATTATAGCAATGCACCTTGGAATGTTAATGTGACCGTGTCCTTGGGACGGTCACTGCCTGTGAAATTGCCCTCCTTACATTTATGTCGTTCTAGTTCTTGCAACAGAATTTGAGAATATTAGCTATTGAAGAGCCGCGCTGGACTTCAATTTCATCCAACCATGGAGCAATAATTGCTCCATGCTCCAACACATCTGCAACTTCTTCATACATCTTACCATGAACCATCCTGTATCCTTTGTGAAATCCCCCCCCCCTTGAAATTTTTTGCTTGCAACTCTTCAAGGCCCACCAACTGAATTGCAGTAGATGGGGGTCAGGGTCACGCCAGGAATCACACACGCACGAACTATGCCGAGGTAACACTTCTTCGTGGCCGTCATGGTCCCCCTCCATCCCCTTGCCCACCATAAGTACCGCCACAAAATGCACAACGGACTGTTAACTATGACACTGAAGTAAAAGAAAAAACAGTCTGTATTGAATACTGACTGTTTTGCTGTTTTTCAAAGTTATTTGTGTAAAACTGTAAAACAAAAATCATTGATCGTTATGCTGTAATGAAATTTATGAAACTGATAAAACGGAATAACTGTATTTATCGTAATACCGTTTGCCGTTTTACAAAACTGTTAAACGACAAAACGGTCATTGGTTCGTTTACTGTTTTTGTTTTTGAGGAAATCCAAAACCAAAAAACGAAATAACGGGATTCAACACGCACATACAGTACATGTACGTGGGTAGGCGTACATGGGACCATTGGTGGTTAAAAAAGAGCTTGGTCGAACCGACAAAAGAAAACCAAATTGGTTCTCAGCCACAAAGCGACATATCAAAGAGGCTTTTCCCTAAGACTCTGCCATGGTTGGTCACCCACCTACAAATGAAAACATGGAGGGGACATTCCACATTGTGTCCCCCCTTACCAAATTCATGGGGGGGGGGACGTGTCCCCCTGTCCCCCCCCCCCCCGGATTTCCGCCCATGCACTTGGGCAAGCCCATTACATAGACAGCCCACTTAGCCCACCAAATCTCCACATTGGACCCATATACTTTGCCCATTTAATGCCCATGCCCACTTAAATCCCACCGTCATCCCACACTGGACCCACGTGGGCAGCCCAATTGAAGCCCATTGTTAATGAAAGGCCTCTTGGTGAAGAAAGGGAAGAAGTTGTTGCAAAGTCAAGGCAGATTAATTTAACTGTAAATTCAAAAGCCAAGGAAGACGATTGTAGGGAAGGCGATGTAGGGAGTCCTTCTTGATCTTCTCGACAAATTCGACAGAGAGTTCGCTCACAAGAAATAGAATTGGCGAGAGTATCAAAAACAGTGCACAATGGTGGTAAGGCTGATTTCTGTTTGGCTTTAGCATTGAGCATCTCATCCAATAAACATAAAAAGAGGCTCATTATCGAGGATGAGTTATAGCAGGGTTGATCGCTTTCAGGTGACTCACAGTGTAGCACTGCTGTGACTGGTCAAGAGCATCGGTCAATGTTTTCTCTATCGCGGTAAATTAAAGCATATGTGTGTGTTGATATGCTATACACAGGTCGTCAGCATATGAAGCGCTTTGCAAACGAGTCTGTCGGTTGGTAGCTCTATAGATGTTGTACAGAAGAGATGCAAGCACACTCCCTTGGGGAGACCGTTCCAGCATTATTAAAAACCCCAAAGGGGTAAATGGATACTTTATCAATACTTAAGCTCCTATTTCTAACACCATATTGTGTGCAATTTAACCCGTTTTGGGGTATATTATGGAAAATAAGATTAAGGTATTATAAGCCGTGAGGTTATATAGACAAAGTAAGACAGTAAGAGACGAAGTGGTACTTGGGATGATGTGGTTTATTCGGTTTGCTGTGACACTCTCTGTCTGATTCCTAGATTCTACTGGGTTTTTATACAGTAAATGAACATTCCAATATTACCGTCTTACAGGTTTCTTGCCTTATTAGGAATCGTTTACTAACTATTAAATATTAATAATAGAGAATTGAAGGTGTTTGGTCAACTTGTATCTGGGGGCAGGGCTAGGCAAATTAATAGAACAATCGGATTTCCTTATAAGTCTGTGAGCTGAATCACTGTGGCCTTCCGGTGCAGCCCAGCATCCACCCACGCGGACCTTGTGGCTAAACTGGCCATTCCTTAGATGTGTCTCATTACCAGGGAAGTAGTCCTGTTCCTTGAAGGTCAACGTATACAACTTAAACAGTAAAGATAAAACATGATATTTTATCATGGTGATAGTATCAGAAAATGGTCAGAAAAAATGGCAACATCAATTTTTTGTAAGTTAATTAAAACATCCCAGAAGATGGTCCAACCAATTGCCAAAAATGTATATTTCATTTCAACGGAAGAACATTGCCCCCCCCCCCACTATATAAACACTTAAAATCACATGCAGATTGGTAGTATTGCCTTAATTGAGATTCAAATGACATAAACAATCTAGTCACACAAAGATGTTGTGAAATTATTGGTAAATTTCAGGCAAAACGCGGATCCGGCCACGACGAAGTCCCTTTCCCAGTGAACCTCAGCACCTAGACCAGCCAACCTGTCCCATTATGCAAGGGTTTGTTTGAAAAGATTGAAACTTTTTAAACAAATGTACACTTTTTTGTTTAACTGTTCTGTTTTTCTGTCAAATAACCATTTTTGCAGAATTCTGCCAGAAATCTGCCAAAAAATCCATTCTATCAAATTTTCTGTCAAACTCGTTTTTTTAACAAAATTCTGTCAAAGTTAGCCGAAAATCGGCTAAAACGGTCACCCTGCACACAAACAGCGCGTAAATCATACATACTCCTGCCTACGGATTGGCCAATGAATTTGGCGGCAACCCCCTAACGCTGATTGGCTGCCTTAGAATCCCAACGCTGATTGGCTGCCTTAGAATTCGGCCGCCGCATATAAAAGCAAGATGTAACGTCCGCAATCGTATGAGATAAGACGGCAAGCAGGGAAATTTGCGCACGTCACCAAAACAATGTTTCCGTTTAGTATAATATATTTTATCATTTACGTGATACAATTTGATAATATTCAAAGGCGCTTCACAATAACTAAAACTGGGTACATTCAAATAGTGTAGATTCAAAATGCATTAAAATCACCATATACATTAAAATTACACATTAATATCAGAAATACATCGAAAGACATCATTAAAAATAAAGTTCAATTCATTAAAATGATCACAATAAAATATTTAGTAATCAAAGGCAGTTTGAAAGAGATAATCATTTTCAGCAGCGTCTTCAAACGGTTTAAGCTGGTGTCATTTCTCACATGAACTGCATGCTAACTTGTTCCACAGAGAAGAAGAGAAACATTTTGAGTTTGAAAATCTAATTTACAAATGTTCCTATTTTAACCAGAATTAATTTTCTAGGCTGAAATTCGGACTTAATACCCCTTACATAAAATACAATTTGCGGTGGATCAACACACCCTGAAAATTCCTACTTTTTGAGTACAATCCATATATCTATTTCGTGATATCCTTGTGGAGACGTATTCAACTATTAGATATTGCCTGTGGAGACGTATACAATCTTTTGTTCCCTATCATTCACACGTCTCTACAGGGTACCGTGTACCAAATCATAAAGCGAGACTGAGGTCGAACGGTAATAGCTGAGCCAAATATTCAGGACAATCACCAAGTAAAATTTTTAAAACAACAGGCTACAAAATGTTTTTTAAAATTCCAGACTTAATTGGAGAAAGGTGACGCGACACGCTATTTGAGGGTGACGGAAAGATACAATCTATGAAAGTTTTACTGTGTCTATATTCTACAATTTTCAGAAATAAACGTGTGACAAAATTGTCCATACACGTTAGCCTGAATCCTGGTGCTTACTTGGTATATAAGTGCCTCTCGACCACCGTCGTCTGTAGTCACAGTTTTTGTATGCTTTTTTTTCCTTTCTTTTTTTAAATATGTTTCTTCGAGACTTTGAATAGCAAACTTGTCATTTGGTCAAGTGAATATATAGTGATCATCACGCAATCAACACTAGTTATAAAAACCTTCCGGAATCACATTTCTTTATTCGCGTGATAAGTGGGTAATTTCCAAGTGTCATTGGAACGAGAAAACATAGTTTCGTTTATAATTAATAAAAATCACGTTATAAAAACGCGAAAATTTGGTTTAAAATCTACCAAACCAAAAATTCACTAAAAACTCTCTCCACAAAACAGGTTCTTTTCTGATGTTTTGTTTACTGGGACGCCAACCTTTTTATTCTTTGGCCAAAAATAGTGCACATTGCCAACAGTGTTGGCATTTGAAGAGGTTGTGGAATGCTCGAAGACATTTCCGTAATTTTTCAGGTATATGTAGCCTAAGGTGTGATGAAATAAAAACGACTATTGTTTCTGTCATAAAATGAGTACAAAAGGTACTTTTGAGAGCTGTTTTTCAAGTCCTATCATGCCTGTTTCGACCCGAACGTGCAATTTGTGTAAAAGTCGTCGTTGCGGGCAGCAAACAAAAAACAGCAAATCGTGACGTAATAAACAGGACTCCCGATGCAGAGTAGCATAAACGAGTCCTGTTTATTACGTCACGATTTACTGTGTTTTGTTTGCTGCCCGCAACGACGACTTTTACACGAATTGCACGTTCGGGTCGAAACAGGACCTGAAAAATAGCTCTCAAAAGTACCCTTTATACTCATTTCATGACAGAAACAATAGTCGTTTTTATTTCATCACACCTTAGGCTACATATACCCAAAAAATGACGGAAATGTCTTCGAGCATTCCACAACCTCTTTAATGAACGTCAGCAGGTCCACGAATAGAGGTTAATCTATAATGTAATTACCCGAGCTTACAACTTGAATATACATGTAGAGCTAACTAGTCAACTCAACTAATGAAGAAAGCGCAGAAGTAAATGAATTGAGCAGAGTTACCAAAACAATGGAAGCTAACATTACTTTAAAAACAACCATATTTACGTTACATCCAAAGGTAAGGCCAAAAAAAAAAATAAGTCGGTCTCTGGTCAGCGCGCGCGTCGATTTTAATCATGCGCGTCGATCTTTCCAAAATGTTCCGCTGTAGCTCCAACAGCGCCCTCTATTTCCGCACCTCCTCAATTTTTTTTTTACAAAAGAGCACCAAGGAATGGGAAATTGCACCAAGGCAAATGATCGAAAGCACCAAGGCAAATTATGGAGGACACCAATGTACATGAGGACACCAAAAAAGCAAAAAAATACCCACCTTGTCTGTACAATACAAGCTTGAAGGAAAAAAAAAAAGCAAAAAAACAAAAAAAAAAACCCGCGTGGCCGCGTCCATTCCGGAACTTTGGTCTGACCAGAGACCGAATATATATTTTGTTTGGCCTAACTGCGAAGAGTTCTTCACAAGATGCCAGTTAATGTTTTAAATCAAGTCAAAATAACAAGAGATTCAATGAACGAATACGGTTGTTCAAATCTTTTCTTCATCAGGGAATTTTGATTAGAGACCCCAAAAGTAATTTGACGAAATTGTCAGATTATTATTATTCTAATTATTTCTATTATAAACTTTTTACAAAGTCATGGGTTGTGAAAAAAGACTGTACAACCCACCTTGAACCACTTCCCGTGTAAAATAAGATGAACAAATTAAAGTAATCAGTTAAAGATAAAAACTTAAAGTAATCAATCATGTAAACTGTAAAACAAAAAGGACAAAATTTGAAATTTAATGTATAAAAAAAGGAAAATTAACATGATAAAATCTATGAACAACAAAAAAATCAAGGAAGATAAATTAGACGTATGAATATTACACACAATAAAAAACGTTAAAAATAGGTAAATATAGATTAAAACTGGAAAAAAAATCAAACCAAAGACAAATAATAACAAAAAGTATCAAGATAAAACTCCAACTGGTCAACTAAAACAAAGAAGATCAATAGAGGTATTATCAAACAATAACACGCAACAATAAATGATTTAAATAAGTAAATATTATTCTGAAAGAAAGACAAAATAATAACATTAAACAATGATGGAAATGCACAATAAAACCAAATTACACACAACAGTAAGGCATTAAAAGACCCCATACAAGTAGTTAAAGAAGTTTCTGAATATGGAAATAGTTTTACTCCCTAAGAACACATACTTCTACCGGTGTAACATTCCCAAAATCAGAAGAAAAAAATCAATCGAACTACCACAAACAAAGCCAAAAACTACTACAATACGTGCACGCATGTACCTACCACAATACGACATCATAAGAGTGTGTGTTATATTGAAAAGTAAATCCTGGCATCCGTCGCCGAAAGCTGTGAAGACTGTAAGTTTCGTCCTCATTTTCTGAACTTTAATTGGTATTTATGTTATTCGGGACATTTCTCATGGTGATATTATCGTATGTTGTGTATAGTTACCTGGGAATTCTCGCTTTTTTGAAATTACATCGGTCATTTGGGAGACATTTTCATGTCTCCCTAATGTCACAGCCCCCCTTAAAGGCCCAACTTTACTGTCGCAATTAGCTCATTAGGTTATATGTGTTGCTCGTTGTCTAATCAGTACGGAAAAACGTGGTAAAAGGACAAGTGAATATTGGGTTAGGGCACATTTAAGTTTGAACAATTTTGTGCACAAGTCTATGGGGATGTCTCCCAAATGTCCAATCCAGGGTATAGTAAGATCCGTGCATGGCGCAACTCGTTTAGCGGCCTTGACTTGTTGTTGACCTTGACTTGTCACTGACATAAAGTTTAGAATTTCTTCATCTGTTATAAATTAACATTTCAATAAATACTGAGCATATTTTCTGAGAAACAAACCGTTCAAAAAGCCATGGTTTTCGGGGGTGCATGAATTTCACTGCTCTGTTAAAGCGTCTAAGTACGAATTCGGATTAACTTTGCCTATCAACGGGCTGCACGCTTCACCTGCACAATCACACGGCTGTAGAACAAATGTACAAAGACGTTGGCTGCACACTATCTACGGCTGTATAAATATGTACGTGTTGCATGCTTTGACTACCAAAGTATCAATGTTTACAATGCTTTCATTGGCCCAAAATGTGACCACAGAACTGATGAATCACTCTCTATCCTCAACTTGTTATGATTTATAGCTGCGAAGAAATTAAACATGATTAATCTATGTGTAGATAAAGTGTTGGGGGAAACGGGGGGTGGGGGCAAAGAAACAACTTGGTGGGGAAATGCCCCCCCCATCTCCCACCCCACCCCCGGCAGCGCCGCCACTGCATGCACGGTTTCATAAAAATTCATAAGGCCCAATGAAAGTCTCCGTGTTAAAAAAAAAACAAAAAAAAACCAAATCACCTCTCAAGTACATGTTTTTGCTGTCTGTATGTAGGTTAATACCGTTCAACGACCTTTAAATGATTTCAAACTAACCACCAACCAAGTTTCTTGATCTCCTTTACTTTGGAGTCAAGTCCATGCAAATAAGTGAAATGCATCACAGCTGTTTGGTTGATGTGTTTGTCTCTCCAGCCAGGGACACGATAGTACAATCTACCGTCTGGGTAGTTGACAGGATCGAGTGTCTTCATTTTCAACCCCCCGGTGACATTTTTATCTAGCTCTCTATTGATAAGGCGGTTAAAAACATATTGATCTAAAGTACTTTTATCTGTTGTATCTAACAATGTCACCCATTCCCTTACCAGACTAATTGTGTTATTTGTTGGGTGATAATAGGCAAAACCGTCACAAAATACAGGTTTTCTGGGAGGATCAACCTCGTCGTGCGCGGCAATATCGAAGTCCCCCTCAAAATCGTTGAACGGATCTTTACGCCAAAAGGTATCTGTGTCGGCAAAGAGCACATCATAACCCATCTCAAGTAATTCCAGAATATACCGTGAACGTCGTTTAACGAAATTGTTGTATGTCTTTGTGTTCCACTTTAGTTTCTTAGAGGTAGTCAGTCCAGCTTTGGATTTCTGCACAATCAACCCCTGGTAGAATGTCGTCAGGTTTGTCATATATTCATAAGACTGCTTGTCTTCGGTGATAATGGTTACGTTGGGGAAAGAAGGGGTTCTAATTCGCTGGATGCTTGCCAGCATGTTTTCAGCCATTTTTAAGTAGGCCTCGTTCGTTGTAGTAAGGACCATTCTTGTTTCCTTTTTGACAACAGCTGGTTTGCTTGTCAAAATCTTTTCCAAAGCGCAGGGGTTACACATCGGTTTGAAAGTTGGACGTTCCGCACATGACGTGTCCTTTCCCGTTCCGTTTAACTGAAAGACTGTTAATGTTATAAAATAAAAAAGAACAGTTTATGACCAAATCACATTGTGCAACACACTTAAATGCACCTGGTACGTTTGGAAAGTTCGATCTTTTTTGTACAAATTTGAGTTGATCCCACCAACGTTTATGATCAAAGAAGTCTCATTGATTGTGTACAAGATAATCAGTAGTCTTTTGATATAATTCAGTCAGGGGTTAAATTACCACAATTCTTGATGTTAAACCTTTGTGAAGAATTTCAGTGTCGTGAAAAAAGTAGGAAATTCAAAAACGGTGGCGTCCAGAAATTGGGCACAAAATCGGCTGAGTGTTTCCTAACGTGGCGCACTTGAACAAATCTTTGAACATTTCTCGGAGAATCACTTTAAAGTTGAAACATTTTGATAAAACCATTATCATCTTTACTCACATACCCAGCTACAAATTTGTCAGATTTTGTTTTCTATTATTGGGGCACATTTTTAAAATGTTCACTGTGCACCTCGAAATAAAATCGGAAAATCACGCCAAAATAAATCTGTCTGTTTACTTTGTAATGGGTATAGGTAAACTAAAGATTTATGAACGGGAATGTTCAGAGCCTGATGAAATTTCACTTTTCAGGTAAAACTTTTGCTCTAGCAAGGCGCAAGAGGCGAAAACTCAAAGTGCGCCACGTTACATGTATTTTCAGTTAATTAAATCGGAGAAAAGCTGTAAAAAAATGGAAACATTTACCTTGTGAGGTTTTAGCAGTACCTCAAAATTTATTTCCAGTGTATATTAAATGTGACTCTTGACTCGGACTCGGACTCGACCATTGTGGCTCGTGACTCGGACTCGACCTGTGTGACTCAGGACTTGGACTCGGACTCGATGTTTGGTGACTCGAATAAAAGTCTGTAAATTGCAATTTGGACTAGTATGCTGCACGTGAGTTTGTGAATCCCCTAAAATTTCTATGAGACCATCCCATGCCCCGTTAGCAGCCGGTGGTCATTATTCGGGATATTCTGGCACGCCCGCGGCTAGGGACCCTGTGTCCGGTGGCAAAACCCACCCTGCCGCTATTTCTGAAACTACCAAGCCCTCATCCAAGAACCAAACCCACCCTCATCTACCTTCAGAAAATATGTCCACCCGAGTCATCCCGACAATCCACCGATATCATTTCCAGAAATGAATCTAGTTCAAAACCCTGTGGCGACCCCCGTAACCAACAGGTACCCCTCCGATCCTCCCCTGCCTCGACTGTTGACACGAACACTGACACTGACTCCATGGTATGGGAAGATACTCAGACTGACGAAGACGTTCTTCCTGAGTGTCTTTCCTCCACCAAGGCACTCTCTTACATGATGGACTTGTCAAATTCCTATCCAAGGTCAAGGCCAAAAAGAAACAGGTTCCAATTGCCAGGAAATTTGCCGGGTGCGATTATTTTACGTCGGGATGCCGCTTGTTCAAGAGAATCACACGATTTCTCAGTTGTTGTGTCCTTTTTCTGCAACTCGCGACGCGTTGTATAATCTATTTCACGAAAGTTGCGATGTGTTGAACGATTCTTAAGTTCCTTGACAACGGCTTAAAACACGTCGCAAATTACGACGTGTCTAGAGGTCGTCGCAAAATGAGAAGAGTCCGTTTTTAGCCAGTTTCGTGCCGTAAACATTACATAAACGAGATTATAAGACTGAGGCAGTGTGTGTAAAGTTGTAATTAGAAAATTCATTGAATAATTATGAATTAGCATGGAATATTGCAGTCGAAATTTCAGCTTCGTGGTATCGGGTGCACACACCCCAACAGCCACCCGATCAGGCAGAAAAGTTTAAAAAAAAAAAACCCAAAGGCTTGGAATGATTTGTAAACCAAAAGTAAAATCGAAAGTGAAATTAAAGAAAACCAACAAATTAAATTAATATACCACAATTACAGGTATCAAAACAAGTGATAGGTGAACTCTAGAAGAATAGAAGGGGAAAAACGTTTGAACTCTTTATTAGGAAAAACATGTAATTCTGGAGAAAACGACAATTAATCTTAACTCATGAACATTGATTGAACTGTTTGAACTTTAATCAAAATCTTTCAATGTTTGTATATGTATTAATCTTAAAAGAGGAGGGGATGTCACATGCACACAACACTAAATGTGAATAGCGCCCTCTAGAATATCACCACCCATTGATGTGAGCAAGAAAAGATGGCCGCCAACATGTGACAATAACGCCGTTCATGTTAAGTCCCAAACAAGTTTCTGCACTTTCCTAACAACTCGAGTACACGCAAGTACTCAGCCCGTACTCGATTCTTTTGTACTCGAAGCCCAAACCCAGCCTTGAAATTTGACAAGTAAATATTTGAAATCTGAAGTATTTACTCCGTTTTCATTCATGTTAAACGAAGTAAACGCTACGGTAGATTTTAGCAAATGGTAAAAAGCCAATGCAATGTTTTATTCATACATACATTTATTCGTACAAACATGGTATCAGTTGTACTTTATGAACTTTATTAAAATTCATTTTTCGCGATTAACATTAATCAATGCAGCAATTTTTGCGTAGAATTATTTGCTTTATAATTTCAAGATTGCCCCAACCAAGCCTTGAAAATGACAAGTACATATTTGTAATCTGAAGCAATAACTCCTTTTTATTCAGACGAAACGAAGTAAACGATTATACAATTATTTATTTATTTCTGCTAATGAAACCAAGGATTCCTCAAAAGTGTATGCCCCAGGCACTGTAGCTCGCAAGCGTGAAGAAACGTGTAGAGAGAAGACAATAATAAAAGGAAATTACAGTTTTAGAGGTGGGAGGAAAAGTCCAGAAGAATAGTTTGGGGAAAACCCACGGAATGAAAACCCAATCCACATGTACACCAGGGTAACGATGCACAGCGCATTGTGTGCGTAAACGGCATTGCGTTCGTCACGTTTGGCGCGCGTTTGTTTGTATCTGTCCTCCAGCACGTGACCCTCCAGATGAGGCCGCACGTATGCACGCGCTGCAGATCTAGTTTTTTAAATTCTATATCAGCAGATGATATTGCAGTACGGAAACTTGAATTGCCTTCCGCGATTCCGCGTTATCGTGATAATTTATCACCGAAATCCGGAATTCAAAGACAATTCCTTCCTCGATACAGCGTACGTTACCGTGATAATTTATCACCGAAATCCGGAATTCAAAGATAATTCCTTCCTCGATACCGCGTTACCGTGATAATTTATCACAGAAATCCGGAATTCAAAGATAATCCCTTCCTCGATACCGCGTTACCGTGTTAATTTATCACAGGAATCCGGAATTCAAAGATAATCCCTTCCTCGATACCGCGTTACTGTGAAAATTTAGAAATCCGGAATTCGCAGATTTGTTGTCCAAGGTCACATTTTTGGATAGGTGGTTGGCTGCTCAAGTTAAATTCTAGTCAATTTTGGATATTATATTGAAGACTTAAAGTAAAATGCACCATTTGAAACTCAAAATATGAAACGGCCTAAATTTGATGTGATGAACTTTATAATAGGATCGAGTATTCACATACTTTGGAATCATTGTGCCAGTGCTCATCTCATTTTCGAGGAAAGAGGAATTTACCACCCTGGCGATGGTAATTAGCACCAAACCACAGCGCAGTGTCAAAATCTTGCTTTACGTCTAGACAAGTAAACTAAAGATGCACTTGTAACGCAGTATCAAGGAACAGAAATCTTTGAATTCCGGATTTCTATGATAAATTATCACAGTAACGCGGTATCGAGGAAGGGGTTATCTTTGAATTCCAGATTTCTGTGATAAATTATCACGGTAACGCGGTATCGAGGAAGGGATTATCTTTGAATTCCAGATTTCTGAGATAAATTATCACGGTAACGCGGTATCGAGGAAGGGATTATCTTTGCATTCCGGATTTCTGTGATAAATTATCACAGTAACGCGGTATAGGAAGGGGTTATCTTTGAATTCCAGATTTCTGTGATAAATTATCACGGTAACGCGGTATCGAGGAAGGATTTATGTTTTGAATTCCGGATTTCTGTGATAAATTATCACAGTAACGCGGTATCGAGGAAGGGGCTATCTTTGAATTCCAGATTTCTGTGATAAATTATCACGGTAACGCGGTATCGCGGAAGGCAATTCAAGCTTCCGTATTGCAGGCCTAGTGTTCTGCCTTCGGCAGCCGTTGCAATTTGTCTAGCGCCCTCTGCCGTTCATTCGTATTTTTTTCATGCCAGCGTTCTGATCATTAGTTTTTCTTCACAGTTACATGTACACTCTAGAAACGTGTTCGGTCTCATGTACATTTTGAATGGGTTTTTGTGGACATTTTGAGGGTTTGCTTTTTCCTTCTCATCCCGCTTTCATGTCAATTTGGGGGGATTCGTCTACTTTTACATGTCTGAAATCTTTATTGTAATTTCTCTGTTATTTAAAGGGGTATTTCCAGCCAGTTTTATTCTCAGAATTTGGATTATTGGGGTAGACTTGTCATAGTCCTTGGGCCATTTCCTGTATTTTCGTCTGTTTCATTAGTGGTCAATTAAGATAGTTCATGTAATCACCTCACACTAATTAATACTCCATTAACCTTCTGTACTTTATTGTTTAAACTCAAAATGTGTTCTGTATGATTTAAATTGCAGTTTCACACCGCTTCCAATAAACAGCTGATTCGTCGACTTCACTACAGTCCATTTTGGGCTCATTTTGGGAGAGTGTTTAGCCTCTGCATAGCTGCGCACGTACACGTGCAGTGAGGGCAGAAGAGTGAAAAGATTAACGCTACACCCCAAGAGGATCTACATTAACTGGTATCTTGCTGCAACATTGTTCCACATTGTTCCATTGTTCGCGCCTCCAAGGTCCCGTGGACCCCCATCTTTATCTTCACGACACTCGGTCCAGTCCAACGTCAGCTTGGCTGCAGCAGAGGCCCGTGCTGCAGCAGAGGCTGCACGCGCAAGAGCTGACTACACCAGACGTCAGATTGAGATGAAGGTGGAACGGGCACGGCTTGACGCCATGCTCGTCGCTATGCAGGAAGAGGGCGAAGCTCAATCTGCATTAGCTGCTGCCAAAGTACTAGAGGAAGCTGCAGACACTGAAGCAACTAAGGACAGAGCAAGCACTGCAAGTCCCCCTGTTCTTCAACCTGAAGCAATGCAACGTACAGAAGAGTACGTGAAGGCACATTTTGATCACGAAGATCAACCCACCACCCAAGTTGACCAAAAGGACAACCCCATTGATAACGGGAACTCACATCTACAAACTGTCGCTGTCGACTCGCAAGAACCCTTACCTCCACGACTCCCGCAGAATCCTCCAGCCTGGCATGCTGCACCCCCCTTTATCTACCATGTCAACTCCCCTTTCACATACCCCACACTATACGTGTACTGATGTGGCCGATCATCACAACTGTCGTATGTCCATGCATTATGATACGTTCTGTGAGGGACACCAACTACACGTTCCATGAGTTACAGTGTGTATTAAAATGGCGGCGCCCATGCCACGAGTTCCTGTGAAGACTCGGTGAGTTCGTTCCATTATTTACTGGTTTGAAAGGACCCATAAACACAACATAGTGACAGCGGTGGTCCCAGTAAATGTTTGCGGACATAATCAGTGACATTTTGAGACTATATCACGTCAGGTAGTTGGACATTTTGTGGCAAAACAAACCGTTATTTTTCGTCCGATTCGCCACGTTCGTACGTGTGTCTAACGTACATCGATCATGTCGCAGTCACAGGGGGCGCCCTATAGTTCAGCTTTGATCGGACGGCTCGATCCATATGACCAAGTAGAGGAAATCACCAACTACCTCGAACGATTGGACCTGTATTTCAAGGCCAATGACATTTCTCCAGCCAAGCAGTCTGCTGTTCTGCTGAGTTGTATCGGAGCAAATGTGTACAAAACTGTGAAGAGCCTTTCTGAACCTGTGGCAGTCACTGAAAAGACTTACGCTGAACTGTGTACTCTGCTCAAATCGCACTACGGACCCAAACGACTGGTGATTGCTGAACGATTCCGGTTTTATCAGCGCAATCAAAATGCTGGTGAGACTGTAGCACAGTATTCTGTGGAATTGCAAACCTTGGCTGGACCGTGTAAATTCGGTTCTTTTCTTGATGATGCCCTCCGCGACCGGCTAGTTTGCGGCATACGCAGTTTGTTCATCCAGAAACACTTGCTCACCAAAGATGGCCTGACATTCTCCAAAGCCATCGAACTTGCCAAAACGCTTGAAACAGCCACAAAGGATCAGCAGGACATTAAGGCCCAGGGAGATAGTAATACTACTACAGTCCAGGCAGTCCATCAGGTGCAGCAGCGCCAGAAGCAACGCTCCAACAAGCCTCCCATGAGAAGGGATCAGCGATCCTCGTACCCCAGACTGAGTGGTCCCCTTTGCCAGAATTGCGGCTACGCCTCTACCCATAGAACTTGTCCTGCCAAGGGACAACACTGTAAGAGCTGCAATAAGATCGGCCACTTTTCAAAAGTCTGCCGATCAAGGCCCAAACAGATGCGAGCAGTTCTCCAGACAGATCCAGAACAAGAGGATGAAACCTGTACTTTTGCAGAGAACGAGTTCTTTGTCGGTGCCATACGCCGACAGCAACTGCCCATCGATGACGTTTGGAGACAGATCTCCATGTACATGGACAGACTGTGTCATTCCTACTTGACACGGGCTCTGAGGTCAATATCCTCCCGCTTGACATCTTCAACGCGCTGAATGTCCCCGATAAGACCCTACAGCCGTCCTCAACACGCCTTACAGGATTCTTCGGGGGAAAAGCCACACCAATCGGCCAGACCAGACTCATTTGCCAAGTCAAGGGCAAAACTCAAAGCTTGCTGTTCCTCATCTTGCCTCAGGGAGAACCAGTCATAGGCAAGCATGCCTGTGACTCGCTTGGATTGGTCCACAGAGTCTACACTCTACTCAGCCATGAGAGTGTTTTTGAAGGGGGTGGATGTCTGCATGGACAAGCAGTTAGCATCAAGGTAGACGAAGCCACCACCCCTTACTGCGTCATGACTCCTCGTCGTATCCCCATTCCTCTCATGCCCAAACTGAAAGAGGAGCTGGAGAGGATGGAGCAACAGAACATCATTCAGCGTATCACTGACCCCACAGATTGGTGCTCGCCTATTGTGATAGCGCCGAAAAAGAATGGTGACATTCGCCTATGCGTAGACCTCAGACGACTGAACAAAGCAGTTGTCAGGGAGAGGTATACCATACCAACCGTCGAAGAAGTCCTCGGCAAAGTCGCTGGCGCCCAGATATTCTCCCTGCTAGATGCCAAGCATGGCTTCTGGCAAGTACCACTGACAGAGGAAAGCCAGAAGTTCACTACCTTCATTACACCATTCGGGCGTTACTGCTTTAAACGCCTTCCATTTGGCATCACATCGGCACCAGAAATATATCAACGCATCATGTGCGACCTTCTAACCGACATACCCGGGGTCGTGGTGTACATGGACGACGTACTGATCACCGGTCGCACAAAAGAAGAACACGATGAAAGACTCCAGCGCATTCTCGAAATTGTGCAGAACGCTGGACTACAGCTGAACAAGGACAAATGCAAAATCGCCCAAACAAAGGTCGACTTCTTCGGCATGAAGCTCGATAAAGACGGCATCCATGCCGACCCTGCAAAGATAGCAGCGATCATCCAAATGCCACCGCCAACCACCAAAACCGAAGTCAAACGACTAATGGGGATGATCAACTGGCTTGCGCGATTCATTCCCCATGTCTCTTCAGTCGCTGCACCAATTAATGACCTACTGAAGAGTGATGTCAGCTGGGTGTGGGGATCACCACAGCAGTCAGCTTTTCGCAGCATTAAGACACTCCTCACATCAGCTCCTGCACTCGCTTTCTATGATCCAAATAAGCCGACCATGGTTAGCGCTGATGCAAGCGAATACGGACTGGGTGGATGTATTCTGCAGCAACAAGATGACAAACAGTGGAAGCCAGTGGCGTACTGTTCAAGAAGCCTCACTCCATCTGAACGACGCTACGCGCAGATAGAGAAAGAGCTGTTGGCCTCGGTGTGGTCGTGCGAAAGGTTTTACGTATACCTTCGAGGCCTTCACGTCACCATACAGACTGACCATAAACCGCTGGTTCCACTCATCAACAATAAGGATCTGTGTGACGCTCCGCTGAGGTGTCAACGACTTCTTATGCGTCTCATGAAGTACCACTGCACTGCAGAGTACGTACCTGGCAAACTCCTCACTGTGGCCGATACCCTGTCTCGCGCACCCTTGAAGTCATCGGTCACTGAAAGGGACAACCTTCCAGACGAAGTTGAAGCACATGTCCATATGGTCACAAGCCACTGGCCAGTCTCCCAGGGGAAATTGGACGAGATCAAACGTGAAACTGCCCTCGATGAAGTGCTGGTGCAAGTCGCATCACACATTCGCAGTGGCTGGCCAAAGTACTCCCGCGACATTGAATCAACAACAGTGAAGCTCTACTGGGAGAACCAAGACAACCTCAGCTTCGTCCAGGGGATCCTCACCCATGGCGACCGCATCGTCATCCCGGCAAATATGCGCCAAGAGATGCTGTTGAGGATCCACGAAGGTCACCAGGGAATATCAAAGTCCAGAGCCCGAGCTGCTCAAGCCGTTTGGTGGCCAGGTATTGGGAGCGACATTGCCCAGTACATAGAGAAATGCTCCTTCTGTCAGACCAAGCAGTCAGCACAGCGAGCGGAACCTCTAATCTCGACTCCGCTTCCTGAACGACCTTGGCAACGTCTTGCCTGTGATCTGGCAGAGGTCAATGGGAGACACTACATAGTCCTAGTCGACTACTTTTCGCGATGGATTGAGGTCCATCATCTCCCGACAACAACGTCGTTGGCCGTCATTAACTTTTTGAAGGCCACTTTCGCCCGTTTTGGCATTCCTGAGGTTATCGTCACCGATAATGGGCCACAGTTCCTGACCGAGTTCAACCAATTTGCAAGTGAGTATGACATCCAACATCTCACATCTAGCCCAAACTACCCTCAGGCGAATGGAATGGCCGAGAAAGCAGTCCACATTGCTAAATCCATGCTCCGGCAGCCTGATCCTCTGCGAGCATTGCTGACCTACCGATCCACACCAATCCCGGGCCTCAACCTTAGTCCTGCACGCCTGCTGATGGGTCGCGAACTACGCACAACATTGCCAACACTCCCTCGCAATCTCCGTCCCAAGGTGATCAACACGCACCAGTTGAAGGCAGCCGACAAGCAACGTAAGGCCAAGAGCGAGTCTTACTTCAACGAGAAGCATGGCGTCCGTCATCTGTGTGAGCTGAAACCAGGTGACACGGTGCGGATCCGCAACAAAACACATCTGAGTCCGTTGGGTGAGGTGGTTCGAAAAGCAGGTCCCCCACGCTCCTACATTGTCAACGTTCAGGGCGTCGAGTATCGTCGTAACCGTCGCCACTTGCTGCTTATCCCAGAACCAGAACCAGTTCTTGAAGTCCAGACCCCACCTGACCCAATTCACCCACAGAATCCCAAGCCAACAACAACAGTCAGACCACGACGCACAGGAAAACCTCCACGCTGGCACCAGGATTATGTGGTGTACTAAACCTGGCACTAAACTGGAACATTGAACTCTAAACTCCACAGAACTGAACTCTAGATTGCTCACAAATCTGGACAATTTCAGGATTTTGGCACTTGAATAATCTCACATAATTTCAGACCTAAACAACCTTAACTGAACACACTTTCACAGCAGCATTCACAACATATGTTTTAATGCCAAAAAGCATTGCCATTTATTTACTGTTAACTATTGTTCATTGTTAATGTGTTTAACCAGTTTTGTTTGTTGACAGCTTAAAGGGGGGAGATGTCGTATGTCCATGCATTATGATACGTTCTGTGAGGGACACCAACTACACGTTCCATGAGTTACAGTGTGTATTAAAATGGCGGCGCCCATGCCACGAGTTCCTGTGAAGACTCGGTGAGTTCGTTCCATTATTTACTGGTTTGAAAGGACCCATAAACACAACAACAACATGTACGGTTACAACAGTGGACCAAAACGGAACCTCCCCGGACTTTCAGACATCTCTGATCTCACAGCACACCTCGCTCGTCGAGACCTCCTCTCAGCCGGACTCAAGGTTTTTGACAACCGGCCAGAAAATTACTTGTCTTGGAAGGCCAGTTACCGCAATGTCACACGAGGACTAAACTTCAAACCCAGTGAGGAACTGGATCTACTTACCAAGTGGCTTGGTGGAGAGTCACAGCAGCACGCTATGAGAATCAGAGCGGTCCACATAAACAATCCATCGGCAGGCCTGGACATGGTGTGGCAAAGGTTGGATAAGAAATATGGATCTCTAGAAGCCATCAAGACGTCTCTCTTCTCGCGTTTAGAGAAATTTCCTAAGATTGGAAAAAGAGACTATCTGAGACTACAGGAGCTTGCAGATCTTCTCGCAGAAGTGAAGGCAGCAAAGCTTGAAGACAAGCTACCAGGTCTTAGCTACTTGGACACTGCTAGAGGGACAAATCCAATAGTAGAGAAGCTCCCTCACTATCTTCAAGAGAAGTGGCTGACACAAGGCTCGACGTACAAGAAGACACATCGGGTGCCGTTCCCACCCTTTTCTTTCTTCGTCAACTTCGTGTACTCACAGGCTGAGATGCGAACTGATCCAAGCTTTGTGCTCCAACCCTCCAATGCGACAACAATTGCTGCTGAGAAGCCCTCACCAAACCGGTTCAAGCCCAAGTCCTCAATCACTGTGCACAAGACTGTAGTGAGAACACCAGCGACCCCATCATCTGACTCCAATAAGCAGATGGAACCAGATAAGCAGTGTCCTATTCACAAGAAGCCCCACTCCCTCAGAAAATGTCGATGGTTCCGAAGACAACCACTAGAAGAGAGAAAGGCATTCTTGAAAGAACATGCTATATGCTATAGATGCTGTGCGTCTACTGCCCACCAGGCCAAAGATTGCAAGGTCGATATTCGCTGTTCAGAGTGCGGCAGTGACCGTCATGTGTCCGCCCTCCATGCTGGGCCACCCCCATGGACAACGAAGGATCCCTCATCCGCAGAAAATCATGGCGGGGAGCTAGTCGGTACAGAACCGACTGTGGCTGCCCCAAACTGCACGGAGGTATGTGGAGAAGGAATGCAGGGAAAATCATGCTCCAAGATATGCCTGGCCAATGTGTTTCCAGAAGGGCAACCTGAACAGATGAGGAAGGTGTATGTGATGTTGGACGACCAAAGTAATCACTCACTTGCCAGATCAACCTTCTTTAACATATTTGGTATCTGCGGAGACATCTCCCCCTACATACTACGCACCTGTTCAGGCACAACAGGTGCACAGGGAAGAAGAGCAAGTGGCTTCACAATTCAATCAGTAAATGGCAAAGTCCAGCTGTCATTACCGCCACTCATCGAGTGTGACTTCATCCCAAACAACCGAGACGAAATTCCAACTCCCGAAGCCGCAAAGCATCATCCTCATCTGGAGACCATCGCCCACAAGATCCCACCACTCGATCCCTCAGCTGAAATCGTCCTGTTGCTAGGCAGGGACATCATACAGGTCCACAAGGTTCTTAGTCAGTGTAATGGACCTCACAACGCACCGTATGCTCAACGCCTGGTCTTAGGCTGGGTGATAGTGGGGGATGTGTGCCTCGGCGGAGCACACAAACCTGCTGTCAACGCCTACAAGACCAGCATTCTTGACAACGGACGCCCCAGTTATCTGACGCCATGCGAAAGCAGGATCCATGTGAAGGAGACATTCACTAACAAGACCCCATGGCATGCTTCAGAGATGCACCAACCAAACAACATCAGTTCTGACATCTTCAGGGAAAGTCCAGAAGACTACAAAAAGGCATTATCGATTGAAGACGAGACCTTCCTCTCCATCATGAACGATGCATTTGTCAAGGATGATGGTAACAGTTGGGTGGCCCCGCTCCCATTTCGTTCTCCTGGACGGCGTCTACCCTAAGCCGACAACAAGTCGTGAACCGCCTCATGTCTCTTCGTCGGATGTTACTGAAGAAACCCGAGATGAAGAACCACTACTTAGACTTCATGAAGAAGATCTTTACCAACGACAATGCAGAGCTAGCTCCCCCACTCCAGCCAGACCAAGAATGTTGGTACCTACCAAGCTTCGGTGTTTATCACCCCCAAAAGCTGGGACAAATAAGGATCGTGTTCGACTCCAGCTCCAAACATGACAACATATCTCTCAACGATGTACTGCTCAGAGGTCCAGATCTCAACAACAGCCTGCTGGGTGTCCTCATCCGCTTTCGGCCTGAACCCATAGCTGTTATGGGTGATATACAGCAGATGTTTCACAGCTTTCTGGTCAAGGAGGAGCACCGTGACTATCTCCGCTTCCTTTGGTTCAAGGACCACAACCTCAATGGAGAAGTACTTGACTTCCGCATGAGGGTCCATGTGTTCGGCAATTGCCTGTCACCAGCTGTAGCAATCTACGGACTCAAGAGAACGGCCGCTGAGGGAGAGAAGGAGTTCGGAGACGATGCAAGATGTTTCGTCGAACGACATTTCTATGTCGACGATGGGCTAAAGTCGTTCCCTAAAGTAAGCGAAGCTGTTGATGTGCTCAAGAGAACACAAGACATGCTATCCCAGTCCAACCTTCGGCTTCACAAAATCGCATCCAACAACGCAGACGTCATGAAAGCCTTCCCTGGTGAAGACCTTGCCAAAGGGCTCCAGACCTTAGACCTCGGACAGGACCCCCCTCCGATGCAGCGAAGCTTAGGCCTTCAGTGGGACTTATCCGCAGACACGTTCACTTTCAAAGTGACAACCAGCAGCAAGCCATTCACCAGACGCGGGGTATTGTCCACCATCAACAGCTTGTTCGATCCCCTTGGATTTGCTGCACCTGTAACTATTCAAGGGCGCTTCATCCTGCGGGAACTCAGCTGTTATGCCTGTGACTGGGACACGCCCCTCCCCGAAGAGAACTACGTGGAATGGATGAGATGGAGGGATTCCCTTCAAGATCTTCAGGAGCTCAAGATCCCCAGGATGTACACAACCCTTCCGTTGTCTCAAGCCAAGAAACGAGAGATATGCATTTTCTGTGATGCCTCAACCAAAGCAATCGGCGCTGTTGCCTACCTGAGAGTCACTAATGCAGCGGGCCAATGCGAAGTAGGATTCATCCACGGCAAGGCAAGGCTTGCTCCAAAGCCTGAACCCACTATCCCTCGTTTGGAACTCGGGGCAGCTGTCATGGCTGTAGAAATTGCAGAGGTAGTGCAAGACGAGTTAGATATGCACCCAGATGCAGTCACTTTCTTCACTGATAGCAAGGTAGTACTTGGCTACATCTACAATGAAACAAGAAGGTTTTACGTATACATCCACAACCGAGTGCAGCGCATCAAACGTTCTACACGTGCGACACAGTGGAACTATGTGCCGACAGACCTTAACCCTGCTGACCATGCCACCAGGGCACTACCTGCGAGTGTCTTATCTTCTTCATCATGGCTCAGTGGGCCTGCATTCCTCTCCGATGCTGGACATGGGCAACTACATGAGGAGACCTTCAATCTGATTGATCCCCAAAGTGATGCAGAAGTGAGTCCCCAGGTGACCAGCTGTGCCACGGCCGTGACTGATGCAAACTTGGGTTGTGACCGCTTCAAGCGTTTCTCAACTTGGAAGTCCCTGCTCAATGCCATATCGAGACTCTCACATATTGCCCTATCCTTTCTTCAGGACGAAGGCAGCACCTGTCGTGGATGGCATCTTTGTAAGGAACATCTACGGCCAGACCAGCAAAACCAAGCAAAGGCAACTATCCTCCGTTTTCTTCAGATGGAGACATATGCAGATGAGGTCAGATGCCTTGAGAATGATCAACCAGTGTCCAGGTCCAGCTCACTCATCAAGCTCCACCCGTTTCTTGGCAAAGATGGTCTTCTCCGTGTTGGAGGTCGGCTGGAGAAAGCCAAGCTTTCATTTGACGAAACACACCCAATAGTAATCCATGGGAAATGCCATGTCACTACCCTTCTCATCAGACACTACCATGACCAAGTACGCCATCAGGGCAGACACTTCACCGAAGGTGCTGTGAGAGCAGCTGGTTACTGGGTTCTTGGTGGCAAGCGAGTTATCAGCAACATGATCTATCACTGTGTAACCTGTCGTAAACTAAGAGGCAAGCAACAAGATCAGATTATGGCAGACTTGCCCGCAGACCGCCTAACCATCGACCCACCTTTCACTTATGTAGGCCTAGATGTGTTCGGTCCCTGGTCCATCACAGCACGGAAAACAAGAGGAGGTCAAGCTAACAACAAGCGATGGGCCGTCATCTTTACCTGCATGGCTACGCGGGCTGTGCACATCGAAGTAATAGAGTCGATGGACACCTCCAGCTTCGTGAATGCTCTTAGACGCTTTCTGGCCTTGAGAGGACCTGCTAAGCTACTGAGGTCTGATTGCGGCACTAATTTCATTGGTGCCTGCAACGAGCTTGGCATTGACTCAGTAGGACGTCAGAAGGATCCGGTCGAGCACTTCCTTGCCGGTAAGGGATGTGTCTGGCAGTTCAATCCTCCACATGCCTCGCACATGGGCGGCAGCTGGGAAAGGATGATTGGCATCGCTCGTCGCATTCTCGATGCCATGCTTCTCCAACTAGGACAAGGGAAGCTAACCCACGAGGTGCTGACAACCCTAATGGCAGAGGTGACTGCAATCATCAATGCAAGGCCCATTGCACCCGTTTCTACAGATCCCGACAACCCGTCCATTCTCACCCCGGCGACACTCCTCACGCAGAAGGTTGGTACGCCCTCTGTCCCTCCTGGTAATTTCGACGACAAGGATCTTTTCAGAAGTCAGTGGCGTCGTGTTCAGAGATTGGCTGACATGTTCTGGAAAAGGTGGAAGCGGGACTACCTAAGCAACTTACAAGCACGACGAACGTGCAAAACAGAGAAACCAAACCTGCAAGAAGGAGATGTTGTCATCCTGAAAGACACCCAAGTGAAGAGGAATTACTGGCCCACCGGGTTGATCACCAAGACCTTTCCCAGCGAAGACGGCAAGGTCAGGAAGATTGAGGTCAGGATCATCCGTAATGGAGAACCGAGACTGTTCTTGCGACCTGTGACTGAGGTCGTTCGATCTCCTGTTCAACAAGGACTTTACCAAGTAAACTGTTTGCACATTGAACACCCACATTGAACATGTTGAACCTTTTCGATGTTTCTAGTTTGGAATCTTTCAGATACCAGCCGGGGAGTGTTCTGCCTTCGGCAGCCGTTGCAATTTGTCTAGCGCCCTCTGCCGTTCATTCGTATTTTTTCATGCCAGCGTTCTGATCATTAGTTATTCTTCACAGTTACACTCTAGAAAATCAGTAATTTCGACAGGTTTTACCAGTAATCCAATCCCCTTAATCAGCACAATCTGTAAGTAATCTTTCTCTGATCATGTAATGTTTAAGCTTTACTAGTTTGATCACTGTTTTGTGGGTTTTTGGGGGCTATTTCTTAAAGTTAGTGTCGTTTATTTACGGACGCGTGTACATAAACGTGTTCGGTCTCGTGTGCATTTTGAATGTTTTTTTGTGGACATTTTGAGGGTTTGGTTTTTCCTTCTCATCCCACTTTCATGTCAATTTGGGGGGATTCGTCTACTTTTACATGTCTGAAATCTTTATTGTAATTTCTCTGTTATTTAAGGGGGTATTTCAAGCCAGTTTTATTCTCAGAATTTGGATTATTGGGGTAGACTTGTCATAGTCCTTGGGCCATTTCCTGTATTTTCGTCTGTTTCATTAGTGGTCAATTAAGATAGTTCATGTAATCACCTCACACTAATTAATACTCCATTAATCTTCTGTACTTTATTGTTTAAACTCAAAATGTGTTCTGTATGATTTAAATTGCTGTTTCACACCGCTTCCAATAAACAGCTGATTCGTCGACTTCACTACAGTCCATTTTTGGCTCATTTTGGGAGAGTGTTTAGCCTCTGCATAGCTGCGTACGTACACGTGCAGTGAGGGCAGAAGACCTAGTCTAGTTCCCGCCTTCCCAATGCTACTAACATTCAAAGTTATAGCACTAAGGATTCGTGAATCGGGAGCCTGCCAAGCCCGTGCTTCGTGTGTTCCCTCGCCGCTTCACGGTTACCATTTCGGGGTTTTTCGCAAGCATAATCCTTGTCCTAGCGACATGTAATGTCTGTTGCCTAGGGAAATCTCGGGAATTTTACAGAAAGTATATTTTGAGTGATCACAAAGCATTTCCTCGATCGTACACGTGGCAAGACTTTCTTAGCTTTTTGGTTGTATGAATGATTGAATATATCATCATTTGGATTGGACTGGATTGGATTGGATTGGATTGAATTGGATTCAATTCCGTCCCATCCGTCCCGTCCCATGCCATTCCATTCCATTTCCTACTTATTTATCGTTATTTATTTATCTATAATTTTTTTTATTTTTTATTATTTTTTTTATTTTTTTGTACTTTTGTGGTATTGTACTAGGACTCAGCCCAGTACTTGGCCTTGAATGTACTCGTACTGGGTGCTTTGGACTCGGACTCGTCACAGTGTACTTAGACTCGGCCCCTTAAGTACTCTGTATTCGGATTTGAGGACTCGACTCTAACACTGATTATGACGCAATCAGAGTCATAATGAGCATGGAAATGGTTACCCTATTTGACCCGGTGTTGGGTCAGATAATTTGAACCTTCCGCAAGGCAAAATTGAACCACTCTCCGGGTCACCTGTAATTTTAACCTTATGCCGGTCAAAACTTGTCCGTTTCCGGGTCACATAAAATTTGAAGGTTCTCCGAGTCAAAACTGACTGTTTTCCGGGTCACCTAAGGTTTATTGGTCAAACGGGATACCGACAATGCACAACAAACTATACGGTATGTAATGTACACATAGTCAATAATTAAGTTGATTGTTGTCGTGTGTATGTAATAAGTCTTAATCGAAATAATAGTCATTATTAAATATCATAGCAAACTATAGCTTGTTTAAAAGAAATTAACTCGTTATTGTAAAACGTTTTATATTTCTTTGGACAAAATGGTACTAGGAACTTGTTTGGTGTGATTTTGCACCCAGAACGGGTTGTTTAATGGATATGAATTTTAACATACACTAATATATCATGACAAAACCCCCTGGCCCGCTCTGCGAATTTGCATCTTTTTTAAATTTTATATAAATTAAAAAATGTATATATACCAGGGATCAACTGAACATTGACTTTTTTTCTTTCTACCCTTTCTCAAACAACGTGTCGTGAGACGGTAAATTCAAGATGTATCAACGACATTGATTTAAAAAAAGAATATGAATTCATGCACGATCCTATATTTTATCAAAAACTATCGTAGTCGCCCTAGGTGTTTACTTACCAGTATAACCAGCATAAAGAAGGCAAATAGAACAGCTAAGGCACAAAACAACCACAAGTTTGCCTCGAACTCTCGCCATGATGACTTCGTTTATCAAACTATAGGGGTTAAAGTGGATTGAAACAAAAAATAAACATCCCATGCTCGGCTATATTATGGACACTTGACACCTTGTGCAGACTTTTTTACTGACGGATTTTCAGTATATGTTTTACAACTTAGTATTAAGTCGTAATTACGACTTAGGATATCTCATAATTATGACTTAATACTAAGTTATAATATAACATATGTCATAAATATGACTTAATAATAAGTCATAGTTTTGATATATAAGTCATAATTATGATTTAACAATTACAAAGTCGTAATTATGAGATATAAGTCGGAATTATGATTTAATACTAAGTCATAATTATGAGATATAAGTGATAATTATGACTTTTGTTGTTCCCTTTAACGCTTCCGTACTTTAGGCCTACTCTCCGTATGCTGTTGAGTTGCTGGAAAACAAGTTGAGTTGCTGGAATGACAGTGCGCATGCGCACTACAATACATTGCAGACGATAACGGGTTTTTTTCCGCGCTAGCAGACGACGCACTGCGGTATCGTCTTATGAAGTTCGACGAACGAAAAAGGACACTTTTATCGAAGACAAGAACAATCAAGATAATAGTAAAGTGGAGTTTTAGGAAACTTTTCTTACGGTTAAGAAATGGAATCCACCAATTTACCTCTTCAACTTCCATCAAATATTTTTATTTCAAAATCATTTTTAATAGGAAATAATCCAAAGTCCTAACACTCCTCTATAACACAGAAATATTTTCATATACATCTTATTCGAATGCACATGCAATTTAAAGAGAAAAACGCACTTTCAAATCATTGTTATTTTCGTTGTCCTAGAACCGTTGGACTCGTTATTTGAAAAATACTCGATTCTTACATATCGAATACTCGTTTGCATGGGCGAATACTTACTTGTATTGTGCTTTCGGTTTATATTATAGTGCGATTCTTCAGTCGGTATCGATACACATAATATTATTTCGGCAGCGCCGAGGTTTTTTGAGAATGATGGCTTTTATGGCTTTTGTATGTGAGTACAGTACACACAACGGAATGTACAAACTGTCCTATTTATCAAACCACATTTCAGGTACCACTTTTTCATACCATTGCAATGACAGCAGTTAATATTTTAAAATATCCAAAATAATAAACCAATAGGCTTGTTGTATGAATAATAAACAAAGAGGCTTGTTTTATATTTACAAGCTCGTATGCACAATTTTGTTAACGGGGTGTTTTGTATTCAGATCATGCCTATATGACAAGTTGTAAATTTTGCATAACAACTGTCCCCAGTTTTTTACCTTGTAAAATATCTTAAAAAGCAGGGGGGTAGGTTCCAATTTAGAACTCATAAAACTGTCAAGGGACAAAGGGGACTAGCTTATTTTGAACAAAGACTGACCGTCCAATAAGTAATCAAGGGGGAGTTTCAAAATGTCTTTATGTGTGAGCCAAATTAGTCAGGTACATGTATTTAATAACCATTCACTTATAAAATTCAAAGGTGGATTCAGGATTTTTTTTGCAATTGAGAATCTGAACTGCAATAATAAGTTACAGAAGCTGTAAAAAAAGGAATCAATTAAAATAAAGCTTATTGTAAAACTGGAGTTGGTTCACCATTCACACAAATAATTACAAGTATTTGTAGATCTTACTTAAAAGTTACTTTAAAAACATATTCGAACTGTGATTTTCTCGACCAATTATTTCCAACTTTTTCAAAGTTTAAATTCTAAATGTAGCTGGATGTCATTCAAGTTCGCGAACAAAGTATGCATGTCATGTGCATTGACCGGTAATACCGGAACTGGATATCCTATTGAAAGAAAACAAGGGTATCCGTGTACCCGTTAAAGAAGCCCAACCCCCAAATTTAGAACAAAACACCACGCACTGCCGTTCTTTTCAATTGTTTACGTCATGTACTGTAAGGACGTATGCGATATGCGCCTTGAGTGGATTTAGGCACAGACCGAGTGTGACGGATGACGACAAAAAAAGGACTCCTTTGATGACGATTTAAGAACTGTTTTCCCTTGTATTGTACCAATAGCAAATGTGTAGCAAAATGTGTGACGGGTTTGTACACTCAAGAAGTTTGTCGATGCTATGCTAATGCGAATGCGAATGCGGTTCAATCTGCAATTAATATAAAACAACATTGGGCGTATTATGATGCAAAAATCAAAGGAACCTTTGACGGATTTCTACAAACTTAACAAAAATATGTGACAATGCTGGCGCGCTGAGAGCGCCCTCTGTTGACCAAGAAAATTCTACGCCTATGACGTCACGAACGAACTGGAAAACTTTCCTACCCGCAGCATCGAGCGCAACCAAGACTTGGCCAAGTCTACGTGGTAATTAGACTTGGCCAAGTCTGGGTTGCGCTCGGTCTGTGCCTAAATGGTAGCAGACCAATAAATAAACTTCCATAGACCCCAATGGTAAATGCTCACACTTCAAAAATTCGGGTAAAATACTCACAACTCTCCAAGGTGTTCGAGACACACATCAAATTAAAGCTTATTTCATCATCTTTCATTTTCTTTTCAATATTTGGGGGGTTAACTGATGACTTTTAGGAGAAATTTCCATCCGAAGATGATCACCTCTGAAAATAGTCCTGAAGCCCATCGCCATGTAGAAAAACGATGCCTACACTCCATTGCAAAATAGAGCGCTTTAAGGGCCCCAATTTCATCCAAATTGAACGGAACTACAAGCTCACAGTCCTGTGCACGGCTTCCACCCATATTTTTTTATAAACCCTCAAGTTCATGGCCCACAGCATGCTCAAATACTGAAGATTTTGAGGGCATGCAAATCGTGATTTGGCCGGCGCAGGCAATTTCGGACCGATTTACTGGCCTGCAACCATATGGTAAATCCACTCACAGCGCATATCGCATATAACGCGCGCCCTCATGCGTCGAATCCGGACCATCATGTTAAAAACGTACATGTACATGTTATTTTCAAGTGATGCAGATATTGATTATTGTCAACTTTAATGCAAACCTTGTTTGAACTGAAAACTACTACAAAATTAAGATTATAAACTCCGGTGATATCATATTCCCCATATTTCGTAGGCCTACGATTTGATTAAGGAGGTATATAGAGGTAATTAGTTGCACTCACTTTCATGATTGTTTGTGATATTGAAACATTTCGTAGGTGGTGTGTTTTGTTCCTGCGTGGGGTTTAAGTAAACACTGACGGTCGTTTTAACATTTCACTCATAATTATTGTTTAAATTATTTATTAACCCTAACTCCCTCAAATCGTAGTGAAATTGGCGGATTCAGGACTGTTACGGACATGTGAATTATTTAAAGTTCTTTTTGATCGGACGTTGCACTACATAATTATCTTGGTCTTAATCATGCAATCAGTGATTGGTCCATAATAAATGGTTGATCCGCACACGAATGCAAGTTGCACTTATATTGTTCTTATTGGTGCTTATTGACCCCTGGTGACCTTTGACCCTTTCTTAAGTGGGGATGGAACCACTTGAAGCTTTCTTAAGTGACGAATTTTGCTCCAGCACGGTGTCAGGTACACACTGACACTTGTTTTATCCTTGCACTCGTAATTATGATTAAACGTGTAATTAGCGCTAATTAAAGACCTTCTTAATTGGACTTTGCGCTACATATCCTGTTCTTAAGCACGTGATCAGTGATCGGTCTATGATATACTGTTGATCTCTACAAAAAAAGTCATGAATGCAAGTTGCACCTCAACGTTATAATTATTGGTGTTTATTGACCCCTGGTGACCTTTGACCCTTTCTTAAGTTGGGATGGCACCTCTTGAAACTTTTTTAAGTGGCGGATTTTGCTCCATCAAGGGGTAAGGAACACATTGACAATTATTTTATCGGTGCACTCGTAATTACGATTAAACGTGTAATTAGCGCTAATTAGCTGGCTTCTTAATTGGATTTAGCACCAATACAACTTTTCTTAAGTATGCAAATACAATTAAGTACACGATAAACTTTCGATCCGTGAAGAAATTTGGTTTGCACTCAAGATTATGATAAAATCGAATTTTTGGGGGATTATAAGGGGCGCCCCCCTCCCAACGCACCACTGGGGCAACTTAAGACATCCCATTTTGCAGTTGTCTCGGTCACTCCTACATATCCCACGCTTCAAACCTTTTGCACTCGAAATTATGATTAAAGGGGCACTAGGTCCTGAAATCCCCGAGAATGTTATTTTTTGGATTGTTTACTTAGCCTATTTCAAACATTTGGTTGAAAGTAAACCAATCTAATGTCTTACCGTTCCCGAGAAAAGACGAAAAAAAACCCGCTTGTTTACATCGGACATGACGGAGTACGAATACGTTTTTCGTGTCGTTTTCATGTACGCTATACACGTTGTGTGTCTCGGGAACAGCGCGCGGTGACCAATCGCCAATGCAAAAAATTGTGGTTTCTTCAACGTCCGCAAACGGCGAACACTTTACGCGTACGAATGAAATCACAACTAGCATCCAAACAGCTCGAATTTATGGGATCGCAAAAGTGGACCCCGAAATTCGTTCTCGCACGCATAATACAGGAATAACACAAAAACGCCCAGTTTTGAAAGGATAGTTGGGTGGATGTTTATATCCTACTTTTAAAATTTATTTCCGATTATCATCATCTCGTTCAAAGCGCGTTTTGTAGCCCAATTGGGCTGTTCCAGGACCTAGTGTCCTTTAAACCTCGCTGGGCTCCCGGACTAAGATGTATCATCCAAATATCATCCAAATATAATGTGTTTGAAATCTACATATTAAGAAGCAAAGAAATCATAGAGTGAAACATAGACAAACCAGACAGATACAAAAATATAAAAACGAACTAATAAATAAATACTCTTACAACCCAACAAACAAACAACCAGATTCAATAACGGGAATGAATGACAAACGGGCTAAAAAGATTATTACAAACAAAACAAAACAAAACCGAGAAACAAAAGCAATCCCATTCCCCAGAGAGAAAAATGCAAACCATAAAAACAAACAACCTAGTTGACATACATAGGTCTACACTCACATTAAATACACACACTAAAGAAACAACAAGAAAATACCCGGGAACAAAATGAAATAAGACACAATTGGAACATTTCATGGGGGGGGGGGGGGCGTCATGTAGATCTATGATAATTTTTTTAGAATCTCAAAATCTCAGTTGGGGGGGGGGGGGGGGGGCGACTGGGGGGCGACAAGGTTTCATGCCCCCCCCCCCACGGCTACGCCACTGCATGTACGTGTAATACGCATGTTGTACAATGTACATACAATGCAATGTGCGCATTGTTATACGGCACTAAATTGGAATGCACGCTGAAGTGTACCTTCTTGCTAGAAATGCGCACCTATAGATACAGAATAAAAAAGATTATATAACCGACATACAGATCCTTGTCATTTGATTGGTGGAACTCACATCACGTGGCATTCGTAATTGAGTGGCTCAGCGTGGAATGGGAGGAATATTATTGCAAGGTAAAATCTGGACTTTTCCATTTCACGAGGCGAAGCCGAGTGAACTGGAAAAGTCCAGATTTTACCGAGCGATAATATTCCTCCCATTTCACAATTTAAAGCCACTCAATATTTGTTTTATATAACTGACATATAGATCCTTGTCATTTGATATATTTGAACTTTTTTTCAATACAAAACTGGAGGAAAATGTATTTCTCTCTTCCAAACCACCCCTTCACGAAAATGTTTGAACCCAACGCTGTAGCGCTGGCTGTTTGGAACAATACGCGCTACGCGCAACGCTGAACGCGCACACCAGCAGCATGCATTTGCATACAAATGGCGCGTCATGATCCTAACTGTTGAATAGTATTCCCATTCCCCATGGGCGGATAGTATACAAATATAACATGGTTTGAGGGTGGACAGTCGATATTCGCTCCCCGAGGTATTGGAAGTTGACAAACTAGTTCCCGAGGCGAAGCCGAGGGAACTAGTTTGTCAACTTCCAATACCTCGGGGAGCTAATATCGACTGTCCACCCGAAATAAACCATGTTATATTTGTTTTACTATACCTCATACATATTCAGTTGCCGAATTTTGTTTTATTATTATGCACCTAAAACAAAATTCGGGGAAACTTGTACAGCTCACCAAAAGATTCAACTTCAATTACTAGTTCGGTTCGTTTGCAATATAATACAGTTACTACAGTTGTAAATACAGTTGTTTGCAATGTGTACAACTTTCTTTTGTACAGGAGACATCTTTACACGGTCTTTACATTTTCTCCAGTACGGCATCATTGAGCTCTGGAAATTAACATTTACGCGAACCGTGCAACCATGCATCTCTCCTGTGCGATGTTCGCGCGTGCGTACTGCACCCGTGCGACAGTTCCTCGATTGCTCTGTAAAGCGCATGCGTAGTAGACTGTCGCACGGGTAACCCATGCGACAGTCTACTACGCATGCGTATTTACAATGTGCGTGAATCCTCGCGCGCGCGTTTGGTAAACAGCAAGAATAACATCTGGCAAGTGATGGTGAATTGACCAGTGAACGTTCGGCTCTCGATCATGAATATGTATGAGGTATAGTAATACTTTTTGAGGCTCGGCATGAATGGGAGCAATAACGAATGCCACGTGATGTGAGTTCCACCAATCAAATGACAAGGATCTGTATGTCGGTTATATAACAGAAAATAAACTCGCAATGTGCGCGTACGGCGTTGCGTTCGTCACGTCTAGCAAGCAATTTGTATCTATTCTCCAGCACGTGACCCTCCAGGCAAGGCTATGGCGAGCCAAAGTAACATTTGTATAGTTTTAGCAAAGTCATTAAAACAATTTAGTGCTATCGACGATGTCTGTTATGTATTAAAAGATATTAGTCCGGGCTCCAGAATGCCAAAGATTGTGTAGTTTAGGACACCTTTTTCATTTTCAGTTTTTATCATTCCAAACTTACTTTTGCAATCTCAAGTAATCTTCATTAAACTCTAATAAGCCTAGTTTTCATTATTTTTTTTTATCAATGCTATACCTTCGTTTAGTAATAGTAGTAGGCCTAGATTGAGTTGAGTTGTTAGGGCCTACATAACACTGGAGTGACAACCATTTGGGTGAGTGTTCTTTTCCGAAAATTGGGGGGGGGGGAGAGGAAATGTAGTTGCAAGCCAGCCTTTAAATAACTTTATACACAGTAATTTTTATTAAGTTATATGAGAAATGAGATTTTGTTGCCGTTCTATAAATTAATTTCATTGCTCAAACAATCCAATGTTTTCGTATGGGGGTCAATATGGTTATAAATCGTTTTAGTATTTCTGCACATTCTTTTTGCAAATATTAAAGGCTGATTTATTTTTCAGAATGAACATCTGGTTGAGTGCTAAAATAGAGTTGTATATCAACAATAATTCTCACTAAGACGGGGTGGGACTAGATAGACTCCTGCAGCGGCTGTTTAATTTTCTTGTTTGTTATTTAGGTTTTTGCTTAGTTACAACACTACCTGTAATGCTCGTCTTTTTCATAATTCTGAACAATGGCTTCACCACCAAAAGGGGAACCTTATTCACTGTTTAATCATTCTATTTGTTCATCTTGCCTGTAGTGGTTTTGCTTGTGTGTATATATCTATGGGTTAAGGATAGGCATGACTGGAGAACCCCTGGCTTTTTTTGTCATAGTGATTTATACAATGATCTCATTACTAATTTTGTGGTTTGTTTTTTTCCTTTTTGTAAATCTATGGGTTAACCACCCATAGGAAAACCCTGACCATTTTTTTTTCACGGTGATGTATTCAGCAATAGTTTCAATGTTATTTTAGTACTGCCAATAAGGTTTTTTTTAACATTATTTTATCACAATGGGTTAATCACCCACAAGGGGAAGCCCTGGCCATGTTTTTCTTCCTTGGTGATGTACATGTATACAAAATGTACAGTAATCTTAATCTTAACAACTGCATGTAATTTTTTTTTTTTTTTTTTTTACTTATTTCCGTCCATTATTTTTTTTCCAAGGGATGTATCCAAGTGATATCTCTAAATGAATTAGAGATATCTCTTACGGCCACGTTGGCTGTGTGCCCTATTCCCATAATTCCATTATGTATTTGAAAGTGGTATTTATGAAAGTCAAATTTTGGGGGGTCGTAACTGCAAATAGTGCAAACTGTTTAGGACCGCTGACAGCACTCACACACACGCTGCCAGCTGATGGGCTCATACCATAGTTTCAATGGGGGCGCTTAATCTGACCATCATTAATACTATCATTACATAATACAGTACAAAAACCTTAACCCACCAGATAAGAGAAATGATGGCTCTATCCCATTCAGAGACGCCTCTCCTATAGATTGGCTTGTGAATAAAAAATGTGCGTAAAAACAACACATTGAGTTATTCAATGGTGTGACATTGTGTGGTTTATTTCATCAATTGAGACGCATGAAAGGGGTCTCAAAAATGGGTAGAAATAAGAGGGAGAAATCAATAGAAGTTTTGACCGTAGCCAAGTTTACCCAGGCAGTGGGGTGGGTTAGGTTTTACCTGAGGGCAATAGCGGGAATGCATTTTCGTCCCTTCAGGGACTCATCAGCCGCTGGATTCAAGGAATCCGTAGGTATGGGTTAGTGAGTTAAATGGAACTCACTTTGAGGAAAAGATTCTGTCTAATCTATCCGATATTTGTGATTACAACTTCATTTGGATGGGATTTGTTCATCCAATAGTGAAATTAGGATATCAAGTGTGTTATCATCGTTCTCAGTTGCGGAGGATTGGTCATCTTCCGTATGGCTGAGTTTGGCTCTGATAAGTCTCTTCTTGATGTTCTCAGCTATCTTATAAGCAACTAAAGGAGGTTTAGGGAAAACTTTCTTCAAAGTTGGGTTGCTTGAGATAAGATGCCAGTGTTTGGAGAGAGCAGGCTTGATGTCCATGTGTTTTACATAGGGGTTGTAAGTCGTGGTGAAGACGAGGGGAAGTTCTTTTTTGGTTTTCACTTGTTCTGTGTGAATCATAGATTTCCTTTGTGAGAAAGCAATGGATTGCTTGCACTTGTGAATATCGGCTTGATTGTAGCCTCTTTTCAGTAGTTTTTCTTCGAAACTTTGTACTTTTTGTAAGAAATCATCCTCATTGTTTGTGTTTCTGGCATATCGTAGGATTTCTCCTTTGATAAAACCGTGGAACACATGGTCTGGATGGGATGATATGTTTCCGTAGGTTTCGTGAACACTTGTGTGTCCAGGGTACCGGTTGAAAGGAAACGCAGGCCTTTAAAAATGGTAAGGTCCATGTATGTGATGGAAGTTTCGGATGCCTCAAATGTGAATTTGAGGGTGGGATGCAATTGATTCAACTGGTGAACAAATTGGGTGAAGGATTCGAATTGGCCATTGTAGACGATAAGTATATCATCTCTGAATCTTGCCCAGAACAGGATTCTGTCTGTGAGGGCTGAGATTTGTAACTCAAAATCATGTAACGTAATGTCGCAAATTTCTGGACTAGCCACAGATCCCATTGCACATCCTATTTGCTGACGGAAGAGCCGGCCATTCTCAAAGCCTTAATCAAAATGATACTTCTAGGGGATGTGGATTAAAAATTTACTTGAACTTGTTTAAACACGATAACATCAGGTTCGTAGGAAGCTCAAAATCATTGGCCAGGATCATCGGAGTATTTGGCCAAATCCCTCCCAAATGAAACGGTTCTTAAGCCACTATCTCAGGGGCAACCTAATCCGAAACCTTGGGACTCAATACTGTGTGTAAGAATCCCAAAGCTAAGGTACTGACGACATGCAATACAACAAAATAGACTGGCATCTTAAACAACCAATACATCTTCAGTACTGCATCAATCATCTGTGCCAAACAAATATCTAGGATGTCGGGTACTAGGGTTCTATTTCTACACATTTCTCCATAGTCAGCCACCAGACTAATGGCAACGAATAAAGACGTCAGTCTTTTCAAACAGTTGGACATGTACCAGTCTAGTCTTTGGCCTCACATTGAAAATCCTTGACATGCCTCTCATGTGAAAAGTATTGAAGAAAAATCTCCTTCGAATAGGGAGTTCAGTTTTCAAACTTGGTTGGTGAAATACTGAGGACCTTTTCTCTGCCCAATGAAAATTTTAGGGAACTTTGCTGGCTAAAGAGTGAGTAAAGTTGGCCCGATTTTTTTTTCTCATGTTTGGTGCACCCCCTGAACATTACACTCACTTGTACAAAAGACATGCAGGTACACAGGGGATTTGATTACAGCTGCGTATTTTACTTTATGCTTGGATAAATAAATTACCGAGGAAAAAAAAAGTTGACGCAATACAGTCAGCACTCAGCACCATACGAATTACCTTGTGAGAAAAAATATACTAGGCAGGACAAGATCGAGGAAGACACCGTTTTGAAAAAGTAGGGGCAAGGGTTCACAATTTAATATTGACAAAATTAGGAGTCAATCAAACAGTACATGAGACTCAACACGGTGTGAGCCAGAATTCAGTTGAAAACACAAATCAACCGAGCACGGATGTCAACTGATCGCGGATCCAAGAACGTTCATATTCACTCTCAACACAGTGCCTGTAGTATACGTACCTGTTTGACTTGGGCCTTGTCTTTGATTTGGCTGATTTCCGGAAAAGTAACCGACAAATTTCAGGAACTTTTTTCCGCAGATTGCAATATAAGTGAAGTGCCAGATCTTGAATCGGGATCAGGGTAGAGACAAAGAGAAAACATCTGTGACATGGTCTGGCTTGCAGATTGTTTTTCTGTACTGTGCCGGGTTCTTACGCCGAATTAATAAGGTTCCGTTTAGTTGGTGCACAGCCAGTATAAATTAATATGCAACACTGTCCTGAGTTTGGAAGGTTATGAAAGCAATATTTGACGGTGCAATATCCACCGCCCAGCGGCTCACGCATACGCAATTCGCTCTTTTCACGTAGTCTGGTTCCCAGACCTGACAATTATTCCCGACGCTCACAACCTCGTCCCCAGGGTGTCGAGCAGTACGCGCCCACCACTACCTGCTCTCTCACCCTGGTATTGGATCATTTGCATGTGCAAGATTTTTGAACACGTATGCAAATTAGGAGTAGTCTGGTGCCTGCCTGTGCGTTACATTTGCGTTTGTTTTTGTATGCGGTGTCTGGGGTAAAAAAAGAATCAATTCGTCGCAGCGCGAGCATGGCGTGAGTTACGAAAACATGATTTTATTTTAATTAAACTGTTACGATCTTAACGAGACAACATGCAGTATCACATTTCATAAAAAATATTAACAAACTGGAAAGGAAATGAATATTTTCGAAAAGGCGTGGACGAATGATCGCGAAAACACGTACTGCACGTTGTGAATAACAACACCAAGTACACGATATGAATCCATTTCTAGCCAATTGCGGTATCGAATCAGGATGCAGGAAGGAAGTTTCCTATCCAGGGTTTACTATTGGAAACAACGTTGGAAATAAAGTAAGCACTGGGGACGAGGTTGCGACGCTCACGTCTTAAATTCATCAGGAATAGTCGGAATATTTTGGTCTGGGAACCAGACTACTTTTCACGCTCCGCTATCCTGTTCGTAAGTGGCTACGTCATACGTCACGTGATGGTGAACTTCCGGCTCCAACTGCAAGTTTGGCGAAATAGAAAGTGTACTGTCAAAGGTCGTCTGTCAACACAACCAGCTGTTTTTTGTTTACAATATCGAGTAAAAGGAACCGGTGTCGTGTTTTACTCTTTGTAGTTTTTTTTAAGGATCATCCAGAGGAATGTCAGACAAGTCGACCGTTGAGACAACTCGACTCGGGACAAGTCGACCGTTGAGACAACTCGGGACAAGTCGACCGTTGAGACAACTCGGGACAAGTCGACCGTTGAGACAACTCGACCGTTGAGACAAGTCGACCGTTGAGACAACTCGACTCGGGAAAACTTAGACAGCTCGACTTAATGGAAATGTATACACGTGAAGCGGAAAAAGTTGCATAAATCTGTGGCAGGACCGGTCCCGGGCGTGGCACGGGCATACTGATGCACAGAGGGCGCTCCGATCCGGTGGCCGTCGCGTCGGGCCGGCACGCACCGCCCGCGAGGACCGGCCCAGCCCGGCACGCGGGCCATCGACCGGCGCGGCAAGTGGGCTTACAGGCCCGGCACAAACGATGTCACCGTGCACGGTACGGCCATGTTGACCGGGGATAAGTGCACACACAGGCCCGGCAAACACGATGTCACCGTGCACGGTAAGGCCACGTTGACCGGGGATGCGCGCACAGGCCCGGAAAAAACGAACGATGTGCACGGACAATACGCTGCGCTATAGCGGCTCTGTTATATGCAACAAAAAAACTCATGTGTCATAACTCCCAAACGGGCAAGGCACTTAGTCACTCATTGCTTCTCTCCACCCAGGAGTAAATGGGTACCTGTGAGGGCAGAGATGGTTATTGTCATGGGCGTCGCCAGGATTTTTTCTAGAGGGGGGCAAAATTTTTTTTTGCCAAAAAATGCTTGTATTTCTCAACACATTCTCGATTGATTAGTTTTAGAGGGGGGCAGGGACATTCCCCCCCCCAACTCATTAAATTTACACCACTTTGTCTTCGCGCCTCTTTTTCTTTCTTTTTCTTTTTTTCTTTTTTTCTTTTTTTCTTCCTTTTTTTTTTTTTTTTTTTTTTTGGTTTTCCAGGGGGGGGGGGGGGGCAAGTGCCCCCCCTTGCCCCCCCCCCTCGCGACGCCCATGGTTATTGTGATTGAATTAGCTTCCTTGCGCCTAACAGGCTGCATCGATCTGTATACTCCCCAGGCAGCTGAGATGGTATTTGGATTGTTTCATGTGCCCAATGAGCAGGGGCAATAATGATGTAGCGCCTCAGTTGAGCACCAGTCCTGGTGGATACGTGCGCTTTATAAATATCCACTATTATTATTATTACCCCCCTTCGGCAGACTACTTTGGCATTTCTACCATGTACATTTTTGGGAAGGCCTATACATGTATACACAATTGGCACAATTGAGGTCAACCAACCGTGATCTCGTAGCCGGCTACGAGGTGGATAGATCGAGTGGCGGGGTATTGTGCCAATTGGGTTGTGTAGTCTGCAATTGTGCCAATTGTGTAGGCCTTCCCAAAAATGTACATGGTAGAAATGCCTCCGTGTGTTTCTGTTCTTGTTTTGCTTTGATTTTTTTTTTCATTTATATATTGGCACTCCTACATATTTGTATTTACATTGAATACTATTTAAGTTTCGTGTAGACATTTCGAGCATGGGTTGGCAGGCCTTAGGGCTACAGTGTTTTAGTACACTTTTGTTCACCCTGGCCGGTTTGGAATGTTATATTGTTTTTGTTTTCTGTTCCTCTATCTCCTCTCCCCTGTCAAACTGTCCACCCTCCCCCTCCCCGACCCATTCCTACTCGCATTCTTCAGTCTTGTCTGGTCTTACTTTTCAATTTCCAATTTTTGTTTATTTTACTTTTTATTTGCTTTGTCATTGTACTTTTGTTAATTTTTTGGCCGAATAAATAATAATAATAATAATAATAATAATACCACTTTACTTTTCCAAAATACATTAGGGTGAAATAAGCTTAAGATTTAAAAACACACAAATTTAATCGTTCATAAATTGCAAGGTACTCAATTTTGTTGGAGGATCGTAGGCAGACAGTTTCTTTTGGGGATATAATTGTGCAGACATATTGGAGAACTGTACAAACACCCATAAAAACTTTTTAACTGTGCACAAAAAACCAAAATTAAATATTGTAATCATGCACAATGACCAAATAGAGTGCATGCACTAAAATAAAGACAATTTTAAAATGTTGTTTGATTTAGGTGTAATGCTTCCCTAACTGTGTGAAATCAATGGCAGCATTGTTCAAACTATCACCTTTGCCGCATGTCAGTATATTTTCTTCAGGGTTGGTTTGTGGTTTCTCCACCCAATCAACACCACATTCTGGACTTAAATGTTCACTAACAGACTTTTATGCAACTTTTTCAAAGGTCGAACAAGTAAAAAGCTATGCTTTTATAACAAGCACACCTGAATTTGAACATGCCCCGGACAAAGTAGAGTTTGTAGTAGAACACATGGCTGTTTCTGAAGAGGATGTCAAGGTGATTGAAAGGACTACTGTTGGTCAACGTCATAATGCTTTGTGGTAAGCATTTTATAGTTGTTGTTTCACTTTTCAAACAAATTTTTCATTAGTAAACAAATTAAATGCTACTTTTACCGAGGACAATACAGTTTTGTATTCCTATGTAAAGTAAAATGACTATTTACTTTATACATCTGGATTGCAAGCACAAGAGAACTGAAGTGCAGTTTGTAAGAGTGATGTCTTTGGGCATGCAAGTAACAAAACACAGACATATTTAATTGTTATTTTCATTTCTTGATGTGTAGGTTTGCGTATAAGCAAAATCGACTGACATCCAGCAACTTTGGTGCAGTTCTTGGTGCTGTGAGGAGAAACTCCACTCCACCATCTTTGTTAAAGACACTCGGAGGCGAATATGGGTCAGCAGGACGATCTTCAGTGAGTAACTGATATTGTTTTATGTACACACTATTTGTTTTGATTAAGTTGGGATTTCAGCAAAATAAAAGAATACATGTACATACAGTGATGGTTATTCTATCTGGTATACTATTTGGCAAAAAATTCTGCCTCAAGTGAAGCTGATCTTACTAAGGATGAAGTTGATATAATCACCGGTTATGTATAAGTTAAATAGAATCAAGACTGAAAGATATGGTTGAGAATTGTTGTAGGTTCCACAAAAACAACAAAATAAGCTAAAATACTTCCCTGAGCACGAGAAGAAAAAGAAGGTTAGTTATATTTTCCAACCAAAACAATCGTATTGTGCGGTGTGGCTGTGAACTACATGCTTTGTTGCATGGGAACACACGGCTCTATTTTCCTTTGCCTGTCAGGTGAGTGGACGCTAGCCTTGGGCGGCTGGAGAGGTGTCAAGTTGTGTTGGTGGAAAAAGGTTGGGAAAAAACTTGAAGGGCTTGTGTGTAGCCACTGAATGAATATGAAATCAGACTTGCCTTGACATTTTAATATTCTATAAACATACTTAAAGAAAACAGTTTTTAAAATGAGGTCCAGTTATTTTTGTTTGTTATATTTTTGTCTTGTAAATTGTTAGTGTATTTCTCTTTTTGTTTACTTCCATAACTTGATACTTTTACAATTTGCGAGACCTGTGTGGAAAAAGTCAATTCAACTTTTATATAAGTTGGCCTTTCAACCACAACATAAGCAAGGCCAAACAGCCAACAACGTCCGCCAATGGATATTATTATTTATGCAACGTAGTTTCAAAGATCGCGATATTTGAAGCAATGCATCAATCCTTCGTTGATCCCAAAACAGGCCCCAGAAATTTTAACGCGACACTGAATTATACGTGGCGGGCAGCGAACATCACAAAAACGTGGCTCAGCCTTGATGGAAGCAACAGCACTCTATCCATAGAGCTTGCCCTATGCTCTATCATGCACATCTCAATGCTTGTACTTCAAATAGCGAGCACCGTAGACCCAACCTCGTTTCCAGGGTGTGGAGCAGGCTGCAGTATGCGTTGCCATCGTGATTGAATTAGCTTCCTTGCGCCTAACAGGCTGCATCGATCTGTATACTCCCCAGGGAGCTGAGATGGTATTTGGATTGTTTCATGTGCCCAATGAGCAGGGGTAATAATGATGTAGCGCCTTGAGCACCAGTCCTGGTGGATACGTGCGCTTTATAAATATCCACTATTATTATTATTACCCCCCTCGGCAGACTACTTTGGCATTTCTACCATGTACATTTTTGGGAAGGCCTATACACACCATTGGCACAATGGAGGTCAACCAACCGTGACCTCGTAGCCGGCTACGAGGTGGATAGATCGAGTGGCGGGGTATTCTGCAATTGTGCCAATTGGGTTGTGCAGTCTGCAATTGTGCCAATTGTGTCAATTGTGTAGGCCTTCCCAAAAATGTACATGGTAGAAATGCCTCCGTGTGTTTCTGTTCTTGTTTTGTTTTGATTTAGTTTTTTTTTTCATTTATATATTGGCACTCCTACATATTTGTATTTACATTGAATACTATTTAATTTTTGTGTAGACATTTCGAGCATGGGTTGGCAGGCCTTAGAGCTACAGTGTTTTAGTACACTTTTGTTTACCCTGGCCGGTTTGGAATGTTATATTGTTTTTGTTTTCTGTCCCTCTATCTCCTCTCCCCTGTCAAACTGTCCACCCTCCCCCTCCCCGACCCATTCCTACTCGCATTCTTCAGTCTTGTCTGGTCTTACTTTTCAATTTCCAATTTTTGTTTATTTTACTTTTTATTTGCTTTGTCATTGTACTTTTGTTAATTTTTTGGCCGAATAAATAATAACAATAATAATAATAATAATACCACTTTACTTTTCCAAAATACATTAGGGTGAAATAAGCTTAAGATTTAAAAACACACAAATTTAATCGTTCATCAATTGCAAGGTACTCAATTTTGTTGGAGGATCGTAGGCAGACAGTTTCTTTTGGGGATATAATTGTGCAGACATATTGGAAAACTGTACAAACACCCATAAAAACTTTTTAACTGTGCACTTTGATAAGATAATCTTAATTACTTCTACAATTTGCAAGTGCCCCAGTTTGGTGTCAAACAAAAATTAAATACAAAAAACCAAAATTAAATATTGTAATCATGCACAATGACCAAATAGAGTGCATGCACTAAAATAAAGACAATTTTAAAATGTTGTTTGATTTAGGTGTAATGCTTCCCTAACTGTGTGAAATCAATGGCAGCATTGTTCAAACTATCACCTTTGCCGCATGTCAGTATATTTTCTTCAGGGTTGGTTTGTGGTTTCTCCACCCAATCAACACCACATTCTGGACTTAAATGCTCACTAACAGACTTTTATGCAACTTTTTCAATAGGTCAAACAAATAAAAAGCTATGCTTTTATAACAAGCACACCTGAATTTGAACATGCCCCGGACAAAGTAGAGTATGTAGTAGAACACATGGCTGTTTCTGAAGAGGATGTCAAGGTGATTGAAAGGACTACTGTTGGTCAACGTCATAATGCTTTGTGGTAAGCATTTTATAGTTGTTGTTTCACTTTTCAAACAAATTTTTCATTAGTAAACAAATTTTTCATTAGTAAACAAATTAAATGCTACTTTTACCGAGGACAATACAGTTTTGTATTCCTATGTAAAGTAAAATGACTATTTACTTTATACATCTGGATTGCAAGCACAAGAGAACTGAAGTGCAGTTTTTAAGAGTGATGTCTTTGGGCATGCAAGTAACAAAACACAGACATATTTAATTGTTATTTTCATTTCTTGATGTGTAGGTTTGCGTATAAGCAAAATCGACTGACATCCAGCAACTTTGGTGCAGTTCTTGGTGCTGTGAGGAGAAACTCCACTCCACCATCTTTGTTAAAGACACTCGGAGGCGAATATGGGTCAGCAGGACGATCTTCAGTGAGTAACTGATATTGTTTTATGTACACACTATTTGTTTTTATTAAGTTGGTATTTCAGCAAAATAAAAGAATACATGTGTAGCCACTTGCTTTCCAGGAGTCGCGAGAAGTGATGTAGCTCCCTCAAGCGTTCGCTAAAAACGCGCCTGTTTTCTTGCCATCGCCATTGTTCACGAAGTTTGTTTGTCGATAAAAGTTTGTTCGACAAACTTATCCAGAATCATCTTGCTGTAAAGTCGCTTTTTGAGCGAATCATCAACCTATTGTGTGCCTCAAGAATCCGTTATTTCTGCTCAGCATACTGTTGGCTCTCAGGTGTGTGATATTTCCTATATTTGAGGGGTGTGAATTAATGACTTTTCATGCTGTGTAAAAGCACACGTTTATTTGGGAAACGCGTGTAATGCAGGGATATATATAGGGGTTTGAATCGGATATTTTTGAGTGCTAGCTTTTGATTAGAAAATGGGTTGACGTGTAGCTTTTCACATTGGGTTATATTTCTTTGTTTGCATTTATTGTGCCTTCTTGTTATTCAGGGAAAGCAGTAATTTCCGTTGATTTGTTTTCCCAGACAAACTTTGTTGCGATTGCAAATGCAGTGGGTCAATGTTAGTTTACATGCACATTAGTACACATGCGTAGTTGAAACATGTGCATGTCTAGATTTGTTAATTATTGGAAATAATTAAAGTGATTGTTGCGCTGGTTAAGAGTTGTTTAGTGCTCATGATGGATTCATGGTGGATCAGTTGAAATATATTGCATGGGTAACTGTACCTGTAAATACATGTTGCTATGGTAATTTGCATGCCCTTGCAACGAATCTATGAAAAGTGTGTATTGGAATGGACACACATTGAAAAGTGTATAGCTTGTAAAAACGTGCACGTGGCTATATTAGGTTTTGTACCTTATGTTCATGTTTTGTATTGTATTTTGTTCTCAGTTCGCAGGTTCTCAGATACAAGTGAGAACTTCTTAGTCTCTCGTTGAGATAACTGAAGGGACGACCTCACCTGATTGACGTTTGCCAGATCTGAAGTTCACCTGGTAAAGAAACTACTACAGTAGGCCAGTGGTCATCAGAGGTGCTCCGTAAAACTACTGGAGTGAGCCTACTCAAGGAGACCAACGACTTCGTCTGCCTTGCAGTACCGGGCTAGTTTACTGACTTCGTTGGAGTCACCGGTTCAGTCAAGTCGGTTGACTGGACGTCACTATTTTGGAACTGAAAGCTCCAAGAGTAACATTGACTTTCTTGCCGGCCGGCCATCTACTGTGCGCATCATTGGGCCCATTTTTGTGTGTATTACTTGAGCATCGTGGATCCATATCCTTTTAATTAAACATTGATTGTATTTTGATTGAATTGTTTGGCCAAACGAAATTGTTGTTACACAATAAAAGCTGATTGGAAATTAATTTATTGTTATTCTCCTGTGTCCTTCCCTAAACGGTTACATATTTGGCGATCTTGCCAGGACACATTTATTTAGGGTTGGATTTATAAAAAAAAAAAATAACCTTGTTTGTTGTACAACTGCCTGTAAAATTGTAAATTTAAGAAGGTGATTGTTCACATGTATTGAGAGCCAACAGTTACAAATTCTTTTTGTTTTTCCCCATTTTAAATTTGAGCATTTTTCTAGCTTCTTATCTCATCCATATAGTTAAATTCTAAAACCGAGTGAACGATGGCAAGCGAAGCTCCTTCGCAGGTTGAGATAACTGATTGGTGTAAGAAGGAAGATATCCGCCCGAGCCATGCCCTCCTCCTGAAAGCAGATGGCATTCTCACTGACACAACCGAAGACATCCTGATCGCTCTCGCTAAAACCGTACAGCACATCATGAGTGTATCGCGGAGGGAGAGAGATGTTGCTACCCAGCTGCTCTGTGAGTTTGAGAAAGAGGCATCGGATGTCGTACTGCCCTCCTCCTAAAAATTAACCGGTTGGGAGTGGTAGTCAAGAATCGGGTGAGGATTCAGGATCTTGTCGAGAAAGGCTTGATGCCGACAACTCAAGAGAAGAAGAATGCGAACCAGTTGGGGGAGGCGTTGGCACGTTGCACACTCAACAGCAGCAGAAAACTTAGGCCATTCTCTGGAAGCAAAACACCAGCCAAAGATGAAGATGTCTTTGACACCTGGATTGAGCTGGCGAAGGGTCAACTGGATGAGGAGGAGAATGACCAGGAAAAGAGGAAGCGAATTAGGGAAGCTCTTCGCCCTCCAGCGGCGAACATAATTTCTGATCTTCGACGAGACCAACAAGCTGCAACTTCTGAAGATTACTTGGGTGCTCTCGAGTTGGCTTTTGGAGGTACAGAATCTGCAACCGAGTTGCATGTACTATTTCATTCATCCCATCAGAAGCAAGGGGAGACACCGTCAGAGTACTTGACTCGTCTTCAGGATATTCTTCGCAGATTGATCAGGAAGGGTGGAGTGGAGAAAGAGAAGAATGATGGCTTGCTGCTCTCTCAGTTCATCAAGGGTATTCTTTATGATGAGATGCTTTTGGTTAACTTGCAGTTGAAGGAAAAAGTGTCACAACCCCCCACCTACCTTCAACTCCTCCGAATGGTGAGACGTGAGGAGGCTGAGCAGATGGTAAAAATGTCTCATCGTAGTGTCGATGCTCCTAAAAAGGAGGCCAAAACATTCCATCAATCTGCAGGTAGCAAGGAAGTTGGGGAGAAAAGGAAGACTCCTACAAACAGCCGACCCAACTTTTGTTACAAGTGTGGCTTAGAAGGGCATTATAAAGGGAAATGCCCCAATGAGCCTGATGTTTAAAAGGTTAACAGTGCATTGATCAAGTTCATCCATCAGGGAAACGGGACAGGGCATCTGTGGGGGGCCGCCCAGAAGCCCAAAGAATAAGGCCCAATTCCAGTTGTACAATTGGCACAGATATTCCTGCTGGTTTAATTGGAGAGCAGCTGATTGTGAAAGGCTATGTTGATGGAAAGATAGCCCATTGCTTGTTAGATACAGGGTCACAAGTGACTCTCATATGTAACAGTTTCTTCCAGCAACTGCGGAGGACCCTGTATCCAATGAGTGATTTGGTTTTGTGGCATGGTGGAAGTGGCACAATGCCATATCTTGGGTGGACCCAAGTTGAAATTGGGCTTGATGTCGGGTTCTCTGGCACAAACGAGTCTTTTCTGACACTGGCATTGGTGGTGCCAGATGGCAGAGATTCAGATAGGCACCAGTTGGTTGTTGGTACCAATTCTGGTGTACTGCGGAATTGTTACCAGGCTGTGTTTGGTGGAGACTTCCGAAGAGTAGCCACGACTGGACAAATGGATGTACACCCAACCTGTGCCAAGATTTACAGAGACCTCGAACTCTCCAAAAGGGTTCGATCTGATGGACGCATTGGAGTCATAAAGTTTCATTCTCGGGGTACACTTACAATTCCTGCCAATTCAATGAAGACTGTAGCTGGCACACTTCGTAACAGAGTTGGAGGACAAACTACTGTACTGATTGATGCTGCTGTGCCACGCAAGTTGCCTGGTGGTTTGGACGTAGCGTGTTCCCTGGTAAAAGTTGGTGCTGGATTCAATAGAGTCAGCGTATGTCTGTTGAATTCAACAGGGAAAAGTGTACAGCTGCCGAACAAGTGTGCTCTGGCAGGGGCATTCATACCTGCCTGGAGAAGTGAATCTGTCTGCAGCAAGGGTGCAAATAGTGGCAAAATTTCTGCAAGTCCATCAGACTCGTCAAATTCACACCGAAATGATCGACCGACGACAAGGACAGAGTTTGCTAACTTACCTTTCAAGTGGGGTCCCATCAGTGAAGAGTGGCGTGATAGAATTCTAGGACTTGCCCATCAGAGGTCAGAGATCTTTTCCGAGCACGAGTGGGATGTTGGTCTCACTGATGGAATTCAACATGAAATCCGACTAAGTGACGAGCAGCCTTTCCGCGAGAGATCTCGGCGTGTGTCCCCGGCTGACTTGAAGGATCTTAGGGATCACTTGCAGCGACTGTTGGATATTGGAGTGATCACTGAATCCAAAAGTCAGTATGCATCTCCAATTGTCATCGTCCGTAAAAAGAATGGCCAGATGAGACTCTGTGTAGATTACAGGACTTTGAACTCCCGTACCTTGCCCGATCAGTATGCAGTTCCCGTTATTCAAGATGCTCTTGACTGTCTACATGGATGTAAATGGTTTTCAGTGCTAGATCTGAAATCAGGTTATTACCAGATTCCAATGAAGCCTCAAGACAAGGAAAAGACGGCATTTGTGTGTCCAGCTGGTTTTTTCCAGTTCGAGAGAATGCCCCAAGGCATTAAGGGAGCACCAGCAACATTCCAACGGTTGATGGAACAGTGTATGTCAGGTCTGAATTTTGATGAAGTCCTGGTGTACATGGATGATATCATAGTATTCGCTCCAACCCTGGAAGAGATGGAGAAGCGGCTGGGTAGGATCTTTGATCGTCTGCCAAAACTTGGATGTTGTCGATCAGAAGGAAAAGATCCACATCCTGGAAGCTCGATTGCAGGGTGAAAGTGGCGAGACTGAAAAGCACTGTGATGTTGAAGTCATCCATGCTATTTCTGCCAGCCTCTTGCCAAGCTCTGCAGGCAGTGAAGTTGATGAAACCCCAACCTATCCTTTAGTGCATTCCTTGGCTCTGGGTACTGAGGCTATTCCTGCATTGTATTCTACGCCAGATGGGAGTGGATCTGGTGAACCAGTCGAATGGAAGAAAGAATAAGCTGGCGACGATACATTCAAAAGAATCCTTCCAGCAGTCATAGATGGCAAGAAACCTAAAGTTGTGGCTGATATGACTCCCCAAGAGAGGATGATGGTAGCCCAGTTTGACAAGCTGGTTTTGAGAGAGGGAATTCTGTATCGTCTGGTCATCAGTCCAGCTGGCGAGGAGACGTTTCAGTTGGTGTTGCCTAAGAAGTTCAGAGAACAGGCAGTGAAGGGACTTCATGATGACCTGGGTCACATGGGAGTAGAGAGGGTGGTTGCTTTGGCTAGACAGCGGTTTTACTGGCCCAAGATGACTTCGGAGATAGAGGATTGGGTTTCTCATTGCCTTAGGTGTGTCTCCCGGAAAACAACGCAAAGGGTCGCTGCGCCCTTGGTGAATATATCAACCAGTTCTCCTCTTGAGTTGGTGTGCATGGACTTTTTAAAGTTGGAACCTGATAGGAGTGGATACCAGTATATCTTAGTCATAACCGATCATTTCTCAAGATATGCACAAGCTGTGCCAACCAGGGATAAATCATCCAGAACTGTTGCTAGGGTGTTGTGGGAACGTTATTTCCTGCACTATGGGCTCCCAAAACGCCTTCATTCAGACCAGGGGCGAGAGTTTGACAACAAGCTTATAAAGGAGCTTGCGTCTCTTCTGGGGGTGTCTAAATCCAGGACAACTCCGTATCACCCACAGGGCGATCCACAGCCCGAGCGATTTAATCGCACATTGCTCAACATGTTGGGTACTTTGCCTGTCGACAAGAAGCATACTTGGAGCAAGTTTGTAGCACCCCTGGTTCACGCATACAGTTCCACAAGAAATGATAGCACAGGGTTTTCCCCCTATCACATCATGTTTGGAAGGGAAGCTCGACTTCCCATTGATGTGTGTTTTGGCACAGCTCCAGATGGCGTGTCCCACAAAGAGCACACAAAGTATGTCCAAAATCTCCGACGTAACCTGGAGAGTGCTTATCGACGTGCGTCAGAGGAATCTGCTAAATCAGCAGCTGCCAACAAGCAACGTTATGATGTGAAAGTGCGAGGGAGTGAGTTGCAGACTGGTGACAGGGTACTCGTCAGGAACGTAGGTTTCAAAGGCCCTCATAAGATTGCAGACAAATGGAATCAAGACGTGCATGTTGTTGTTGGCCGCCCAGATGATAATATGCCGGTGTACAGGGTCAAGTCTGAGTCTCGACCTGGTATTTTGAGAACACTGCATAGGAACATGGTCTTACCAATTGGTGGTATTGCTCCTGAAGTAAGCCCCAAGGTTACAGCCTCTAAGGTTCCAAAACCTGTTGCCCAGAAACTGCGGACGTCAAACTTAAAACCTTCACCAGTACCAGTTCCAGTCCAGAGTGAGGAGGAACATGACGCTACTGACCCTGATGAAGATCAGGAAGTAGTTCTCATTTGGCCTAAAGTTGGAAATCCAAATGAGGTTACTGATCAGCTGGACCCTGTTGAGGAGACACGGGTGGACCTGAGTGAAAGTCAAGAAACCAGTATGAAACCAGGCTGTGAAAAGATGGATCCGGTCAGACTGAGAGTGGATGCTGATGTATTTGTTCCTGCAACTGTTCCACTAACTCCATCAATGAGTTCAGTACAGCAGGATACAGGTACCTCCACAGCCCTGAAAGTAACTGATCAGTTGAGAGAGACGACGACTTGCGACACAGGTGTGACAGAGACTCTCACTGAAGAGGGTATTACCTCTTGTTCAGAAGTACCCACACCTATTAGCCAGTCCACATGTTCTGACAATATCCCCACAGTTACTTCAAAAGCAGCCGGGGCTGTAGATGTATCAAGTTCTGATGAGGAGAAAAGCTTCGGAGAAGTGGGACTTCAAATCAAAACTACTGTAGAGGTTGAGCATGATGGCGGTGGGGTACATTCAGACGAAACCGATGACCTTGGAGATGGAACTGGGATGATTGTTGATGATGGTAGCCCCAACAGCTCAGTGGTTGAAGCTCCTTGCCGTGAGTCTTCTTTTCTTGATTCAGTAGCTGAGTCCGAGTCTGAGGAGGGCAGTATCAGTGATCCACATCCCGCAGATTCTGAAGAGGATGAAGGGTCCTTGCAGAGTCGCCCTTCACGTCCCTCTAGGAATAGGCAACCACCAAAGCGATACACTTATGATATGTTGGGTCAACCTACTTGTAGAGCAGTACAGGCTAACGCGCAGAGTAGTTGGATTCCGGAGTTCTGTAGATCATTTCTCTCTACAGACAGACATGTTATCGGGACGATACAACATGTTTAGAAAGGGGGGAGTGTAGCCACTTGCTTTCCAGGAGTCGCGAGAAGTGATGTAGCTCCCTCAAGCGTTCGCTAAAAACGCGCCTGTTTTCTTGCCATCGCCATTGTTCACGAAGTTTGTTTGTCGATAAAAGTTTGTTCGACAAACTTATCCAGAATCATCTTGCTGTAAAGTCGCTTTTTGAGCGAATCATCAACCTATTGTGTGCCTCAAGAATCCGTTATTTCTGCTCAGCATACTGTTGGCTCTCAGGTGTGTGATATTTCCTATACTTGAGGGGTGTGAATTAATGACTTTTCATGCTGTGTAAAAGCACACGTTTATTTGGGAAACGCGTGTAATGCTGGGATATATATAGGGGTTTGAATCGGATATTTTTAAGTGCTAGCTTTTGATTAGAAAATGGGTTGACGTGTAGCTTTTCACATTGGGTTATATTTCTTTGTTTGCATTTATTGTGCCTTCTTGTTATTCAGGGAAAGCAGTAATTTCCGTTGATTTGTTTTCCCAGACAAACTTTGTTGCGATTGCAAATGCAGTGGGTCAATGTTAGTTTACATGCACATTAGTACACATGCGTAGTTGAAACATGTGCATGTCTAGATTTGTTAATTATTGGAAATAATTAAAGTGATTGTTGCGCTGGTTAAGAGTTGTTTAGTGCTCATGATAGATTCATGGTGGATCAGTTGAAATATATTGCATGGGTAACTGTAACTGTAAATACATTTTGCTATGGTAATTTGCATGCCCTTGCAACGAATCTATAAACAGTGTGTATTGGAATGGACACACATTGAAAAGTGTATAGCTTGTAAAAACGTGCACGTGGCTATATTAGGTTTTGTACCTTATGTACATGTTTTGTATTGTATTTTGTTCTCAGTTCTCAGGTTCTCAGATACAAGTGAGAACTTCTTAGTCTCTCGTTGAGATAACTGAAGGGACGACCTCACCTGATTGACGTTTGCCAGATCTGAAGTTCACCTGGTAAAGGAAACTACTACAGTAGGCCAGTGGTCATCAGAGGTGCTCCGTAAAACTACTGGAGTGAGCCTACTCAAGGAGACCAACGACTTCGTCTGCCTTGCAGTACCGGGCTAGTTTACTGACTTCGTTGGAGTCACCGGTTCAGTCAAGTCGGTTGACTGGACGTCACTATTTTGGAACTGAAAGCTCCAAGAGTAACATTGACTTTCTTGCCGGCCGGCCATCTACTGTGCGCATCATTGGGCCCATTTTTGTGTGTATTACTTGAGCATCGTGGATCCATATCCTTTTAATTAAACATTGATTGTATTTTGATTGAATTGTTTGGCCAAACGAAATTGTTGTTACACAATAAAAGCTGATTGGAAATTAATTTATTGTTATTCTCCTGTGTCCTTCTCTAAACGGTTACACATGTACATACAGTGATGGTTATTCTATCTGGTATACTATTTGGCAAAAATTCTGTCTCAAGTGAAGCTGATCTTACTAAGCATGAAGTTGATATAATCACCGGTTATGTATAAGTTAAATAGAATCAAGACTGAAAGATATGGTTGAAAATTGTTGTAGGTTCCACAAAAACAACAAAATAAGCTAAAATACTTCCCTGAGCACGATAAGAAAAAGTAGGTTAATTATATTTTTTCCAACCAATTAAAACAATCGTATTGTGCGGTGTGGCTGTAAACTACATGCTTTGTTGCATGGGAACACACGACTCTATTTTCCTTTGCCTATCAATTTCGCCAGGTGAGTGGACGCTAGCCTTAGGCGGCTGGAGAGGTGTCAAGTTGTGTTGGCGGGAAAAGGTTGGGAAAAAACTTGAAGGGCTTGTGTGTAGCCACTGAATGAATATGAAATCAGACTTGCCTTGACATTTTAATATTCTATAAACATAGTTAAAGAAAAAAGTTTTTAAAATGAGGTCCAGTTATTTGTGTTTGTTATAGTTTTTTCTTGTAAATTGTTAGTGTGTTTCTTTTTTTGTTTACTTCCGTAACTTGATACTTTTACAATTTGCGAGACCTGCGTGGAAAAAGTCAATTCAACATTTATATAAGTTGGCCTTTCAACCACAACACAAGCAAGGCCAAACAGCCAACAACGTCCGCCAATGGATATTATTATTTATGCAACGTAGTTTCAAAGATCGCGATATTTGAAGCAATGCATCAATCCTTCGTTGATCCCAAAACAGGCCCTAGAAATTTTAACGCGACACTGAATTATACGTGGCGGGCAGCGAACATCACAAAAACGTGGCTCAGCCTTGATGGAAGCAACAGCACTCTATCCATAGAGCTTGCCCTATGCTCTATCATGCACATCACAATGCTTGTACTTCAAATAGCGAGCACCGTAGACCCAACCTCGTTTCCAGGGTGTGGAGCAGGCTGCAGTATGCGTTGCCATCGACGGTTTTACGCATAGCCCGGAAGTACTACGCAGTTTAGACTTTCGATTGGTCAGACCGCGCAAGGCATACTAATGTGAAGTCCTTCTGAGTATTCGTTGCACTCGGCGTAGGGGCGGCAAGCAAAGCATAGGAAAGAATATAGGGACACTTGGTGGCCACGCACCATGGAGAAAAAATATTTTGTCAAGGTCACCCCATACTACCGTTTGGTGAACGCTTTTGCAGAACGGCCAAGTAGAACACGTAAACGAAACCCCTACGTTGACCTCGCTGACCTCGCAAAGTCTAGACTCGCAGAAAAGCCAGCACAGGGGGCGGCCAGGCAGTCAACGTGAAAGCGCACACGACGGCAAATTCCTGTGCAAAACGCAATCACGAAAAATCGACGAAACGGATCGCCGGTCCGTACGGGAAAATTAGGACGACCCGAAGTGTCCGACTCGGCGGAAGACACCCTCCGTATTTTTCCACGGACGTGGAGCGATTTTGGCGCCGCGGGAGCCCGCGGTCTCGGATCCTTTCAGGAGCAAACATCGTCTCGGAGGCCGAGTAAATCTCTCTCTTATATATATAGAGATGTGCACTGGGGACAAAATTGATGGCTCCCTTTGACCCCATTTGCACTGGCTGAAAAATTGAGTTCATTGAGAAAAGCTGCATATGGCTCATAATTCTAACCCCCAGTTAAATGCTCCATGACAACAAGTGAGGTGGCTCTGAAGGGATACCTTCCAACAGTCTTTTTCACAGCATCGGAAATTTCACTTACAACATTGAGAAAAATTCATTACAATGTGCAAAACAAAATCTTGGTTATTATTTTTGCTAAACAACACTTCACATCATTGCAAACAATCTTGATGTGAAACAGAATTCACAAGTTTGAAAAAGGTAATTATCCATAACAAGATCATGAACGAGATCTTAAAGAATTTTGCTGTCGCAAGTAATTTGCAACATTAATTTTCTTTAATGTGTTTATTTTTTTAAACACTTTAATATTTGTTATTATTTTTTTTTGCCGGATCAGGGCATGGCGGGGGAGGGGGGGGGGGGGGGGGGGTTCAACCCCCCAACCCCCCCCCCCCCCCTCTGGATCCACACATGTTGGTAACTGTCTAACAAGTGTTGCGTCATCTATTTAATTTTGAGAATTATGAACAGAAGTTAGAAGTCAATAAGAAATGTTTGGTACAAGAAGTATTTTGCTATAATCTCCCTTTTTAACAATTGATCAATACATTTTTGTTTCTAGGTTATTTACAAGTATGACCTTATTCATGGCACTGGTGAGCTCATTACAACAGCCGAAGTAAACAAGGTGTTTCCATATCCAGCTAACAAGTTTAAGCAGATGTGCATCTTGAGTGGTTGTGATTACTTCCCCTCGTTAGCTGGAGTCGGGCTTGCCAAAGCTGAACAGTTTGTGGCAACTATCGAAAGTGATGATGTCACGGAGGTAATAAATATATTTGAACATTTTGCTTATCTCTTACATTTGTTCAAATGTCGCCAAAAAAAGAACAAATTTTATCAATGCTTACAATGGACAATTTATCAGGAAGTGATGTCTCCCGGATCCCCCGGGAAAAAATAAATATAATAGGGGAAAAAATATCCATAAATTATTCCAAGATACGCTGATAAAATGTGGAACAATTTTTTGATGCTTTATTTTCAAGCACCCCCCCCCCGATCTACCCATGTAGCAACTTATCAGCTTTCCACAAGAAAACTCTTCACCGGCAATTTTACCTACCAGTTTCAAGTTCATAAGATGATAGGGAAGTATATGCAATAGTTACTAATTGCGATTTAATATTTTCAATATTTTCTAGGAGCCAAAATCCCTGGTTGAGAGTTAAAGCGCCAGCCTGTTTGACGCATTTTTATGTTTAAACAACTTCATGTTCAAATGCATGTACGCAACGAACAAAAAGTTGGTTCTTCCCCAAGTTTATGGTCTTGGAAGTCGGCATTGCATTAGGTCTATGGTGCTCGTTTCAGAAGTGTATTTAAGGTGTTTGTCGCTGATATCTTTGGACCAATCAATTTAGTAACTGCGATGGTTAGTTTCTTAATACACGTACCTTGAATCTTGGCCCTTCTGGATAACCAAGCACAATCGGCTGCCATTTCTAAAAGTTCATGGGATGTCATGCAGGCACCTGAATATAATACAGAAAATATTTGATTACCAAAGAGCTCAAGACTTTTTTTAAGTTAACTTGAATTTCTCACAAAACAATTTCATTAAATGTGTAGAATAATCGTCCAGTAGCAGTTTTGATATTCGCATAATTATTTTGATAAAAGATCGGTTTCCCACGCTTCTTTTGAGTTACACCCCGAAAGTTTATTTACTTTTTTTCAATTGCTATTTGAAAAAAAACTATAAATGTCATTCAATAATTTTATTCGGCTCTCGCCAGGGAGGTTAACGCAAATTTGGGGTTTTTAACTTTTTATTTTTTTTTAGAGAGCACGGGGTACGCATCTCTTTTTTTGGCGCATGACTCGACAAGAATGACTTTGTTAAGGCGGACATGGTAGTGTGAAATAAAATTTTGAGTTGGATGGATTTGGCTATGCATGCATTGGGTTCACGGTCTTGAATTTTACAGTATAGATAAATTTCATGAATACATAAACGGAATGAATATAAGTGTCTGGTGAACATGGGGTAATCACTTAACACATTTCGACCGAGGTGTATTTTTAACACATTTTAAAAGTTAATTTCACCATCTTACAGAGACACATGTACAGGAGGTCAGTGTGTGTTGAATTACTCACGGCAACAACATTGAAAAGATGTATGGGATGGTCTTCAAAAATAATTAGAAACTTCTTCCCTCGAAGACTGATGAGGTTAAAAGTTTCAACACATGCCACATTCTGCAGCCAGTGCACTCGGGTATGGGATACCTGTATAGGCCTACCTGGGGAAAATAACGATTTTTGTTAAGGTTGAGAAATATGTAAAACTTATCGAGTTTGAACACAGTATAAAACTGATGTCCCCGTGCGCTCAATCCAAATATGTCTTATTTTCACGAAAAACTAGTCTACAAATGACCCTTTTTAGAAAAGGCTTTCCTTTTAAAGTTCGCGTATTTTTCATTCATCTTGTAACAGTGCCGACCTGGCCCTCAACCCTACTCCATACATACATGGTCAAACTCACATAAATCAAACCATGGGAGCTATAGCCCGAAAGCCCGGATTGTACGAAAGCCCTGTAGTGCCATTAAGTATATTTTTTCCAAGTTCGTTTTTACGAGATATATTTTTTCAAGTTCGTTTTTACGAGATATATTTTTTCCAAAGTTCGTTTTTACGAGATATATTTTTCCAAGTTCGTTTTTACGAGATATATTTTTTCCAAGTTCGTTTTTACGAGATATATTTTTTCCAAAGTTCGTTTTTACGAGATATATTTTTTTCCAAGGCGGAAAGCGCAGGGCTGCCTAGTATGAGGTGCCATGTGTAAATAAGTTATTTAACAAAATTATTTATATATAATTCATTATTTATTATATAATTCAGTTTTCCGGACCATTATATGTAAATAATTGTTTGGCAGTGGCCATTATATGTAAATAAATTTATTTGCCACTGCATTATTTATATATAATTTTTTTTGCAACCTAAATAGTTACATATTATTTTAGGCAAACCAGAATTATTTATATATAATTTATTTGCAACATTATTATTTATATATAATTTTATGCACACTTTTTAAATTTATATATCATTTATTTGCAACCTTTTTATTTATATATAATTTTTGCCCACTGAATTTATTTATATATAATATATTTGGTACCTCATTATTTATATATAATTTTTTTGCACGCTCTAATTATTTATTATATAATTTATTTGGTAACTTATTATTTATATATAATTTTTTGCACACTTTAATTATTAATTATATAATTCATTATTTATTATATAATTCATTATTCATTATCAAAACGGAAAAGGTAAACCATGGAAAATACTTAATTACACATAATTGTGTAACCGAGACCGAGTTGACTAGGACCGAGTTGCTTTCGAGTCAACTCGGTCCCAGGTCAACTCGGTCCCAACTCGGTCCCAGCTCAACTCGGTCCCAGGTCAACTCGGTCCTATGTCAACTTGATTGGGAGAAATTGATCTAGCAAGGAACCTTGGACAAAATTCAAATTGTGCCATAGTAGGGGTTGTGCCTTGTTAGGGTACATCATTAATAAACCGTTAAAGTGGTTACGTCATACACCGCTGAGGTCACACCTTACCGAGGTCACGCGTTCCACACCCTACCTGGCCTTATGTAGCTTTAACATGTTACCACTTGTTACTTTTTTTTATCTGTTGAAAATGATAAAAAAAACAAAATGATAGCAGATTGTTACAAATGCCGTGATTTTTTTTTATCATTTTCAATGATGGATTGATGCGCCGTGCTATATAGCTATGTAAGGCCATGAATGTACAATCTGCATGCCGTCATTTTGTGGGAACTATGCTTTAACTAGGTAAGACATTGTTAAGTAACCGATGTCTTTTTTTATCATTTTTAATGGATAAAAAAAAAAGGAACAAGTGGGCACCATTAAAGCTACGTACAGCCAGGTAAAGGTGTGGAACGTGTGACCTCGGTAAGGCATGACCTCGGCAGTGTATGACGTAACCACTTTAACGGTTTATTAATGATGTACCCCAACGAGGCACAGCCCCTACTATGGCACAATTTGAATTTTGTCCAAAGTTCCTTGCTAGATCAATTTCTCCCAATCAAGTTGACATAGGACCGAGTTGACATAGGACCGAGTTGACCTGGGACCTAGTTGAGCTGGGACCGAGTTGGGACCGAGTTGACTGGGGACCGAGTTGACTTGGGACCGAGTTGACTCGAAAGCAACTCAGTCCTAGTCAACTCGGTCTCGGTTACACAATTATATGTAATTATGTATTTTCCATGGTTTACCTTTTCCGTTTTGAAAATGAATAATGAATTATATAATAAATAATGAATTATATAATACATAATGAATTATATATAAATAATTTTGTTAAATAATTTATTTACACATGGCGCCTCATACAAGGCAGCCCTGCGCTTTCCGCCTTGGAAAAAATATATCTCGTAAAAACGAACTTTGGAAAAAATATATCTCGTAAAAACGAACTTGGAAAAATGTATCTCGTAAAAACGAACTTTGGAAAAAATATATCTCGTAAAACCGCACTTGGAAAAATATATCTCGTAAAAACGAACTTTGGAAAAAATATATCTCGTAAAAACGAACTTTGGAAAAAATGTATCTCGTAAAAACAAACTTGGAAAAAATATATCTCGTAAAAACGAACTTTGGAAAAAATATATACTTGATGGCACTCCAGGGCTTTCGTAGTATTTAAATTGTATGCACTTGTTATGTACACTGTACATGCCAAATGAAAGCCAGATCACCGTTTTACGTGTACGGTCCTGGTACGTGAACTTTAGGCCTGACCCTTGAGACTGAAATGCTAATGCACGTTGCTATTACACCGTGCACAGTTACGGCGCTCCATGAGTGCCATCAACTTATTTATATACTGAGATAATTTATCACGCCATGTTGACATATAGCGGAAAGTAAGGCGACTTAATAACATAAATTATCTCGTCAAGTCGACTTCCCGAAGTCGAGATGACGACTTGTCGAGATAAATTATCTAGCCAAGTCGACTTCCAGAAGTCGATATGACGACTTGTCAAGTTGAATTATCTAGCCAAGTCGACTTCCCGAAGTCGACATGACGACTTGCCGGGATAAATCATCTCGCCAAGTCGACTTAACGAAATCCAGATGACGACTTGTCGAGATGAATGTTCTCGCTAAATCGACTTCCTCCATTAAGATGTCGGCTTGTTCAGACAAATCATGTCGCCAAGTCAACTACCCGAAGTTGACATGACAACTTTTGAAGAAGTGATAACTCACCAAGTTGACTTACGGAAACCGAGTTGACGACTTGCCGAGATAATTTTTTTTTGAGTTTCACCTCGAAACTAAATTTGCATTTCAATTGATCTTTTCCTCGCAATATAAAACTTATTCACTTTTGGATGAGACATCGGTCTCAATATCACTGTGACGTTATTCTGATGTCATCAAGTATGAAATTACAAGCGATTTTAGATCCCAAATCGACCTAAATTGTTAATGCTGAGAAAATCCCTCGGGAAGAATGAAATACATTTTCTCAAACATTAATGCAACTTCCCAATAACCTAAACAGTGTTCCCATTATTAAGTCACTTTCCTCCTCGACGATAGAAACCGGAAAAAAATAAGACGTTAAAAAGAGAGTAATTATTGTGTTTACTTGGTATTAACAGTCAGTGGCGTGACTAGGGTTAAACCTAAATCAGGTGGGCCGGTGGGGGGGGGGGGGGGGGGGGGGGGGGGGGGGGGCACCTGGGTGCACATAATTTTCAATGGGGCACTGATTCCCGCTCAAAGCCACTGTGTACTACGGCGCTCCATGAGTGCCATCCACTTCTTTATTTACTCAGATAATTTATCAAGTCATGTTGACATATCGCCGAGAGTAAGGCGACTTAATCACATAAATGTATCACTAAGTCGACTTACCGAAGTCGACTTGACGACTTGTCCAGATGTATTATCTCGCCAAGTCGACTTACCGAAGTCGACTTGGTGACTTGTCCAGATGCATTATCTCTCCAAGTCGACTTCCATAAGTCGACATGACGACTTGTCCAGATGGTTTCGATCCAACTCGGACCCAAACCAACTCGGACCCAAGCCGACTCGGACCCATGCCAACTCGGACCCACTACCAACTCGGACCCATGCCAACTCGGACCCACTACCAATTCGGACCCACGACCAACTCGGACCCACTACCAACTCGGACCCACAACCAACTCGGACCCACTACCAACTCGGACCCATGCATGACCAACTCGGACCCATCGTTTTCAATCATTCGACATCGTTTTCAATCATTCATTTCATAAAGTTTGTCCACTTCTCATCTGTAATTACAGTGATGCTATTTAGTATAAATTTTCATTGTAATTGTAAGGTAAATTATCTCATATCTGTATTGCAGCAGTATAACATTTTTGTCTTTGTAAAGCGCATTGAAATGCTATTTTGAAATGCGCTTTAAAACTGTAATTAATTATTTATTATTTGTATTTGTTTCCATTAAAACATATTGCGCTTTAAAAGTTTACCCAATTATTTATTTTCATTAAAACGTATTAATTGACATCGTTCACACCATCTTGCTAAATTTAACAGCAATTTATTTCATTTTTAATCCAAACTTCAACGTAACGAGTATACAAATTAAGAACAGATCTTCATAGAAAAATAAAATTGGAAACTATATGGCATTAAAACATAAACACTTTCAAACATAACATTTTTAACTCAATAAATATAAGTAAACATTATAAGTCAATAAATAAAATAAATAAGATATAAAAACGAAGTCTATTCTCATCTCTATTTAAAAAAAACCACATAAACACCATTGCATACACTGCAAGAAAAACAAAGGTTCCATATTAAACAAAAAAGTTAAATCAAAAAAGTATAAAAAAGTTAATCGGATTCGTAAAAAAACCACAAAATTCAAAGCCAGCATGTGAATAAAAAAATGATCAAGTTTAATCCCCTACAAATTGATGCAATGTCAATCATCAAAAAGGAGTATTGGAGCTCTGGGAAGATTATCCTTCAAGGCCTTACAGGTAGCTGCCTGTATGTTCGACTATGATGTTCCACGGGGGAAAAAAGTTAAATCAAATAAATTATTAAAAGTTAAAATCTGAGATTCATAAAAAAATCCCACAAAATTCAAAGCCAACATGTGAATTAAAAAAAACTAAACAATTACATGAAATGAAAGGCCTAAATAGTTATTTCAAATTAATAACTTCCTCACTGAAACAAAATCTGCCACTTAAAACCACTTGTTACACGACACAAAGGCCTGCAAAAACAAACAAGTAATTTATTTTTTACTGAAAATTATAATCCTTTGAATTTCGTTTTGAAAAGAATATTGAGATTTTGAAAAAGCACGTATATATCAAGTTTCCAAAAGCTATAAGCACGTTTAGTTTCATGACGTTCAAAACGATAAGCGTTTGGCAACAGTATTTACTGTACGCATCATAAAATACCGCTCCACACAGCGGCAATAAAAGAAAACAACAAAACTAAAAGCCCCATTCTGCCCAATGTAATTACAGAATATCTTCACTATATAAGCACTAACATTAAGATCACCTATAAATATAATCTCTGAAACTAATGATTGAGTCATTGTTGGGTCCGAGTTGGTAGTGGGTCCGAGTTGGTAGTGGGTCCGAGTTGGCGTGGGTCCGAGTTGGCATGGGTCCGACTTGGCATGGGTCCGACTTGGTTTGGGTCCGAGTTGACCTGATACCGTCCAGGTTTATTATTTCGTCAAGTCAACTTTCCGAAGTCGAGATGACGACTTGTCCAGATGTATTATCTCGCCAAGTTGACTTCTCGAAGTCGAGATGACGACTTGTCCAGATGAAATATCTCGCTAAGTCGACTTCCTGAAGTCGAGATGACAACTTGTCGAGATAAATTATCTCGCCAAGTCGACTTACGATGAGGAGATGATGATCGACATGCAAAAATCTCGTTCTGTATGGATATCCCGTTGTTGAAGCACTGTCGTGGATTCTTTCTTGTTCGTCGGTGCATTTGAGGTTTTCCCCATCCGTTCTTATATGAACAATAAACTGGCAGAGGAACAAGAGATAAACAGTAGGGTATTGATTTGATCTGGGTCGAAGTTGATTTGTTTTTTATTTTTATTTTATTTTCAACTTGTTTTAAATTACTCCCCCAAGCTTCGTAGGAAATCACACCTCTACCTTGTTTTCCCCTATTTATCCCGTTGAAAAGTAATTCACTTCACATTAAACATTAACAATCATAAATTCCCAAAAATGTCTTGATTGACAGGTTGCCTAAACATGACACTTACAAATTCAGGATTTGCTTTAAATCATGTTGAGATCATATTTAAGATGAAACGACTCTCATGGCTTAAATTGGAATATCGGAAAATTAGCAAAACTCTTGTCTGATATATTACGAGAAATGATTTGATAAAAGCTCTTATTGCCAACATTAAATCTGGGGCACTGAAGACAAAGACAAATTTGTGTTAATTTCAAGATTTTAAATGGGGAGCGCCGGGGGGGGGGCATTTGTTGCAGGACATTATATTCTTTTACATTTCGTTCGGAAAGAAAAATCGAAATTTTGAAAAAGCACGTATATAATATTATACCAACAATAACTTTTCGAATTCCCAAAACTATACAATCATGCGTTGCATGTTCGTCAAGCTTAACAGCTTCTCCATAGATGATAATACCCAAACACTTTGCATCAAAGCAACAATACCTTTCAATGAAAACAACTCTAATGACATCATTAATCATCCGTCTTTGTGCCGCTTCATGTGTGGAAAGGAAATAGACGAGCAGACGTTTTGCATTTTTTATGAACATCAACAAAAGAGACACAACCATTAGTTGCCTCTGCACGCCGCATTTTGATCAAATTTTCAGTCTCGGTGTCGTCGGGTATTAGTTTCTAGGAATGCTATTTAATAATTAAGAAATATCAAGTCCGTTTGCGAAAATAATTTACACGTTTCAAAATGTACCACAAAAGTATTGACACTCAACTTTCCTTTAGTTCTAATTTGACATGTCTTTGTGTGTGTTTACTCGACCAAACCACAGATGTCCCCGGTTCGATGCCCCATGAGTTTGTAAGCTGGATAAACCCAATCTACAAAGAATTAAATTTCGTCGAATTTTTGGGTTTGTTGTTTTATATTTTGATAACATCAAAATGATGTAAATAATAGTTGATGACTTATTTTGAGGTAAAATTAAATGTTCTTGTGGCAATAAAAAAGACAAGTCAAGCCTAGCCAAGCTTTTCCCAAATCATAAAAAATTATATTCAACTGGTGCCGAATGGTTATTCAATTGAGGCCTTTGCATGCATCTGTGTACACAATAGCCCATTCGTGTGATGTTACGGGGTAATCCTGTAGAATAGTACTGCCCAACGCCCCTACTCCGACACCCCGGGAAATTATACTGGTATTATACACCTTCCACCAAAATACGGACAGAACCTGCTGGGTTAGGGGGTATTTGTACATCCCGTAACATACTGTTAATAATCATCGGATTTGAACAGCGACCGCTTTGAAAGTATGGTACGAGCCACCCCCCCTATTGATTTTAAGGAGCCAAGTGTCCGGACAAAAAAACAACCTATCTACATTTCAGCATTGATTTGCTGATGAACCCCCCCCCCCCCCCCCCCCCCACAAAAAATGCCTGGTTCCGCCCCGATTGTTGTTGTGCTTATACGGCAATTATTATCGTCTACAAGGTGATTCAAAATGCAATCACATTTGATACACAAATTTGATACAACGAAGTATGTCTAATAAGAGCATGTTCTTCCACTCATCTGAAAAAAACAGTTACTGATATTGATCTATGCCAACAGAAGTTATGCATGTTTTACTTAAAGAAACCATTTTTATAGCTGTCCTTGGAGTGCCATTGAGCCTAGTGATAATACACACAAGCATTCATTAAAATGAGATATTAATAATTGAAATCAAGACCATTGTTTTTACTGTCAGTTGTAATTGTTTGCATATGCGGAACAAGTCAACTCTTTTTCTTCTGAAATGTTGTTAGCGATATAAAAATCCTTTGCAAGTTCTCGTTCACTCATCGAGGTGGGAAAACGTCCATGTTTCATAATACTCAATGTGTATTAACCAGTTCATAGAATTATCAGAGGTGGACAGCCGAGCTTTTGTGATCTTTTTATTCAAATAGACATAACGTGAGATTGGAAGGTTTGCATGGTGGAAAACTAAGACAAGAAAAGTTTGCGGTAGCACCATGTGAATAACATTCTCCTGACGACGGGCAGAGCATACTGTTCGAAACGTTGAGTCCCTCGGTTTTTTTCAGAACCACACATACTCACAAAAGAAATTTATTCACATGGTGCTACCGCAAACTTATCTTGTTTTAGACATAACGCGGGAACAAAGTATGCAAATGACGTGAAATTTTCACAGTTAAAAGTCAATAATATGTACTTTATCATTTTTTTCATAATGAAATTGAGCAAGCCTAATATTTTTAAATATTGTAGCGCGACAGACCGCTGCCACCATTTAGCGAAATAACCCGAGTCCGTTTGGCCGAAATATACCGCCGACTTCCAATGTAGTAGCTCGCAAATCAGATGGGGGAAGGGATCATTAAATAATAGACAAGGACAAAGGAATTATATTGGACACTGACAACTGGGTTTCATGTGCCGTAATAAAAGATATAAGATTTATTCAATAATCAGTAGGCCTGTAATTAAGGGGTGTGCATATGTGAATTAATGTGCCTCTTATTTGCTATGTGGGAGCCTCCTGTGGGGGCTTATTGCGCACCGCGCCTCCTATAACAAAGGGGTTGCAGCCGCTTGTAACGAGCGCCTCTAACGCACCCGGCTCTCCTCTGTGCTCTGGCCACGATTGCTCATGCAACCTCCAGTGAATCCTAGTTAGATCCAGTCAGCCTCCAGTAGCTCGCTGTGATCCCGATCCCAGTGAGGGACCAGCGGTACCCAGATCGTGAGTCAGCCTCCCGATCTTGTCCCGATGGACATGCGTAGCCCAGATCCTGATAAGCCTCCTGTAGCTCCTGTGAATCCCGGTTAGATCCAGTCAGCCTCCAGTAGCTCGCTGTGATCCCGATCCCAGTGAGGGACCAGCGGTACCCAGATCGTGAGTCAGCCTCCCGATCCTGTCCCGATGGACATGCGTAGCCCAGATCCCGAGTAAGCCTCCTGTAGCTCCTCCTCGCGCGGTGCACTACTGGAGTCCCGCTTCCGCAGTTCAGCTAACCAGCTATACTCACCAAGTCAACTTGCCCGGCGAGTCCCACCCGAGATAATGTGATGATCACAGTGTGACTTTAGTGTGCTAAGGCTAATCATAAGCTAATGTCCTTTATAAAACATTGATTTAGTGTTGACAATAAGAGTTTTTATAGTGATATCTTTATCAAATCATTTCTCGCGATATATCAGACAAGAGTTTTGCTAAATTTCCGATATTCCAATTTAAGCCATGAGAGTCGTTTTATCTTAAATATGATCTCAATATGATTAAAAGTAAATCTTGAATTTGTTAGTGTCATTTAAGAAAGCAACAAGTTTTATGCAACCTGTCAATAAAGACATTTTTGGGAATTTATGATTGTTAATGTTTAACGTGAAGTGAGTTACTTCTCTTGTTCCTCTGCCAGTTAATTGTTCATATAAGAACGGGTGGGGAAAACCTCAAATGCACCGACGAACAAGAAAGAATCCACGACAGTGCTTCAAAAACGGGATATCCATGCAGAACGAGATTTTTGCATGTCATCATCTCCACATCGTAAGTCGACTTGGCAAGATAATTTATCTCGACAAGTTGTCATCTCGACTTCAGGAAGTCGACTTAGCGAGATATTTCATCTGGACAGTCGTTATCTCGACTTCGAGAAGTCAACTTGGCGAGATAATACATCTGGACAAGTCGTCATCTCGACTTCGGAAAGTCGACTTGACGAGATAATACATCTGGACAAGTCGTCATGTCGACTTATGGAAGTCGACTTGGAGAGATAATGCATCTGGACAAGTCACCAAAAGTCGACTTCGGTAGGCCGACTGGGCGATACAATTATGTGATTAAGTCGCCTTACTCTCGGCGATATGTCAACATGACGTGATAAATTATCTGAGTAAATAAAGAAGTGGATGGCACTCATGGAGCGCCGTACGTAGTACACAGTGGCTTTGAGCGGGAATTTTATAACGGGTGAAGCAGTATTATTTATGCCTTTATTTAACGTCTAAAAATTTGCGCCAGTTTTAGTTGAGAGAAAATCAACTCGGATCTATGAATTAAAAGATACCTCAGGTAACAATTTCACGGTTGTTGGCTCGGGTATCTTAATACAATATTATTACATTTTGATTAATTCATGAAATTGAAGGAAAAAAATATTAAAAACGTAGGCCTACTTATACTGGCCTATACAGTACACAATCAAAAGTTTTCTCGATATATGTATACACTTCCAAACATATTTTGCCATTTGCTAAACTAAAGTAATATATATGTTATATATGAAATTATAACTATCGAACTGTTAACTTTCTATTAATTCCTACCTATCACGTTGTTAAAAGGTCTAATATGTCTCACATGAATTCGAGTAAATCTGTTCCACATGTAAATAATTTCCTTGGAAAAGAATACCAAGATTTTATTATTAAAACAAAAACCAGATGACTTGAACGTTTGTTTCAGTGTATATCCTCCAAAACTGTTCGAATTGACGCGCCTCCAATCTCAATTGAGGCACAGATTTGCACTCTTAATCTACATTAATTCTGATCGAGTCTGAAGAACATTTTCAACATTTAAAAAACCCCAAAGATGATAGGCTGAGGAAAATATTTGTTCGAAAAGTTGTTTTACTTTTGATCCTAGCTCTCATCAGATATTTAGAAATGTGTTCGACATAAGAAAAAGGACAAAATACAAAAAAAAATCATTCCTACCTTGTAAGAAATACTGCAGTGAAAATAACTTGCTTGGCGACCATGGCTAATTCACATCAACTGGACGGCGAGTCGGCGACCGTTATAGTGAGCTGCTGCTGCTAGATCGCTGACTCGACTTAGCAGAGCGATTCAAATGAGCTATCACGTGGTCTGGACGTGGAATTTCTGCTGATGCGCATGCGCCATGGTAATATTTTTCTTTAAGAACGGGAATCATATTTCTATAGTTACGTTGGTGTGGGCGATGAGGTACATGTATGCATTGAATATACAACAATGAATATGAGCGGGAAACAGTCGCGCTTTGACCATGATCTCATCCATCTTAGACCATTAGAAAATATTTGCGAACATTATATTTCTACTACGACAAAACAAAACATGATGATGTTCGAAATTTCACGAGTTACATTAATAATGCAAGGCGGCACCCAAATGTGTAATTATTATCAATAAAAACATCATTAATTCAAACATTATGTTCACTACACATTCAGTACATCGTAATCACAATGTTTTTGTCAATGCATCATGGATCGTAACTACAACGGGATTTGCACAGCATAATTGCAACTTAAATTGCCAAAACACCTTTATAAAACGTTACAGCAACGAGAGGTTCACAACATAACAGCAACGCGCTGTGAAAATACCAAACTGCAATGTCACGACAACATGATTTTTACAACATTATGATAAGACTTTTATGCAACGTCATCATAACGTCATGAATGGAACATCACAGCAACGTGGTGTAAATTGCTATCTACAACGTCATGACAACGTGAGATTAGCAACATACCAATAACGTTGTGAAAGCACGCACATACAATGTTACAACAACGTCATGATTTTTACATCACAGCAACGTTTTGAAATGCCAAACTACAACGTTGTGACATCGTGATTTTCACAACTGAAAACAACGTTGTAAAATAACCTAGATGGAACGTTATCTCAACGTCAGGATTATAACCTCACGGCAAAAATTGTGAACATTCTAAATTACAACGTCCTGACAACGTATCATTGACAACTTAAAAACAACGTCATGAAAACACCTACATATAACGTAACCACAACGTCATATTTATTACTGTATTACAACGACCACTGTACAACGTCAATACAATGCCATATGATGACTTTCGTACAACGTTGTACAAATTACCGATATACAACGTTTTTACAACAAACAATTATACAGTCTAACATCGTGGCAACGTTGCTTGAATGTCATCGTGACACATTACCTAATGACAACATTTTCACAACATTGCGCAACGTTGTGGCAATGTGATGTGTTAGCTGGGAGCCCACCAAAGCCCATCAAACCCAACCATAACCCACATGGGGCCCACTTGGGCTTGCTGGCTGGGTGGCAACCCTTTGTCACAAATAATTTCAATGAGTAAGTTTTGGGTTCACATTTTAAACAGAAAACCCTAAATTGAACATTGACATCACTAGGCTGCAACAGCGCCCCCAGTTGTCTGGAAAAGCACGGAAATTTGAAATGTTTAAAGAAGTGCCCTAGCTTTTTAGTAAAATTAACCAACAAGCTTGGGATGTCATATAGTTAAATACATTTAAGAGGAGTAGAAAGGTGCATAATACGTGTTCTTCAAAAAGAAAATCATTGCATGGACTCTTTTAAATGTCTTTTATTATATTAATCGAATAATGATATCCAACATTTCAATACATGTAGTTTCACGGCGACCTGCATTTTGTGCTCCATTTCGTGAGTACGAGTATGACGAGTATGGGCATGATGGAATGTGATAGTGAATGTACATTACAAAAAAATACTAAGTAAATTTAAAACTTGTCATTGAGAAGCAAAAAGAAAAAAAATCGAATCAAACCAACCAACACTGAAAACAAATAAACTACAAAGATTACATACAACTACAAGTAGAGGTACATACAGATACATCAACAATTTCACCAATGCCAATAAATCGTGATTTTGATAGAAATTAGTTTGGAAAGGACTTTACCACAGGTCTCACATTTGAAAAGTTTTTTTTCCGAGTGTTCACCCATGTCTTTTTAGACTACTTTAACAGCAGGTCTATCACAAACAGATGGTTTCTCATCAGTATGTCGTCAGCGTTTTCACGAAGGGACCAATTAGGCCAAATAGTTTTTTTTTGTTCCAAATTCTTTTCCAGCCGAGATCATTTCAGTGAACAGCAACGTTTGTGAGGTTTCTTGATCAAAATCAATTTAAATCAACGAAATCATGACGGTCAATGAAGAGAAAATTTCACCTGAATCGTATAATACTTTTCACGAAGAAACAAATTCACACTCTATCACATGTGGAATTTAAGTTTTCACGAAGAGATGAATTCGCCCAAATGGTATAGGCAATGGGTATTGGCAATTTGCCAAAACAACAGGCCTGTGGAATTTTGAATTTTCACGAACAAACATATCTATGGATATTAATTACTCCACAATTAATTGTTCTATTATACTGTAATTGACCTACATCTTTTTAGTTTAAGATCTCAGCTTAATATCAAAATCGGTTTTTCTAAAAACCACTGTTCAACACCCTGTGGCCCAATTCGTCCCTTCGTGAAAATGCTAAACGATATGCTTCCTGTCAAGTTCGCCATTGTGCATCTTCATACATGTAAGTGTTTTAAGATGACTTCGCTGAAAAAGGGCTTTACCACAGGTCTCACAAACAAATGCTTTTTCAATTGTATGCGTCCTAGCATGTTTACGTAGATATCTTTGATAATCAAAGGCTTTACAGGTATCACAAACAGACAAACTGTTTGTTTTTCTCCTGATAGCACCCTATCATCTTTGCATAGATAACTCTGACAAGCAAAGGCTTTACCACAGGTCTTACAAACAAATGGTTCAAACAAAAAGTGCACCTTCATAGTGTTTTAAGATGAATTCGCTGAAAAAAAGGCTCGGCCTCTGGTCTCGCAAACAAATGTGTTTTTCCCCTCTTGCATGCATTCTTCCATGTTCATTTTGTGTACATGACTTTGAAAACCAAAGGCTTTACCACAGATCTCACAAACAAATGGATCTCACCTGGGTTCATCTTGATATGCATGTTAAGATCTCTTCTCAGAGAAAAGTTTTACCAGAGCTCTCAAACAAATGGTTTCTCTCCAGTGTGCACCCTCTCATGTCTGATTAGATAACTTTGACGAGCAAAGGCTTTACCACAGATCTTACAAACAAATGGTTTCTCACCTGTATGCACCCTCTCATGTCTGGTACGATTACCTCGCGTAGAAAAGGCTTTACCACAAGTCTCACAAAAACATGGTTTCCTATCAGAATGCACCTTAATATGCTCTTTAAGAATACTCCGCCGAGAAAAGGCTTTACCACAGATCTCACAAACAAATGGTTTCTCTCCAGTGTGAACCTTCTCACTTCTGATTAGATCACGTCGTGTAGAAAAGGCTTTACCACAGATGTCACAAACAAATGGACCTCGCTTAGACACGACTTGACCAGAGTTCTGACATGGTTTCTCACTACTGTGCACCCTGTCATGTTCATGTTTGCGCAGATGTCAAGCAAAGGCTTTACCACAGGTCTCGGAAACAAATGGTTTCTCACCTGTATGCACCGTCTCATGTCTGATTAGATCAACTCGTTTAGAAAAGGCTTCATTACAGGTCTCACAAAAAATGGCTTCTTATTAATATGGACCTTGATGTGCTCTTTAAGAATACTCCGCTGAAAAAAAGGCTTCACCACAGATCTCACAAACAAATGGTTTCTCTCCAGTGTGCACCCTCTCGTGTCTGAGTAGATCACGTCGCGTGTAAAAAGCTTTACCACAGGTCTCACAAACGAATGGTTTCTCAGCAGTGTGCACCTTGGTATGCATTTTAAGATTTTGCCTCAGTGAAAAGGCTTTACCACAGGTTTCACAAACAAATGGTTTCTCACGAGTATGCACCCTCTCATGTCTCATGAGAGTATCTCGTGTAGAAAAGGCCTTTCTACATATCTCACAAACAAATGGTTTCTCTCCAGTGTGCACCCGTTCATGTCTGATTAGAGAACTTTGACGGGTAAAGGCTTTACCACAGATCTTACAGACAAATGGTTTCTCACCAGTATGCACCCTCTCATGTCTGATTCGATTACCTTGTGTAAAAAAAAAAAAAATGGTTTGTTATTAGAATGCACCTTGATATGCTCTTTAAGAATACTCCGCCGAGAAAAGGCTTTACCACAGATCTCACAAACAAATGGTTTCTCTCCAGTGTGCACCCTCTCGTGTCTGAGTAGATCACGTCGCGTGGAAAAGGCTTTACCACAGGTCTCACAAACAAATGGTTTCTCACCACAGTGTACCTTGAAATGCACTTTAAGATTTCTCCTCAGAGAAAAGGCTTTACCACAGATCTCACAGACAAATGGTTTCTCACCTGTATGCACCGTCTCATGTCTGATTAGATCAACTCGTGTAGAAAAGCCTTCACCACAGGTCTCACAAAAAGATGGTTTCTCATCAGTATGGACATTGATATGCAATTTAAGAGTATTTTGCTGTGAAAAGGCTTTACCACAGATCTCACAAACACATGGTTTCTCACCAGTATGCACCCTCTCGTGTCTGATTAGATGACCTCGTGTAGAAAAGGCTTTACCACAGGTCTCACAAACAAATGGTTTCTCTCCAGTATGCACCATCTCATGTCTGATTATGTTACCCCGTGTAGAAAAGGCTTTCCCACAGATCTCACACAAAAATGGTTTCTCGCCAGTATGAACATTGATATGCCCTTGAAGAGTATTGCGCTGTAAAAAGGCTTTACCACAGATCTCACAAACAAAAGGTTTGTCATTGGTGTGCACCAGGATATGCTTTTTAAGAGAACTCTGCTGACAAAAGGCTTTACCACAGATCTCGCAAACAAATGGTTTCTCTCCAGTGTGCAGCCTCCCATGTCTGATTAGAGAACTTTGACGAGCAAAGGTTTTACCACAGATCTCACAGGCAAATGGTTTCTCACCAGAATGCACCCTCTCATGTCTGATTCGATTACCTTGTGTAGAAAAGGCTTCACCACAGGTCTCACAGAAAAATGGTTTCCTATCAGTATGCACCTTGGTATGCTCTTTAAGAATACTCCGCCGAGAAAAGGCTTTACCACAGATCTCACAAACAAATGGTTTCTCTCCAGTGTGAACCCTCTCATGTCTAAGTAGATCACGTCGCGTGGAAAAGGCTTTACCACAGGTCTCACAAACAAATGGTTTCTCTCCAGTGTGCACCCTCTTGTGTCTGAGTAGATCACGTCGCGTGTAAAAGGCTTTACCACAGGTCTCACAAACGAATGGTTTCTCAGCAGTGTGCACCTTGGTATGCATTTTAAGATTTCGCCTCAGAGAAAAGGCTTTACCACAGGTTTCACAAACAAATGGTTTCTCACGAGTATGCACCCACTCATGTCTGATGAGAGTATCTCGTGTAGAAAAGGCCTTTCTACATATCTCACAAACAAATGGTTTCTCTCCAGTGTGCAGCCTCCCATGTCTGATTAGAGAACTTTGACGAGCAAAGGTTTTACCACAGATCTCACAGGCAAATGGTTTCTCACCAGAATGCACCCTCTCATGTCTGATTCGATTACCTTGTGTAGAAAAGGCTTTACCACAGGTCTCACAGAAAATTGGTTTCCTATCAGTATGCACCTTGGTATGCTCTTTAAGAATACTCCGCCGAGAAAAGGCTTTACCACAGATCTCACAAACAAATGGTTTCTCTCCAGTGTGAACCCTCTCATGTCCAAGTAGATCACGTCGCGTGGAAAAGGCTTTACCACAGGTCTCACAAACAAATGGTTTCTCACTAGTGTGCACCTTGATATGACTTTTAAGATTTGTCCTCACAGAGAAGGCTTTACCACAGGTCTGATGATCAAATGGTTCCTCAGTAGTATGCATTCTCTGTCTCTTTAAACTTCCTCACTTAGAAAAGGCTCTACCACTGGTCTTACAAACAAAATATGAATCCTCTCATATAAGAGGATATATTTTTGTGTTATATTGGCTTTTACGAACACAAATCTAATAAAACGCCAGAAGTTTCTCTCCAGTATGCATAATTCTCAGAAACAACTAGTTCCTCACCAGAGTGGACCATGGTACTGTTTTCAGATGACTTTGCTGAGAACAGGCTTCACTGCACATCTCACCAAAAGGTCTCTTACCAGATGAACCTACCCTCCTATGTTGTCTTAAGATTACCAAGTTCAAGAAAGTCTTTCACACGTATCACAGGCAATTGGTGATTCACCAGTGTGTATCCCTTAATATCTGTTTTAGTGGTGGGAGAAATCAGAGATTTCAAAAACCTGGCTATCGTAGTTTTTATAACTGAATAATGGTTATCTGATTTCACCGGTTATCTGATTTCACCGGAAGTTTCCAGCCACGTGCAGTCATGCCAACAAAAGGTGACGAGAGGGGTGCCACATGAAATGCCATCAGGTGACTTGGTTTAGTTTGCAGGATTCAATGACAACTGGGCATTTACAAAAGCACTCCAGAGCTGTAATTTGAAAAACAATAAGAGATGGGAACTCTCTGAAAAGTCGAAGGGGCAGGTTACTCATACACTGAATACCAAGACGACCAATAAGAAGTGAATGCGGTGACCATTAGAGACCGTACAGCAAATTGGGGACGTTGGTTGTTTTCTTCCTCGAGCAGAAACGGTTGTACTACAGATCTCGCAACCAAAGGGTTCATCTATCCAGTGCGCACCCTCTCCTGAAAGTTCGGATTAAAGCTTGATGACAATACTTTCACTTTCATGTCAAGCTTTGTGAAGTTCTTCAATTGATGGGTGATATAGTTCCAACAAGTGTAACAAACACCTGTCTGCTGAAGATCATGGGAGCATAAAATTGGTCACATTAGCTGGTTGCTGATCTTCCTGAGGTCTGTCAGTGATCGGATCTGATTCACGAGATTCCACAAGAGAGTGCTTTAACAGTCAGCGTTGGCGCATAACAGTTATCTGAAATAAATAAAAATGAAACAACAAGGCTGCATATATATTGATCCTTGTACTACGAGTGCTGTTTATTGCAAGTCAGTTGTACATTTATGCCAATGCACTCCTGCAGATATTGGAAGGCTGTGCAAAAAACATGGGGGAGTCACTTTCATGGGCGTCGCCAGGATTTTTTTCTAGAGGGAGGCAAACAAAATTTCTGCCAAAAAATGCTTGTATTTCTCAACACATTCTCGATTTATCAGTTTTAGAGGGGGGCAGGGACATTTTGCCCCCCCCCCATTAAATTTACACCACTTTGTCTTCGCGCCTCTTTTTTTTTTCTTCCTTTTTTTTTTTTTTTGTTGCTTTTCCGGGGGGGGGAGTGCCCCCCTTGGCCCCCCACGACGCCCATGGTCACTTTTTACAAATATTGCAGTGCCTCGGAGTGTAAAACAAAGGCAGGGTTAATCTACAAGCTAAAAACAAGACAAAAAATGTTGCATTTCTAGACATAAAGCCAGTGTGTTGTATTCTGCAGAACACTTTTAACTTCACACACGTTTCATTTGCTTCATGCTTCATTCTGTTTGATATGATTTTATGAAACTGCATTTTCCATACCATATTTTACAAAAGAATTGTTTTTTTTTTTATCAAATTGTATTTTTCATATTACCATCAATCTACATGTAGTTAGTGTCGTCATGCTCTCCTTTTCTACTCAATACAAAATATATCAGATTGGTTTGAAAATGATTCTTGTGTAGGGCCATTTAGCTTTTATGCCTTTTTCCGATTGCAGCAGCAAAACTAGCAACTGCACAAAATCTTACGGAGAATGCATAATAACTATCCTGTAGAAGTTTCAGCTCAGTGGATAATGTACGTAAATGTTTAGGGAAAAAACATATGCCTATATTTCTGGGTGTCTTGTAACAAAAGATTCTGTTGCTAACAAAATGTACACAAAAACTGTGCCCATAGGCCGCATACTTTCTTGAACTACTTTTTCTTGTAGATATATTTTTACAGGGTGGGCCTAATTCGTACAAGGACTATCTTCATTTTGAGCAAGAATCTCCTCGTTATATCAGTGGGTAGGTACTTTTCTGGGTACACTGTAATTACAAATGTTCCTACTTGCCTTTAAATAAAGGTTGAAACCAAAATACATGTACTATAAAACGCATTGATAGCAAGACCTCATAATTGCAGCATTGTACTGTGTACAGGTTTCCAGCCTATTCCAACAAAGACATTTTGAATCTGGGGAACTTTAGCATAAGAAATGAGTGCACCATTGGGTTTACCAAATATACCACTGATAACACCATTGGATTCACTGAACGGTATACCATTGATAAAACCATTGGTTCCACTCACAGGTTACACTCAATGGCATACCATGGATCATACCACTGGTTCAACTCACTGGTATACCATTGATAAGACAATGGTTCCACCGAATGGTTTACCATTAAATGGAATCATTGGTTCCACTCAATGTTATGTACATAGATCATACAAATGGTTCAAATCAATGGTATACCACTGATAGCAAAAATGGTTCCTTTCAATGGTGTATGGTAACACCGATGGTGCAATTCTACATGGCATACAGTATATCATACTATTGGTTCAACTGAATGGATAATACCAGTGGTTGCAAACAACTCAGATGCATGTGTGATTCCTCCTACATGTATGAAAAAAACCCCACATTTAGTAAAAACAAAACGACATTTGAGTTATTTGAATTGATTTTTAATGTGAATGCTACTTTATTCATCTACTGTTATTGTTTTTAACAACTGATGATAAATTATTTTAAAGTTTGAACATTTTCTTCAAAACATATCCTTTGACTGCGGAAATAAAACTCATATGCACATAAACACACATGCTTCACTGTTTCCTGAAATTGTTTGAAAATTTAAAATAAAAATTTTAGTTTTGAATTGTGTTTGGTGTCTCTGGCCATGGATTTTTTTTGTAAGGGATATGCAATGTATTATTATTTCACGCTATCCATAAAAATGCACCTTTGTGATTCATTTAACCATATTTTCAATTTTTGTTTTGCCATGTACTTTGAAGGTGTTTCGATGCCTTTTTAATTTTATGCTACATGTAATGCCAATTTCATGATCAAAATCGTGATGTCGTTTCGGGCGGAACATCAATGTTACAGCTATTTCATCACAAGAAGTTGTTAGAATTGCTGATATCAGCTGTCATAACTTTTCTTTTCTTTTGTGTTTCATTGTTGTGTATGTACACATCAGTGACCAACTGGCAACCCTTTGTCACTGTGATGAATAAATTTGGGCTCCACAATTTGAAAAGAATACCCCTAAACTGAACATTGACATCACTCGCTGCAAGAGTGCCTTCAGTTGTCCAGAAAAGCACGAACAATTTTAAAAGTTTAAGGAAGCGCACTTCTAAGTAAAATTAAACAAAAAGGGATGTCATATAGTTTTCATACATTTAAGAGGAGTAGAAAGGTACACTCAATGTATTCCTCATAAAAAATTAATTGCATGGACCTTTTCAAATGACTGCTATTAAGAAACTATCCTCATCACCAAATGATATCAAGCTTTTCAATGGTTTTACGGCAATCTGCATAAGTTGTATTCCATTTCGTGAGTACGAGTATAAACATGATGGAAAATGATGGTGAGTGTACAATTTATTACATCAAAAATACATGTAGTGGGTACATTTAAACTATTGGGAAGCAAAAAGAAAAAAATCCAAACAAACAAAAACTGAAAACAATTAAATTACAAAGATTACATACAACTACAAGTACAGGTACAAACAGATATCAGCAGTTTCCACCAATGTAAACCATTATGTTTTCTGATAGAGTTTAGTTGTGAAAGAGCTTTACCATAGGTCTCATAATTTAAAGGTTTTTTTTCCCCGAGTGCGCACCCATGTCTTTTTCGATTACTTCAACAGCAGGTCTTTCACAAGCAAAATGGTTTCTCTCCGGTATGAACCCTCCCATGTTTGTGTAGATAACCTCGAGCTGAAAAGGCTTTACCACAGGTCCCACAAACAAATGGTTTCTCACCAGTGTGCACCCTCTCATGTCTGGTTAGAACACCTGGTGTAGAAAAGGCTTTACCACAAGTCTCACAAACAAATGGTTTCTCTCCAGTGTGCACCCTCTCATGTCTGATTAGAGTACTTTGACGAGCAAAGGCTTTACCACAGGTCTCACAAACAAATGGTTTCTCTCCAGAATGCACCTTCTCATGTCTGGTTAGAGCACTTCGTGTAGAAAAGGCTTTACCACAGGTCTCACAAACAAATGGTGTCTCACCAGTGTGCACCATGATATGGCTTTTAAGATGTGTCCTGAGAGAAAAGGCTTTTCCACAGATCTCACAAACAAATGGTTTCTCTCCAGAGTGCACCTTCTCATGATCGATTAGAGAACTTTGACAAACAAAAGCTTTACCACAGATCTCACAGACAAATGGTTTCTGTTCAGTGTGAACCCTCTCATGTCTGATTAGATCCCCTTCTGTATAAAAAGCTTTACCGCAGGTATCACAAACAAATGGTTTCTCACCAGTGTGCACCTTGTTAATATGGCTTTTAAGATATCTACTAATGGAAAAGGCTTTACCACAAGTTTCACAAACAAATGGTTTCTCAGTAGTATGAACCTTGACATGTTCTGTAAGTATACTCCGCCGAGAAAAGGCTTTACCACAGATCTCACAAACAAACTCTTTCTCTCCAGTATGTACACTCTCATGTCTGATTAGAGTAAGTCGTGTAGCAAAGGCTTTACCACAGGTCTCACAAACAAATGGTTTCTCTCCAGTGTGCACCCGGATATGGCTTTTAAGATTTGTCCTTAAAGAAAAGCCTTTACCACATGTCTCACAAACAAATGGTTTCTCTCCAGTGTGCACCCTCTCATGTCTGGTTAGAACACCTCGTGTAGAAAAGGCTATACCACAGGTCTCACAAACAAATGGTTTCTCACCAGTGTGCACCATGATATGGCTTTTAAGATTTGTCTTCGAAGAAAAGGGTTTTCCACATATGTCACAAACAAATGGTTTTTCTCCAGAGTGCACCCTCTCATGTATGATTAAAAGACCTCGTCTAGGAAATGCTTTACCACATATCTCACACATGAATGGTTTCTCACCAGTGTGCACGTTGATATGGCTTTTAAGATGTGTCCTCAGAGAAAAGGCTTTTCCACAGATCTCACAAACAAATGGTTTCTCTCCAGAGTGCACCTTCTCATGATGAACTAGAGAACTTTGACAAACAAAAGCTTTACCAAAGGTCTCACAAACAAACGGTTTCTCACCAGTATGCATCCTGTCATGTGTGGTTAGATTACTTTGAAGAGCAAAGGCTTTACCACACATCTCACAGACAAATGGTTTCTGTTCAGTGTGAACGCTCTCATGTCTGGCTAGAACACTTCGTGTAGAAAAGGCTTCACCACAGGTCTCACAACCAAATGGTTCCTCACCAGTGTGCACCCTCTCATGTCTGGTTAAATCCCTTTGTGTAGAATGCGCTTACTACAGGTCTCACAATCAAATGGTTTCTCAGTACATGTAGTATGCATCCTCTCATTAGACTTCCTTGCGGAGAAAAGGTTTTACCTAGTGCGTCACAAACAAATGGTTTGTCACCTGCATGCACCCTCTCCTGACAGTTCAGCTTAAAGCTTGATGACAAAGTCCTTCTACTTTTGGGTCTGGCCTTGTGAAGCTCTTAAATTGACGGGTGACATAGCTCCAACAAGTGTTAGAGCACCTGTCCGCTGAGGATTGTGAGAGTATGGTCACATTGGCTGGTTGATGATCTTCCTGAGGTCTGACAGTGAACGGATCTGATACACGAGATTCCACAATAGAATGCCCTTTACATTCGGTGTCGTCACATAACAGGAATCTGAAATTATTAAAAATGACAAAAAAAAGGCTGCATTACATGTATATTGACCCTTGCATGAGTGTTGTACAATGTACAGGGTGAGTCAAAAAGTGAAACCCAAATGTCGGGACTTTTGTTTCAGTGAAGTGTTGCATGTAGCTCTTTGAAAATCTAGGATATGAAAGCCCAATTCATAAGCTTTCTTTAGTACAAGAATCATTCAAATCACACGTGTAGTTATCAAGTTACGGAATTTTAAACACAACCGCTATTTTAAAGTTCTGTCCACAGATCACAAAAATGTTAGTGTTTTCTTCCGCAAAGCGAAAACAAATCACATAGGGATGTGTGTGAATTGTTTTTGTTTCGCTGAAAAAACGCACACTTTTTTTGTGATCCGTGGACAGAACTTTAAAATGTTGGCTGCATATGTTTAAAATTCCGTAACTTGAAAAGTACAGGAGTGATATGAATGATTCTTGTACTAAAATAAAGCTTACAAATTTGGCTTTCATATCCTAGATTTTCAAAGTGCTACATGCAACACTTCACTGAAACAATAGTTCCGACATTTGGGTTTCGCTTTTTTGACTCACCCTGTACACTGTAAGTCAGTTTAATACATGTACATGCTTGCCAATGCACTCTAGCAGAAGTGTACTGGAGGATTATTCAATGCAGCAGCCATGTGATTTTGCAATAGACATTGACGACCTTATTTTATACGATGGACTCATTTATTTCTAAGAGTTTTCTCACAGCATGACCAAGCATTCTATCAGCACCATTTGGCAGTTCTTGGAGAACACTCTGGTTCACTCCCAAAGCATTTTTTGTCAAATATTGGTGATAGAAGAGATTTAGCACTTTATTAACAGTATCTACCTACCCACCAAGTTTCAAGGCGATCAAATTTGTAAAACCACATTTTTGATGAAGACATTTTTTTTGTAAGTGTGCATACTAATACCTAACCAAATACAAACGTATTTTGAATTTAGCATGCTTTGTTGACAAGATACGGCTTAAGATTTAAAAATTCAAAAATTCATAAAAAAATTGCATGATGACGTCATTATGACGTCAACTCCTTTTCTACCTTAAGACCAAGATTAAACCAATCGGACTTACAATTCTGTAGATATATTGAAGTTTGCACATTTAAGATGACGTTACGTGACCCATGATGACATCATCATGACGTCTCAACGAAACATATTCCAAATGCCATATCAGCTCCCTGAGGAGTATACAGCTCCATGCTGCCTTTTCAGCACAAAGCAGCTAAAACCGACCACAACTACAATGTACATGTGTCTCTGCTCTCACCATTTACTGCTGGGTGGAGAGAAGCAATGAGTGACAAAGTGCCTTGCCCAAGGGCACACGCAACAAATCCGCAGGCTGGAGTCGAACCCATAACCTGCAGAATTACCTGCAGACTACGAATTCAATGCTCCAGACCACGATTCCAAGGCATTCCACTCACGGGGGTTGAAGATGCCCTGAATTGAAGTTGTACATTACATTTTACAGGTTCAAATGTTGGTTTAGTCATTGTGTGATGGATTACTGGAATGTGCAATGCCATGCAAGGTAATCAGGGTGACCGTTTTCAGCTAACTTTGACAGAATTTTTATTAAAAAACAAGTTTGACAGAAAATTTGACAGAATGGATTTTTTTTGGCAGATTTCTGGCAGAATTCTGCAAAAATGGTTATTTGACAGAAAAACAGCAAATTTGAACAAAAAATGTAGATTTGTTTAAATAAAGCTTCAATCCTTTCATACAAGCCCTTGCAATATGTGACAGGTTGGCTGGTCTAGGTGCTGATGTTCACTGGGAAACAAGACTTGATCGTCATGGCCGGATCCGCGTTTTGCCCGAAATTTATCAATAATTTCACAACATCTTTATGTGACTAGTTTGTTTATGTCATTTGAATCTTAGTTGGCAATACTATCAATCTGCATGTGATTTTATGTGTTTATTCCCCAGAATTACTCGAAATACACTATAAACTTTATAGTGTATTTCGAGTAATTCTGGGGAATTCGGCAGATTTTTGATAAATCTGACAGACTTTTGATGCGCATTTAGCAGAATTTGGCTGTGACCTTGCGGTCACCCTGAATGTAATAATCAGTCCTAGTAATCAGTAATCAAAATCAGTAATTCATGGCTACGATGACAGAATCATGGGCTGGATGTTACCTTCTAGAAGTTGTCTTGATGGATTCAGAGTCTCAGTGCTGATTCCACACAAGACAGGACCTGGTTGGCTGTGTTGCTACCTGGAGGAGACAACTGAAACACAACCAAACCAAAGTGATTAAATCGACAGGCTACAAAATGATGGTTTAATACATGGGTGCTGACCGCATCAATCAGGCCAAAATAAAAAGATTGATTGTTTCTGGTCCAGCGGCCGGGGGATTTTTTTTACCCTCGGGCTGTCTGCACTTGTTTTGTTTTTTTGTTTCCTTCTTCTTCCGGTATTATTTTGACGTCTGGTGAACAAATACAGTAGAAAAACACAACTAAGGCAGTTTCTGGTATGGAGCTTGCCAAAAAAGTGGTGCGGCGACACAGCTTCAAAATATTCCCCTGCCCCTAGAAATAAAAAAATCTGTGGGCAACATTGTTTGGAAATTTGAAACACAAAACAAAGCTGGGCCCCCTCCCACCAAGCCAAATCAGGGATGCGCGGCTGCGCCACTGGGCGAAGTGGTTAGGGGGAAGTGGTTAGGAGCAAAGTTATAGGGGGGGGGGGGGGGGGCAAAGTGTAAACAGGGCGAAGTGACGAGAGATTCCCATTTCTGGCAATCACTCATTTTTCCTTTCAGTAACCTATCAGCCATCAGAAAGTGATAATTTGTTCTAGAAAAAAAATACAAGTAGACTAGAAGTAGAAAGTCAAAGTTACCAGGGAAAATATTTAAGTATTTATTGAGAAAACACTTACACATTTTCCGGTGACAAATTTTAGTCTGGCTCCATGTGGTAATCGTTGTAACCTCGTATTCACAAGATGGGATTCAGACCATTTTATAATTTCGGACTTTATTTCCCTTTTAAAAAAAATCCTCCAGAGCCACAAATCTGAAAAACGAAAATGTAATACTCTGCAATAAAATGTTTGAGACATGTTAAAATAATAAAAGAAAAATATTCGTATTTATTAAGGGATGGGAAAAAACCTTAAAAACGCTCACTAGAGCCTTTGCTTAACCACTACACCAAACGTGCTACACAACTTTTGGTGGGAATTTAAAACATCTTATAATTCAGCCCTATCTTAAATAGTACAGCGCCCTCTGTTGGTATGGATTGCCACTGGCAAACCTTTAGTAAACGTTAGTTTGCCGTCATTACCTCCGGCAAAATATCCACTATCTAGCCTAAAATTATGTTTATTTGATATGCTGAGACTGAGAGGGTTTCCTTTATCATGTTTATCAATGTTTCTACCATATAAAGCGTCTTTTGATGTTCCAAAAAGGCAAAACTTATGCAAAATTTGTTGACGCTGCGCTGGGTTGACGACCGTTCATTTTTTGACGCCAGTTGACGCTTGTTGACGCATTTTGACCCGGGTGTGGTACTGTCATGACTGTGCACGCATTTCCGACACCAAGTCAGAGTCTCAGAAAATTGTCAATAAAACGGGGATTTAACTTAAGGCCTACCTCTAATAATTATTCTTTATCATAATCAGGTGGTATTCATTCAATTTATTAATGAAGACTATACGGTAAACTGTTTTATTGGGGGAAAAACGAGTACTCACCGGTCTCACCTGAGGCTAAAATTCGCTTAAAATACGCCGTCGACTGCGCATTCTAGCCTGCAGTGACGTGCAGTCTCGCCAAGAGGTGGCGCTTTTTGGGGGTTCAAGGTGAGGTACGTAGCCACAGACATTCCGTAGCCGAATTACGGATTTATTTGACAGAATTTCGAACAAAAAGTTTGACAGATAATTTAGAAAAGCGATTTTTTTTTAAAGCAGATTTCTACCAGAATTTCGTAAAATTGGTGATCTGACAGAAAATTATGGCAGATTCCAAAAATATAGCTGATTTAATTAGTTTTGAAAAAGTTCAATTCGAGGCTCCCTGAAGTAGCTCCTATCCATTGCCACTGGCACTGATGATTGACATGTGCAATTTTTTTAATTGTTATTTTGTTTAAGGAAATGTTATAACATATTGGATTCAAGTGATGACATCCTACTTCTTCATCCTCAATCAGGAGATACACTTTTATGACTGTTTCCCAATTGTCAACATAAACGCAGACAATCTAGCCAGGAGAATACCGTCTTCTCCACATGATTCTGCCAGATAGTGAGGTTGGCGAAGAGGTACCTGATTTCGGGATAGCAATCGAAGGTCCTAGAAACTGAGGGCCAATGTGGGGTATCCAGTGGGTGGGGTGGGGGGGGGGGGACATGGGGGCACTTTGCCCCCCCCCCGGAATTTATCTTTGTCGGCAATGATTTATAAAGTGTTTATAGAGTTCTCGTGACATCAATCCCACCAAAGAAAACCCGCTCAACAACCATTACAATGCGGCGTGAAAATGTCCATAGTATGCATAATTATGGTCAGTTTTGAAGAGCGCCCCCATTTGGAAGATGGGTACCCCCCCCCCCCCCCACACTTTTTGATTTTACGGAGGGCAAGTGTCCGGAGAAAAAAACCTGTCTACATTTCGGCGCGGATGTGCGGTCGCACCCCCCCCCCCCCCCCCCCCCCCCCCCCGACATCAAAAGCTGGGATACGCTGCTGTTGAGGTCCTAGATCATACCGATTTGTTTTTTGAAGTACCGGTATAGTGAAAGACGCGGCCCATTTACTTCCGATGGGAAAGACACTTTGGAAACATCCAATCAGTTTGGTGCTTCATGAATATCTGAATAACGAGCACTTTTTTTAAGCAGTATTTCATTACTATTATTTTTCGGCATGATGGTGGGGGTGAGGTGGGGTGGGGTGGGGTGGCAAACGATATATCCGAATGGCACAATATAAGACCGACAGCGAGCATTATTGGCTTTATACATCATTGGCTTTTGCTGTAATTTTCAGAAATGGATGGAATTGGGGGGTTGGAAATATATAGCAAATATAGTTACACTGACTTTTTTGACATCAATCCCACCAAAGAAAACCCGCACAACAACCATTACAATGCGGCGTGAAAATGTCCATAGTATGCATAATATAATGGTCTGTTTTGAAGAGCGCCCCCATTAGGAAGATGGGTACCAGCTACCCCCCCCCCCCCCCACCCCATTTTTTGATTTTACGGAGGGCAAGTGTCCGGAGAAAAAAAACAACCCGTCTACATTTCGGCGCGGATGTGCGGTTGCCCCCCCCCCCCCCCCGACATCAAAAGCTGGGATACGCTGCTGTTGAGGGGCCTAGATCATCATACCGATTTGTTTTTTGAAGTACCGCCTGTACCCAGTATAGTGAAAGACGCGGCCCATTCACTTCCGATGGGAAAGACACTTTGGAAACATCCAATCAGTTTGGTGCTTCATGAATATCTGAATAACGAGCACTTTTTTTAAGCAGTATTTCATTACTATTATTTTCGGCATGATGGTGGGGGTGAGGTGCAGGGTGGGGTGGGGTGGGGTGGGGGGAAACGATATATATCCGAACGGCACAATAAGACTGACAGCGAGCATTATTGGCTTCATACATCATTGGCTTTTGCTGTAATTTTCAGAAATGAACCATTTGAGGGGAGGGTATAATAGATCAAATATTGTTACACTCACATGTTTGAAGTTTTGTGTTCGAAAATGCTGGAAAAACCAATTAAGAAAAACAAAACTGTTCAAGTAGTCTGGTTCCCTGACTCCACTAAATATAAAATGGATCAATTTACAGATGCCGGAATATTGTAAGGTGAGGGTACCAGTCTAGCTGGCCTGCACCCTTTCATGAACATGTAACCAATAGCGAACAAAATTTGGACTGAATTAATGGTGAATTTGGAGCAGTAGTTGAAAAATAGTTTTTACCAACGGTGGTCGGCCGACCACCGCTGGAAATTTTTACAAAAATACAATTTTCTTGAAAAGGACTTCACACCAGGTGCCATAAGTTTACAGGATGCTTTAGACTGTTATTTACCAACATCCTATTAAGGTATTTCATAAAAACTTGCTAGTTTTATTTTTCGATGTTTGCAAATGTTGTATATTCCCTTTAAGCATTAAGTGGCATAAGTTGTAGCAACATTTTTGGACAAAACAATACAAAGCCTTTTATTAAACATGTGGAATATGTCAAAAAATCGCACAGGTTATTAAGAAAAAATACAAGAAAAATACAGCAACTAAAAAACAAAACACGAATTAGGCCCCCCAAAAAAGTCTCTGGTTTCTGGTATGGGCACGCGTCGCCGTAGCCATGCGCGTCGGCAAAATGAAAAAGTTTTTTTTTCAATGAAAGATGATGTCGCAAAACCGCCAAACTCACTGGTTTGACTGGAATCCTGCTGTTGCACAATTTCAACGTGTTTTTAGATGGGGTTATGATCGAAAATAAGCTTTATGTGGCCTCTCTGGACTTCCATATATTTGCACTAAGTTTAGTTGGGCACCATTTGCAGTCATCAGCCGACATTTTGAAGCAAAAAAGTCAGGTTAAAAAAAAAAAAAGCCGCGTCGCCGCACCACTTTTTGGGCAAGCTCCATACCAGAAACCGGAGACTTTTTTTTGGCCTGAAGTCTACATGTAAAAAGTACAGATTTAAACAAAAGATTCACCGTTGTGAACCATTCTGTTTCCTTCGAGAATTTAATAATACATGTAAAGGGCCTTTTAGTAATCCACAGGCCTTTGTCACAAACAAATGGTTTCTTACCAGTTGTGCACCTTGATATGGCTTTTTAAGATATGTCCTAAGCTGCGTTACCAAAAGTCTCACAAATGGTTTCTCAGTATAGTATTAACATCGACATATTCCGCCGTGAAAAGGCTTTAGTATACAGATCTCACAAACAAATGGTTCCTCACGCAACCAATGAGCAACCTGATGTGTTTTTAAAAAGCTTCACTGAGACTACAGATCTCACAAACAGTTAATGGTCTCTTACCAGTATGCACCCTCTCATCATGTCTGATGAGATCATTTTTTTTTGTGGAAATGACTTTACAAAGTCTCACAAACAAATGGTTCCTCACGCCAACCCCCCCCCCCCCGGTTCGGCTTTCGATTACATGGCATTTGAAAAAGGGGTAGGTAGGTAGGTACGTAGGTAGGGAATTGCTCTTTTTTGGGGTACGATGATGTGGAGGCGTCTGCGTGTAGTCAAGGGTAAGAGGTAGAAATGAATGCTTTGGGGTGATTTTTTTTCTCATATTTCCAATAAAAAAATTAGGGTAGGGGCAGTAAGAATATGGTAGGTTGGGAAACCGGAAGCAGAACTATTTGTTTTTTGGCCTCACCAGAGTGCACCCTGTCATGTTTGCGTAGGTAACGTAGCAAAGCAAAGGCTTTCCCACAGGTCTCACAAACAAATGGTTTCTCGCCAGTGTGCACCTTGATATGTCCTTTGAGAGTACTCTGATGAGAAAAAGCTCGACCACAGGTCTCGCAAACAAATGGTCTCTCACCCGTGTGCACCCTTTCATGTTTGCGTAGATAACTTCGGCAAGAAAATGCTTTACTGCAGATGTCACAAACAAATGGTTTCACTACACCAGTGTGCACCCCCATATGTTTTTTAAGATTATTTCGCTGAGAGAAGGTTTTACTACAGATCTCACAAACAAATGGTTTCTCTCCACGGTGTCCCCTCATATGTACGGTCAGATTTCTTTGACAAGTTAAGGCTTTACCGCAGGTCTCACAAACACATGGTTTCTCACCAGTGTGCATCCTGAAATGTGTCTTTAGAAAACTTCGCTGAGAAAATCCTTTACTACAGATCTCACAAACAAATGGTTTCTCACCAGTGTGGATCTTGGTATGCTCTTTAAGACTACTTCGCCGAGATAAAGTTTTACCACAGGTCTCACAAACAAATGGTTTGTCACCAGTATGGTCCTTCTCATGTCTGTTTGGAGTACTTCGCACATTAAAGGCTTCACCACAGGGGCCACCAGCATTAACAAATGTTTCCTTTTCAGCCTGCATCATCGCATGTCTGCTTAGACTTCCTTGCTGTGAAAAGGCTTTAACACAGGTCTCACAAATGAATGGTTTCTCACCTGCAAGCACCTTCTTAGTGTGGGTAGACGATTAGGACTAAGAAAGCTTTTACAACAGGTCCACAAACATTAACAAATGGTTTCTCACCAGGATGCATTCTGGCATTTTTGGTTAAACAACATCGCTAATTAGAAAGGCCTTTAACACAAACACTTCTCGCAACCAAATGGTTCATCTATCCAGTACGCACCCTCTTCTGGCAGTCAGCTTAAAACTTGATGACAAAATCCCTTTATTTTCGTGTCAAGCTTTTGTCTCCGACAGTAGTTACAAGAATTACAAGCACCTGTCTGCTAAGGATCATGGGAGTATCGTCACAATTGGCTGGTTGTTGATCCTCTTCAGGTCTGTCAGTGATCGGATCTGATTCACGAAAATCCACAACAGAATGCTCCAACAGTCGGCGTAGTGTCACATAACAGGAATCTGAAATAATTAAACATGAAAAAAGGGCTGCATATATTTAACCTTGTCCTATCGAGTGTTGTTTATTGCAAGTTCAGTTGTACATGTGCAAATGCATTCCAGCAGACACTAAAGGGCTGTGCAAAAAACACAGAAGAGGGTGCGCACTGGATAGATGAACCATTTGGTTGGAGAAGTGTGTTTAAAGCCCTTTCTAAGCGATGTTGTTTAACAGCAAGAATGCGTCCTGGTGAGAAACCATTTGTTAATGTTTGTTAATTAAGGGGTTAATCTACGGTACAAACAAAAACAAACAAAACAAAAAGGCTGCATTGCTAGCCACAAAGCCTGTATTTTAACTTTGAATACATTTCATTTGTTTCATATTCTATGAAACTGCATTTTCCACAATTTATTTTACAATATTTTTTTTATAAAGTATTTCTTATATTACCATCAATCTAGTTAGTGTCGTCATGCTTTCCTGTCCTAAATCAGATTGGTTTTAAAAGTTATCTGTTTCTACCAAAAAAAAACCCTGCACCCATAGTTACACTTTCTTTTTCTACCTCTTCAGGTACTATCAACGGTACTGAACAAAGAAATCGATCGAGCTTAAATGCTACATATTGCCGGTCTCAACTCGAGAAGACCAGCCAAATTATCCAGACCAAAGGGAGCCAAGACCAAGACCAAAGCTCCCGAGACCATGGAGGAATGACCGAATGACCAGCAAGAAATGGTCTCGAGACTGTCTCGAGACCTACAACCCAGGTCGGGAGGCTTCATAAATGATATAATTTGGTACAGTTAAAATTCATAAGGCAAAAAAAAAAAATCTGCTTCTGCTTTTCCTACCTACATGTATACCTACATGTATTCTGACAGCCCCTACCCTAATTTTTTATGGGACAAAATGAAAAAAAAAAACACCAAAAACCATCAATTTTTACATTTTACCCTTGATTTCACATAGGCACCTCCATATGATCGTACACACACACAAATACAAAAAAAAAAAACCCAATTCCCTACCTACCTACCCTTTTTTCAAATGCCGTGTAATCGGAAGCAGAAATATTTTTTGGTGCCTAATATGATACCTGCACAGTCTGGATTTTTGTTGCCAAAACATTTTGAAAATAACGATTAATACCCTAATGCTGTGTAACTTATCTATTCCAAATGATCATGAAATGCCTAACTAGACTGTGAGTCAGGAATAGTCTCCCCCTAAATCATGGTACCTAGTGTGCTGCCATTTCAAAGAAAAATGAAATGTTTGTAATTTCCATTCCAACCATGGTCGGCTGACAATTTTTGGGGGAAAAAATTGTTTGTTTTTTTCAAAACACTGCCAATTTTAATTAGTCCACATCTTGTTTACAATCGGTTACACATCCGTTAATGGGTGCCAGCCAGCTTAACTGGTTCCCTGACCTTACAATTTACCAACGACCAACCATTGCTCAATTTCATCTGAAGTGGGGTCAGGGAACCAGACTACAAGAAAGGCACCTTTTTCCCTTGGTTTGTCCAGCATCTATGAGTACAAAACTTGAAACAGTTAAATGTTACAATATTTGCTATAAACACTAAGCCCCTAATCTATCCATTTTTGAAACATAACAGCAAAATTAAGCAAATGTTGTATTTACTTTTAAATCAAAAGATTTTTCCAATTTAAGCATAGGGTAGGTGGCAAAAGTTGTAGCAATGAAATCCGTGATTTTTTGACAAAACAATACAATTTTCCATTACTTTAACAATGTGGAATGTGTCTAAAAATCGCATTCTTCAATGTTTTGAACACGTCATTTAAAAAAAAAATACAAGAAAAACACAGCAACTGAAGAAAAAATAAAACAAAGACTACATGTACAAGTACCGATTTTTAGGGCCTTTCCATACTAGGTCTTACCGAGGGCCTTTCCATAGGTCTCACAATTAAATGTTTTCCCCCATTGTGCATCATGTTATGTCTGTGTAGACTACATTGTACATGTACATGTACCTTGCTCTGAAACGACTTAAACCTCAGGTCACTCATAACTGACTTCTCACCCGTATGCACCCATTCATGTACAGACTTTTTCTCCGACTAACAATGGCTTAACCACATGTCTCACAAACAAATACGGTTTCTCACCAGAATGCACCTTGATACGCTCTTTAAGAGTAAAAGGTTTTACCACAGGTCTCACTAACAAATGGTTCCTCACCAGTGTGCACCTTGATGTGTGTTTGAAGATTAATATGCTGAGGGAAGGCTGTCCCACAAAAAAGTAAAGGTTTTTCCGCAGATCTAAACAAATGGTTTCTCACGTGTGCATCCTGATATGCGTTTTAAGATGACTCTGCTGAGAAAAGGCTTTACTACAGGTCTCTCAAACAAATAGCTTTTCACCAGTGTGTACCTTGAAATGACGTTTAAGATTTGTCCTTTGAGAAAAGGCTTTACCACAGGTCTCACAAACAAATGGTTCCTCACCAGTATGCACCCTCTTATGTGTTCGTAGATTACTTAGACAAGTGAAGGTTTTTCCGCAGATCTCACAAACAAATGGTTTCTCACCAGTATGCACACTGTCATGTTTGCGAAGACTACTTCGCAAAGGAAAGGCTTTACCGCAGATCTCACAAACAAATGGTTTTTCACAGGTGTGCACCTTGATATGACGTTTAAGATTTGTCCTATGAGAAAAGGCTTTACCACAGATCTCACAAACAAATGGTTGCTCACCAGTGTGCACCTTGACATGCTCTTTAAGATTTGTCCTTTGAAAAAAGGCTTTACCACAGATCTCACAAACAAATGCTTTCTCACCAGTATGCACCCTCTCATGTCTGCGTAGATTACTTAGACAAGTAAAGGCTTTACCGCAGATCTCACAAACAAATGGTTTCTCACCAGTATGCACCCTGTCATGTCTGATTACATCAATTTTTCTAGAAAAGGTTTTACCGCAGATCTCACAAACAAATGGTTTCTCACCAGTATGCACCCTGTCATGTCTGATTACATCAGTTTTTCTAGAAAAGGTTTTACCACAGGTCTCACAAACAAATTGTCTCTCACCAGTATGCATCTTCATATGTTAAGACTACCTTGATGAGAAAGGACTTTACCACAGATCTCACAAAGAAATGGTTCCTTACCAGTGTACAATATGATATGAGTTTTAAGATTTCTTCGCCAAGAATAAGCTTTACTACAGATCTCAAAAACAAATGGTCTCTCTCCAGTAGGCTATGCACCCTCTCATGTCGGATTACATCAGTTTTTGTAGAAAAAGCTTTGCCACAGGTCTCACAAACAAATGATTTGTTACAGTATGGTCTTTCTCATGTCTGTTTGGAGTACTTCGCACATTAAAGGCTTTACCACAGGGGCCACCAGCATTAACAAATGTTTCCTTTTCAGTCTGCATCATCACATGGCTGCTTAGACTTCCTTGCTGTGAAAAGGCTTTAACACAGGTCTCACAAATGAATGGTTTCTCACCTGCAAGCACCTTCTTAGTGTGGGTAGACGATTAGGATTAGGCATTTTTGGTTAAACAACATCGCTAATTAGAAAGGCCTTTAACACAAACACTTCTCGCAACCAAATGGTTCATCTATCCAGTACGCACCCTCTTCTGGCAGTTCAGCTTAAAACTTGATGACAAAATCCCTTTATTTTCGTGTCAAGCTTTCGTCTCCGACAGAAGTTACAAGAGTTACAAGCACCTGTCTGCTGAGGATCATGGGAGTATCGTCACACTGGCTGGTTGTTGATCCTCTTGAGGTCTGTCAGTGATCGGATCTGATTCACGAGAATCCACAACAGAATGCTCAGTCACATAACAGGAATCTGAAATAATTAAACATGGAAAAAGGCTGCATATATTGAACCTTGTCCTATCGAGTGTTGTTTATTGGAAGTCAGTTGTGCATTTCTGCAGGGAATACGTGCACACGTTGCGCTGTTTGCATCTGACGTATTGGCTTCGGTAACGCACTGGTATGGAATACAAACGCAGATATGCAAATAGCCGTACAAAAGCCGTACAAAATTTCTAGGTCTCCATAGGTTTGTGCACAAACATGGATGCGCCCATCAGGCATTACTTTGTACATGAAGTTAGCGCTCCAGTAATTTTATTTAGCTCTATGGGCCTAAGTTATTTACGGAGGTATTACAGTAAATTGACCACATTTATGGGGATTATGCATGAGGGCGCTATACCATGTGTGTATACATCTTACTTGGCTTCTCTCCGTCAGCTGACGGAGAGAAGCCTTCTAATTCTAGAAGTATATACATTATTCTTCGCTTCCGGCATTGTCCGGATGGATACGGGACAAAATTACTAAACATTACTAGCTGGAGTTACCCAGCCCTAAATTTTATCATTGGGTTGTCATTTAGGGCTGGAGGAAGTTTTTCACTTGAACCAGCAGCTTTGGCAGGTCCCAATTTTTTTTTCTCGAAAATGTGCAATTTTGTCCCTGTTACACACTAATTTCAACTGGAACTCACCCAAACCTTGCCTGGAATAACCATTACACAGGTCCTTGAAGTAAAAAACGATCCACGATGAAGATTCAGCCTACAATTGCAGTGAAAAAAGGAGGCAGAACCGACATTCCGACAACCGTGCGGTCATGGTGAGGACCGCAACTAGATATGTGCACAAACAAACTGCGTGTACAATGAATGGCGGTCGATTACCATGCACTGCAGCGCGCTTACCAGTCGTTCTTGCCGGCTGCGCTGCGCTGGCTGTTGGCGCATGACGTCACGCGGAAGCGTGATACCGGACGACTGTTTTATGCCCTAGCATGAGGTTTACCACTCTCATCACAGCCGCGGTACTGGAACTATTTATTGTCCCTGTCTTTAAATGAACGTAAATAACACTGCACTATGAATGCACGATAACCGGCCAACTTCGGTTGCCGTTCCAGTACCGCAGCTGTGATGCGAGTAGTAAACATCATGTTAGTGCATGAAACAGTCGTCGGGTATCAAGCTTCCGCGTGACGTCATGCGCCAGCAGCCAGCTCAGCGCAGCCAGCAAGAACGACTGGTAAGCGCGCTGCAGAGCACGGTAATCGACCGCCATTCATTGTACATGCAGTTTGTCTGTGCTTGTAGTTGCGGTCCTCACCATGACCGCATGGTTGTCGGAATGTCGGTTATTCCTCCTTTTTTCACTGCAATTGTAGGCTGAATCTTCATCGTGGATCGTTTTTTACTTCAAGGACCTGTGTAATGGTTATCGCAGTGGCTATTGTTACGGCAGCCGTAACGCATTTCCCATTTTCTATCGTTACGGTAGACTGCAACTTTTATAAAAACATGATTAGAAAATATAAAATTAGAAGGAAAAAAGTGAATTTGAACGTTATGTAATTCGGACTTTATTTCCCTTTTAAAAAAAATCCTCCAAAGCCTCAGGTTAGAAAAGGAAAAAAATTCGAGTGCAAAACTGAGATACGAACCCGCAACCTCGCGGTGCAAAATCCTACCCTCTATCGACTGAGCTGTCGCACTGCTCGCTAAATCACGGGGAAACAAATAATTATATACCTGCGTGCGTATCAAAAAAGTATCGTAGAGGGCGCTAAACAACGCCTGCCGTAACAATAGCCACTTTGAATGGTTATTCCAGGCAAGGTTAGTGTGTACTAACAGGGACAAAATTGCACGTTTTCGAGAAAAAAAATTGGGACCTGCCAACGCTGCTGGTTCAAGTGAAAAACTTCCTCCGGCCCTAAATTAGTCCGAGTAACTTGGACCCAACTTATCGCCTTTTTTAACATTCGGACATGGTCTGGCGATAGTAAGGTCCAAGCTAATAGTGCGAGCTGGACAACATCATCCTGTCACAGTCACTGTCCCAAAAACCAACATTTTCCAACAAAAAACATCAGATTTCACCCTCAAAACGGCCTCCAAATTACTAGATATGCCACCTGAGGTACAAGCAGACATCGACTCGAGGATTAAGATGGTTGTACTGAAGTTTACTTACGATCCGGAAGAAAAGTGAAATTTCCCGTTCAATTCTGAGAGCTCCCCTCGCGATCTTGAACACGTTAAATTTCCGACTCGTGTTAATGTTTGAACGACGCGACTTCTTCTTCATGCCCAGCGTACATTCGATGGTCCCCGTATCCCGAGTGCGATTCCATTACCGAGCGCGCGCGATGCATCGATTATGATAACGAGTCACGTTTGTAAACACAAGTGCATTTCGAACTGTAAAAGGGAATCGGGGACCAGCTTGAACTGGTATCCGCCATAAAAGCTGCGCTAGTTCCCGACTCCCTATTATCGTTCGAAATGCACATGTGTTTACAGACGTGATCCAGTCTACTCATTATCATAATCGATGCATCGCGCGCGCTCGGTAACGGAATCGCACTTGGGATACGGGGACCATAGAATGTACGCTGGGCATGAAGAAGAAATCGCGTCGATCAAACATTAACACGAGTCGGAAATTTAACGTGTTCAAGATCGCGAGGGGAGCTCTCAGAAATGAACGGGAAATTTCACTTTTCTTCCGGATCGTAAGTAAACTTCAGTACAACCATCTTAATCCTTGATGTCTACTATACTTGTACCTCAGGTGGCATATCTAGTAATTTGGAGGCCGTTTTGAGGGTGAAATCTGATGTTTTTTGTTGGAAAATGGTGGTTTTTGGGACAGTGACAGGATGATGTTTCCAGCTCGCACTAGTATTAGCTTGGACCTTACTATCGCCAGACCACGTCCGAATGTTAAAAAAGGCGATAAGATGGGTCCAAGTTACTCGGACTAGCCCTAAATGACAACCCAGTGATAAAATTTAGGGCTGGCATATGGCTAGCCCCATAAATGTGGCCTATTTACTAGACTGCCTCCGTAAACATAGGCCACACATCCATGACATCCACATGTACAAAAACGTGTCGCACTTTGCCAAATTTTGATTTTCACATTTAGGCTTACTTTGTAGGTTTTTATAGGCTATTCAGAAAGTGCTGCCTTTTTCAGATGTCTAATTTTTGTGAAATTTCATGTTGAAATTTTGATACGCAAAGGTGTGCAAATGTATCTGGAAATTTCACGAAAAATGGACATCTGAAAAAGGCAGCACTTTCTGATTAGCCTATACTATAATTTAATAAAGAGGCTGAGTATGCTTCTAAAGCAAAAAAAACCTACAAGCCTAAATGTGAAAATCAAAATTTGGCAAAGTGCGACACGTTTTTGTACATGTGGATGTGTGGCCTATGTTTACGGAGGCAGTCCAGTATTGGCCACATTTATGGGGCTAGCAAAAAGTAGCATATGGACTTTTATCATTTATGATCATGTAGACCCGTGAACGTGGCGTTGTAAAGTTCAAGTTGTATATGTTGTGCCCATTCTTGAAAATCACGCATTCTCGAGAATGGGCATGCACATTCTCGAGAATGGGCGCGCATTCTTAAGAATGAGCGCCCATTCTTAAGAACGAGCACGCGTTCTTAAGAATGAGCGCTCATTCTTAAGATTGGGTGGGAATATCATGTGCACAATTTATGAATTTTGCCCAATCTTAACAAACATTGCACGACATAATTATGTTAAATGAATTGTATAGCGGTTAAAAGGGAAACAATTCACATAAAGAGGAAAGAAAATGTGCTATGCTTCTGTACTCGTATAACTACGATAATTTGAATCAAATTAAACCTGTTATTATTGCTTTTTTTCTGCCCACTATGGGAAGTTTTGTAATAACGGAGGACTGGGAACTAGTCTGGGAAGTGCTTTGTTTAGGCTAGACAAGTTACAAGTCCCTGCATGTATCATATGCGTGCCACGAAAAAAAACGATGTCCAGAAGCTGCCAAAATTGCTCTTTTGACTAGAATCCTGCTCTGCGACGTTATGGTGGGATGTGAACAATAAATTGGTGGCAATTTAAATGGGAAATAGCATTAGCACTATGGGATGTCGCAGTATTCATTCTCATTCTTCACATTCTTCATTCTTACGTCCCCCCCCCCCCCCCCCCCCCGCTTTTATTATCCCAAAAATCAGAATTCTTTGCACTAGTATTATTATGTCTCTTATATTTTCCCGGTCCCCCCCCCCCCCCCCATATTAATACGCCTTTACTTATCATATCCACTCTACTTTTCAGCCTCTTGCGTTGCAACAGTATAATTATTGAGAATCAGTGAACGAGGATTCAGCTAGACTTGCCAAGCGCAGCCGGTGCTCGGCATCGACAAGACCGTTATCTTGTCGCGCATTCTCGAGAATGTGCGCTCAATCTGGAAGAGTTATTTTTTGCCAAGATTGAGCAAGGATCCAGTTGCACATTCTCAAGAATGTGCATGCCCATTCTCGAGAATGCGTGATTTTCAAGAATGGGCACAACATATACAACAAGCCACGTTCACGGGTCTAATAATGATCATGATGTTCACGTTCACCTTTCTCATCATTCATCAATCCCCATCATAATCATGACCATATCCATGTCGACGGCTGTTTTGTAATTTACCAAAATGAGTTCACTGTGCACTTCAAAATCATGATCAGATGATGTCACGTCTGATAATAAATTATGATGTGAGTGGTGAATGCACGACGACTCCATTCAGCTTCCAACTTCCACCGCCATGCTTCCGGATACGACAGCGCCCCCAATGATAATTCTTTTCCAAGTACGGCCGCGCGCTCTCTAGGGTGACCGTTTTAGCCGATTTTCGGCTAACTTTGACAGAATTTTTGTTTAAAAATGAGTTAGACAGGAAATTTGACAGAATGGATTTTTTTTGGCAAATTTCTGGCAGAATTCTGCAAAAATGGTTATTTGACAGAAAAACAGCAAATTTGAACAAAAGTGTGTACATTTGTTTGAAAAAAACTTCAATCCTTTCAAACAAACCCTTGCATAATGGGACAGGTTGGCTGGTCTAGAGGTTCACTGGGAAACGGACATGGCCGGATCCGCGTTTTGCCCGAAATTTTTACCAATAATTTCACAACATCTTTACGTGACTAGATTGTTTATTATGTCATTTGAATCTTAACTAAGGCAATACTACCAATCTGCATGTGATTTTCAGTGTTAATAGTGTATTTCGAGTTATTCTGGGAAATTTGGCAGATTTTTGATAAATCTGACAGATTTTTGATGTGCATTTGGCAGAATTTGGCTGCGACCTTATGGTCTCCCTGCTCACGCTCTGCTGCTCGAGCTCTGCATCTGTTTTGTGGCTGGCGGTCGAAGATCGAGGAGACTCGAGGATTTTTAGACCTCTAAAATAAGGTAACCCTGTGAAATTTCTTACATTATTTATCAGGTGATTTTTTTTGCTAAACGATTCTTCCAGACTTTATAAACTATTTACAAATCGGTGAGAACACATGACATCAGTCATCATCGAATTTCCGTCATCATCCTACTTCTCTACACGATCGCCCATCCATCCATTTTGTATGTTTTACTTTTAGACAGGTAGACCGTAAGGTCATGGCCAAATTCTGCTAAAAGCACTTCAAAAATCTGTCAGATTCATAAAAAATCTGCCAAATTCCCCCAAATCACTCGAAATCCACTATAATCAGTTAAAATCACATGCAGATGTTGCAGTTTTCCTTTAATTAAGGTTCAAATTACATTATAGTCGTGTTCCCTAACGTGGCGCACTTCGAAGCTTACCCAACTTTCCTCGTGTAGTGTTGCCAAACCTCTTTGTTGACAAACCTCAAATTCATGCAGTGAAATACTGGTACTTTTACCTTTTTAATGCTTGCTATTTAACCTCTGTGAACAATTTCGGTTTCATAAAATTTAATCCGAAATGCAAAAACGGTCGCGTCCGGAAATTGGGCACAAATTGGCGGAGTGTTCCCTAACGTGGCGCACTTGAATAAATCTCAGAAAATTCCAAAATTAACATTTAAGAATTTCTGTAAACTTGATAAATTCTGATAAATAATTTTTATCTTTACTTACAAACCCAGCAAGATGTTTGTCAGAAAATTATTTTTTTATTTTTCGGGGCATTTTCAAAGGGTTCACTTTGCACTTGAAAATAAAATCGGAAAATCACGCCAAAATAATTTTTTCTTTTAACTTTGTAACGGGTAAATAAACTCGCTATTTATGAACGGGAGTGTTTAGAACTTGATGAAATTTCACTTTCTGTGAAATTTCAGTTAAAACTTTTGCTCTAGGTAGGCGCTACAGGCGAAAAATAAAAGTGCGCCACGTTAGGGGCCGCGCCACGTTAGGCGAAGTAAAAAAAAAACATGTTTAGCGTCCCCGCCTGCTTCCTTTTTAGAGGCCGCCTCCTTTTTTTTTTTTTTTTTTTTTTTTTTAAAGACAAAAATTGATAAATTTTAACGATCTCTGACGAAAGAAATCATATTTTTAGACTTTTATACCGTGTTTAAAGCTGTGGAAATAGTCAATGAGTCCAAGTGGCGGCCATTTTGAAAAAAGCTGGTAACCATCTTGAAAAATAGCCCGGCCGCGTTGTCTTGAAAAATGTGTCGGGCGGCCATTTTGAAAAGAAAAAGAGGCAGGACGCTAAACATGTTTTTTTTTTTATTTTGCCTTAGGGTACATCAACAATATAAACAATCTATTATTCTATAGGCCTACGTTAAACATGTAATGAAATTGCATAAATTCCAGGCAAAAACGCGGTTGCATCACAACGAAGTCTGGTTTCCAGTGAACCTCGGGGAAAGATTTCCATATACGAAGTTCACTAATTTTCCTCTGTCATGTCTGTATTGACTAACAGATAGCAATTTCCCATTTCATGTCATCAAGGTCAATTTGAGCAGTGAGAAAATACAAGCATTTTCTTAAAAAACACTTTCAGTCCAATCTCATAGGGTTTGTACACAGGGTGTTGAGTGAACTTTGTGTATGGAAATCTTTCCCTTTTTCACACAAATATAAACCAATTTTGCATACATAATTCTGCCAGAAATCTGCCAAAAAATCCATTCTGTCAAAATTTCTGTCAAACTCGTTTTCAACCAAAAATCTGTCAAAGTTAGCTGAAAAACGGCGAAAATGGTCACCCTGATCGTAATTGTGATACCACTTACCAGCCATAATGGCATAAAGTGTTCTTCTTTTGCGGACGTTTAAGAAACCACATTTAAGCAGTAAGGTGCAGTGCTGTACACGTGTATAAATTTATGCGACACAACCATGACAACGCGGAATAAAAGGTTGCAACCTGACGCCACTTCTGCGATTGTGTACAAAATCTATGGAGGGTCACGAAAAAATGTTTCTCATTCCCAGATTCATGTCTTATATCATCGTTTTTGCAGTGAATGCCCTTCGTTGAGATGATATACAGGTAGGCCTATACTGTAATACACGAGTATGAAGAAAAAAGTGACATTGGGCCAAAAAAAAAAAGTCTCCGGTTTCTGGTATGGAGCTTGTCCAAAAAGTGGTGCGGCGACGCGGCTTTTTTTTTTTTTTACCCGACTTTTTTGCTTCAAATGTCGGCTGATGACTGCAAATGGTGCCCGACTAAACTTATATGGAATATATGGGAGTCCAGAGAGGCCACATAAACATGATAAAGCTTATTCTCGATCATAACCCCATCTAAAAACACGTTGAAATTGCGCAGCAGCAGAATTCCAGTCAAACCAGTGAGTTTGGCGGTTTTGAGACATCATCTTTCATTGAAAAAAAAACTTTTTCATTTTGCCAACGCGCATGGCTATGGCGACGCGCGCGCATACCAGAAACCGGAGACTTTTTTTTTGGCCTTAGGTTCAGGTTGCAACGTTTTTAATGTACATGAAGGGCCTATACTACCCACTGTGACTATCATTGCGACTTTCAATTGCTATCGTTACGGAACTGTCTGGTTCCCTGACGTGCTGTGGGAACAGTATTCAACGACACAATCTTTGGTTGTTTTAACCAGACTATCATCCAAATGGTTCTCGGACTTTCTTTCCCCTTCTAAAATAATTGTCCAAAACCACTGATTTCAAATAAGAAAATGAGGCCCACTTGCATCAAAAAAAAAATTGGTAATCCTTACCTTAAAGACCCCGTTCCTATATAAGGTTAAAAGACTCACATAAACAGCTGACTAAATGACACTCAAAAGTGACATTCTGATATTTCTTGACACATCTGAACAGTTGGCAATATTGACGCTTTCAAAATTCCAACTAACATGAGTTTATCTGAAGAAAGAAGACTGCTTTAGTCTGCAAAAGTCGATTTGGAGATGGACAGTCGTCTGCAAAAGTCAGTTTTGAACAGAGACTTGTAAAAAAAAATAGAGGTGACCTAAAGATAAGGATTACCAAAAATTTGATTAAAAACCTACAACTTGAGAAATCTAATTGCAAAAAAATATTAAGAAAAACAACAACTAGAAATGTTTCGACCGTTTTAGCAACAACTGCCGTGAAGAGTTTCATCCAAGTCGCATGTACATGTGATATGTATTCTTCTAAAAGATATTGGATTGTGTAGAAGTGAATTTGGTGTTATTAGCAAAATGTAGATTCATGACGTGAGTAACATTGATGACGTCATCACAACATAACTTAGCTGATGGTGTTGGTCTGTGCCTATCTTGAAGTCAGTCTGATGTATTTTATGCAAGTTTTTGTAATTGAGAGAAAAAATTAAAATTTTCTAAATTAATTAACAAATCAGATGATTACGTCACGATGACGTCACTTCAGATATTGAATACTATTATCAATACCTACCTACCCGTAGGGCCTACCCACTCAGTTTCACAATGAACGGACATACCATGTTTTTCAGAAATTAACGTTTTTGATGACGTCATGATGATGTCACAGATTTTTCGAAATTTTCTGTATAGATCTATCTATGACAAAACAGACCTCATACATGTCATACAAAAAGAATTTTGAATTTACAACCATCCGTTGATGAGATATGACTAAAAGTCCAAAAATTGAAGAAAAAAAATCATATAAAGTCACATGATGACGTCATTGTGACGTCACTGCAATTTTTGTCTATAACACGTCCCGGAATATATGCATTCCGAGATAGAACCCTATCGGACTTCCGGTTGTGTAGATATAGGGCCTTAAAATATGCACATTTATAATGACGTCACGTGCCACTTGATGACGTCATGCTGACGTTATGATTCGGCATACATCTTTAGGTGTTGTTCTAAGTGTGTGCCAGGTTGGAAGTCGATCGGATCATATTTTATGTAATTGTTAGTAATTAGAAGAAAATATTAAAATTTTAAAAATTAATTAGAAATCAGATGATGGCGTCACTTCAGATTTTGAATGCTTTTATCAATACTACCCACCAAGTTTCATAATGACCGGACTTAGGGGTCATTCAAAATTTTCAATGTTTTTAAATTTCGACTTTTTTCCAAATTGTGGGTGGGTGGGTCCCGCTAAATAATTGAAAATTGAAATTCACTTGTCATTAAAAAAAGGGCAAAATAAAAAAGCTAGATCTTTTGACTTGCCTGAACTACGTGCAAGTGTTCCGATATCGCGATATGCATGTTTCTTTTCCAACTCCCCCTGTATGTACTGTACATGTACGTGTGTATAGACCCACTGTGTGAAACACTGTGACAAAGGAAGGAGGTAGTTTTTCAGTAGACTTTGTCGCCAGGCGTTTGTAGCGGTTAGGCCGTGCAGAGGCAGCTACATGTATATAACACACCGCGATTGCCAACCACTATAAAAACTGGACTGTTTAACCACTGGACTCCAAGACTACGCAGACCGCAGCCTGCGCTCGCTAGAGCAGTCGTTTTCCTAGTTCCGACAGTTTTGACAGAGGGCTGTATACTGTACGTGTACAGTTCATTGACTAGCCCAGGTTGGACTTCATAATGCAATGAAGACATCGTCCAATGGGCTATTCATTGACTGTGTTCACAAATTTGCTACATGGATAGTGCACGTACATGTACATTGCTAGATTAAGATTTTGGACAATGTTGGAACTTTTTCTAGCGAAAACGCCCAGGCTCAGTGCAGTTGGTGGAATACTGTCCAGCCAGTGTCATGCAAAGGCTATCAACCTGCCATGCACGAATGAATACACCTGTTTCTTAGAATGGATAATAAATATACCCTTTTTATTTTCAAATCTGTCAGTTGTCATACAGTGCCTTTCAACAATTCAATATTCCTGTTTATTTATAGACGGCTTGCACGGTGTTTCAAGCCGTGCACAAACTGGCTTGCAACATCCTGTCTGTTCCTTTTCCTCCATCAATATCAGATTACTTGCCCACGCTCCGCACTCTGTGAGTCATCACTGCCCTGGGTGATGAAGACATTTAAAATGTGCATATTGTAAGAAAAATTAAATGAAATCCGCATTTTAAGATTGCAGCCAAAGAAAGCCAAAAGGGTGGACGTGGAGATTAAAGGGGCACTAGGTCCTGAAATCTCCGAATATTTCATGTTTTGGATTGTTTACTTCTGAAGCCTATATCAAATATCTGGTTGAAAGGAAACCATCCTAATGTCTTGTAAGGCCGTTCCTGAGAAAAGATGAACAAAAAAACCTGCTTGTTTACATCGGACACGACGGAGTACGAATACGTTTTTTCGTGTCGTTCTCAGTGTACGATATACACGTTGCGTGTCTCGGGAACAGCGGTGACCAATCACCAGTGCAGAAAAAAAAAAGGTTTCTTCAACGTCCGCAAAATGCGAACACTTTACGAATGAAATCACAACTGGCATCCAAACAGCTCGAATTTATGGGGTCGCAAAAGTGGAGCCCGAAATTCGTTCTCGCACGCATAATACAGGAAAAACACAAAACGCCCAGTTTTGAAAGCATACCGGTAGTTGTGTGGATATTTATATCCTACTTTTATTTCCGATTAACATCATCTCGTTCAAAGCGATTTTTGTAGCCCAATTGAGCTGTTCCAGGACCTAGTGTCCCTTCAAACTAGATTTGGTGTTCCATGTCGGATACATTTGTACAGTGTACAATGGTGTACACCTGTACACTGTTGGAATTACATGTAGTCATGGTAGTAGAGGGATGTTCAGAATTTACAATTTAAAATATAATTTACATTGTACCGGTAGCTGTATGGTGTTCTGATATTTCTTGTGGGACATCTCAATCAAAAGCTGATCACTTATTTAGTGCTGAAAAACAGCAATTCATTTTGAGGACTTTCAAACATAATTATGATATGATATCAATGTTTTTCAATTAAATAATTGTAGGGCCCTAATGTTTTATTTTTTTATTTAAAAATTTAAGGTATAACATTCGCTTTTCTGTAATTGTCAGAAATGGATGGATTTTGGGGTTAGTGTTTATAGCAAATATTGTACACTGACCTGTTTATAGTTTTGTGTTCATGAATAGATGTAGATGCTGTACTATGGGGGGGGGGGGGACCAGAAGAAATGCAGTTCTTGTAGTCTGGTTTCGTGACCAAGGCAAAATAGGGCAATGTACAGACGTCCTGGAATTGTCAGGTCAAGAGACCAGACGAGCTGGCTTGCACCTGTTCACGGATGTGTAACTGATTGCAAAAAAAAATGTGAACTAACTAAATTTGGTAAACTGCAGGGAGGGGGGGGGGGCAGTATTTGAAAAAAAGGTCATTTTTTTCCAATGACGGTTGGCCGACCATTGTTGGATATCAATACAAAAATTCCGCTTTACTTGTTCTTGGAAATGACAGTACACTAGGTGCCGTGATTTCACAAGATGGTTGAGACTATATTAATACAGTCAAGTAAGGTATTTCATAATAATTTTTTTTTATATATTTTTTTTAATGTTTGCAAATGTTGTACATTGTACATGTACAATGTATGCAAGCGCTAATGTGATGCGAACAATACAGCCCAAGTTAAAGAATTACCGAAAAACCCTTGAATTCTTCAGTTGCGTGGATGACACGAGTGCGGTAGTTTGCGTGCTGAGTCACCCCATGCCCAGGGGGTTTCAAGTCTTGAAATGACCCTCATGGATGTGACAAGAGGCGCGACCGTACCACGCTCATCTTGATTGAATATTATCATACGCTGGCCCAAATGTCCCCATGAATGAATCAATTTGCTTGCATGTCCCCATGCAGGATGTATCAAATTGTGCTGCCTCCTGCCGTGAAGGACTGAAAGTTGTTCACAGTTCAAGGCAATTTTCATCCTTTTTGATTTCCACCGTGAAATCAAACTTATAAAATTTTGCTTGCTCTGCGGATGAAACATTGTAGGAAGGAGTATTCAGTATTAAAGAATCGCTCACAGTATTACTTCAAATCTGTTCCAAGTTCCGTAGTGCTGCACATACATGACATATGACATTTTAAAATTAATTTTGTGTTCGATTATTGGATTCAAATGAATATTGAATACTCCAAAAATGTGCTGATCAAGTTCTGCACGCGCCAGCCTAAATTGCATGCCCCAGTTGGCAATTTTGCATGTGTCGGTCACGAAACTTCACGCGCTGGTTCCAGTACAGTATGCGTGCACAGTGAACCAGTTCGCGCTGGATGACATAATACCAGTGAAGGTTTTGCAGTATTCGGAACGGATGACAGATAAACAGGCGGGGAGCGAGGCCGGAAAATATGTCAGCCACCCGTTCGCAGCGAGTGAGGCCGGAAATTTGAGTGTGCTGCCCGAGGGTGATGGCTTCAACCCGCCTGGCTTGAGGTCGAGTGAAAAGTAATTCCGCGCCTCGTTTCATTTTGGGGAAAATGTTCCAGGTGTGAACTGGTTAAACAGCATTGATTTGGATCTGCGTATGGCTGTCTAAACAGCCATACATGGTACGTGATGGATGATTGACTGAGAGGGGCATACATGTATGTGGTGGATGGGGTACATGCATGTACATGCACGTACGGTATGGAACCTGTAGCAGTGACAGTTGTTTATTTTTGGCATCAGAAGACTGCTCCTCTAAGCCAAATTCTGTCCTTTGTTGCTCGGCCATTTTCCAGGATGTCACGTGCAGTACAAATTTACTTTACTATCCACCCTACCCTTGAAAGAATGTATAGGAAAGGAATGGCGAAAAGATGAATGAACCTTTAAAGCATTGTTCTGTGTTATGTAACGCAAGGTATTCGAGATCAGGATCATTTGGGATAAGGACTGTCTGGCTAATCCGTGCTGAAAGGGGGAGAACAACTGGGAAGAAGGCCAGTTTGAGTTGCTCGCAAAGAAAGTGTCATGTAAATTGACACCTCAAGGATTGTTTTGTATGTGTGTACATCATCAGTGGCCCTCACAAGGATCACACCTGTATGCATATATTGTCTTCAGTGAGGACAAATTGTAAGTTTAGGGCTACACATAGCTATGTATTTTGTGCTTTCTATCCCCAAATTAGGAGTTTTACATGTACAGTGCATTGGGTAGGCAAGGCATCTGTTCACAGTATGTACAGCTGTAGATTTAGAATTTTCTACAGCCTGTCAACAAGCCATTCTTGCTACATGTGGTGTTGACTGAGGCCCAGTATGGCAATTGAGGATCTATAGTGTACAAGGCCCAGAATTTAAAGACACTATACAATGTATCATCCTTCCACTTCCTCCAACTTCTGCCTCCCAAACAATCCTCAGCAGCCCTTATAGTTATCCTTGACCAATCCTTATTGTTGTCCACATTTCAAGAGTTCATTTAAATTGGCCCCTGAATCATGAATGGCTCTCTCATCAGAATGACTCTCTCGTACTACAGTGAATGCTTTTGCCATCAGCCCACTTCACTGTTCCAAAATTGGTCTCCCACTGAGCTGCCATTCAGGCTAGTTTGTTAATGGAATGCGCGTGGATGAAAAGGATGCACATTGTGTGTGCCAAATGATATGTTTCACACTGTGTAGAAAATCAATTGTGAAGCTTCATTTAACTTGAAGATCTAACTACCGTATAGTGCTGTAGCTGCTTAGCAGAAAATATTGTCAGTTTATTTTACAACCTTGTCCTAAGGATTTACAACATTATCCTAAGGATTTACAACATTGTCCTTCGGATAATTTACAACATTGTCCTAAGGATTTACAACATTGTCCTAAGGATTTACAACATTGTCCTAAGGATTTACAACATTGTCCTATGGATTTACAACATTGTCCTAAGGATTTACAACATTGTCCTATGGATTTACAACATTGTCCTAAGGATTTACAACATTGTCCTTCGGATAATTTACAACATTGTCCTAAGGATTTACAACATTGTCCTATGGATTTACAACATTGTCCTAAGGATTTACAACATTGTCCTATGGATTTACAACATTGTCCTAAGGATTTACAACATTGTCCTTCGGATAATTTACAACATTGTCCTAAGGATTTACAACATTGTCCTAAGGATTTACAACATTGTCCTAAGGATTTACAACATTGTCCTATGGATTTACAACATTGTCCTAAGGATTTACAACATTGTCCTATGGATTTACAACATTGTCCTAAGGATTTACAACATTGTCCTTCGGATAATTTACAACATTGTCCTAAGGATTTACAACATTGTCCTATGGATTTACAACATTGTCCTAAGGATTTACAACATTGTCCTATGGATTTACAACATTGTCCTAAGGATTTACAACATTGTCCTTCGGATAATTTACAACATTGTCCTAAGGATTTACAACATTGTCCTATGGATTTACAACATTGTCCTAAGGATTTACAACATTGTCCTATGGATTTACAACATTGTCCTATGGATTTACAACATTGTCTTTACGATTTAAACGGATGTAGACAGTGGTCCAAAATCAGAGGCAGATTTCTCAAAATTGTGAAGACATGTTAAAATGCGTCTACAGCCAGGTACACATAGAACCTTTCTACCTGGGTTTTACTGCAGCATGAGTCATGGAGAAACAAAATCCATCACCCATGCGTAGCCTTTAGGCCAACTGTGAACTACCCCGCATTTGCCAAAAGCCAATTTCTGATCATGGTTTCAGTTAATAAATTCAAAGGCCACACGAACCCTGTAACATACATGTATGCAATGTACCGTATACCATGTATACATACATGTACATGTGTTTGCTGGTACGTGCATACGCAGTGAATGTTATGTTGCAAGATCTGAATAGTGAATGTGATACTGCCTATGCAAACAAGTAATGGCTTTTTTCAGCAATTTTGTACTGAATCATTATGTTTGTAACAAATACTTCCACCAAACGTACATTATATGTGGATTACAGATTAAGAAAATTCTAGGCCAACTTGCCTAGGGCTTTTAATAGGGAGTTAAAAAAACATGAACAGTATGAATGAACACGATGAATGGGTTGAATACAGTACGGTAGTACAATGCAGTGCACCAGAATAGTCAATTGAAACTTGGGTTTTACTCCGCTGTTCCTGTGCTATGGTAGCTGTCTGTAAAGACAGAAAAGGTCAATTTCAGTCTCCTTTTTATTAAAAAAAAAGGACAGGGGAGAAAGCATTTAGGCTAGTTCACATGTAAACCAATTTGACATGTAAAAACGCATCTACCTAGCAAAAAAAAATACTTGCTGACATCACATACTTTTATATGACTTTTCATCACAAAATGAGCTTAAAGTAAGAGTTTGTCAAGATTAAAATGTGTATTCGTATGATTCTGTAGAACAAGAGCTTTCTAATAGTATACACAATATATTGTTTAGGGGTACTGAGTTCAGTAACGGAAATATAGACTAACAACTTACCGGTACTTGAAGCTGCAAAACTAATTCTTGAAAAAAAAATGTGAAAATCCTGAAGTCATGTTAAAGTGAATGAACAGTCAACTGTTAGGGAAGAAACAGGATTTAAAGGTGTTTGCCAAAACAACTAAATTGGAGAAAGGTAAAACAGGATTTGGGCAATTTCACCGTCACTCACGTCACATTTATATGCCATGAGGCTACTTTGACCTCCCAGTGCTTCAAAAGTATTTGATCAAGCTGAATCAAACCAGGCATACAACAACCTTGGGGTCAGGGGTACTCAAACATGGACAGAAAAATTCAATCCACTCATTCACTTTTTGAAACATGTGTTTTGTTAGTCGTCACTCACGTTACAAAAAAAAAGGACATGGAAAATTGTCCTGCAATTTTGTTGTTACAGTCTCCTAAAACTGTAGTCTGCAACACAGTAACATTGTTTTACCTTTCATTCAACCAATAGTTGAAGATATAAAAACCCATTATGAATCAAATAGGCCTAAGTGTGTATTTTAGATGCAAGACGCATGAAATTACAGGGAGGTACCGTCACTCACATTACGTCACTCACGTTACTTCCTCTTCATGGTTTCTAACACGGCATAAAATCTGAGTTTGATGAACTGCAGCATTATAATGAAACTCTTTTCTTATTTTACATGTATATGAACCTTTCTCTTTGCCTTTAAAAGCACAACAACTCTCAATACCAGTCTCATTTTGCATGTTAAAACAAAGTGTTAAAATGACTACCCAAATTTTTTTACCCAAACTCACACTTAACCATGTTAACTACATGTACATTCCATATCATCGGCACACCACTCAAATGAAAGATCTTGTTGTCCCTTTTAATTTGACACCACATTTGATGTTGTGATGCTTGTAGTTTGGAAGATTTCATACAGTTTCCACTCTTCAGCCTTGTCCAGTTTATCGAGGAATTGCCCATTTACAGATTTACATACATGTAGGCTCACCTGAAAACCAAAAATCAATCTCCCCTCAAACCGTTGGCTTCGTCCCATTGTAATGTAAAATTGTAGTTTCCAACTGTAAGCTCATTTTGTGGTGACTGGTGACAGGTTACGTAGTGCTGATCCATGTTTATTCTCTTTTGCGCCAAAATGAAACTTTATTTGTAGCCATGAAGTTGCTCTTACTGAGTTAATTTCACGTTTCACCCTGAGAAAAACATTATTTTAAAAACAAATTGTTATTTTTCTAGCAGGGGAGTCAGTTTTGCGTAGCGGTACTTCCCTTTGCCTCAACCGCTGAGACCGGGGTTCGATGCCTGTCTCGGCCAATATTGGGTTTGGTTTTCAGTCCCTATAGATTCCCAAGGGTACATGCGTTCTTCTAAAAGTGTAATTGCTTCACATTGTCTAATCTTTTGGCCCCATGGGAGACCAGTGGATTCTACAGAATGGGCTTAGCAGTTAAAATACGAATTAATTAATTAGCAATACGAAAGCTTTTTACTTTTGAATGAGACATCAATCCAAAAACATCAGCCAACGTTTAGTTATGGAATATTTACTTTCAAACAAATTTTGATACAAAACAACCCAATGTTGTGTATTTTCAGAGGGGTAAAAATGTACCCAAAAAAAATTTAAAAAAAATTATAAATAAATTATTGAAGGAAAAAAATTGAAAAAGTTCAAAACAACTGAAAAACAATGTTGAGCAAACTGTATTCTACTGTTTAGCACGACATTTGCAGGTGTTTCTAAATGAAACACATTCCTGTTTTTTCAACAGTACGTTCATGACATTCCGTAAATATTGGAGTGTTTGCATTTCTATAGATATGTCTGTGCAGAGATTTATAGGATTCCACACTTGGCCTCTTGACCTGGAAGCGGAGTGGCATTTTGTAAACATTGACAGTGATAAACCTGTCTACTAAAGAAATGATTGATGATCTTGTATGTTACATTTAAGCTAGTTTAGGTGGAAATATAGACGAATTCAGGCAAGTTACGTGTACAATGTATCACTGGATCCTTATAAGGCCAAAGCATTGTGCTAGTGTTCAGGTAGCACTGTGCACAATGCTTTCGCCATAATCCAGTTGCTTTGTGTCAAAACATACACAGTTGTTTTTCCATGGAAGGGGCCTCAAGTGTATGAACTTATGTACAGTAATTGCGTGCCTGGATTCACGCAGCAGAATCACCGTTGTACAATTATTTGTGTATAATCTTTGTATCTCCAGCACCCGATTTCACGAAGCGCTGCGACGCGTCGCAACTCAAGTTACGACGTATCTTCCATTTCACTAAAGTTGCGATGTGTTGAACGCGTCGTAAGTTCCTTGACAACGGCTTAAAACACGTCGCAAGTTACGACGTGTCTACTGGTCATCGCAAAATAAGAAGAGTCATTTCTAAGCCAGTTTTATGCCACAAACATTACATTAACGAAATTATAATACCAAGGCAATGTGTGTAAAGTTGTAAATTCATTGAATAATTATGAATTAGACCGGAATATTGCAGTTGAAATTTCAAAGTAACTATACAGTCCACTGAGAGCTCGTTTTCCTTTAAAATTGTATCGCACGGCCGCCATTTTGTCCTACATTTTAACAAATTTCGAGCGGAGATCCGACGACTCTTTGTTGAATACCAGACGACTATTTACTGTATGCTGACTTAATACATAAAACAGTCACCGAATTGTGCTATAAATACACCCACGACGCGTCGCACTTACGACGCGTTTTGTGAAATGGATCGCAGGACGCGTCGTAGCTGCGACGCATCGTAGGGATACGATGCGTCGCAGCGCTGCAATGCATCGTAAGTTGCGATGAAATCGGGTGCTGGATTCATGCAGCAGAATCACCGTTGTATATTTGTATTTTTTATATCTTTGTATCTCCTGCTCTGCCCCAAAAAGTTGGAACTTAAAACTCATAGAGACCTTATGTTTATGTGTAATGGCAGAGCAAAATGGCAATTCGGGCGATTCACAGTGCAGTGCGCCACCAAGAGTTGGCCATGGAGAGTCAACTTTTCAAAATAACGGTCGACAAAATATGGCCCAAAAAAAGGCATTTGAATGAGTGTCAGTAGATACTTGCGGTAATTTGTTATACACTGGGGCATAGCGTTCTTCCGCCTTACCAAAAATCACCATAGTGATACAAAGAAAAGAAAAGGGCAAACGTGTACAAATCAAACGCTTACGAAACTACTGACTGGAAAAAAAACGAACAATTTCAAATGTCCCGCTTTGCAAATTTGTCGACCATCTCCCACAATGCACTGGGAAAAATGAACTCTCCGTGGCAAACTATTGGTGGCGCTCTGCATTGTGAATCACCCGAATTGATGGTTTTGTATCGTTGGGGTAGGCATGAGTAAATCTTTTGTGCATGCATAGATTAAAACAACACCCTAATATGTTAGAGACACGTACCGGGGTACACATTGTTGCAGAGGGCTGCACTATTAACAGAGCTACATGTACATGTGTATTGTATGGATGTAGAGACATTATTTTCAGCGCACAGGTATGACTTTTGGCTGAACAAAATTTACTGTGTGGCTATGCGGGTGTATTATCTTTCAATAATCAACCATTTCATTATCCTTTATTAATGAAAACTGCCTTGCCCAGCGTGCATATTGTACACACATACATACGTACGTGTACATATATGTACGTACGTTTTACACTGTACATGTACATGTACATGTACAATGTACATGTATGCATGACTTGGCAGGAACATGTATTCAGGGAGTCGATGCATAGTGTTTATAGATATCTTCAAGCAAACTTAAATCGTCGATGCTGAAATTATTCAATCCATGGTAACAAACCTTGCTACATTATCCCATGTTGCGCAGTCCATATACCGCACTCCGTGCATATTACTGCATGCATACATGTATGTACTACATGTACGTATAACAGCTGACAAGTTCATGTACATGTACACTGTACAGTGTGCAGCTTTTATCTATAATACACCTCGTGTGCTTGACGATGAATTCTTTATCCCACTTGCGCTCGTGGAACAAGGAAAATGTAGTGCATCTGCATCCCACATACACGTACCACAAGGCGGAACAGAAAACAGACACACTTCATCAGAACGAAGTCTTGTTAAGACCAGAAAATCAGGCCTACTTACTTTTATAATATATATAAGATAATTATTATATATATATAATTTTTGTCGGTAACCAAGATCAAAGCAAACATTCCTGGGTTAACATTTAAGATGTTTACCTTTTCTTTTTACCCATTTACTGCTTTGCGAGTAAAATCCATAATGTTTGCCTTGACATATTTCACCTTTGCCCTACAACTACACGAAACTGTTGGCCAGCAAGCTAGGACACACCCACATGATATATGAAACTACATAATCTCCATGTGTAAACATGGTAAATGATAAATTATATACACGTTCATGTACATGTACATGTATGGTACATGTACATTAATACAAATTCATCATGCATATGCATGGAGTAAATGATTCACCATAGTGCAGTCAGTCATTTGATGTCGCCATAAAACTGTATTGATTTCCTATTCTGGCAGATTGAAATGGACACGTACGTTTCCAGCTCGTGTTGTTTGTTTATGAGAGTATTATTTACCGGTTTACAGTTCCCATTCTGAAGCTTGATTTTACAATTTTAAAGGTTAGTGCAGCCTTCATACCGGTACATGTATGATGTAGGCGTACAATTTACCGGTACTACATGTACATGTACTGACCAACTTTTTATTTTGTGTGTACATGGCATGTACATTTCATGGCATGTATTTCAAAAACATGCATGTCATGCATGTTTTTAAAATAAAACATTTAACTTTTGCAAGGGTGTGCACATGAATTTGTACATATTTACAATATTTGTGTACTGATTGGCACGAGCTTGTGACAGAATTTTGTTAACAACTTGCACATACAGATGTACTGTATGTAAGTTAGTGCAAGCTAATTTCGGCCCTTAAAGGGAATGTACAACATTGCTTTTGCTGCAATTTTCAGTAGAAGGTGGATTTGGGGGATTAGAGTGTTATACAATGTAGCAAATATTGTTCAACTGACTTGTTTCACATTTTGGGCTTGAGGATGCTGGAAAAACCAAGAAAAACAATGTTTTTGTAGTCTGGTTCCCTGACCCCACTTAAGATGAAACAGAGCAGTTTTTAAACTGTGGGGAATTGTAAGGTCAGAGAATCAGTCTAGCAGGCTAAGTACCGTTCACAGGTGTGTACCTCAATTGCAAAGAAAATGATGTAAAACTAATTATGAAAAAACAGCTTTTGAAAAAAAACCCAGTTTTCTCCAACGCTGGTCGGCCGACCAATGTTGGAAAAATACCAGTTCTCTTGAAAATGTCAGCACACCAGGAGCCACGATTTTACAGGGTGCTTTTAGAATGTCATTCCTTAAACATTCAGTAAGATATTTCGTGATAATTTGATCATTTCATTTTTTGATGTTTGCAAATGTTGTGTCCGTATTCCCTCTAATCAAGACAGTATGCCTACATGTTCTTTCAGTGTTGGTTTATTTACATTGTACATTCATGGATGTGTCCGTGCATTTTTTCAGTGGGTGTGGCAGTGGCTGTGTTAATTTTTCAGATAATTGTAATAGACATGCTCAGTCATGTCAGTACTTGTGCAAACTTAAGTTGCGCACACCTAAATTTAATTGGGCTCTGTAGAAATTGTTCTTGAAGTTAAGCACAAGTACCAAACAGGAAATTCAGTTTGGGCAGGTGGACGTGGAAAAGTCCATTTGTATTCAAACTGGCTTACGCTTACATGCATTGCCGGCATACATGTACGGTACATCAGCCATTTTGTGGCTTTTATTGAACAGTGTTCTACAACATTCTTGCAATAAGAGTTATGACATTGTATGGTAATTCTCTCATCATTTACACAGGGTCGTTTTCATCTTAATCTGCAGGGACATTAACCTGGTCCAATGAGGCTCTCCTCTCCACCATCATGAGCCAGACAGCTGGCAAGTCGGACTCTGCGGCCGGCTGGTCAGAGATCCAGGACCTCCTGCAGCAGACCCAGCAGGAGAATACCTCCATGAGGCAGCAGCTGGACACGCTGCGCCAGGAGAACCGCATCCTCAAGGACCGCATCAAGACCCACGAGCTGGAGACGCTGGATTCCAAGACCGACAATGAGAAGGCCATGCTACTCAGGCTGGAAGGCTCCGCCAGCGGCGATGACCGCTCCCATCACACTGACGAAGACCTGGACGATACCACCAACTCCTTCGTCATCGCTGATTCTAATGGAGACCAGATACTTCCCGGGTTTCCCTCCTCATCTTCAGAGGGATCCATGGTACCAGAGGAGCCCCCTAATATCTCTGAGAGCAACTGGGAGATCCTGAGTAGCGAGGGCGAGGGCTCGGTGGCCTGTTTGCAAGACCGCATCCACCAGATGGAAGAAAACCACTATACGGTGAATGAAGAGCTCCAGGCCACCCTCCAGGAACTCACAGACCTCCAAGATAATGTGAACGAGCTAAATTATGAGAACGAAAAACTCACTGAAGAAAAGAGTGTCATTATTGAAGCATTGTACAGACAACTAGAGAAGGTGGAGCATCTCAAGAGCTACTTGGAGTCTTTGAAGGGTCGTCTAGAAGAAAGCAGAGTCGATATTGAACTGGATGACCTCGATGACACTTTCAATACAGCTTTCACAGATATCTCTTTACAAAGTTTGGACCTGACGGAAGCTTGCACAAGCATGGCCCCAAGCTTAGGGGACAGAAAAAGGCTGTCAGAGATTCTAAGCGAACATCGGAAGGAGAGCCAGTCAGAGATAGCAAAGCTGAAGGAGAAGATACGTGAGATGGAACAGTCCTTGGACAACGCCCTAGTAGAAATGGAACAGCAGTCTCAGGAACTAACCGTGGCCAAGGGGAAGCTGTCAAGCACAGAGGTGGAACTGGAGAGGACCCAGGTCATGATGGAGGAGGAACGATCCCGCCTGACGGACATGCTGCAAAATCAGGATCCTGAAGGTAAGCTTAATCTGGTCAACCTGATGGACCAAGCAAAGCAGGAGAAGGAAGCCCTGGAGCAGCGCGGCGCCATCCTCCAGCGGGCCTTGCAGGAGAGTCAGCAGCACGCTGCCAAGCAGCAACTGGAGATAGAGGAGTCAGATCAGGACTTTGAAGCAGCCAGAGAGCACATTGAGAGAGAGGTCAAACAGATTCATGAACGCATCCAGGAGATAGAGGGCGAGAAGCACGAGCTGGAGACAGAAGTCATCAATCTGAAGGAGACTGTCCTGGAGCTGGAAGAAGCTCGAGAGCGGCATGAGGCTGACAAAGTCAAACACCTCACCACCATTGCTGATCTCAACCAAGCTGTGCAGACCCTCCGGAAAGAAAAACATGACCATCATAAGGAGCTGACCGACCTAAAACGGGTCAGCGCGCGGGATGCCGAAGAGTGGATCCAGTTTCAGAAAGACTTGCAGTATGCCGTAGTCATTGCCAATGACTACCGAAGTGAGGCTTTGACTGAGGTCGAGCAGCTGCAGAAGGACAAAGAGGAACTCATGGGGAAGATTAAAAGTCTGAATGCTGAAGTGGAGCGGCTGCGGAAACTTGAGAGGAAGAACACAGCTCCCAATCTGAGTCCTATTCACTTGAAGCCCACCTCAACCGAAACCGAAATCCGACAACGGATGCATGCGTATATGAAGTCGGACTCCGATATCGTTGGAAGCCGGGCAACAAGAAAGGCCAACTCCACTAACACCCAGCTGTCCGTGAAGAGCCTCATCAAATCGATTGAGACAGCAGCAGCAGAAGACACACCAAAGGTCCCCCAGAGTCCTACATTAGTGTCTCCTGTGAACACCTCCTTCTCCCAACCGCTCCTATGCAGACGGAACACCACCACTGCCTCGACGAAACCCTTTGACTCCAAACCGGCATTCACACGTCGCAACACCACCACGTCCATGATTTCCACCGACACCAAGAGCTCTATCACATATCCTGTCCGTGCTGCCGATGACTTGAAGCTGCCCAAGGAGCCTCTGCGTCCACTGTTTGGCCAGGACACGCCCGTCCGGTCACCGACCAGCAGGTCACCTGGGGCCACTCGCACTGACGCCAGGCAAACTATCGGAGATGCTCTCTTCAGGACTGCCGACTTCCGTCCCCGTAAAAGTGGCAGTCCGACAACTCCTGCGGCACGGGACTCACCGGATAGTAAGACATCAGGAAGTCAAAGCAATCCAAGGAGAACAAGGTAGGCTGCAGTAAGGTGATATTTGATCAAATTATAGGTTTTGCCCTTCACCGACGTTTAAACACTGTATACTCAGTGTGTTACCTCCCGAGTGAAAGTTGGAAAAAAATCACTCGGGTGATATTTGATATTGGGATTTAATTGTTTTGTCCACTTTCTCCATAGCTTACAATATCTGGTGCTGCGACTAATGAAAAGGACTTTTTATTGCAAAATGACGGCGTGTGCTCATCGATTCACATGCTTCAGTCAAGTCCCGTGCAGTATTGGCACAATGTGTGCCAGTGTTGAATTGAATGTGCTCAATCCTGTAATATTTTTAATTTGAGTTAGTGTAGCTGAGTTGGTGTTGAAGTGCCCTCAGCAAACAGAAGTTTTTAGCACCTTTTTCTCTACTAAATAGGCACATTTTATTTTAAATGTTATTTTTAAATTAATTTGTTAAAACCAAAAAAAAAAATATCAAATTGTCCAAAAGGTTGGATAACCTTCATAAAACTCACCAGGCTTCAGTAAAACCCTTTTAAAATCATTTTTCTCCTTCGCTGTTGATTTTGTGGACAGTGATTCTGAGAAGAAAGACCCCCTGTCTGCTCTGGTCAAGTCCGGAGGTGGAGGATCCAAGAGGAACGCACTGCTGAAATGGTGCCAGGCCAAGACGGCAGGATTCAAGGTAGTGTCCAGGCATTTTTGCTAGGTTGCAACCTCAATCCTGCAAAATCCTCCGACTGCCTTCATGTAAAAATTGCATACAGCCTCAATCCTCCAAAATCATCTATTAATTGTGGTCCTTGGAGGGGTGACCACTGCCTCAATCTTGCAAAATCCTCCAGCAGTTACTGTCAATGTGTTGAGGCAGAGCCAATGACATCCTGGAGCAGTGTGGAGGATTTCAAGTATAGTCTAGGCCTAAATTTATGCACGGCTGCATGTTCCAATAGTGTGCCTCAAAGTGTGAATGCATGCATGTCAGACTTTTGTTTGATATTTGGTTTTGCAAAAACTGTGATAGGTCAAAATGTCATGGGGAGGGGGCTAATTGGTCAGTATGTTTTGATTGCAAACACGCAGTTGACGCACTTCAGGTAGCTTTGCAAAATTCGAAAGGGTCACTTGTGGATATTTTGAACAGTTCAGCAAGAATGGTGTTGAACTTTGGGCTTGAGTCTTTCATACCCTGCTGAGGTGGTGCTCAGTCAATGCAGCATTCAGCAATGTAGAATAGGTCTCTCTCAAATGACGTCACTTCCTACAGATTGTCACGTGCATCGGCAATTTGGTCGTCAAATTTTTGTAACGCACATCGGCTGCGCCGTTTTTCGAAGGAAGTTCAAGCAACATGCACGCGTGTTTAGAACATTTTGCACACCGCATGCACACGCATCTGATGGCGTTGAACACGCAGTTGTAATTTTCCTATGACAATGGCTGTCTATGAGAGGGGTCTATAAACGATAGAATCAAAGTTGGAACAATGTTCATGATAGTGTTAATTATGGTACAGTTTGTGCTACAATACTTTGGAAAATATGGTTGCGAATAGTTAATTTGGTTATCAAGAGAATATTTGTCATGTCTATTATTTGTTGACAGTACATGTATGTCACAAATTGAATATTGCTTATTGTGGTTAAAAAGATCCTAAAATACATCTATTATTTTTCTGTTTCTTCTTTTGCCCTCACTAGAATATCGACATCACCAACTTCAGTAGCAGCTGGAATGATGGCCTGGGATTCTGTGCCATCATACACAGCTACATGCCCAGCAAGATCCCGATGCATGAACTGAACAGCCAAGACAAGGTGAGTAAAGTCTGTCACGAGCCAACATGGCCCATCGGGCCGGCGTTATCTCCCGTTTCCTTGGCATGAAATAACTGGGAATATTTCTATCCCCCCTGGATGGGATGCTGGTCCATCGCAGGTTACTCCCTAGCTAATGCCGGTACCAATACTCCTGGGTGGAGAGAGGCGAGTGGGGGTTAAGTGGCTTGCCCAAGGACACAACATATAGCCGGCAGCTGGATTCGAACCCCTAACATTCTGATCATGAGTCATGAACCCTGACCACTTGGCCCAAGACAAGATAGTGTAGAGAAAATAGTGTAGGAGTGAGCATATGTATAAACAGGCACACGTCACATTTGGTAAAAATGTGAAAGCTCGTCAGTCAGGGGTAATAATACATTATGGGTTTTTGATCCTCTGGTAAAAGTGCTATAGATCCTATTATGCCTCTTTTCCTCATATCTCGTTTGTCGTTTCCCCAATTCGATGTAAGGCCAATAAAAAAGTTTCTGGTGTGCGCGCGCGTCGCCGTAGCCATGCGCGTCGGCAAAATGAAAAAGTCTTTTTTTTCAGTGAAAGATGATGTCTCAAAACCGCCAAACTCACTGGTTTGACTGGAATCCTGCTGCTGCACAATTAAACGTGTTTTAAGATGGGGTTACAATCGAGTATAAGTTTTATGTGGCCTCTCTGGACTCCCATATATTTGCACTAAGTTTAGTCGGGCACCATTTGCAGTCATCAGTCGACATTTGAAGAAGAAAAAACGTAGGGAAAAAAAAAAAAAAGCCGCGTCGCCGCACCACTTTTGGGGCAAGCTCCATACCAGAAACCAGAGACTTTTTTTTGGCCTAAGCTGCGAAACCATTTAATGTTATTGACAATTTAGTATTTAAAGTAGTGTGATATGGTAAATTCCATTTTCTCTTGTTTACAGAGGCGTAACTTCACACTGGCATTCCAAGCTGCCGAGAGGTTGGGTATATCGTCCATTCTGGTAAGTTCTTCCTTGGAGTGATTTCTTTTCAGTTGGTTGGCTTTGTGTTTTGGTAATCTCTTTTCACACCACAGGATTGTCATCTGTAATGTCAGGTTAAATTGAAAATGACTTTTTGGTTTTTTTTGTGAGAAATGCTTCCAAAGGACCTATTCACACTGGGCATGGATTCAGTTGCGCTCCCAGGTTTGGTTTTTCTTGGGGGGGGGGCTCACAAATGTTTTTTTAATTTGTTTTTAGAAGTTTGAATTTTGTCAAAAAATGTTGCCAAAAAATTTTGGCCGCAAAAAATATTTTTACCTTTTGGGGGGGGGGGGGGGGGGGGGAATGGACTATTTTGATGTTGGTGGCGCCATTTACACCCCAATTATTCTACTCAAAAATAGACCACATACATATCACCATGGTCAAATCGTGGGACTAAAAAAATATTTTGAACCCCCCCCCCCCCAAAAAAATTGACAACCTCTTTGGGGGTCAAAACCCCCCCCAGCTCTGTCCAAAATTTTTTTCTTCCATACAAATTCCAAAAAAAGTTTACGGAGGCCAAGTGTCCAGAGAAAAAAACCTGTGTACATTTTCAGAATTTTTTGCTGATGAAAACCCCCCCCCCCTGTGAACATTTCTGGATCCGTCCCTTGGGGGGTTCTAGAGCCCCCCCCCCCCCCCCCCGGGTGCTCAACTGCATGGATTCAGCCTTGATGCCCACATGAGATGATCCCATAAAGGTTTTTGCTTTCAGCTCTCCTTCCCCCCCCCCCCCAAAAAAAAATTCAAAACCTTTTGAAACCTCCATAGATGCATAAATGTATACAGGAATAGATACATACAAGGCTGCTGTACACACTGCTCACTAAACCGGGATTACCTGTGGCCGATATAAGTTTACGACAAACCACCATCCTGAATTTGATTATTTATTTATAGGCGGTGCATCGGAATCGGGTACCTGATTACCAGACAGCTGATGTCAGGAATCGGGTACCCGTAAACAACTATACAGGGTGTTTCAATAAAAAGGAATCCCAACTTTGAAGAACCAGTATGGACAGACTAAATGTTTACTGACTATAAAACTGGTATCATCTGAAAGCGTAATCTCTATGCTTTTCAATGATACCTTGTTTACATTTCCAGGGTCATGCATCACTGAGCGCCATTGTCATTTTGATGCAAAATTGCAGTTCGTTCACTTTCATATCAAACACAATAGGCATGGTGTGCATGAGAGTAAGTATTCAAGAAGAAGACACGAGTGCATAAAAAGAACCAAAAGACCAAGTCAAGTTGGTTTCAAAACTGGATTTTATTGTTTGTCATGAATTTTCTCGTTTTGACCAAGCCACGTTCAAAACAATGTGCCATTTTCCCGAGGATTAACATTCAAGCCATTTCACAGACATTTCCGTAGCAATAGGCACACAATGCCCAGTGGTTTTTTTTATGAAAGTGAACCAACTGCATTTTTACATCTAATTTTCAAGACAACGATACTCAGTGATGCATGACTCAGAAAACCTAAAGACGGTATCATTGAAAAGCATAGAGATTACACTTTCAGATGATACCAGTTTTATAGCCAGTAAACATATCGTCTGTCCATACTCATTCTTTGTAGTTCGGTTTCCTTTTTTTTTGAAACACCCTGTACAGGTAACTTCTCAGACAATGAAAAAGAAAGGTTTTGAATGTCATTTGTGGGGAATTTTCAAGATGAAAACCAGGCTACATGGAGAAACGATACAGATGGTCACGTTTATGACGCCCGTGAAAGTTGCAGTTTTCACCAAAACGCTACAAAGTTCACTGTACAACACATGAATTGCTGCACTGGCACACCGATGTGGTAGTATTATCGCACAGACCTTTATGAACAATCTGAACAGTAACTTCCAAGATTTGAACTTTGAGGTTGGGTTTCTTTAATGGATACTACCTGTATTTTTTTTCAATCGGTTTCCCGGTTCCCGTAAATGCACCGGTTCCCTAAATTCACACACCTAATCATTTAGCCTTCTCAAAAGACACTGCAAGGACCACATTGTTAACATCTTTTTGTAAAAAAAAGAAGAAAAAAAAGTAAAGGGGGGTTGAACCTGTGTTCACAGGAATGGAGTGCCTATCTCTCTTTCGAAGCAATTGGACCAGACTCGAGTCTATGAAATGCTGCTGTGGGGGGATTGCCACACCTCCTCCACAGCGAGTCTGTTACCTTCCCAGCATTGAATAATGCCGGTACCCAATAAAACACCTAGGTTGAGAGGAGTTATTGAGGTAAAGCGCCTTACTCAAGAGCACAACAGGAATGGCCACGGCTGGGCTCGAACCCACAATCTAACGATCATGAATCCTGTGCCCTGCTGCTAGACAACACGCGACCACATTGTTAACCTCTTTTTGTTAAAATTTGTAAAACCTTTTTTTTTTTGCCCCCCTGATCGAATCACAGGATATTGATGACATGGTGAAGATGGAACGACCGGACTGGCAGTCCGTCATGACCTACGTCACCTCACTCTACAAGCATTTTGAGACGTAGTAAACATTCCCTCCAAGTTACTATGTCACGTTATATATGACTTGAAGCTTGGCATGGCGGATGAGATAAATTATAAAGTTTGTGGGTAACACCATGTGGAAAGATATCTCTTCTTGAAAGAAGAAGAAGAGATATCTTTCCTCCTGAGGACGGACAGAGCACACCGTCCGAAACGTCGAGTTCTACACTCAACCAACCGGTTCTTTTCAGAACCACACTTCTTCCAAGAAGAGATATCTTTCCACATGGTGTTACCCGTAAACTTTATAGCTTACTATTTCACGTAATCTTTAAAACAGGGTTGAAAGGTATCGGCTTTTAAAGCAGCACATTCTAATGGCAATGCATGCAAGTTGCAACATTCCAAGTCAATATGTATTCAAGCATATATGCTAAAAGGTATTCCCTTATAATGCATGTGTAACCATCACATTAACATAATATCTGCATTATTGTCACATCATTTGTTCTTGTTTGGCATAGCCTGTTTGGTAAACATACATGTATTACTGATTATTTTTTATATCAGGCTTTCCCAGTGGTAAAGAAAAGATATCAGCGTATTGTATGCTTTCGTAAAATGTACCCAGATGACTGCAATATTATGTCAGTAAAAGAACCCAGATGGGGACATATTATGCCTCATCCGGGCATTTTAGTAAATTTCGCAGGTTCCCGCACAATCAAGAGTGAAGAAACTCACAGTTGCCAACCAGTCAACAGAGCGCCGCGCACGTTACCGTCGCAAGCAGACGCAGCACGCTGCAGGGTATATGCGCACTGTTGTCAACAACCACAATGGCAGCTTAGAGCAGCGCAAAGTATTTTCGGTAAGCGAAGAATATTTAACAAAATTTGAGAAATAAGGAAATTTGAGAAATAAAGACATTTATTCATTTGCGGATCAAGTCAGCCTGATATAAATAATAATAATAATATTGGATGGCTGATACAAGAATATATTACACTCACTATAACAATATTGCACTCGTCTTTGACTCGTGCAATACTGTTATTGTTAAAGCTCATGCAATATGATCTTGTATCCCCTCGAAAGCCTTCCAATATTATATAACTATGTGTAGCTGTTAAAGACCATTTATGCCAAAGGCATTTTCTATGTGTATAATTACAGTTAGACTGGCATCCTGTCGTCAGGCGTATGGCTTGAGTAAGATGGCTGATGTGGTTTTTGTTGTATCCTAACACTATGGTAGACTTGTCCAAGTCTCATGCAAGTTCAAAGACTGGCATGCAGTATGTTACGCACTATTGAAATTGATTTGAACCAATACGGTCGTTACAGCCAACCAGCTGCATTGATGCAAGGCTGGGCTTTAACTCTCGTATGAAAGTGTTGGGACAAGTTCACAATACACATTACAGCTGAGATGTGAATGCTGGTTCGCTTAAAGGGAATGTACAACATTTGCTTTTGCTGGAATTTTCAGAAAGAAATGGATTTGGAGGATTAGTATGTTAGAGAAAATATTGTTTAACTGACTTGTTTCACGTTTTGGGCTTGTAGATGCTGGAAAAACAAAGAAACCCTATCATGTTCTTGTAGTCTGGTTCCCTGACCCCACTTAAGATGAAATGGAGCAATTAATTCACTTTGGGGAATTGTAAGGTCAGAGAATCACTCTAGCAGGCTTGTACCTCTTCATAGGTGTGTAATCAATTGCAAAGAAAAGTCAGAATAACTAAATATGAAAAATTAGGAACAGTTGTTGGAAAAAAGTCAGTTTTTCTCCAGCGCTGGTCGGCCGACCAGCGTTGGAAAAATGCAGCTTTTCTTCAAAATGTCAGCACACCAGGAGCCACAATTTTAAAGGATGCTTTAGACTGTCATTCCCTAACAATTCACTAAGGTATTTCGTGATAATTTGATCATTTCGTTTTTTGATGTTTGCAAATGTTGTATCTTCCCTTTAAGCTGTGTTTCATTGTATTTTAGAATATATAGAAATAGAAAAGTTGGTGTATGTAGAAATTTATTTTCAAGAAAGTACATATCATTAAAAAAAAATATTGATTTGAGATTATAAAGGCTGAAAATTTGAGGCTATGTGACAGTAAATGTGGAGCTTTTCTTCAGCTAGAAAAAGAAATGTGATTGTAATTTGGACTTGCGGGCACCAAGTAGTGTTTGAAGAAGAAAAAATGTTCATAATTGTTTGCAGGGAAGAAAATAATAAAGGGTTTCCATGTTTAGAAGAGTCGGCTTTGCTGGAAATTCCACTTGCCTCGTGGCTCTTGGATTGAAGAAGACTTTTCAAACTTCCAGATTTTCGAGCCATTTACATGTATCATTGCAGTATGCATGTACATGTACATGGTGAAATTTGGGAAAAGTTGGAAGTTCTCTTGTCTGAGCCTCAAAGTAAAAATATTGATTATTCTATAGTTGAAATGGGATTAAGTGTGGCCTGTCATCACATAATGAGCTTAAAGTCAAAGTTTTTAAGAATTTAGATATTATCTGGATTCTGTAGATCAAGAGCTTTCAAAAGGTATACAACATTATAATAATAATAATAATTTGGGAGGCTAATCATCCTTACTCGCAGCTGGTATGCTGAATTGTGAAGGATGCGGCTACAACGTGGTCGGGCCGCTGGCACGTAAAGGCGCCTATGGCTGCCGGCCACATCGACCCATATATGACCACAGAGCACAGCCTGAGATCGAAAGTGTTTGATTTTTGATTAAGGGGCACTGAGTTCAATAAATATAGACCACCAAGTTATTTGAAGTTGTAAAACTGATTCTTGAGAACATGACATTTAAAAATCCTGCAGTTGTGTTAAAGTAAGTGAACAGTCAACAAAAAGGGAAGAAAATAGGCATACAAATATTTGACAAACAAAAAAATGTGAGCAAAGTAAAAAAAGGACTTACAGATTGAGGTTCACATGCAAACAAAATCCATCTCCGCTTCAACTTTTGGTTTTATCCCACTGTACTGCAAAATGGCAGTTTCCAACTTTAAGCTCATTTCGTAGGGACAGGCCACAAATGACTGGCAACATTTCTATGAATGACATATGGTCATGACCAGCATCTACAACAGAGCCATACTCTCTGGCGAGTCACCGTTTCTAACCAAAAAAACCACCATTGTGAACATTTTTCTTTCTATGAGAATAAGCTCTAGAAAGACCGTTTGGTGTATATAATTTATAATAGGTATATGTCTGAATGAATTCCTGTATTCAGAGACTGCCATTCTGTAAATTAATCAAACTTTATGTGGATCATGGAAGAGTCAAGAAATATCTGGATAAGATGATTGTTTTTTTTTTTTTTTTTTTTTTATTTGCTGCAGTGGTGCTTAAAGTTACTGTAATAAAAACTGTCCATACATTTTGTATCAAAATTTATTTGCATGTGAATTAACCAAGAAATAATCCATTCCTTCTAGAATTAGATTAGTTAACACGGTGTTAAACATTAACCCTTTTAAAAGAAACACTTGCATTCCATTTTCCCATTAATATTGTAGAACTTGTGAAGGCAATAACAGATTTTTTTTTTTCATATAGCCGAAAAGCAACTCTACAACTTGTGCTTGCTTTTTGAATTTGATATTACTGTTTATTGTTCGGATGATTAACAATTTTTTCCTGGATTTGTGTACCCTCATGTGAAGAATATTAAAATATTTGTATTTTCAGAATTATGTAAAATAATGTAAAAGACTGAATCAAAAGTTCCAACATCAAAGAGCAGTACATATATGTAGGCAGGAAAAAACGAAAGTCAAAGTAAGCGCAAGTTTATTTTAAAATCAGTATTATTCATATTTAGATGAAACAGAAATTGTGATCTTGTCCATATAACTGCACTTCTCATTGGCTGTATGATTCCTGTGGCTTATATGCTTAAAAAGTCCACCAATCAGTGGCATTGTACTAAATATGATAAAACTTAACATGTATTCATGTATATAGATGCGTTTACTTTGCCAGTATCTGGCGGTTGCACGTTCAACAACTTCAGTTCCTTCAATTTTTCCCTTTAAAAAGTGACAAATTCTTTTACATCTTGACTACTTCCATTTGAAATGCATATCTCTGTCCAATTAGTGCAGCAAGTGGTATTTGCTAGTCATGTGATCTATAACAGGCTTTTGATTGGATGGTAATCTGGTCGACTAGTTGTAATTGTATTATGCAAACCTTCCTAATATTTGTGTGGTTTTTTTTTCAATTTGTCTTTCAAAAGTTTTATTGTAACTATATTTAGTAAACATTAAACCATTTTTGCGTCTGTTTTGAGAAAAACAGTAGGGCCTAAACAAAAGAAACTGTGTTTAAATGCAAGCCATGATCTTAAATGCAAAATAGCAGAAAGTAACACGTCGGTCCATCTTAAAGGGGTTGACATAATTTTCTTAGGGTACTTACAATGCTTACTATTTGAGCTTTCTTGATAGATGTTTATAGGTTTTGTGGGCGGTTTGTTTTAACCAGATACTTACAGAAGTGTTTTATTTTATTAATTTGCCTGTGAGAGAAACATAGTTGTGAATATTTCGAGTGTATTTGTGGATATATTTTGTTCATATAAGAGGTTTCATTATTGCGGTGTGTTGTTTTTCGTTTCAAGTTGTATTATTTTTTATACTCGTATACCTATAGCGTTGTCACTGAAGTAGATATATTAAGAAATGCTGTATTTCCAAAATATATGAGTAGAACTTCAAAGTTTTTTGAACGTCAATACCATAATTTGGTCTTCAGATTTTACATTGGCTATACAAACATACTTAAATGGAAGTTTATTTATGCAGACATTTTATTTAATTATCCGGAAACAGTTTTTGTATTCACGTATGCAAGTCTTTCCCATTCCTGAGTATATCTTTAAGCAAACCTGAATTGATAAGTCGGAATATATTACTTTGGGCCAAAATTTGAAAAGAAAATCACATTCCAAAAAAAAAAAAAACCACGGTCATTTTACAAGTATCCATCTATGTGTAAAGAACGTGATTTAAATTTAGCAAATTTCCTGTTTACTTAAACTTGTATTCCTTATTTATTTAAACTTCGGCACATTCAGTGTTATTTAAGCGAGTTCACTGGACCATATTTTTATCATTTCTTTTCAGTCCATTACAAAGCATGATGCAACCAGTTTCTGATTATCGTATTTATTGGCTGCAAATATACAAAAACAAATCGGTGTAAAACAATTACTGGCCTTTGAAATGAACATTAAATAAAAGCTATTGTTGAAGAGAAAAAAAAGTACCGCATTGTTATTTCCAGTGTGAGACTGGCGCAAACTTTACAGTTGGCTAGTCTGGTCGCCAGAAGTGGGTTGTTTTGTTTCTTTTATTGACCTCTATTTCTAAGCAATTGATTTTTTTAAGGGGCGCGGGTGTCCTTAATGCTTGCACTGTTAAATCCGCAATTCGCAAGTGTAGATTAGAAGCATTGATCTCCATATATACACAGACTGGATAGGACATCGCGTACGAACGTGCGTCCGCGCGCGCGTATTTTGAAAAGGGTAAAGAACACAATTTCGCATTCGAGTTGTGTACACTTTCGAACGGAGGATTAAAAATGAAGTTGGGTTTTCTTCGGTTTCGTTGTCATTTTTGAAAGAATAAAAGAAACAGAGATCTAAATTGATCAAAATCGACGAGGAGTATAATCAAGGTGTGCGCAGCATTGGATTGCTGGAGTCGGCAAGTAAGGAGCGTTGAAGAATAGGACAATTATTCGCAAGTAAGTTGTTTTTTAACGAGGCCTATACAACATGGCATGGAGGAATATGAACATGGGAATGACAAAGCGAATTATGTCGCTCTGAGTTTGAGGGGACGGGCCTGTGTGGTAGCTAGCGAGATATTCTGTTCAAATTCCATGCGATCTAGGCCTGTCATGCTCAACGGTCGGCATCATTTTTCTTTAAAAGACATAGGCATAAACGTGCATGATTGACCCGGCAATGGCAATGAACAAAAGTTGACTTGTTTAAGATAGTTTATTCGAATAACTTTTATATGCAAAATCTGATTGAATTATGTCTGCCTTGGCTTAACGCCTACCGAAATGTTTCTATTCTTTTCTTTATAAAGAGAAACCGAGGAGATGGTTTATGCTAACTTACTGCACAACTGGCCGATTGACCTTCATATCAAACAAAGAACTTCAGCAAAGCCATATAGCAAAAACCACCAGCTGCAGGACCGAGCCGGACGAAAATGGAGAACTTCACGGAGGGATGGAATCGACTGTATTATCCACTGAATGGAACATGCGATGTGATAAGCATCTGAGCGTTTGACTTAATCAATTTTTACGATGTGGAACTGTTAACATTGATTGATTTTTGGTTTTGGAAAGAAGCTGTGGAGTTCAACGCAAGTATTTTTATAAGCTCCCAAGATGACTGTCACATTATTGACAATTTGTATGGTGAAGAAAGCAATGAGTACTTTTACGGTTTGAAATTATGTTGTGTACGCTGTTATATAAGATTACTAGCTATAGCCATAAACACCGTCATATTCGCTCACAAAAACGATTCCCATTACACTTACAAGTAATTATATTTATTTTCAGAAGTATAGCTAAACATTTAATTGCAAGACCGTGCGTAGCTTGAATTTTTCTTTGACAAAATTAGTATAGTACTATTTTGGTTTGTGATTCATCTCCTTTCACACAATATCACAAAGAGGTAAACGATGTCATTCCCTGATCAATCTAGGGACGGGAAGAAGTTTTTACTGATTACTTTGTAAAATTAAGGGGTTTTTTTTCCTTTTAGATTGTAACTGGTTTATGTTCAGGTTTTTTAATAAATATATCAATCATTTGAATGAATCTCCATACAATTTCTCGTGTGAGTGTTCAGTTAAAAAAATATGATGTCATTCCAGCATATTATTAATACAATTATTCATTTCGTTGATGGAGTAATTCAGTGTGCTCTAATGACCAATGTGCCAAAAATGAAATGGCAATTTACTTACAATCATTTTTGGGAGGGGAAGGGATTTTTAAAAAAAATAAGGGAAAAGGAAATGGGGGGTTCTTGAATTTCGAAAATGCATAATAAGAAAGTGTATATCAAGAAAGTGTGGAAAAGCTGTTTGGAGGGTAACTCTTCATCGTTCAGTGTTTTTTTAAGATTGTTTTGGAGGAGCGCTTGAACTCCCTCCTGTTTGAAAAATTTCACTAAACAATCCATTTTCCAAAGTAAACAAAGTGAAAGCACAATGCGCGTTTACCCGTCTGACAGTAAACGCGCCGCCATTGTTCGGCCGCGCATTCGTGCACAAACACGGCGCGATGTCCTATCCAGTCTGTGTATATGGAGATCAATGATTAGAAGCTAGTCTAGCGCCCTCTTAGGCCAGCTGTTTCCAATGCGATCAAGCTGCCGTAGTATCATTAACTTTCATCCAATCGACGACACGCTTTGAAAATTATTATCCAATCAACGAATGACCCTAGTCTGAGTGGAATGCAGCTGCCGTAAACATGCTGAGCGTTCGACCAATGATATTCAGTTCTTAAACTTTTAGCCAATCGAAATGCACGCACAACTGCAAGCGTCAAACCCAAACCACGCGCGCGCGCAGCTGGCTAGCTAGCTCGCTCAGCTGTGTTTTCATTTGACTAAATTTATATTGACGGTACGGTACGGAGACGTAGACGTGATTTATAAATCTTCGATAACTTTGGCAAGACGTCGAACGCGGGATTTAGGAATAAGACGCCTCACCTCAAATAAACTACCATATCTTAAAATTTCGCCAACAAGATTACCCTTGAACAAGAAACTGTCACCGGCGAACTGTGGACGAGAAGCTGTGGCATCGACCTTGCGAATTTTCGTGAGAGGGGAAAAAAAGCTCGAGGAAACTTGCCTGAAACTTAAAACCAGGCTCAACAACAGCAGGTAGGCTTGGCAATGCTTGGGTTGTAAAGAGGAAGAATTATTTTCTCGCTATAAACACAAATATTCCAGCTATCTAAAACAACATTAACAGGTGCTGAAGCAAGGCTAGTTTTACTACAATACTATTACTACTAGGCCTACACCACCATCTTTTTTTTACTCAAAAAAAATTGTTAAAGCGGTCAGAAATTGCCTCATATCGCACCAGTCCAGAGTCTCAGAGAGCATCTAGAATCCAATTTTTTTTCGGGGCCCTTAAATAGCGGGCCCCGAACCCCTCGCCGTATTTTTTTTGGCCCACTTTTTGGAGGACCAAAAATGTTTTTGGCCCCCCTAAAATTGTGTTCTGGATCCGTCCTTGTAGGCAGCCAAACTATAACTTGCTTAAGGCTAACGTTTACTCGAGCAAACCAGCTAGGCTCAGCTGCTGCTTAGCCCTACTCTGTGCACAGAGTCTACTCCAGCATGTCCAGTGCGAGACCATAGAAATAGGGCTAGGTAACACTTTATAGTAACAGTAACCATGGTAACATGGCTAAGCAGCTAATATAAGGTCTAATGTTGTTTTTTAGGCCTGTGGCTGGTTTCTTGGGATCCCAAAGAAGGCAGTCCTAGACCTCCGAAGTACAATTTTCCTGTTACTTTAACTACAAGTTTTACAAGTCTTATTTTTGCCTTAGCTGGAGTTACCCAGCCCTGAGTTTTATCATTGGGTTGTCTATTAGGGCTGGAGCAAATTTTTCTCAAAACTTGTAGTATTTGCAAAAAAAATTTGAAAAATGTTCAATTTTGTCCCCATTACACACTAATTGCAACTGCAACTCACCCCAAACTTGCCTGGAATAACCATTACACAGGTCCTTGAAGTAAAAAACGATCCACGATGAAGATTCAGCCTCCAATTGCAGTGAAAACAGGAGGAATAACCGCTAACTTGACAACCTTGCTGGATTGGCCAGGACCGCTATTGGTTTGTGCACAAAAAAAATTGTGTACAATGAATGGCGGTCGATTACCATGCACGTACAGCTCGCTGGTACTAGGCGTTTTTGCGGTCGGTGCATGACGTGACGCGGAAGCGTAATACCCGATGACTGTTTCATGCATTAATAAGAGGTTCACTCGCATCACAGTGCGGTACTGGAACGGCAACCGTCGAGTTGGCCGGCTATCGTGCATTCATAGTGCAGTGTTACTGCCGTTCCAGTACCGCACTGTGATGCGAGTGAACCTCTTATTAATGCATGAAACAGTCATCGGGTATTACGCTTCCGCGTCACGTCATGCACCGACCGCAAAAACGCCTAGTACCAGCGAGCTGTACGTGCATGGTAATCGACCGCCATTCATTGTACACAATTTTTTTTGTGCACAAACCAATAGCGGTCCTGGCCAATCCAGCAAGGTTGTCAAGTTAGCGGTTATTCCTCCTGTTTTCACTGCAATTGGAGGCTGAATCTTCATCGTGGATCGTTTTTTACTTCAAGGACCTGTGTAATGGTTATTCCAGGCAAGTTTGGGGTGAGTTGCAGTTGCAATTAGTGTGTAATGGGGACAAAATTGAACATTTTTCAAATTTTTTTTGCAAATACTACAAGTTTTGAGAAAAATTTGCTCCAGCCCTAATAGACAACCCAATGATAAAACTCAGGGCTGGGTAACTCCAGCTATTTTTGCCTGTGAACTTGATTTCTTTTGCCCACTTTTGCTAGGTAGGTGGTATGCCCACTTTTGCTGTGGCCTACACTCCAGCCTCACATAGCCTATTGCTGCGCTGCCCAAGGACACAGCTCAGCAATATCCGGGCCATACTTGTGGAGCTGGGTAGGCCCTAGGCCCAATTGAAAAAAAAAAATTCATAGTCCTAGGCCTAATAAGTTTGCCTCTCTTTGAGAAAGATTCTCCTACTAGGATCAAGTCAGAGGTCCTAAAATAGGCCCTAGTCCATTTGTCATTTTTACAACTTTGAAATAGTTAACAGTTAGTTTATATTGTTCAAACAGACATCATGTCCGAGAGGAAAGCCGTCATCAAGAATGCCGACATGTCCGAAGACATGCAGCAGGATGCAGTGGACTGTGCCACCCAAGCCCTGGAGAAATTCAACATTGAGAAGGACATCGCTGCCTACATCAAGAAGGAGTTCGACAAGAAGTACAACCCCACCTGGCACTGCATTGTGGGAAGGAACTTCGGCAGCTACGTCACGCACGAGACCAAGCACTTCATCTACTTCTACCTCGGCCAAGTGGCTGTGCTGCTCTACAAATCAGGATGAAACTGCATTTGATGTGTTCCTTGCGACTTGTTTTTGTTTGAATGCAAAAGCATCTTTTTGAAGGCACAAATGATTGTTCCAATTTACAAAAACCAGCAACATATCTTGATAATTGATGTACAAGATATACTCATCACTGCTCATGCTGAGAGGATGTATTTATATCATCTTTATGCCTCATCTCATCAGCTTTTGATACTTTTCTTACCCGTCACTATTGCGAGTAGACTATAACAAAAATTATCTTAATACCATTTTTACCACACATATCAGCAGTCTCACCAAGGTTTTCATTCAGGGTGGGATAATTAAAACAGTTAAGGATGGAGAAACTTTCCTGTAAAGTGTAAGACTACGGGCAGGTAAAATGATTACGATTTTCCATGCAGCACATACTGAATGATTATGTATTTACATACCAGAATGATTGGGGGGGGGGTGTATTCTAAACTTTCCCATTCAGTGTGGGAAGTGCTACTTTGAGGTATGCCTCGTGAGACCGCTGACAGGTATGCATTTGATTAATAACTATTCACAAACAGAACACACAGACACTGCATGATATGGCATTACTTTCTTTATTTCAGGTTTACTAAAAAAAAACATTCATTCCAAGATTTGGGTCTTTCGTAATTTGTTCCTCAAATTAGCCCTTTGTAAATTCCTAAGATGAGTTCATAAAATTCATGTCAGCTTATAGATCTAACCTTGCTTTGTTTTCAGAGTTCACAGGATTTAGTTTCTAAATGCGGAATGGTAATCCTTTGTTAATTCCTGACGTCTTAGATTAAAATTTAAAAAAACTTGAAAACAATGAATTTCTTTATAAATACTTTAAAAAATGTAATTGTCTCAGAAAGGTATATTTATAGTTGCCACAACTGTAGTCCAAATTAGCATTTTGAAATTCAAACTTTCAAAGCTCTTATACCAATCTAGGTGCCACTTTTCCAATAATAGCAATTTAGAATAGACACACATCACTGACTTTTTCTTTGAAAGTATTGTTCAATCATTATACATGTATTCCTAAATGAATCCTGATACTATTCCAACAAGTTCCAGCCATAATGTTATTGCAATGCAATGTGTTTCTGATGTTTGGATAATTGATGGTTTTCCATAAAAATGTGATATTTTTAGCCTGCTATTATTGTTGTGCAATAAAACTTGTTTCAATTGACTAACAAGTTGTTGACAGTTAAAAAAAAAATATTTCCAGTCTCATAATTTAAAACCAGAGTGTACGGCAGCAATCCCGACTGAAAGGTTTTCATAAGTTACCATTGAGAATCCTGCATCTCGGATCATTGCTGCAAACTCCTCCTAAATAAAACAAACAAATCCAGGATATTACACTTTAGTTTTTGAAATCAATTCTTAAAGCTATAGTCCATCATTTGCAGCCATCCGAAAAGTAACTGGCGTAGTCATTGTTGAAAAAAATACTTGGTTGAAAGATAGTAAGTGGACTAAACTTCCTGTGAAATTATTCTTTCTGGCAAGCTGTCATTTTAAAGTAATCAACGAAAGAAAGTCTTAAGACGCACCGTAGGGAATTTAAATTAGTAGTTCGTTTTGTTATTCGGCGAAGCGCGCGCAAGCATTGGCACGACGCACACGCGCGCCCGGTTGCTATAATTCGTCAGATCAGTGCGCGACATCGCGTATAGCTGCAATTCAAAACAATTCAAAACTTGATTCAGCAACTTTTGATTTGAAATTGAGATCCTAGAATGCTGTTTTTCTCGAAATATACAGCTGAAGCTGAGCTGAAACTTCATTAGTTTAGTTGTTCAGTATCCTTCATTAGATTTTGAACACTTTTGTTGCTTCAAACGAACAAAATGCACAAATTACAAATGATGGACTATATCTTTAAAAAAAAAAAAAGTTTGTTCAAACAGTATCTTTTTATCATTTCTCACACAAAGTGGATTTTGTGTTGAAACTGAGCTTTAATGTCACTAAAAGGTCTGTTTTACTATTTGGGTCAGATGTCATGTAAATTGACCTATCGCCGTTTGCGAGTTAGCCACGCCCCTTGGACAACCCTATGGATTTTTGTACACTAAGTTTTGTTTGTCCCAGATTTTGGGCGTTGCGCGTCCATTTGTATATCATGTAATTGTGCGTTGATGCAATTCTAACGCGATTCTAACGCGATAGGTCAATTGTAAATGATGAGTCTCTTTCTTGGTACTTAAAAAAAAAGTCGGGAAGTTAATTGTTCATATTTTTTTTTTTTTTTTTTAAATCAATTTTTTTTAACCTTGATAGGTAACCCAAAACAAAAGTTTTGCAACAATCTAATCAATTTTCTTTTCAAAAAATGTTGACTTCGTCAATTAGATTTTCATTAAATTGAAGTACTAGTTAAGGAGCATACCTGGTTTGGAAATTGTCTGATGCTCTCCACAAGATACTGATATGACTTCCAGTCTGATGCTATGACTTGTCCAAGAACGGGTATAACTTGGAAGGAGTAGCTGTCGTATAAACTAGGAGTATAAAAAAAGATAGAAATTTACAAGGAGTCTTGGCATTCCAACTACAATAGTAGATGTTTTATCATCAATTTGAAGACTCACCTTCTAAGCAGTGGGTTACTGACTTGGCTGAACTCCAAGCACATGAAGCGTCCTCCAGGAACAAGTACTCTGTGTGCCTCACTGAGAGCCTACAGCAAAAACAAAGTTGTGCAGCAGTCTCAGAATAAAATATCACAACCCAAGAATATTTCATGAATTCAGGCTGCAATTGTAAACAATTTTTTTTTTTAAGCTATAGTCCATCACTTGCAACTATCCAAAAAGTAACTGATGTAATTATTGTTGACAATCATACTTGGTTGAAAGATAGTAAGGGGACTAAACGCCCTGTGAAATTATTCTTTCTGGCATCTGTCATTTTGAAGAAATCAACGAAAGAAGGCCTTTCCAACAGTGCGTCTTAAGACGCACCGCTGGAAATTTCCATTAGTAATTCATTTTTTTTATTCGGCGAAGCGCGCGCAAGCGTTGGCACGATGCACACGCGCGCGCGGCTGCTATAATTCGTATGATCGGTGCACGACATCGCGTAGCTACAATCGGCTCAGTGAGAACGTGTCTCGGACGCTGAATTGAGGCCCAATTCAAAACATGATTCAGCAACTTTTGATTTGAAATCGAGATCCTAGAATGCTGTTTATCTCAAAATATACAGCTGAAGCTGAGCTGAAACTTCATCAGGTTAGTTGTTCAGCACCCTTCTTTAGATTTTTAACACGTTTGTTGCTTCAAACGAACAAAATGCACAAATTACAAATGGTGGACTATACCTTTAAAAAGTCTAAACTTGAGAAAACTTTATTATTGGAGTTTTACATGATTATGATGAATCATAGTCTTGTCGTTGAGTGGCACATAGACCTTATTGTTACAAAGTAATATTGGGTCTAGTTTGTAACATCTTACTGAACAAAAAAAAGAAAAATTCTAGAAGTCCTTCAACTAAACAAAAAGCAAAAGCCAACCAACCTCTTCAATATGTGTGACATTTCGTATGCCAAATGCTATGGTGTATGCATCCATTGACTCGCTTGCGATGGGCAGCTCCTCTGCATTGCCAACAACCCATGAAATACCTTGGAAAGGAGAAGACAAGTACTAAAGAAATACTGACCAGCAAGTTCAATCTAGTACCAAATTATAGATGTCATGAAACTGAATGCACTACTTTTCAGTATGTCAAATAATTATAAAATGTCATCATAAAATGTCTTAGTTTAATTGCACCCTGCTGTACTAGATACAAGTGGTTAAACCAACAAAGTGACTAACCTAAGTCAGGTGGTGCCAACCAGTCAAAGAATATTCTAACTACAGTGGACCAGCATGTGTTCGAGTGAAGTTAGTCAAACTATGGTTACACATATTTCACACTCAAACTTGTTGCTAAAAAAAACCCCAAACTGATTAGAACTCAACGAACCTTCTGTCAAGCCCCTTTCTTCTGCTCTCTGCTGTCCGACCTGCAGCATTGACAGGTTGATGTCACAGACAGTCACCCTCGTGTCATCCCTCCATCCAGACCTCTCCTTATCTGGAACACGGTCAGAGTCTGAGTCAGAGGATGAACTTTCAGAGTCGGACGATGAGCTGTTGTCGGCGTGCTGCACCCTGGTTTGCCTTGCAGAAGAGATGCTGTTGAGTTGGGCGTTTCTGATGAAGTCCATGAAACGGAAGGCAATGTCCCCTATAAAAAAAGCAACGGAGGAATATTATTATATTTATATTTCTTCCAAACAAATAAAATGTCTTTGAAATGATAGCGAAAGCAACTGTGAATGAACAGGGGGAAGAAAAAGTGCATTAGATCTGTAAGCCGGTGCTTTATGAATTCTGGACCATTACATTTTGTTCTTTATCATCATAAATCTTTTTTCTCTTGTCTATGAAAAACAGGGAAGCAGGCTCCGTTGAAACAATGTGGATTACATTTTCACTTTATTTTCCCCTATTTTTTAGTATTTATAGACTAGCAAAGTGGCCATTAGGGGTCTTCTTATGACAAGGGTTTACATCCCCTAGAGATACAAAAGACCAGCTCTAGAAGTTTCATCTATAAAAATATCTGTCTTTTTGGAACTGCTATTTGTTTCTAGCATAAGTTATTACTTCTGAAGCAGATGTCAAATGAAAACATCGAAACATAGTTAGTTATGAAATAATAATTTTACAAATTAATAACTTAACTGCAGCCTGACAGTAAGTAAATTTTAAAGGCCTAACATTTCATCATTTATGCACTATTGTGACCACCAAACACTGCAATCACAATTTACGGCCAGGGTCGTGTATCAAAAACATGACTCTCTCTGTATACCTGTTCCACCAGCTACATCCAGCAACCTCGTTCCCTGAGATGGTTTCAGAACCTGCATGAACCTGTCTTTCCATAACCTGTGGATACCCAGGCTCATTGCATCGTTCATAGTGTCGTAGTTCCCTGCAACATTCTTGAAGACTTCATATACTGAAAAAAAAATTAAAAAAATAACCAAGGAATCATAAAATATGTTTTAAAATTTGAAGCAACACATTTACCTTTCAGATTGAGAGTCATGAGAAATGATATATTTATATTTCAGTACAAGTAGCTGCTTACAAATTATCAAGTAAAAAGTATGTTATGAGTAGAATGCAGTATCCATATTATTTGTTCCATTTCTCACACCAATCCTAGTATCAGCATTTTTAGTCAGTTTAAAATCTTCTGTTAAACAAGCTCAATAGGTTTTTCCCTCTCCTCTTAAATAGTATACTTTACTTTTATGTTATAAATCAAATGCTACTTTGTTTTGATTTTTTTTAAGTAGACTTTTCCAGCTTCGGATGATTTTGTTAAAAGGGAAATAACGTCTGAGAACCAATCGATTGACATTCTGGTTCCGAGACCAAAAGATCCTGATACGTCGAATATTGTCCAGTCAGGGAACCAGATGGTCAACTGCCATAGCAATAGTAGCACGGATTTTTCCAACAATTTGTTTTGCAGTGAATGACCATCAAATCATTGATGTTAATTAGGGCCTACTTGTTACTCTTTTCATGCTGCGCACACTCAAGTTCGACTTGTTGTCATACAATACAATAATCTCCCAAAATATAAGAACTTTCAGTTGCATAATTTCAGACATTTGGCGCAAGTGTTCCAAGTGGCTAGATCGCGGGCTTCGGAGTAGGCCTAGGCCTAGTTGTATTCTATAATTGTTATTAATGTATTAATTACAATAAAATAGTAATGTCACGATGATTGACTTGTACTGTTGTAGTTGTATTTGTATTGTAACCAGCGTCATTATGTCAATGGCATTGATATTTACTATTTTCCTCAAATTTCGATCAGTGCGTACACAATACATATGTAAGTTAACACAGCACAAAAATACACACAAATGACACACCTTTCCTTGTTTTCTCCGATTCTGTCACAGCCTCGAATCCAAAGTGGGTTTCCCTCCCTCCCAAATAATCACCATCATCATTAGAAGTTTTACTCGAAGCACATCTACTTGTACGGAAGTATCTTACTGCAAAAGTAGGTTTAGAAAAATGCCGAAAACAAGACCGACAAAGTGCCATGGGCGCTGCCATCTTGGAAATTGATAGTCTCTCTCATTTATACTAAAATGTAATTAATATTTTATTAACACTTAATACACATTTTCTGTGAATAAAGTTCACGTAAACGTTAATTTAAACTTTCCAATTAACTGAATTGCTTTATGAACTTTATTTTAGTAGGTCTAATGGTATTTTGCAATTTTTTTTAGTTCAACTTTTAGAAATTAATGAGAGAGGCTAAACATTTTTGATAAGTTCGAGTGAAAAATGGCGTCTGCTAGCGCAGATTTCGCAATGGAGGAGCGTCAAAGATACCGTCATTGTGCCGCCAGGCTACTTGCAATGGTTTCGGAGTCGGGGGAAAAGCAAAAGAACGAACTCAACTCACTCCTGGATGAGTTGAACTCTCTGGCGTACTCTGTGCAGGGCCTCGTGGAACAAGTAAATAATCTGGCCATGCTGCAGTGCTGGTTGTCAATTAATTAGCCTAGCTTGAGTAACTCCAGCTGAGAAGTGACATGCTATATTCATTCACATGTAGCATGTGAATGAATATGAGCATGTCAGCTGGTGTTACTCAAGCTAGTTGTCAATATGTCAATTGTGTTTGTTGTTAATGCTGTGGGCGGGGTCGGATTGGGAATGGGGGGGGGGGGCTTCTGAGCCCCATAATGTGGCCAATTGACTGGACTACCTCCGTCATGTCCGTAAATTAAAGGCCACACTTGGGACATGTACCCGAAAATGTAGAACTTTGTCAAGTTTTGATTTTCATATTCAGACTTTGTTTGTAATTTGTACTATGTAGTTTATTTTTGCTTTAGAATTAGAAGCACACTCACCCTCTTCATTTATTTATCGCAGTAGAAAAAAATAATTTTTCAGATGTCTATTTTATGTGTAATTTCGTTTTGGAATTTAGATACGCAAATGTGTGCAAACGAACCTGGAAAGTACACGGAAGTACACGAAAAATAGATGTCAGGAATCTTGGGGTCATGTTTGACTCTGGGATGTTTACATGTACATGTATGTCTGCTCAGGTGTCCAGTATCATCAAAGCTGCAAATTTCCACCTAATCAACATCAGTAGGGCCCGTAAACTGCTGACTGTGGAGGCCACCAAGTTAGCAGTACACACTCTGGTGACATCACGACTGGACTACTGTAACAGCCTCTTGATTGGTATCAGTCAGAAACTGAAAAAGAGGCATGAAAATGTTCAGCGATCTGCTGCCAGAGTAATTTCAAACAAACGGAAGTTCGACTCCATCACTCCTGAACTTATCAAATTACACTGGCTTCCAATCACACAAAGAATCAACTACAAGGTCATCATTCTTATGTTAAAAGCGTACTGGAAAAAAACTCCCGCTTACCTCACGGACATGCTCCAAATTAGTTCTCAACAGAGACGACTTCGATCATCAACCGTCTGTTCACTACACTTTGTTGAGCCCAGAACCCATTGTGTCACTTTTGCTGATACATTTGTAGATCATTTTCTGTATACAACCCCAGAATCTGGAACAAACTTCCGGAATACATTAGAGATACACTCCTGAAAGCTCACCTGTTTCAGGAGGCGTACCATCAATAATTTTTCTAGCTCAGGTTTCCCAAGCTCAAAACGCTCATTGTAAATTTGACTATAAGAGCCGGGTGAAGACCCACTTCACTTCTCATGGTGGCAGTGCCCGTTTAATCAGTATTGTGAAATGACAAGTCCATGAAAGTTAAGGATTTATCATTCCCAATATACTGCTTTCTTGGCAAGAAACAAGAGAAATAATTTTGATACAGTCTGCTCATTTATTTTGCACCGTTTTTACCCAACAATTTCATCATGCAGGAACCTGGGCGGCTGCTGTGCCAGGCCTGCGTGCTGGTCCCCCTCCAAGAGGAGCTACTGGTCACCAAGGTATGCCAGCTGATTGTCATCATCACCCACCAGAAGGTGGCGCTGAGCCAGGCCACAGTGGAGACGTTACTGGAGTACATCACCTCAGCGATCAGACAGTGCCAGCCCTGGACACTGCCGGAGGCCCTGAGGGCTCTAGGGGCAGTGGTGTACGAGAACGGCCCCAAATGTTCCCAGGTATTAATTAAGCCCGGTTCGTACCTCACGCGGATTTCAGTGTGAAGCGTATTCTTTAGGATTACGACGAACGTCACAATGGAACTTCAGTTGCTGACGTCATGAAATTCACTTCGCTTCTGCTTTTACATGAAGTTTGAACCGTCCTTAATGATGATAATGTGGGGCTTAGGCCTGTCCTAGACGCTGTGCTACTGCCGCACCAAACTTAATTGAAATGAGTACGGTAGTAGCTCATCTACAGCACAGCAGTTGCTCTAAACGCTGATTAGTCGAACCTTAATGCATCAGCAGTAACTGGCCATGTTAAAGCAGTTTAAGCAGTTCCATGAACTTTTAGCGATATCAAGATATTCGGGCCAATTTTACTCCCTGTGATGTGGATGCGAGAGAGGGTATTGTGAGCATACGCATACCTGAAATGTTTGCCCCAACTTCGAATTGGATTGAGTTTGGCGCGGCAATGGTATGGCGTTTACAACAGTGCAATGCCACTGCTGTTTGATAGCACGGCAGTCCCATCACCCTAAAGGGTGTTGCTGTGCCAAACTCAATTTGCCAAACTAAATGGTTCTTAACGCCGTGCTATTGCTGTGGCGAATTTTAGAAAGTCATATTAATTGAGTTAGGCACTGCTGTAGAACGACATCTAGAACGGGCCTAATGTACATGTAGCACTTACATGTAATACCGGTGCCTCAAAGTGCTTCACAGTTAATGCATGTTATTAGACCATGAGAATAGTCATCTGCAACAGTTATCATTATTGAGGCCCCATGATGCTCTCGTTTTTAAGCAAGTTTTTTTGTAACCCCAAAAAGGTGCTCCTGCAGCGCAGTGGTAATTTCTGCAAGTCCCTGCTGCAGGCCCCGCTAACCCTGCTAAATGCAACAGAAAGAACAACAGTGGTTACACTTGTTGCATTTAGCAGTCGAGTCTCGTGCTGCGTTGCATGTTATTGCATTTAGCAGGGTATATACTCATAGTGCCAATGCTGATACAACAGAATCCAATGTTGCAGTTTGTTGCATTTCACACGGTAACTGCTTAGTGCCAACCAAGGCTGGTGTGTACTGGGTTCACTGGGCAGTGCAACAGAATCCACTGTTGCATTGTGTTGCATTTAGCGGGATTCTCATTTCAACTGAGTTGGATTTTGTTGCATTTAGCAGAGTACGTGAAGAAAACCCGATGTGGGTTAGGGATTGTAAGTTGCAGGAGTCTTTTATGGATTGATTTTTTACATGAAGTTTTCTGAAAGAAAAGTGCTCAGACAGGGAGAAGAATAATGTCCAGTGTGAAAAGGTTTAGAATAGAATTTTGTTAGGGGAATAATTCTATAGAAATTTACATTCAAACAACCATTGTCAGCGCTGTAGATTTGATTCGTAATCTTTTGACATTTTTCTCCTCAGTTTTGGAAGCACCTGTTAGGAACAAGCCCACAAGGCCTTCTGCTGAAATTGATCAGTTCCACAGAGGACGACATCAAACGAGCCGCGGTGCAGTGCATTGGCAATCTGTGCATGAGGTAAATTAGCATTTTCTAATGTCAGTAATTTCGTTTGGCTTGAACCGCATGGTGTGGTTTTTGCCAGGTTGTTCAAATTTACACTGGATGGTTGGAGAGTTTTTGTCCAAAATCTCATAAATAAAAATAATTAAACAGGGTGACTCAATTTATCCAGATTCAAAACATTGTGTCTATGAGACACCAGGCTACCGTGTAAATAGAAGTCTATTTTTTTTTAATTTGGGGGGGGGGGGGGAGGATTTGTTAGTGAAGAAGAACAAAGTAAAAATTTTAGAATATTTTTAGCAGCCCACTGGGATTGTTGACTGTGCTTTTAATGAGCAAACAGGAAGAAATAACCTTCGTGTTCATCTTCGATTTTGCATTGATATTTCAAAACCACACACCTAGAAACTTTTTACGGCTTATCCGATCAAACTGTATTTCAAATAATGTAGCACAATGTATATAATTAAGTGCTTTATTAACTTAATTTAAAGAGTAAGGTTGTACATTTTTACTGGCCAACCAGACAAGTTTAGAAGTTTTTTTTTTTTACTAGTCCACAGCCTACGTTATCTTTACTAGACAATATGTGACCTGTTCTGTCAAAAGCAGACGCTTCTGGGCAGAGGTTGAAATTGAGATAGGGCCAAACAACGCTGTGGGGGTGATTTTTTTCCATTTTCTAATTTTTGCATATTTGTAATCCTGAGCATGTCTAAAATATACTATAAAAGTTTGAAACCCTAATTTGATCTCTAATTATAGTATTTTTGATGATTTGTTAAGGTATATCAGTTAAAGAAATGTCTGTTTTGTGACGTTCGTGGCCATTTTCTCTGTTTTCTACTTTTCGACCCAATGAACTTCAAAATAGCATAACTTTGCGCAGGAATGACCGGTTTCAAAAATTAAACCACCTATTAAAATGAAACAGAACATATTTATGCAACAATCTCATTTTTGACCTTATGCCCAGAAAAGTCTGATTTTGACAGAACAGGTCACATATAGACCCAGCTGGTGCTTTTAAATAGTTGAGGTATGATGGTGTCTACTATTGTATTTATCTAACATTAATTATAATAATAATGTAATAATGTGGTACCATTATATAGCGCTTTGTACCAACGGTCTCAAAGCACTTCACAGTTGATACCCCTGTTCATCAGGCTACGACACCTTTTTCTGCAGCAGTTCGAGATCAGCGTGATCTGGTCTCTACCCTCACAGGCACCAAAACATATACACCTGGGTTGAGGGAGGCAATTGTAGTAAAATGTCTTGCCCGAGAACACAAACACCATGCCCCCCTGGCAGGGTTGGAACCCATGTACCATCGTACATGAGTCTGACACGGTAACCATCGGACCTTATATGCCAGAATAAAATTTAATGTCAAGTGGTTCTTAAATGGCAGGAAGTTGTAATTTTAAATATATTTTCACTATAATCAGATATTTTCAGAGGTAAATTTTGAAATGCTTGGTTTTTCTTTATGTAGAGATGAGTCAGGTGGGGTCATTGACACTGAGTATCTTCAGACGAGCTACAACACAATGCTGAAAGTCCTGCAGAGTCCCAAACCGCAGGGTGCTGATGACTACGGCCATTTCAGGGTAAGACCTGGTCCGTTTTCCATGGCTTTGCCCTATGTTGGGCGGTTCCCCATTTTCTGTCAAAGAAATTGACAGAAAACTACTTTTTTTCAAATTTCAAATTAAAAAAAAAAAAAAAATTAATACTTGTCCTTCTGGGTCTTCAAACAAAAATTAAATAAATCTGGAGGATTTTGAAGGATCTCGGAGGTTTACGGTTAATTAGGCAGGTAGAGCTCAGCCTCGAGTGCATGGGCTGCTTGCGCGTTCCTTCACTAACCCCTGGCCGTGTACAATACATAAACGACGATGATTAACTAATCAGAGTGTACTGCGCGCATATTTCGAAGGCTGCACTCCGTATATGCACTCGGTTATCACGTACGAACAATTTTTCAAGACTGTGTGATGCCTTTATGATATGGAGTCTGGAAGCCTTGTTTTTCGCCAAACAATACAAGTATGTTGCGTTTTAAAAGACACGAAAGAGGTACACCCATTTAATATAAATCCTTGGTCAGTACAACATGATGTTGAAATCTCATCTTTGAAAGGATTGATTCTACACAAAAAAACTTTCAACATTGAAAGCACTGCGTCGCGCGTTAAACGCTGTCACATCTCCGGGATGGCTTACCTATTAGCTTGACCTTCAGTAGTCCCCTGATAATTTAACTGACCAATGGCATTCAGAAATAAAATAAGGGCGTGACGCACTTTTCCTTAAATTTATATTATGTACAATGTATTTATATTTCAACGTTTCAACGCAAAGGTTTGGTCTCTAATTGTTCAAAATCCCCAAAATAAATATCAACAATTTATACAATCATAAATTCTCGATGCGTCCATCCCGGTGTATCTTGATCTTGGGATCTTGGGGTAGGATCAGAAGCGCTTGTGATGGTCCGTAACTTGTCCGCCGCTGCGGTCCGGCCCTATCGCTTCTGGTCCTCTGGCCAAAGGTTGCACTATTCTCAACCCCCAACAGCTCTGAAATTACAATCCAAATTATACTCCTACTAGGTGGATTCTAGCCAACAAATAGCTTACAATGATAACATTTCCCAATGTCTCAATAACCACAACTGTTATAAATCAGCACTAATCACAGGAATATTTTCTTTGCAGATCCACACAATCTTTTTTCATCCGATAATTACATTTTCCTTTAAGTTTACTGATATGAACAACACAAACATTTGATTGTTAAATCTCAGCAAAGTATATCAAATTGTCCTTCTTTCTACATACAAATGTGCCAAATATCCATTTTAAGGTTTGTATAAACAAATAATGCAATAAACTTACAGGAATGTGGGCCATTCCTAGCTTGTCCAAGGTTTAAGCGGCTTGGCTCTCACTAGCTCAAGCTTAAAATATACTAATGCCATAGGCTGGCTGAGCCCTCTCCTTTGGCTTCTCCGTATCAACAATTTCTCACAAATTATTTCTCAAAATCATAGAGGCTGGTCTCTGCCCTCTCCTCGGAATCTCATCTCAAAATCTGCCCCATTCCTAACTCGTTTTGCTTATAAACCCCGAGAAAAACATTTCAGCAATGCTACATACTAACATGACTAAGGCCCAAGAATTCAATAAATGCATTCACTTGGCAAAATAAATATTCAACACTTAAATTTATGCAAAGTACCAATACACTAACCAATGGCAACTCTACTGGAGTTGACTGCACCATTCTTTGATGGTTCAATAACTAATTCTAGAAATAGTTGGGTGTGGCGGCCCCAAGGAAAATAAATTGTGTTTCTCTAAAGTCTAAACCACTTCAGTTTAACCGAACTCAGAAATTGTAGGCCCCTAAAAATAAATTAGTGTTTGTCAGTTTTATTCGATTAAAAACCAAATATCACTTTGTGACAAACGCATCAACTGCAGTCCTAATTTTTAATCTCCCTTATACAGTTATAGTGGGATATTTGAATTACACCATTCCAGGGGTTAAGATCGCGCAAGGCATGATGGGAACCAACGGTTGGGTAAAGCCCAGTCACTCTTTCTTGACATGGGAGTTGATGCCCCTTTCAAAGTTAGTGTACAAAGAATACAGCATTGGTTTCCTGTATGTTGGTGGGTTTGGAGAACTCAGGAAGGGATCCTGACTGAAATGCCTTGGGCGCCGAAGATGTGAGAAATCAAACACATGTTTGAGTCAGTGTCACAGGCATTTATACAGGAATGGTAACAGTCATAATTTGTTGGTTATGGCTCTGATGTGTTGGGTGCGGTTTTGCCTTCTTTTTCCTTTGCACTGAAATGCCTGCACAAATGCAGCTCTGTACTGTGGGTTCATGGTTCGATACACAAAAGGATTGATGAATGTGTTCACTAGTTGTGGCAAGTACGAAACCCAGTGGGTGACAGAGGCAGAAAATGGACTCTGGGTATTCGCCATATGACAGGCCCAAGCAGTCGTGTTCAGTACACGATGAGGGGTCTGACAAACAAAGAAAATTACGCCATTAACAATCAACATGCGGGCGACGCGATTACGCAGTGTCACACTCCTACCGTGCTTCTTCCTTTGCCTGTGCATCTTCGCAACAATCCTGCCGTACATGAAAAAGGTGCAGACCAACGCAATGAGCCACGGGATGTCCTCCAGGGGAGGGGTGTAAATTTTCACCCAGGAGTTCGCAGGTTCGCATGTCGTGACGATTTGCGGAATCTCACCATAGTCATTCCCAACAGGCCGTAGCAAGCAGTGCACCGTTGGCTGGGAGTTGTCGGCCGAGGTTAAACTGGCAAACAGAAGGCCGACCAGCCAGCATGCAGCCAGGAGCCGGTAGGTCCGCCGTTTGCTGCGTAGCGCCAAGTGCTTGATGGGATGGCACACCGCCAGATACCTCTCCAACGAAACGAGGGTGACGATCGCAACAGATGTGTAGTATCCGACGTTGATTGCGATATTGTACACAACACAGCCAGCTGTTGTATTTCCCTGTAGGTTTATCGTTGAGATAGGAGACCGCTGATATTGGCTTACATGATTGGCCGAGGAGAGGACCAAATACATCAGATCTGCCAGTGCGAGGTTTCCAAGGTAGATGTTTATGACCGCCGACCGCAGCTCGGGAATTCGGATTGTGACAAAGAGGAAAGTCAGATTACTGACGATGCCAAGTGTTAGTATGATTGGTAGAATGACAGTAATAATGACGGAGTCTGCTGAAGAATAAAGCCATTGCCCTGCGTCCTCTTTACTGAGATTGTGGATTTCATGCTCTTCACACAGCTCTAAATGTTCAATTTCCATTTTATTTTTTGCCTTTTTTGTAAAGTCATAAAAATGTTTGCATTGCTAAGCAATGCTAAGCATTTTCTTGAAATTGAAGAAACACTACTCGAGCAAGATCAGCAATCCAGTCAGCAAACAGGCAAATTGAAGTGGTTTTGCCCAAACAAATACTCGGCTTTTCAAAAAGCCAGAGGATACCTTGCACATTAGCTACCGAATGGTCCGTAGTCCGGGATGACCTGAGAAGGTTTCGATCTTGGGCAGGAGTCTTCATCCAAATAAAGTTGGCGCAGATGATACAGTCTACAGGTCTCAATCCATGATGAGTTACATGTACGTTGTCTTTGCACATGTCCCAAAACAGACGCAGGTGTATGAACATTTCCCCAGCTGTGTTAATCAGTAACCTAAAGGCTTCCTCTTTGGTTAAACTTCAGTGGATGTTTCTGCCTTGTATGTGGCAATACTTGAAGCTGATTGATGTCAAGTGCTGCAGACATATTACATTGAGTGGTTTCAGGTCTCAAAAACCCTCTGCATGTTCAACATTTTAAAGTACGTACAACGCAAACACCACCATGACAGCAACTTATACAACAAGTGTATTGCATCATCAGTTACTCGTAGGTTACAGAATGTTAGAATTTCTTATGTAGTGATTATGGAATCTCATATTTGGAAACTTCTTGAAGTCATAGGGCTGTGCCAAATATGTGAGGCGTCTTGGCAAAATGAGACGGAACTGGGCATGGGCCGTAGTGGAGAAAAAATGCAAAAAACCCAATTGAGTGATTTTTAAAATTATTTTTATTTTTAGATTTATTGATATTTGTAATCTTTTTACGTTTACTACACATGTTTGAAAGAAATAGTATACAAATCGTGGAGCTCAAGTGTTATTACAGAAAAAAACAATCAGCATCTTTCATTTTCATGATTACAAAACTTAAAAGTTCAACAGCCTTTCATAGTATTTTACTATTTTGACATGTTGATAATTTATGCAAAATTCAAATATCCATGTAACTTGTCAACGCAATGTCCAATTGAAGTGCAACAAACAGTGTTTTAAGGAGAATTTTATTCTCTTTCCTAATACCTGCCAACCCTGATTTCGACCTCTGCCCAGTTCTGTCTCATTTTGCCAGAACGCCTCACATATAGCTATTGATCATCCACCAAATACCCAAATATGTGTTGGATTTTTTTCTATTCAGATATTCAAAAATTGTGAGCGGTCTTATTAATTTGTAAATCCGTGTAAATTCAATGCATTCAGAGAAAGACCTTCAGGTAGGAATGGAAGGATATGATGTCGATTGGAACTTGAAGAAATTATTGACTAAAATATTAACAGCTCTTTCAGAAAAAGTTGAAAAAGAGTGAAAAAAAATTAACAACTTTAATACAACTTTTCTTTTTTATTATGACTGTGTACCTTTGAGTATGGTCTGCTGTATATATGTCACCCTGTGAGGAAAAACATGAAACTTTGACCGTCAAGTTCTTTTACTTTGGAATAGATTCCACCGTAAAACACATTAATTCCATTTCCCATCAGAGTGTTACATTTTTACACCAAGATACACTTTTTCAAAATGTTGAGCAGGAACACAAAATCTTGCTTTGGAGGGATAGCTCAGGTTAATAGACAAAAGAACAAAAGAAGCCACTGGTCCCTATTAAGTTTTTCCTTGCAAATTTCTTGAAAATATAAACAATCCGAATAATCTCCTCTCCCCTTTTTAAGAAATGAAGCTAAAGTTTGAAATCTATTTAGCTATTTCCTTTTTCTAAAACAATTGTTTGATTAATAAATGTAAGATTAGAAATTGGCATGTGCGTAGTGTAAGAGAAATGTGCAAGTGAAGGGGGTGGGGGGTTGAAATGGCAAGGGTTGGGATGCGTGCATCCAACTGATCGACATTTCATTCTCACAAAATGTTGGACACACTGCCAGACTGCAAGACACAATCAAACAATATTCTGCATTCACCATGGCTCCTCGGCCAAACATTCATTACAGGGTGAGTAAAAAAAAAAAGAAACCCAAATGGCAGGACTAATTTTTGAATGACGTTTTGCCTGTAGCACTTTCAAAATCTAGGATATGAAAGCCCGGTCATTAAGCTTTCTTTTAGTATGGAATTTTGAACACAAACACCGTTTTAAAGCTCTGTCCAGGGATCACAAAAAGTGTTCTTTCAGCAAAACGAAATACAATTCTCACAGGGATTAATCGAGTTGCATGATTTTATTGTTTGCCAAATGCCACACTATATGATTTGATAGCTACCGTGAGGACCAACACTTACGGTAGTTCAAATTTCTTCTTTAAAATGTGGCAAAATATCAGCCATTTCGCTACCTGGAAAAAATATGCATGATGTTCTTTATATTAATTTAATAGGTTTCGACATGCAAATCCCATTAGTTTATTCAATCAAGTCCATGTTTAAGAATTACCAAATACTAACCCTCCTGCTGTTTGAACCGTCACAGACAGTCAAAAACTCAATCCCCTTCCCCTGCCATGCCTTTTGCACAGGCTAGTCACCAACAGTCAGATCATATTTCAAGCAAGCACTGTGACAAGTCACATTCAGTCAACAGACAAAAGCAGGCAAGAAGTAGGCACAGCTGGCTTATCAGTCAAAGCATAGCTGAATCAAGTTGCATAACACTTAACAGTCAGTCAATCCAGCTTTATGTAAGCTTGGAGCTTTTAACTGTTGAAAACAGTTACTTGATTGATTTTGACTGAAAAGACAACTTTGAACAGAATGTATGTTTGCATACATGGCATAGGAGGGCTGAATTATTCGAAAATGCACATCACAATTGAATTCAATACATGTACATGTACACACCCAGAAAGATATATCATCCATCAAAAATTAAATTAAATTTGAGTTAAATAGTAACTCGTCTCCCGACTCAGAAATGCAAACACCTAAGTTAAATCAATCAGTACTTACAGATGAAAATGATTAGTGGTTGTCTTCCGTCATTCGTATTGCGTTGAAACTGAAGACCTTTCTCTCTTGTTTGCTCTTTGGTTTTAAGATGCATTTGTCATGATGCGTTGCAGAGTGGCACTTTCAATTAGTCTAATGGCATGAATGGATATTTAAACAAACAACAAAATTCTTGTTTTGTAGTGTTTGTTTTTAAAAGGTTGGGTGGATCATTTGTCATATTTTGTGAATTTTTATGTTTGCTTGAAGCAACAAAAGTGCTCAAAATCTAAATGTAGCGGTACGCCATTAAGGAGGTCCGCAAATGATTAGATTTAAGGATGCCAAGAACAACCCAAGACAAACAGACAAAATCAAAACACCAGGAGGAGTCAAATTATGTTTGGTCTCATGAACTTGTTACAGATTACTTGTTTACAAAATCAATTACAATAGTTCTATATCTGAATCTCAATCTAACTCACAAAACAAGTGTTACAAAAATCATATAACTTAGATTCAACTTCCAGCTTTATAAATTGTAATAACGTTGCCAATGATAAATTATAATCACAAAGTTTGTATTTCTAAAGTTGCCCCGGTTCCTAAGATTCCCAGGTTCCTAATATTCTTGGTTCCAATATTTAAATCAGGTTCCCGGTTCAGAGGTTCCTAATATTCTTGGTTCTAATATTTTAATCAGGTTCCCGGTTCAATCACAGGTTCCTAATATTCTTGGTTCTAATATTTTAATCAGGCTCCCCGAACGCCTGGCCAGTGTACGGCTGTGTAGTGAACTAGGCCTCCAAATTGCACCTGGCATGAAACAGTCATATTGCAATAAATCAACATGTGACTTACACGATAAACACGGTGATTAAAACTTTGTGATTACGAAGACTAATTCACCCCAAAATCACTCCTTTCGTCAACATGAAATAAACTAACACCTAGCCCAGCGGTAGCAGAGAACTTGCATTGTGACATTAGAATGTAAAGAAAATACAAATTTCGCTCATTTGAAACTAAAATGTTGGTTTTCAAGCACAAATCTATGCACATGATACTCACACTTTGGTGTGCAGGCAGAAAAGGGCTGATATTCGCACGTTCATGGCACTGAGTGCGCGTTTGTATACATTTTTCTGGGCTGTGTGCCAATTGTACGGTGCCTTGTAAAAGACGTCTCACTACATAAAGATGGGTGCTTAACAACTAAAGTTTTAGCTCGGTGAATGCTGTATATTCCAAGAAAACAATATTCTAGGATCTCGATTTCAATTCAAAAGTTGTCGAGTCATGTTTGGAATTGCGCCCGAAGTCAGCCTCCGGGACACATTGTCATTCAGCTGATCGCAGCTACGCGATGTCACGCACTGAACTGATGAATAATAGCAATTGCTATTAATTTCACAGGGAGTTTATTGCCATTACTATCTTTAAACCAAATATGCTTTTGAACAATAATTTTGTCAGTTACTTTTTGGATAGCTGCAAATGACCTACATGTACTCTACCTTTAAAACAGAATGAAACCTACTTCGTTTATAGGGCTGACCTGAATTTACCAAACATTCAATCATTCAATTCAATATCAGTTACTATTTGGATAGCTGCAAATGACCTACATGTACTCTACCTTTAAAACAGAATGAAACCTACTTCGTTTATAGGGCTGACCTGAATTTACCAAACATTCAATCATCAACAGAATATTCGAATAGCTTTTTGCTAGTTTGATGCACTGTGTTTCACCTGGCTGGGTCAGAATTAGTCTGAGTATCATCCGTTGTTCAACGGAGCCTGCAGACACGGCCAAGACTCCCTAACAACATCTGATATCTGTGCATGCACATTTTATGCGCCCCCGCCCGCCAGCCAATTGGAGTCGATTTTTAGAAATTGTGATGTCATTTTGATCAAAATTTCGGGCTTAGCTGCTGATTGGTCAATTGGCTGCCATGTTTTTGTAATACAACAAAGGGTTAACGAAGACCTGAAAGAAGGTGTCCGCTGAATGGTCAGAATGTGGAGGTCGAGATGCAGTCTTGTTTTGCAAAGTTAGTCGCCGATCTGCACGCATATCATAGAGGCTTGCGGCTATTCCATAGACTAGGTTTAACAAGGAACCCCAAATTTCTTTTTTATTTCCATTAACAGTTGCTCAATCTGACTTTGCTTATTATTTGCAGTTGCTCCTCAGTACCCTGCGTGGTCTTCAGAACATCCTGGCTGTGTGTAAGGAAGTCCACAATGAAAAGCTGGGAGTGATCCTTGCTGCCCTCAAGGTAAAAGTACAAAGATATTCCTGAAAGCCACTAAAACGAGTGATGATGATGGATGTGGACTATATGTGAGAGAATGTCCTCATCATCATCATCAGGCTGCGCTAGAGTTCATCCAAAGCCCTCCTCATGAATGTACCATTCCTCTCTCTGTCTAGCCAACCTGGTCCATGTAGCCGTAATCGTAAATGCTGTGATGATGTCATCCCTCCATCTTCCTTTTTGTCTTCCTCTTCTTCGTTTGCCTGTTCGTGGTTGCCAATCACTCAGTGTTTTTTTAGTCCACCTGTTGTCTTGAATTCTTGTTACATGTCCTGTCCACCTCCATTTTGTCTCTCTGACCTTTCCAATGATATCGTTACCTTTTGTTCACTGTCTTATTTCCTTTTGGTTGACCTGATCTCGAAATGTTAAGTGCCACATTTTCCTTTCCATTGCCTGCTTTATATAGTCAGGCCAAACAATTGTGTTCGTACATAGTGTGTGTCCCAGAAAAAGTGGGCCCCTACAAATCATCTGTCATATTTTAAACAAATATTCATGTGAGACTAATCCTTTTTTTTTGGGGGGGGGGAGTTCAAATTTATCTTCACCAGTATGATATTATTTGTTGGTTCTCACGATTTAATGTCTTCATCTCATCAGTCTTACATGCTGTACGGCCTGCCTGGGGTGGGAACCAACTTCATCATCCCACCCACCCTGTACCCATCGCCCCTCTACCAGATCGACACCGGCCCCTCCCCTTCCAAGCCCACAGACTCCGCCCCCAGGAAACCCCCTCCTGGCTCTACTCCTTCAAAGAGATCTCCTCAAGCAGCGAAGCAAGGAGCGAGCAAAGAGTCCGATAAAGATGACACAGGGGGAAAAGTAGTAGAGGAGGAGCTCAGTCTACGCCCGGGGGGTGGTGGAGGCGGGGGTATGCTCCCCTTCACCCAGCCCAGACCCGGGCAGGGAAAGAAAGGGAAGAAGAAAGGGAAGGGAAGACAGGAGAAGGAAAAGGTCGTGACCCCAAGAAAAGGGCGGGACAGTGGGCGGTATGGAGCCACGCAGAGGGCAGAGCAACCGGCCACACCTACAGTAGATGTTGGGAGGAGTTCAAACATTCAGGTAAATTTCCTCACAAGAAGTTTGGACTGCTCACACATTTTTTTTTTTTTTTTAAAGTAGTGTCCGTGACGGAGCCAATTAATCATGATATTTAATTAATGATTCAGAGCTACGATCCAAAAACTCCTAGTTCTTGACCATTACAAGGTGATGGTTGTATAAGATTTCAAAAATACATAATCAGGTTTACTCACTAAGCCCCTAAAGTCCAAAAAAAATATTGTCTGTGACGCTTGAATTGCCAGTTTGTAGAGTAATGTCGGCACAGAATATTGTACACTTATACCAGCCTTGAGTAGAGGTGGAAGTATTTTGTCAGCTATCGATCAGAATTAATTTTAGTTAATTTGTACATTATCTGACACAATGTTTCTATCATAACTGGGGGTCTCCATATGTAAAACGTTATTTGGTGCTTAATCGATCTACATTTATCAAATTTTACAAAAGTTAAAGTGTCTTAACATCTTAAAGGAATTGAATAACTCTTCAGGTTATATTTTGTTTCTTTCCTTGACTCCAACTACCTCTTCAGAGCTCTTACAATACCGACCCATCCTCCCTCTTCCCAGCCTGGGGTCGGGTGAGCAGTTCAGAGTCTGAGTATTCAGATACAGAGGGAGGGCAGGCGTCTAAACTAAGATCGGCTGCCTCCAAAGTCAGGCAGGCTGCCCTGACATGCCTGCACTGTGTCATCAAGGTAAGCTGATCCTTCTAGAGTCATCGCTAGTAATAATTGTTAAAATTGGAGGAATTCATGTTTTGGCATGTGTTCCTGAAATAATTAATAAGGCTTGTCGATCATTGACAGGTGTCAATTACTCAATAGGAAAATTGGTCAAGACTGGGTTATTAGCTATGAGTATCTGCTCCGTTCACAAGTACCCCCCTCACCGGCAAAGCAAGTACAGTTGGGGGTGACCGACCAACACCATCTTGACTGACTGCAATTCATTTGCCGCGAAGCGCTACCACTGCTTGTGCATAATACAAATCCCCTGGTGTATGTGCGTCACACACAAGGAACGGTGCGCATCAACCAGTGAAATGTCCTGCCCATGGGACGTCATTGCTAGTTAAAAGGGCACCCTCTTTTCTCGGCGCACGGAGCCCATATGAACAGAACAAATTTGATGTCATAAAACAGAACCATGAATTTAACAGTGCAAATACTTTGACATTAAAAAGTCATGTTCGCATTAATTGTCTGAAGTATGAACTAGCCTTTAAGCTAGTGTTGGGAGATATCGGAGCTATCAAAATCCGGTTATCCCACTTTTGTTCAAACCGAATAACAGTTGTCCAATTTCACCGGAAGTTTCCATTCAGCTCACATTCGTGCCAAGAAAAGTGACGAGTGAGATGCCACAGGCAATGCGCACCAGAGCCGTAAAGGTGAAAAAATGGGTGGGAACTTTCTGATAAGTCGAATTAGCAGGCTAAGTACCAAGAAGACCGCTAGTCATGCTAGTGAGTGAAGGCAGTAACAATCAGAGACAATGGAGTAAATTGGGAAGGTTTCAATTGTTTTCTTTAGCCTATGTCATAAAAGCCTGTGTCACAAGAAATGGAAGGGTTCATTTTAGATATGGTTGCTTTTGAATGTAAAATCCAAAACAAATAGTGGAATTCAAAACAAATCTTCAAAAATGTGGATATTAAACCCACAATTTCTTTATTAAGCACATAATGTCTCTCACTAAATTTAGCGGGGAGCAAACCAACTGCAGTGTACATTACAAGGAATTTCTGTTGATAACATGTTTGAGCTCAGAATTTTGTGTTTGATTCCCAAGGAGCTGCGTGAATTTGATCCTATTGTATTGGTAGCCACTCGTTTTGTGATCTTATGCTGAACCCTATCTTCCTAGGTATTCTTGCTAGGGGCTTTTCTTAATCCTACAAAATATTCAGCTGTTATGCAGGTTACACAATCATTGTACTTAATACAAGGAACTTGAAGCTTTATGTGTAGTAGCTCTGCTCCACCTTCTGCAATCCCGCAAAATCCTCTAAACCTCAGACTAGATTGGAAGGATACGCAAGGTTCAGAAATTAAAAAAAACCTCTGCATCATTTGGCTTGATGTCTGAACAATGTGGTAATTTTATCTTCAGAATACAGAGAAGAAGCACATCATTGGATACTGGTCAGCCTTCATCCCTGACACCCCATCATCCTCAGGGTCATCTCAGTCTTTCTCTCTCTTCACCAGCATGCTCAAGGATCCAGCACCGAAGGTACGTCCCTCCCCCCCCCCCAAAAAAAAACACCCAACAAACAAAAACACTAATCCCAAAAGGAAAGAACTCCACACAATCCCTCATCCCAAGAAAACATCCTTCCAATCAACTCTTACCACTCAAGATACATCCTTACCAACCCTAAGTCCAAAAAGTGCATCTTACCAAAACTGAAAGTTTCGATGGTGCCTAAACCCTAACCCCCTAGGGTGTATGAAAAGTCATATTAAAATTAAAGGATTTCGGACTGCTATGGTTAATCTGTGATGACTGCCATCTCATCCATGGGGAATAGAAATGTTTTCTGTCATTTCATGCCATTAAAAGCGTAGATAAACGCTGGCCGGATGGACCAAATTGGCTTGTGACAGATTTTACTTTACTACTTACTTAGTTAATTTTGATATTCTGATTTGCAGTCCAGGGTTGGTAGTGTGGTTGTCTTAGCTGCCTTGCTGGATGGCTCCAGGCAGTTCCTGGCTGCGGCAGATGATAGGTAGGTTGCCGAGTTAGATGACGTCAGTAAATTAGAAATCAAGGCTGCCCTCAGGTTGACAAGGTAGCGACGACACAGAACAGTCAGCAACGGACTTTTCAGGATCAAGCTGCACCTGAACTGCGATCGTTGGGAACATATCAGTCGCTGATTTGTTTTGGGACCTTAGTGTAACTGCGACGATATTAAGACGATTGGAATCAGATATTAGTCTCATTACACTTAAAACAAAAGTTGTTGTGACCTTCTTGCTGCTTTATTAATATTAAATTCAGGTTGCAAAAATAGTCGGGCAACTTCTAAGCTACTCTCTGAAACCTGAGTAATTTGGTGTTCATTCTGTTTATCTTGGTTCTTTTTTTTGCCAGTGAGCTGAAGCACTCTTCCTTCACCCCGTTCTCACACACCCTAGCAGCCACCATCAAGGAGATCCATCGCTGTCTGATCCTGGCTCTCATGGCTGAGAGCTTCTCTACAACTCTCACACAGATAATTAAGGTTAGTAACGCCTGTCTCAAACTGGCATGCCAGAATCAAGCCAAACCAAAGAGTATGGGCTCTGCGGCCGAACGAGAGAGGGTGCTATTTTATGACTTTCGAGAGCCCAGTGGACGGGACGCACCGCGTGCGCGTACTTGTTTACGCAGGGATAGCTCGAAGTTAGCTCCACCTATTTTATTCGTAGTGTGCACAAAGCCATAGCGTCTTGCGTGAGCATCAGGTGTTTGGCATTGCGTTCGAATGTCTCTCCCAGTGGTCTCCCGCAACTCTCTCTTTCTTACCGTTGAGGGGGGTACTTGTGCACGGAACCCATTAGGAATGACCCGGTTTGACCCAAGTAGACTTCGTTCTCAGACATTGACCATTCCCTTGAGTCGTTTTGATTGGCTGTTACAGTCGATCGTTCATGTGTGGTCGCTCCCAGTTGTTTCAAATCTTGGAAATATTTTGGTTCCGCGCTATGCTGGATCGCCAGTCTGAAGCAGGTGTAAGCGCTCTTGTACATTGCATAATGGAAAAGATTATTGTATTGGTTCATAATTTGAATTATAGTTGTTTGTATTGCCTGATTACAATATCTTAGGCCCAAGTTTATGGCCCTGGTAACTGTGAGTGACTAATCTTTTTCCGTTGGGCATTTCCAACTCAAGCTGTGCTGTTGGGATACTCGCCATTTACATTTTTATATAGTTTGTTTATTAACAATATCTGTTATTTGTTCATGCAATCTACTTCAGGTATTTCACATTGGTATAATAGGAAATTCGTAAATTGCGAAGATATTTTTGTGAAAAAAATTAAGAAATACTCTAAGTATATTTCAAGGGTTGACAAGAAAGTTTTGCTTGAGTACACGTGTCCAAAGGGTTCTGTGCTTACATAGTTCTTCAATGCAGAATTCTCTTAAATTTGTTGACACGGAGTGGTTATCATGAGTGCAGAATTTTGTGGCAAGCTGAGTCATAAAGTCGGGTTAAGATCTTGATGGCTATTTGTCTTCTCGTTATTTTTTTGTACATGCAGTGCCTGTCCATCTTGGTCCAGAATGTTCCCTACCACAAATTGGCCCCCGGACTGTTGACCAGGATCGCCAAGGCAATCAGGCCCTACTTCACCCACAGAGGTATGCAGGACTTGAACCAGTCATTTTCCTTCTTTTTTCCCCAAATGTTTTTTCGTGAAAGGAATGCACTCCTTATAACAGGGCCCATGCAATGTAATTTTTTTAGTGCTATCCATGAAAATGCACCTTTGTGTCCCATTTAACTTTAATTTAAATGTTCGTTTGGCCATTTTGAAGGGTAATTTGGTGCCTTTTTAATTATGTAAATGCAAAGTTCCATATTTATGAGCAAACTGTGATGTTTTTCCGGGCAGAAACCTCAGTGTTACAGCCATTTTAGCACCAAAGTTGCCAGAATTATTGATATTTTGCCGTGGAAAAATTTTGTTTTCTTTGGTGATTCGTTGTTGTATCAGTACATAGCAGTAAGCCAATGAGCAAAGTTTTCTCACAAGTGCTTTCAATGAATACATTTTTCGGTTCACAATTTAAACAGAAAACCCCTAAACTGAACAGTGTCTTCCTGCAATGACGTCACGGCAACAGCGCCCTCAGTTGTCCGGAAAAGCATGGACTTTTTTATATTTTTAAAGAAGTAAATTTTAAAGAAGTGCACTCTGCAATAAAATTTACTGAAAAAGGAAAGTCAAATTGTGTTTGAAACATTGAAGAAGAGTAGAAAGTTGCACAAAATGTGTTTTTATTAAAGAAAATGTCATCTCATGGACCCTTTAATCTCTAATTTCTCTCTCAGACAACAACGTACGGACCGCCTGCCTGACCTGCATGGGGGCCATCCTCTCCACCAGCGTGCCTCTCCCCGAAATCACCACCCTCCTCCAATCCCAAGATTTCCTCAAACCATCCACCGTCCAACCCTCAGAGAGTGCCCCTCAAACGGGCATCAACGCCCCCTCCTGGAGGACACCGAGCGGGGCTGAGAGGACCCTAGAAGGGTACGAGAGCCCCCACGAGGAGGACTACAAAGACGACGAGTCTTGGAAGAGGAAACCAGATGAGGATTCGGAGGATGAGGATGGTAGAATCGGAGAAGAAAGACAACTCCTTGGGAAGCCTGCAGCATCTGTTAGTCATCACCTTGGAACATCCAAACTTGACTCTGAGGAATCGGTTGGACGTGGTCCCCAGGTCAGTAATCTGAAAACAAGAGATGGAACCTCAGACAATACAAGCGGAGCCATCACCAGTGGCCAACCATTGACGGGCACTGCTGTACCAGTGGCTGCATTAGGGTCCTTGACAATCCAAACCACAGTGGAAACTTCGGGACCCTCTAATGATAAGGTAGGTAGGGATGTGAACCCCCGACCTCAGAGTCAGTTGGATGGTGCTTCATCGTCCGGGCTGGCCGGGTCTGAGAATCAGTCCGCTGAGCACCGAGAGAGAGATGCGAACCACCCACCTGGGAGTCAGTTGGACAGTGCTTCGTTATTAGGGACGGCAGGCACTGGGAATCGGTCTACTGAGCAGCCAGGCAGGGATGTGAACCAAGGACCTCAGAATCTCTTGGAAGGTGCTTCGGTGTCTTGGCTCGTCAGGTGGTGCACTGATGCTGTCCTCCTGAGGGATTCTGTTTCGAGCATTGGTGAAGTTCACAGGTACTCCATCATTGTTGACATATTTTTGTTCTTCATTGAATTCTTTATTTCTGTATATTTTTTTTTAGAATCGCAGTGCTTCTTGATTCAGATAAATCAGGTACTTGTTATGTGTTGAAAGACTAGTGTCTTCAGTATCTTATATAGAAATGAGAGATCAACGATTGTTTCAAAAATGCAGGGTAGATCACAGTTTTGGTAAATTTCTTGAAAAACAGTAACGAAAAGTGCGTCTGCTAAATCTTCTCATATATGGCAGTTAACGAAGAGGAAAGATAAGGGCATCTGGTAGAATTGGTGTAGAGTATAGACTCCTGTAATTGTTTATCTATCTTGAATTCCCTTTTGAAAGTATTCACACAGTTTAGATCCAAGATCCTTTAACCCCCAACTCTCCGAAATCCTTCAAAATCCATCAGGAAGTGTTAACAATTTTGAGAAAGATACAGCCAGCCCAGCCGCTTTGCATGTTCTTTGTTGCCTCATGAAATAAGTTCAAAGAATGAGTCATTAATGAACTATACAGAGGAGGATTATAGAGGAGTGCAGAAGGTTCCCCGCAAAATTGTTCAGGGAGTTAGGTTTAAAAAATTGTTGAGTTGCATTGTTGTCTATGATCAGGCTACAGACGCCCAGTGAAGCCCTGCCGGTGAGGTTGGAGGCCCTTCAGGTCATGACCCAGTTGGTCAAGGGTTATTTGCCCATCGTGAGGGACATCCTGGATCACATCTGCACCATTGTCATCAGTTGCCTGGGCGAGGTAGATTCCTCCGTCCAGTTACATGGCCTGAAGGTAAGCAGGACAATGAAAATGGAGGACAAGGTTCAAATCCTTGATAGACCTGGGCCCAATTTCATCGCGTTGCTTAACAGTTAGCAGAAAAGTTTTGCTTACTATAGCAGAAAATCCTGCTGAGCTTAAGCACTATTTCATGGCGTGAATGTGCTTATGGTTGCGCGCATGGAGATTTCTATTGTTACGTCACTGATTTAAGCAACTTTTTTTCTGTGAGGTACGCATGCCCTTTGCTGTGCTTACTGCTTACGGTCTCCATGAAATATGCGGAGCCTCTGTTAGTAGAAAACTGCGTACTTAGCAGCAACATTAAATTGGACCCAGGTTGGTGTAGTGGTACCTTCCATGCCTTCCACCTCTGTAACCCTAGTTTGAATCCAACACCGACAGGCACATGGATTGGGTTTTCAGTCTCTTTCTGCTTCAGTGGGTTCCCCCAGGAATGACGTTTCTCCAGAATCTAAAACTAGAATTTCCTTCCTCGTCTATCAATTAACCTCACCGGAAATAAGTCCAAAGACTTTGGTGTCATAAAATGAAAATTATGACCTGTACAACGGTTTAATCGATCACACAGATAACATTTGGGTAAAGTCTTCTAGACTTGTCAGTGTTTGGTATCAAGACATTCACATAAAAAGTTGAACGTGAACTGGCGGGACTAACACGCTCTATAGGACATAGCCCATTCAAGCTGGAAATGTACTCAGAACACTGATTTTTTTTCCAAGAAAATAAGCCAAGTTCCCAAAGGAGCATTCTGTAATGGAAAGTTCTAAGATGTTCCCTAATAACAATGATTTATTACCGGTAAGTGACAAATTTTATCGGCTAATTTTCGAAATCCTGGGCGAATCCACGGATATGTTGATTCAAAATGTGAACACCAAATGGTCAACCAAAAATAATTCTTTAGAAGCAAAATCGAAACTCAGATTAAGAAGCATCACCGCTCTAACCCCTTGATTTTGGTTCAAGTTTCCTTCTTGGAAAAAACTCAAAATCTGCCCCAGCATCATTTATGTCTTTGTTTTTTTTTCTTAGGTTCTTGAGGAGCTTGGTAAGGCCATATTGTCTCAGCTGAATCCAGAATTGGAACCTCCCACAAGTCAACTGACTGTCCGGCTCACGCCAGAGGAGGTAGGCTGCTTTTATAGATTCTTTCTTGGATTATTCCCTTGTGGAAACAAATTGTGGATCCTTGGAAAATCAACCCCATCCGTGGCCAAAAAATACAGAAGGAAATGTTTGTGCATATAGATCTACCTAAAGCGTATTCACAGTAACTCTTCTATTTGCCATTGAAAGTGTTTGAGATTGCAAAGTGATGTAAGTACAGTGAACAGGTAAAATTCAAAGTAAAAAGTACACTCAACCAAAAAGAAAGTCCCCCCTTCGAATGCTTTTTTTTGTCTAACTCAAAAACTACTGAGCACCTTTTTCTCAAATAACGACTAATCAGTACAGAAATTCCTTAGCAATCCAGCCATACTCTTTATTTGGCCCAAAACAGTGATAATGTGTACGAAATTATGCAATTCATGACAAATGATATCGAAAACAGTTGCACTTTTCTATACATGCAAGTTATGGTTCACACTCGCCTTGCACGTATACAAAAGTGCAGCTTTTTTTCGGTACCATTTGTCATAAATTGCATAATTTTGTACACATTATCACTTTTTTGGGCAAAAAAAAGAGTATGGCTGGATTGCTAAGGAATTTCTTTCAGTCCTCATTTGAGAAAGAGGTGCTCAGTAGTTTTTGAGTTAAAAAAAAGGATTAAGGGGGACTTTCTATTTTGGTTGAGTGTATATATGTTGTATAGTTTTTTTAAATTAACTTTTCTTAAAAATTCCAATCCAGGCATGATACTAGACTGGTTAGCAGCTTGAAAAAAAAGTATTTGGGGGAATTTGGTAAAATATTGGTAACTTTTTTATTCTTTCTTTTTAAAAATGTTTTATTTAGATTTTTTGTGTGTGTGGGTGCATTTGTTTATGTTGTTTAATCGAGGACACACACGTGCAACATCATCGGTGAATCGAGGACAGGAACCAAAATGAGGACGACCTCGATTAGAAAAGGTGTACAAAACCAATAAGAGCTGTTGCGAAAAAGTAAGAGTACAAACAAAGGAAAAGGGAAGATGAACAAAAGAAAATCCTGAATTTATACCATAAACAAACGTGTGTGTGTGGGGGGGGGGGTGGAGCAAATGCCAAACAAAGGCTTTTAAATGGCTTTGTATTTTACTTTTTTTTGCCAATTTTTGTTCATAGTCCGTGCTCTTTTTTTGCCAGGTTGTGTTATTGTGGGATAAACTCCTGATTGGACCACTGCCGGCCATACTGCAAAACTCAGGCAATGGCGTTCTCCAGGCATCGGCATGTTACTGCCTGTCCACGATTGGACCACAGTGCTTTGAGCTTCTCAAGGTAAAACATTGCAGCTCAAGCAGTACTCTTCACGTTACATTTTGGTTGGTCTTTCCTGATGAGCAAATTCGTCTGCTATAGTGTCTCCATGAAATAAGAGGTTTGGGGCAGATCTCTGATTATGACGGCTGTGTCACACAAGGCAATTTACAAGTGACTTGTTTCAGGTCATCCCTAATATGAAAACTCGTTTCAGATAATCTCCAAGATTAAAAGTATGATGCAAACTTTTGATTAAATTCTCTTCTGAGGAATTTCCATGAACTTTTGGAAAAATGTAACTTTGTTCTTCCTGATGTTCTTTATAGCTTTGCAGGTTGTTTTGTATCCATCAAGTTGATGGGTAAATTGCCTCGGCCCTTCCGTGCACAAGTACCCCCTCTACGGTCACAAAGGGAGAGTTGGGCTAAAACATTGACAGATTCAGTGGAGGCCGGCCCCCTCCCCCGAATTTTTTTTTGTAATTTTCAGGAAATAAATTAAAACGTTGCGTATCTCCCTCGCAAGCCATCAGCTACACATACCTTGTAGTTTAAATGTTATAATTTGGAAATAGCGCATGGTTCCATTATACTTATCCCCTTGCCCTTCTTGAAAATAAAAATACACAAGCCCTCTTGGCCACCGAAAATTGAGTTCTGAATTCGCCCTTTGGGGGAGATCACTGGTAGGGATGTTTGAATGCGCTTCCGGTGGCTCTTGACGCTCATGTGAAGACGTTTCACATTTGTACATATTCAGAACAAAATAAGTTACGCGGACTTCCCGCCATATGCGCGCAACCAAGTCCATGTAATAATAGTGGGTATTTATAAAGCGCACGTATCTAGCAGGACTGGTGCTCAAGGCGCCACATCATTATTACCCCTGCTCATTGGGCCCATGAAGCATTCCTAACACACCATCTCAGCTCCCTGGGGAGTATACAGCTCGATGCTGCCATTTCAGCGCAAAGCAGCTACAATCAAGTACAATAACCATCTTTGCCCTCACAGGTACCCATTTTACTCCTTGGTAGAGTGAAGCAATGAGTGACAAAGTGCCTTGCCCAAGGGCACACGCACCATGACCCCTGGCTGGACTCGAACCCACAACCTGCAGCTTTACCCGCAGACCACGAATCCAGTGCCCTTAACCACGAGGCCACAGCACTTCACAAGTACATGCATGCCGTGTGTCCCTCCCACTTGGTTTGCGAAAGTTGTCACAAAGCCCCATATACTGTTCGTGCACGGAGTGCACAAGGGTTTACATGTAACTGATTATGTTGATGTGACTCATTCTTACAGATGGGCAAACGTGTCCTGTGCATCACCCTCCTCCTTGGTCTAAGCAATGACGATGACTATCGAGTCAAGGCAGCGGCCGTCAGAGCTCTGGGAGCTTACGTCCTGTACCCCTGCCTCAGAGAGGTAAGATTCAGACTCTAATGTTTTAAAGGCTGTTTTCAAAACTCGGCTTCATTTTTCAGCCATGACTTCATCTTTGTCTCTAGAATCCTTTAAAAGCCATTACTGTCCAAACCAATTTGAAGTACTCTTTGCTCTCATTTGAATAGCTTGTTAGATTTGAGGCTGGATGACTCGATGACTTGATTCAAGTGTTGTAGTCGAGTTCATCACAAGTCCTCACAAATCCATCACAGGTCTACCAATTCATCCTCATCCTGTCCCAAGTCAAGTCATAAGCTATTCAAATGATCCGGGACAAAAGCATTCCTTTGTTCTTGTTCATCTTCTGTTGCTTTCTACTTGACTTGTGGACTGACGTGCGATTTACTTGTGATTGTCTCAAGCACCTTGACCACAGCACTACTAGGTTTGATGGCGTATTTGGTATTTTCAGGTACTTTTCTGGGCAGACTATTATGTTTACAATAAGAATTGTGGTGTTACCAGTAGGGAAACCACAAACAGGCAGCATGGGCAGAACTTTATTGGCCTTGCTGGATGACTAGTAAGCACAAATTTTTATTGCTTTTGCACACATCAACCACATAAGAGGGAAAATTGTGGCAATGAAATTCCAAACCGAGTTTGTCGGTATTTTGCTATTTGACAACATTGTTCGGTATCCAAAAAAGTATTGTCACTATACGGTATTATTGAAATATAGTCGAGCCTAAACACTACATTTTAACCTGTGTCTTCTCTCCTTCCATCTACCAGGATGTCATGTTTGTGGCCGATACAGCCAACGCAATCCTGACATGTCTAGAAGATCCATCCATTAATGTCCGCATACGAGCCGCCTGGTCCATCGGTAATCTCAGCGATGCGCTCATTGCTAACAAGTGAGTCCAAAAGTTAGGATGGAATTTTTCTTTTTTTCTTTTGTGGTTTGGTAGCAGGATGCAGGTTTCAATATTATATTAGGTTTTGAACAGTGCTTAATATTCAGCGCCTAAGAATATTTCTGTGAAAGAGAAGACTATTTAAAGGGAATATACAACATTTTCTTTTGTTGTAATTTTCAGAAATGGATGGATATGAGGGTTAGCATTTTATAGCACATACTGTTACACTGAGCGATTTATAGTTTTGTGTTCATAGATGCTGTTCTCGTAGTCTGGTTCCCTGACCCTACTCCAGACGAAACGGATCAATTTATAGACGGCAGGGAATTGCCAAGTCAGGGAACCAGACTAGCTGGCTCGCACTTGTTCATGGATGCGTAACCGATTGCAAAAAAAATGTTGACTGGCTAAATTTGGTAAATTGGAGGCAATATGTGAAAAAAGTCCTTTTTTTTTCCAACGATGGCCGACCATTGATGGAAATTGATACAAAATTCCCATTTTCTTGCAAATGACAGCACACCAGGTGCTGTGATTTCACAGGATGCTTGAGACTATTATTCACTTACAGTCAAGTAAGGCATTTCATAATAATTTGGTAGTTTTGTTTTGTAAAGTTTGCAAATGTTGTATATTATCTTTAACATTAAAAGTGAGTCAAATATATTAACAGTCCAATAATAGTGCTCTTTAAGATGTTTCACTGTTCTAAAGTACTCTTAAAAGAAAAATAGAAATGAGGATTGTATAAATATTTATTTGGGGATTTTCAAATTTTTGTCTCACTTTGGAACTTTAATCCTGCAGTGGCGCTATAATATTTTTCACGATTTTTGTCGCAGCACATGGGAATGAATGCATAAATCAAAATTATGATATTTGTATTAAAATGTGATGTTTATTAGACGGAGGAAATAGACAGAGGCTCTGTGAGCAGAAAATCGTGTGCTTAGCAGCGCCGTGAAATTGGGCCCTGTAAATAAACTGCCATAGTCCCCAATGATAAATGCCCCCACTTCCGGAATTCAGGAAACTTACTTACAACTCTCCAAGGTGTTTGAGACACCCATCAAATTAAAGCTTATTTCATCATCTTTCATTTTCTGTTCAATTTTTTGGGGGAATCCTTTGACTTTTAGGAGAAATTTCCAACCAAAGATGATAACCCCTTAAAGCAGTCCTGAAGCCCATCGCCATTTTGAAAAATGATGCCTATGCTCCATTGCAAAATAGAGCACTTTTAGCTGTTTAGTGCCCAATTTCATCCATATTTCACAGAAATACAAGCTCACAGTCCTGTGCACGGCTTCCACTCTTCATTGTTACAAACCCTCAAGTTCATGGCCCACAAAATGCTCTAATAGCAGAGAATTTGAGGGCATGCAAATCGTGATTTGGCCAGCGTTGGAAATTTTGGGCCTATTTACTGGCCTGCAACCTTTATGTCCAAGCATAAGCCATTTCTTCAAACCTTGGCTTCACTCTGGTTTTGTCTTCACCGCTGAGGTGTAGAAGATCCCCGCAATATTCTCCCAATATATGTGAACTAGACTCCAGAGAGATGTACAGAGTGCCAACCCCTTTCAAAAAGTGAAACTCATCTCAGTGTGGATATGTTCTGGCAAAATCCCAGTAATTTCCCCTTGTACCCTCAAAGTCAGCTAAGAAAACTTCACTTTTAAAGCCCTGATGAAAATTGTAGTACAAAACCAAAATGGAACTGGAGCACATCAAATAGGATTGCATGCATAAACCCCATGCGTACACCTGTTTGCAGATCAATGTAATCCCGACAATTTACAAAACACCATTTATTTAACCTGACTATGCTGTATCCAGGACACCGACAAAATCAGCTGCAGTATATATTGTGCCCGTCGTTATGCATTATTCAGCAGCAATCACTCAAATTACCTTTCTTGATCCGCACTCGTTCCCGCAGCGCCGTAAAACATGACCCACAAAAGCTGCTTGTGTTACCAGTGCCTGGCCAAATCTCTCCAGGGATTGGCTGGCTTGTGAAGTGTCTACTTGGCCTACATTGTATGGTTGAATGGCCTATGCCCTCCCAACCCCCCCAACCCCCCCTTCTGTTGCGTGTTGTCTGGACTTGTGGCGTGTATGTACCAGATCAAAGATTCGAGCTAACATCCTCTTGGGAGAGTGCTTTCCAATGAACCACGGCTCCCAAAGACTCGACACTTCATCATAGGCGATATTACCATTTTGTTTTTATCAAAACAGAGGCTTGAGTAGCAGCCTGTGAAATGTGATGTGCGTTTGGGGGTCTATTTGAAAGTCAGATGACACCATTTCCGCGCGCTTGAATAAACCCCGACATTTTTACCATGATGCGTTCACCAATTACCATAGGTAAACTGTGAAACGCGAGCTAGATGGCTACTCAATTTGAAATATATACTGTTAAAATAAAAATATATAGATGATTTTGCGAAATGATCTCCAAGGCCCCAAGACATTTACAATTTTGTTGCATCTTTCCAGTAACTGATTATTATTTCATGAATTTCATACATCGGCTTAAGACAATTACTTCCTGAGCCAGTGGAATTAGTGAGTGTTGCAGTGCTAGAGCCTTGTACCTCGTTCACTGATATTAAAAGCACATAGAAACATGTGCAATTACCCTGTAATGTGCGGGTCTACCGATTTAGTGAGAAAATCCTTGCTCAAAGCGGAGATAGGACTGAAATACTCTGTGAAATTATTCTGCTTGAAATGGCATCATTCGGAAGAAAACGATCATTGAAGGTCGTTTAAGAAAGTGTGCCCGTCGGCATAGTTTTTTTTTACGAGCGTTAGTGAGGGAATGAATCCACTGAATCCAGTTACACCTTACCTAAAATTGTTTATAAGTTTTCCTGTCGTGCTCAAAATGTGCAGTATTCACAGAACTAAAACTTCAACAAGTTATTGTTATGCATCCTTGTAAATATTTTGAGCAATTTTGTTGCCTCAAACAAAAAGAGAATGCACTAAAAGCAAATGATCCTATTTTGCTCAACCCATCAAACCCCATCGCAAAGGCATGCTTTGTTGGAATCTGTCAGGATGGGCATGATGGGTACATGTACAGTACACATAAACTGGCAGTCTTTTACATTGGGTTGGCACTCCTCCAGGAACAAAATCAAAGGTGTGTGTGTGTGTGTGTGCAGTTTCCCAAAATGTTGTTGGAATTTGCCAGGATGGGGATGGTTCCTAGTAAATCATGCTAGGGAGTTAGGGTTAAGACAGGACTTTCCCTTCAAATAGGAAAAAACGTCTTTGACACTCCAGTAGATTGCAAACACTCACCCACAAGAAACAGCATCTTACTTCCTCCTCCCTAAGTAATAATGAACAGCGGACATTTATTCCACTTGACAAGCTCCACTTGAGTCGTCAGGGGACCGTGCTTTCGCGTGCATTCCCTAATTGCATCTCGGCGTCTGAGCTAACGCTGAATTTACGACCTAAGTCAGAAATTGCGGGACATCATCAGCCATATATTTCATCGGATTGATGTTATTACTTCTTGGTGAATACTCATGGGAAATGTTTCAGTCGGGTTGGTTTTCCCTGAACTCCACTTTTTGATTATCACAATTTTTTTTTTTTTTAACTGATGGACTATCTGTAAAGTAATTGTAAAAGTTTAACACATTTTTGAATTATGCTTTTGAATGCTGTTGTGTTATGTATCACTTTGATATTTTTATCAGCAAAAACTCTTACTTTTTAAAAAGGAGACAATATGTTTAACTGTGGCGTTTTTGTGATGTCCCTTTTTCGCAGTGGTCTTCTCTGTATTAACATGCAAATCCATCTTCTTTTTTCATTTTCTGTTTTGGTAGAGATGCGGGTGATACCACTTTCTTGGAGGGGTTCTCGGACATGCTCCTTCAGAAGCTGTTTGCGGCGGCCATCGCCGGTGCCTCGGATCATGACAAGGTCAAGTCTAATACTGTGAGGGCGCTTGGCATGCTCGTGCGGTTTGCAAGACCCCAAGCCTTGGGTGAGTAAGTGGGATTTGGAGTAAGGGGGTAGGGAAAGTGATAATGTGGGGGGTATGTGTGACATGTGGAAATTGAGATGGGTCATTGTATAAGTCTGGCGTCCACTTTTTTCCCTGTTACGTCTGACCTCTGTGGTTTTGTAAATCTGATGCACTCCTTAATGCAGTTATCCTCCAAGAGTGATTATGAGTAGCAAACCACCTACATGTACCCAACAAAAGAACAATCATTTGAAGTCATTCTTAATAAAACTTGTATGGTAAAGTACAGAGTTCAGAGATAACAGGGGCAGGAAAAATGTCACATGTTGGACCCTAAATGTATTGAATTACCCAGATACAACCCCAAAATCATGTTGTGGGTATTGTTTTCATTAATCAGGTTTTTTTTCACAAATTTCTGATCCATATAATGTCTAAAATATACCACAGAAGTTTCAGACTGTGATTTGCTTTCTCCCAAGAAGAGTTGTTTTCTTCGAACATGTCACATATTAACGCAGGTGCCTCATAAGTCTGTAAACTTTTGCGTCTTTTTCCTATAACTTTCTCCTTTTGATCATATCTAACTCCTATTGGTCAAGTGCCATTAACATGGGTGTTTTTTTTTAACTCTTAGGGTTTGGGCTAATAATCGCCTTAATACTGTATATGTATAAGATGCAAATACAACTTGATATACCAGTATGTGGCTCTCCGTTACATGTTTGTGTGTGTGTTTTGGACAAAATTGAATAAAGGGTCCATGCAATAATTTTTTAAAGAAAACCTTGATGTAGGCCTTTGTTCCTCATTTGCATTTCTTAGAGTGGCACGTGGTCTGTATGATATTTAATATTCCAGTGTAAATTTGCATATTCATGAGCAAACAGTGTTGACATCTAAATGCAGAGCCATACTCGGGGGCAAAAGTGCAAACGCGCATGCAAAGTTGTGATGTCATGGCAATTTTTGGCGCTGGGAATTCGCAAAAGTTGAACACATTTCAAGTCGGGCGAATTTCGCAGCGAATGCTCCGTGACGTAAGATTTGCATCGCATTTTTGCACTAACAGTAAGTATGAACCCGCCTTAAGGCCGATTCATGCTCAGGGCAAAAGCAAACGTAAACGCAAATTTGTGGCGTCGTGGCGAGTATTCGCACTGTGAATTTACAAAAGTTGAACGCATTTCAACTCTGTCACATTTGTTTCATATTCACGTCAATAATGAACCGCCCTTTAGGCAGAAATTGCAGCACGTTAAACACAGTTTGCATTTTCATTCAGCCTGAGATTTATTTGCTTTTTCATTTTCGTAAGTATTTTTTTGACTGTTTACATTATGATTTCTCTTGACAAGCAGCCAAAAGCAGCATCCAGGTTGTTGTGACCGATGCGATCAGAGCTCTCCTCAAGAACATCACCACTGGGGCTGCCATCAGGGTGAAGGTGAGTAACCTGTCAATGGATCAGATGATCAAAATAATATTTTGGTAAAACATGGAAAATGATGTTTTGATCTGTTACAAAGGAATACCTTTGACCTTGAGACAGGTTGACTTGTGTGACACTTCTTAAGACTCAAACAGAACTGGAACTGTCAGTGGATCAGATGATCAAAATAATATTATTGAAAAACATGGAAAATGATGTTTTGATGTGTTACAAAGGAATACATTTGACCTTGAGACAGGTTGACTTGTGATTGACTTGTGTGACATTTCTTAGGACTCAAATAGAACTGGAACGGTCATTGGTTCAGTTGATCAAAATAATATTTTGGAAAAACCTGGAAAATGATGTTTTGATCTGTTGCAAAGGAAGAACTTTGAACGTCAGACAGATTATTGTGACTGACTTGTGTGACACTTCTTAGGACTGAAATAGAACTCTGCAGCACAGCGACAAGGGAGGCAGGCACGCCCTGACAAGCAACTGCCCCCCCCCCCCCCCCCCCCCCCCGTGGCAAAAACCATAAGCGTTAACATTATATACAAGTGTGTTTTTTCTTGTGGTTCGCCCCCCCTAATTTGTACTGTGGGCCCCCCCCCCCCAATGCCCTGAGCTGGCGACGGTGCTGGCTTTACCGTCAGGTGCCACCTTTTTGTCGACAGTGGTTCATTGTTCACCTCTTTATGGTTATAAAATACTTACTGCAAAGCACTCAAGCTTCCCATACCGGCACTGCATGCTGTTGCAGCAGGCAGTTTTGAATATCCGAATTTTCAGTTCAGTTCACTCAGATACCTTTATTTCATGTCAACACCATTGAAAAAAAATGTACTAACAATTCTCATCATTTACACTACAAATTGTTCAAAATAAATTGTCTATAGCAATACATAATAAATAAATAATGATGTGATGTTAACATGTAGGAAAAAGGACAAGCAATCGCTTTTTGTTCCCCTTCTTTAAAGTTCCCATTTTCAGTCTAACTCAGTTTGGAGTAATCGAATACTAAATTATTTGAAAATGGACAGCCCTAGTGACAAGACAACATTCTGTTCTAAATTTTAGGTTCGATGGAATGCCTGTTATGCCATGGGCAACGTGTTCAGGAACACACATCTGGAGTTAGGCTCTGTGCCGTGGTCCACTGAGGTCTTCACCGCTCTCACCGATGTAGTCCGGGATTGTAAGAACTTTAAGGTAAAACCAACTTTCCCTCTGTTTTACGTTTTATTTCAGTACCATATGCTTCAGACATATTTGAACTCCAGGGCCCAATTTCATAGAGCTGCTTTAAAGCACAAAATTTGCTTAAGCACGAAAAAACATTGCTTAGTAAAATCACGTAACCCGTCAAAACTCCATGTGATGTACATTGCTTGTGACTGGTATTTAGCTGTTGTTTACTTCGCATAACAATCGAGTGGAGTTTTGGCCGGTGACCTGATGATATTAAGCAAGATTTTTTTGTGCTTAAGCAAATTTTGTGCTTAAGCAGCTCTATGATATTGGCCCCAGATCTTGCACGCTTTGATTACACATTCAGAAAATACCTGAGACAGTTTACCAATTCCTATTGGTTGAGAGCCTGTCACATTGGGTGGATATAAACCGCCGGTGAAACACCGCTACATTCTGCGTCACATCGCTCAGTACACGCCGCGTGCAGGCCAATTTCCATATAAGGAGATTTTTTAGCACTACGCGCGTGAGGCACATACCATAGACTTGGCCAGAGGGTTGTTTCACACAACCTGAAGTCAAATTGTTGAACAAAATCGTTGGAAATTTGAGAAATGTTGACTTTTTGACATGTTTGTGTGTGTTGTTTCAAAAACCAGCTGGGGGCCTGGATGCGGATAATGACCCAGAGGGGTGTTTCACACAACCTGAAGTCAAATTGTTGAACAAAATCGTTGAAAAATTTGAGAAGTGTTGACTTTTTGACATGTTTGTGTGTGTTGTTTCAAAACCAGCTGGGGGCCTGGATGCGGATAATGACCCAGAGGGGTGTTTCACACAACCTGAAGTCAAATTGTTGAACAAAATCGTTGGAAAATTTGAGAAGTGTTGACTTTTTGACATGTTTGTGTGTGTTGTTTCAAAACCAGCTGGGGGCCTGGATGTGGATAATGACCCAGAGGGGTGTTTCACACAACCTGAAGTCAAATTGTTGAACAAAATCGTTGGAAAATTTGAGAAGTGTTGACTTTTTGACATGTTTGTGTGTGTTGTTTCAAAACCAGCTGGGGGCCTGGATGTGGATAATGACCCGAGCTGATCCTCATCCAGGCCCCCGGCTGGTTTGAAACGTACTTGTCTGAAAACAGCCAAGCACATATTTATTCCGTTATTAACATCTAAGTACCGGTTGGGTATCCATTCGTGCGCAATCTGAAGGCATGAAAAGTCACCCAGAAACCTGTTTGAAAGGTTTTTAGGAGCACATGTACATGTACATTCATGAATCTACCGAAATCCACATGTTGGTCCAGACTGAAAATATGTTTGAGGAGTTTAATTTCATAACCCTAAGCCTCAATCCTCCATAATCCTCCAGGCGGTTTTGAAGGATTTTGGAGGATGGAGGCTGAATGGCTAAAAAATGTCAGTTGATTTTAGAGTACGTATTGGGTCAAGTTTGTAGGCTGTGCCCAGCATTTTTATGTTTAGTATACAAATATTTAACATGGTTTGAGGGTGGACAGTCGATATTCGCTCCCCGAGGTAATGGAAGTTGACAAACTAGTTCCAGAGGCGAAGCCGAGGGAACTAGTTTGTCAACTTCCAATACAGCACTGCCTCACCCCATTAACAGTGACTGTTGGAGGATTTTGAAGGATTGAGGAAATGGTCACCCCTCCACTGAACATATTCAGCGGACGATTTTTGAGGATTGAGATAAAATCCAATTTGTACATGATGGCAATTGGAGGATTTTGCAGGATTGAGGATGGTTCCTAGCCAACAGAGCCTTGGGGGGTTAGGGTTAAACTGATCAGTATGTTATATTATGATTTAAATAAAGTTTTGGAAAGGTCTACATTTGGGATAGGGACTGGTTCCAACCAAATAAGCTGTCAGCACTCGACAACCAACATTGGCAACAAAAACACTATATACTTGTAAAGTAATATTGTTTTCAGGGAAAATGGGTAGTTCTGCACTTTCAGTAAAGGCACCAGACAGCAAACAAAACTAAGAAAAAGTGTTATTTTTCTTGATTTCTTTTGTTTAATGAATTTTTTTGTTTGAGAAGGATTCTTTCATGCCGTTTTAAAATTTTGATATCAAAGAAAACAAACATTCTTAGAGCTCTAATGTTAATTACTAAAACACGAATCATGCAATGAATAAATTGATTTTTTTCTTTAAATCTTCAATCATGAAGCAAAAATCCGAGCTTCAAATCAAACAAAACATTCTAAATATACAGCTGCTAACTTTGAATCCAAAACGAAGGCTAATTGAAGTTGAAACCAACTCTTCCTGTTGATGCTTCTTGACCTTAAAGGGAATATACAACATTTGCAAACACCAAAAAATAAATCTACCAAATTATTATGAAATACCTTTTACTGGATTGTTAGTGAATGACAGTTTATAAAGCATCCTGTAAAATTATGGCACCTGGTGAGCTGCCATTTTCAAGAAAAGTGGTATTTTTGTGTCAATTTCCAACGCTGGTCGGCCGCCCAGCGCTTATTTTTAATCACTACCCCAATTTACCATTATTTAGTATTAAAGTCTGCATTACTAGTGCAATCTTATTTGAATCTTATTGACAGGAACTAGCGCCTGCTTTGGTTTTAATTTTCAAATTCCTCCTACATAAAACACTGAATATTCATTTCCTGTGTACTTCTTTTGAAGAGATTAATCTCGTCAAGTTTTATCTAAAGTTGTTAAATGTGTCCTTTGCAAAAACTAGTCTAAATGTGATTAGGACATGATTTTTTTTTACTCAAAAATTGCTGCATGCTCTCTTTTTGAACTTGAACCTCACTAAGTGTTAAAAGAAGAAAAAAAACCCATACACATGGATTATGAGAATATGCGTCATCAATAAGCAACCGTAAACACGCGCAGTAGTACACACATTGAAGAAGGGACACATTTTCGGCCTTATGTTTTAAAACTGATTAGCCATGTACAACTACAGAAAATCACAAATACAATCAAACCTGGTTGTGCTTTGGACGCATTTGACTGAACATGATAAATATTACATTATTATCACTATTTTTTTTTTTATTTTTTTTTTGGATTTTTTTTTTTGGATTTTTTTTTTTTTATCTCTGACCCCAAATCCTGTTATTTGAGCATATTCCATTTTCCATTTTACCTGTGAAAGGTAAACTTATGAACTGTATAATCAACTAGGTGTCGTAACTGTTTGTAAATTTCTAAAAAAAAAATTCAAAAGAAATGATCAAACTGCATGCAGCAAATTAATACCGGTAACTGTCTTGATCTGGAAATGGAGCTATATGGAGGTGTACATCTATGTCTTAGTGTATTTCATAAGGTGGGACTGCCTTTGAACACTGAGCTTCTGCTATGCCTTCAGACGCGGCGATAGACGTAAACCCAATTTTGGGCTGCTGCTACCAGATCACCTTGTGGGGTGAATGTAATGCCGTGTACATGATGACATCCCTTGATGACATGCCCAAGGTGTTTGCAGTCGGTACTGAATCGGTGGATCTCGTATGTTTCGTCCTCCTCGCTACCCACGGCAGCATAGATGTTGCCATCACTGTCACAACACACACCACGGAGGTAGCAATGCTGATAGGCCTTGCCAGTTAATTCTCCGAAGAGGACATCTTGGTCTGAATACCTGAATCGATTCAGTATAAGTTTCTTTTCACTGCTCTTGGTGTAGATGAGGTTTCGATTGTGGTCAGTGGTCATATGCATGTAGTAACCTACCCCTGGAGTAGCTGTCCATCCAAGGAAAGATCCATCTGGCTTATGCAGTGAAGTCTCATTCTCCATCCCATAACCCACTAGTATCTCATTGGTTGCGTCCACCGCAAGACATGTTGGGGTCCTCTCTGGTAACTTGTAGGAGCCAGGTTTGAAGCTTTGGAGGATCTGATATTCCCTGTTCAAGATCTTGATGGTTGAACCAGCTATTAAAACAATGAGTTGATCATCATTATTTACTGCCACACGCCTTGGACTGTGAAGACCATCGATCTTAAGCTCTTTAGAGACTGCAGGGGATTGGGGTGTCTTAGGTGTCTTAGGTGTCTTAGGTACGAAACTTATCAAGTTTTCACATGCAGTATCGACAATTACTACTTCATTGTTCGAGAATACGGCGACATCACATGCGAATTTAAATTCAGTCTTTTTATCCCCAAATTTGTTAATTTCTGTCTTTTTTTGCCAATTCACTTTGACTTGAGGCGCCTTTGGTCTTGCTGGTTTTGCAGCTTGAGCCTTCAATTCTGGTTTGTGTCCATCTTGGAGTAACAGCTTCCCCATCGCAAGTGGATTTTCAGACTCCTCAAAGTCCATGAAAGACAACTTGTCAGATGCTGTCTTGGGCTGTTTCTTAACCATCTCTCCGAGGTTATGCAGTAATTTCTGCTTGAGGTCCAGTATCTCATGACAACTTGCTTGATTCGCAAGTTGTTTCATCTCATCCAGCTTGAATCCTGCCAAACTTATCTCTTTGCTGTTAGAAGCTTGAACTTTGTCCAACATCTTGAGTCTGTCTTTGTAAATTTCTGTGCGTCCTGCTTAAGTTTCTGCTCCTCCTCTCTGATCCTGTCAATATCCTTATCAGCCTTTCTCGAGATTTTCTCAGTTGTATTATTGAACGTGCTGTTTAGAGTTTTGCGGATATTCTCAACTTTTTCTAATGCTGCACTCCAACTTGTTTTGTTCTTTTCAGCCTTTGCAATCAGTTTATCAACTTCCTGTTTGCTTTTCTTCCAAGCTTCCATTTGCCCACTGAGAGAGTGCTTAGCATGATCTAGGATGGAACAAGTGGTGCATGCCAGCTGCTCACATGTGTTGCAGTAGATGCTGACATTCTGGTCCGGATGCTTACCGCATTTCGGAACCTCTTCTCTCAGTTTACTCTTATAAGAGATCTCCCCTGAACGGAGCTGGTCAAGAGTGTTCACGTCATGAGTTTTCAATGCAGCCATTCGCCTGTGTCCCTTATCGCAATCCAGACAGAGGAAACTGTCACAGGTCATGCATCTTGACACAGCTTCATTTTCCTCATCACAACTTTGACATTTGATCTCTGACCCTTGACCTTCATCAAGCAGCTGTTCCTGCATTGTGAATTCCTCCACCAGGGCTCCCAAAGTAAAGTTATTAGGCAGGGCAGCGACATTGTTTCCTTTCAGCTTGGTATCACGTCTGCAGAGAGGGCACTTTAACTTGGTACTCTCAGGTTCTTGTTGCTGTCTGAGCTCTTGGAGGCATTTCAGGCAGAAACTGTGCAAACAGTCAAGAACTTTGGGCTGCTTGTAACGATAGGAGCAGATTGAGCATTCTAGATGATCCTGGCTGATCTTGCCCAAGACGGATTGAACAGTCACATTTGATGCCATATCCGTGGAAGTGGAAACAACATGATTTAGCCAACATGTACATGTACACAAAGTCTGTTAAAAGGAAGAAGGTGATATAGGCTTGTCGGTTTCACGTGACATCACATAAAAGGTTCATTTTTCGAAGCCATATACGGGTACAATATCTTTAGAAGTGCAAGTTCTATTGGTTTAAATTTTGTATGTACATGGACAGTGGCGTATGATAAATGTAGATGAAAATTACCTGGGCCCAATTTCACGGCGCTGCTAAGCACACAAATTTGCTTAGCACAAAAAAAATCTGGCTTATAAAAGCAGGTTACCAGCCAAAACTCCATGTGATTTTCACGCTAAGCAAACAACAGTTGAATACTTATCAAGAGCAATATACATCACATGGCTGATAACCTGCTTTTATAAGCATACTTTTTTTGTGCTAAGCAAATTTGTGTGCTTAGCAGCGCCGTGAAATTGGCCCCTCATGTCATGATGACATCCTCGTGTGATTTTATATGAATTTTTGAAGTTTTTACCAATAAACTTATAAGTATCTTTCAAACAAAAGTACTAAATTCATAATTCTTTTTGTAATAGGTTTGATACGATACACAAATATGCAGAAAAGTGTACACACAAAAACGTCATAGTTAATGACGTCATCAAAAATCATCATTTTTTTTTTTTTTTAATATATTTGGTTTTAATGAAACTTGATTGGCAGTTAGATAAGTATACTATTAATGCAGAATATTAAGTGACGTGATGATGACGTAATTTTTTTTTTTATGGAATTTTAAAGTTTTTATATTTTGTTCTAGTCACTGGTACAATATTTGACATTTCCTGTATTCAGATCAACCAGAAACTTGGCACAGACAGAGACCACTTTAATAGGGGAAGTGTGGATTGAGAAGTTATGACGTCATTGTATGTCACATAACATGATACATTAAAGGAACATTATTTATGGAAGCTCTTTATCAACCATCCCACAGGGCCAATTGGGTTGAAACTTTGTATGTACATAGACACTAGACTAGACAGGGCGTTGTTATACATGTAGGTGAAAATATATGATAATGTCAGGATGTATCATGTGATGTCACATTAAGGTTCATAATTTGAACCCTTATATCTCCAAAACTACAAGTCTAATTGGCTCAAAACTTTGTATGAACATAGACAGGGACGAGTTATAGGTGAAAATTCTAGTGACGTCATGATTACATCATTGTGCATCATGTGATATCACATTATTTAAAGAGGCATATTTCTAAGCCTTATTCAAGTATGACCAGAAGTGGTCCAATTGAAGTTCAAACTTATAAGTTTATTAGTATGCACATAAACTGCCTGAAAAATCTGCCATTGCACGGGGATTGTTATAAAGATACAGTAATAAAGTCATTTAAAAAAACAGCCGAAACAGCTGTGTTTGTTCACATGACAGGCACACTTCTCGTTAAATGTGCCATGATGAAGTCATAATCAATTACTTACTGTAGCCAGCCCAAGGGCGTCAATTGCTTTTCAAAAGTGGGATGGACGTACCTTGATCAGAACTAATGTGAGTGCGAAGAGCGAAGCCCTGCCAGTGTGGGGTTGGCGGCCTGATTAAGGGCCCCGAAAAAAATTTGGATTCGATCTAGATGCTCTGTGGTGCGATCTGAGGAAATTTCTGACCAATTTAACCAATTTTTTTTAGCGAAAGATTATCATTTAAATATCGTTTTCAAGTTTGGAGTCACTGAATCAGCTATTCTGAGCTATAGAATCATAATATGCTACCATTTTTATTCGGGGACGAAAAAAGTGGGGGGGGGGTTGAACAAACAATATGATATCCCCCCTTTAAAAATTAAAAAATGGGGGGCGGGGGGGGGGGGGGGGGGGGGGCCACTTGTGGGCAGGCCAGCAGCAAGGGAGACTAGATACTTGGCTGAATAAATTGTAATAATTTGGAACCTGTCTGGGCGTGGCATCCCTACAAATGCATGCTTTTACTGTATCCATAATTCTTTTAGTTTCTCACACAAATGTGTTACTTTTGAAAACCATGCTGCAACTTCTTAAAGGGAATATACATCATTTGCTTTTGCTGTAATTTTCAGAAATGTATGGAATTGGGGGGTTGGAAATATATAGCAAATATAGTTACACTGACTTTTTTGAGGTTTTGGGTTCAAAAATGCTATAAAAACCAAGAAAAACAATCATTTTCCTGTAGTCTGGTTCCCTGACTCCATTTAAGAAGAAACAGAGCAGTTTACATACAAAGTATACAAATCTAAAAAAGCAATTTTGGTGAAAAGGTATAAAGATTGCTTCCACAACAAGAAAATGCACCCTTCCTTTCATTAAAAAAAAACACTTACTATTAGTTGTCCTTTTTGTGCAGTTGGAACGAGGAATCTAAACAATCCTTTGGTAGAAATAACACAACAAAGAGCCAAGTATGGTACAACAATCAGTAGATGACAATTGCCAAGATTTTGGCGCCCAGCTAGCACCCAAATGTCTATTGTTGGTAAATCATTTGACACCGATCCAGAAATGTACACGTAGTTGGTGCAGTGCACAGCATCCAGTCAAATACGTGATCTTTCGCAATTGGGTGCAAAGGTCAGCGTCTGTACATAATGAGCTGGCTTATGCATGAACATATCCTGTGGTTCAATGAGCATGCAGGAACTTCACTCTGAAACCAGACGAATGAAATTGAAACTGGAATTCTCAAATGCTTTGTGAATACATGTGTAGGGAAATTAAGAGAATAACAAGGAAATCAGAGGACGAAAAGACTTTCTTTAAATTAAGGAAAACAGTAAAGAAAAGGAAAGCTGATTTCATCTGGAACTGGCCCTTCCCTGTTTTTTATGAAAATAATATTTTTTTTTATACATTCTTGTCCATAGTTTCTTTGTTTTTCATATGGCATTATGGATTATTTTGAAGTGAACAGTAACTGTGCTCATCAAAGTTGTGTGCTGAGTCAGCTGTATGAAAAGTTTGTTGCCCTCCTTTCTGTCTGCCATCACCAATAAGTCTGTCACAAGAGGGCTCACTACTCACACACTAGTTCAGTGGATTTTATATTGTACTTTTTGCAGTGTATGTCAGCTCCAGTGTTGGAGTCGAGTCCTCAAATCCGAGTACAGAGTACTCTGAGTACATTCAAGGCTGAGTATACTGGGCCGAGTCTGAGTACAATTCCCAAAAAGTACAAAAATAAAGAAATATGTAAATAAATATATAAATAAATGAGTCGAGTACCGAGTACCAAACCATCGAGTCCGTGTAAAATTTGAGTACAAAGAATCGAATACGGGCCAAATCGCAATAATTTTTGAGTACTGAAAGTCGAGTACAGGCCAAGTACTTGCATGTACCCGAGTTGTACTCGAGTACGAGTACTCCAACACTGGTCAGCACCCCAATAGTTTTTGGCTCAGAACCTATACATGCTGGTTTGGCTTGTATAATTGGGAAAAATATAATAGTTTTTACAAATGTTAGGATTTTTTTAAATGTGTCGGACAACGTTTCAAGGACTGCCACTGCCAGATACCAGGGAGAGAAGTCCAAGTACACATCTCAGAAACTGTTGTTATTTGCTGAAATTTGTATCGGTGGAGGTTTTGGACATTTCTTTGGATGTTGAGGCCTCGGGGCAGCAGCACAAATCTTCCCCCAAATGACAAAGCTTCTTGCAAACCTTCACATCCTCTCTAGTCCATCAAGATTCACTGACAATTCTTGTGGAATTTAGTAGATCATTATACACATGGGCATCGCGAGAGGGGGGGGGGGGGAGGGAAAGGGGGGGGGGAAGGAAAAAGAGGTGCAAATCCATATTGCTGTTAATGTCATGGAGGGGGGTGGTAGGGAAAATGTTTGCCTCCCTATGTTTGGAAAATGATAAATTGAGAATGTATTGAAAAAGTTAAGAAGTTTTGGGGGAAATTGTGCTTTACACTCCCCCCCCCCCTTTTTGTAAAAATCCTGGCAATGCCCATGATTATACACTGTTAGTTCCATCCTCGGCCAGTTTTATTTGTTTGACAAAATAACTTATTTGGAAAAAAAAAGGGTAATTCTTGATTTTTTTTGGGAGGAGGGGGGTTATGAGTGTGACACCCCATTAATTATAAATTGTTTTGTCGGCAAAATTGTTGTCCTGGCAGCAAAATCGTGTCCCCGTCGGCAAATTTGCCATGTTGAAGAGCGCCACCCATTGTCAGATACTATAGGAAAATTGTATTATAGGCCCCCCCCCCTCGATTTTCATTTTTTTGACAAAAAGTTGATAAACTAATTTTAAGTGCTAGAATTTAACCTGTTAAGTCTGTATCAGGGGATATCACACACCTATCAATTCCTCACTTGAGTTATCAAAAATTTGGTTCTGGTTTGTATGAAAAAGTCTATAAGAACTGAGAGGAAACTTGTTTAAATCACATACATGAAGTACTGATGTAACAGATAGAGAAATTAAGTCTTTCACTCTTGATGGTTCAATGGTCATAAATTTCACTTCAACACTGTTCAAGGTTACATAGGCTGCCAACCTAAACTTTGCTGACGTACCGGTACGTTGCTGCAGAAACTAAAATTTTATGCAAATACATTTATGGATGCACAAGTAATCCAACAATTTCTTTATGGAAAAAAATGGAACTCTAACATTTTTGTGAAACTGTGGTGATTATTCCTGTGTTACCTAGAAAAATACAATTATCTCACTCGAAGTACACCTGGGGCATCCATTTTTATTTCTTTGGTTTTAAGTTCCGACCGACCCTATTTTGGGCTCCCGACCCAAGAACAACAAATTAACTGCCAACCCTGTCTGGAACTAGTCTGAGGATCAGACATTCACGTGGGCAGAGCCATGGTATGAACATTTGATTACATATATAAATTTTATGAAACCCCACAAGCCAGCCAATCGGAGTGGCCTTTAGGAACTGTGAAATCAGAAATGTGGACTGTAAGCTGTTGATTGGTCAATTTGGATGCCATTTTTAGAACAACGGGTTACAGATTGAGACCTGATAGAAGGCGCCCATTGGTCAGGATCTTGAGGTTAAGAAGCAGTCTTGTTTTTCATCATTAATTGTTGAATCTGCTTGAATGAGGTTGGTTAAATGAGCCAACAACTCTGGGCCAGCAACTTGTACTCTCAGACACATTTGTAACATACAACTACAGCTCCTGCAGCTATTGTCAGATCACGAGGATGATCTCATCTGCATCCCTACAACCCTTGATGGCACATCCATTGTGCTTGCCATCAGAACTAAAATGAAGAACTTTGTCTGAACCCCAGGCAAAACGGAATGCCATCCCTGTCACAACACACTCCAGTTTGCTTTATCTGAGCATTTAGAAAGTCATTATCATCACTGACAGCAGTACAGAATACCTCACTGCCGTTGTAGTCGACTGACCGTAACTTGTCCCAGTCAGTCATTATTGTACAAGTATGGATAATACAAATTTATGTTTTAATTTTATCAAATGTTTGTATACAATACTAAGATCTGCCCATCACCTTGTGAAATATTAATAAGTTAAAGTCACATGAGAACCCACAATGTGAAAAATGATTCGAAGAGGGAACAACTTACAAATCTACAATGTAGGTTTAAACAGTTATACATTGTACACCAGCATATTATCACAAACAGAGGGAAAAGTAACAAACCACCCAATATAATTTGTAATGTTTCCTTGTAGCACACAACAAATAATTGTATTACATGTATATAAATTATCTTTGAAATTAAATACAGAAATGTGTATATGTATAATACTAAGATCTGAAGATGAAATCATCACCTTGTGAAATTGAGGCACATATTAATAAGATGATAAACTCATCTTAAATGCTAGAATTTGAACCTGTCAAATCTGTATCAGGGGATACCACACACCTTCAATTTCTTACTGGTGCAGATATATTGTAAGTCAATTACACCTTGCCAAGGATGACTTTTATTTTTTGGGTGAAGTGATATCAACTCCCTCACTGCAATAAAAAAAAAAACAATAAGCATTTGGCATCATTGAATTTATCTATCTTGTGAGTGCAACTGCAATGTTGTTTCAGGTTTTTCCAACGGTGCTTGAGAGGCAAAGAATATGAGAACCATAGAAGACGCCCTTGATAAAAAATAATTATGAAAGGCTAATCTTGGAAAATCTTTGGAGCGTCATTCAAAAATACAAATTTGAATGTGATGCATTTTCAGATTTGTCTTTGTTGTTTTTACCATTACATTAACATTACAAGTTTTCTAAGATCCTCCTGTGCTTTTGTTTTCATATTTTGAACTGACACTGCATCCCCCTACATTGGCTGATTTGACCAGCTCACTTTAATTTGCTTGGTAGGAGGGGGTGTGAGAGGGGGGTTCATAGCAATCAGCCAACAACTCTGGGCCAGTAATTGTGCACTACTTTCAAACTCAGACACGTTGGTAACAGACAACTGCATCACCTGCAGCTATTGCCAGATCACCATTTGGCATCAGGATGATCTCATCTGCATCTGTACATCCCTTGATGGCACATCCATTTTGCTTGCCATCTGGACTAAAAAGAAGAATTTCGTCTGAACCCTCAAGAAAATGGACTGTACCAGAGGCGGTACGTGTAACGTAGATGTTGCCATCCCTGTCACAACACACTCCTTTGAGCATTTTATCATCAAACAAGTCAAAATCATCATTACTGATGACAGTGGTACAAAATACCTCATTGCCGTTGTAGTAGACTGACCGTAATTTATCCCAGTCAGTGTAGATGAGACGCTGCCTGTGGATAGTCAAATAGTCACCTATGCCTGGAGCTGACACGATTGTGATGAGGGTACCATCCGGCCTGTGTAGGGATATCTCGCCCTTCTTCTCATAACCTATGGCTATCAGATTGTTGTTGTCTACTGCAAGGCATGTTGGTTTGCCGTTTGGCCTTAGACAAGCACCAGGTTTGAAGCTGTTTAGAGGATGGTACTGCCTATTGAAAGTCTTGACGACTGTGCCATCTAAGACGATGAGTTCATCATCCTTGTTTATTGCCACACGTTTGGGATTGTGCAAACCATCTATTTCAAGCTCTTTCGTGACTGGAGGAGACTGAGGTGTCTTGAAGGAGATGCTGATCAAGTTGCTGCATCCAGCATCCACAGTGACCACGTCGTTGTCAGAGAGCACTGCTAAATGAGATGCAGATTTAAATTTGGTATTGCTTTTTCCATATCGGTGTATCTCTGTCCTTTTATTCCACTTTGTTGTCCGATCTGAAGACATCTTGTATGCTTGAGCCCCCACTTGTGTTTTTGTATCATCTTTAAGTAACAGCTTCCCTATTGCGACTGATATTTCACCGCCTTGGAAGTCCATGAAAGACAACTTGTTATTCACCCTCTGTGGCAGTTTCTTTGTCAGCTCTCTGAGATTATGCAACACTTTCTGCTTAAAATCTAGCATCTCATGACAGCTTGCTTGATCTATGAGTTGTTCCATCTCATCTAGCTTCTGTTCTGTGTTGCTTGCTTCTTTGCTGTTGGTTGCAAGTGCAGCATCCAGTGTCTTGGCTCTGTCTTTGTAGATCTTCTCTGCCTCTTGCTTCAGTCGCTGCCCGTCTTGTGTAACCCTGGCAATCCCCTCATCAACGTTTTGTTGTATTTTCTTGTTGGTGTCCATGAACGTACTATCCAGTGCCTTGCGGATCTTCTCAACTTCCTGTGTAGCGTCACTCAGCTCCGTTCTTTGCTGCATAGCTTTTGCTGTTGCCTCTGCAATTTCTTGTCTACACTTACCCAAGGCCTCCATCTGTCCGCTGAGAGAGTGCCTAGCATGGTCTAGAACTGAGCAAGTAGTGCATGCCAGTTGCTCACACGTGTTGCAGTAGATACTAACATTCTGGTCCGGATGCTTTCCACATTTTGGAACCTCTTCTCTCAGTTTACTCTTGTAGGAGATCTCTCCTGAACGGAGCTGGGCCAGAGTGTTCACATCATGCGTTTTCAACGCAGCCATTCGGCTGTGTCCCTTATCGCACTCAAGACAGAGAAAACTGTCACAGTTCATGCACCTTGACACAGCTTCATTTCCCTCATCACAACTTTGACATTTGATCTCTGACCCTTGACCTTCATCAAGCAGCTGTTCCTGCATTGTGAATTCCTCCACCAGGGCTCCCAAAGTAAAGTTAGTAGGAAGGGCAGTGACATCGTTCCCTTTCAGCTTGGTATCACGTCTGCAGAGAGGGCATGTTAGCTTGGTACTATCAGGACCTTGCCACTCTATGAGCTCTTGAAGGCAATTTAGGCAGAAACTGTGCAAACAGTCAAGAACTTTGGGCTGCTTGTAACGACAAGAGCAGATTGAGCATTCTAGATGATCCTGGCTGATCTTGCCCAAGACGGATTGAACAGTCACATTGGATGCCATGTCTGTGGAAATACAAACAAAATTGCAGTCAATATTCACAGTTTGTTAGAGGAAAGAAGGTGATGCAGGCTTGATCAAGTTATACCGTATACTGGACATTTTCAAGATAATTTAGGTTTCAGAGTAATAAAACCCAACAAATGTAACATAAAAATTGGGTCCAGCTCCTTTTGCAACAGAGCTAGAGACAAGTACCGGTATGTACATCTATTTGTGTAATATAGAGTAATACAATTATTTATTTACTATTACATGTACTTGTGCTTGTTACAAATTTTGAAAACCTTGTTGTACAAACATTGGTTGCTCCTCTTCCCTTACTGCTGTGATATCTCATAGAGAAAAAAACAACCACTTACTTGAAGTTGAGCTATCCTGTGGTCCTTTTTGCATTTGGAAAGATGAATCTACCGGTAACTTATCTTTTTTGGTAGAAATAACTCAACAAAGTGCCATCTGCCGTGTATAATCGCTAGATGCCAAGCTGGCAATGCAACAATGGCGTATACTACCATATGGTACCACAAGTTTCTGTTATCGGGATGCACTCTAGTTAAGATCATGTGACATGGATCCATTTGTACTTCTGCTTGTGCAATGCAAAGGGTAAGCATTTTCCACACTTGCAGTCTGATAGTGATCTTCACAATTGGGTGCAAAGGTTCTTCAGTGTCTGTACATAGTGAACTGGCTTGTACAGGTGCAACTGCTGTAGTTCATATTCATAATGAACATGAACTTGAACTTCACCCTGGAACCAGAAGAATTGTATATTTAGGAATTCTCAAGTGCGTTGTGAATAAAGGAAAACTAGGAAAATAACATGCTTTGTGAATTAAGGGATATCAAAGAAAATACTTTGTGAATTAAGGTCATCAATAAAGAAAAGGAAAGTTGCACCCGCAGCTGGCCCTTCCCTATTTGTATGAAAACTGGAAAAAATGTATCCTATGTGATTATTATATGGATTGTTTTGAAGTGAACAGTTCCTGTGCGCTCTGAATTTGTGTTGCTCAGCTGTGTGAAAAGTTTGTTGCCCTTCCTTCTGTCTGGCGTCACTAACAAGTCTGTCACAAGAGGGCTCACTACTCCCAAACCAGTTCAGTGGATTGTATATTGCAGTGTGTGTCAGAACCGCAAGGGTTTTCAGCTCAGAACCTACAGTATGTTGGTTTGATTCATATTGGAATTTAAGAAATTTTCGAAATATCCGGGAACCTTTTTTTTAGGACTGGAATCCGTAAAGGAGAGAAGTCTAATTACTTTGTAACTTACTTATTTTTTATAAACACAGCCAATTGCTTACGTAGTTTCATTTACGTTTCGACTAGTTTCATTAGTCATCCTCAGAACGAAGCACCACCAGTCGGTTGGTGGCGCTGTTTCCTGTTGCGGCAGTGTTTGGCAGGACAGTAGCTGAAATCTGCCCCCACAACTTCTTGCAAACCTTCGCTGCTCACTAGTCCATCACGATTCACTGACAACGCTTGTGGAGTAGACATGAACAATTATACACGGTTTAAAGGGAATATACAACATTTGCAAACATCGAAAAATAAAACTACCAAGTTTTTACAAAATACCTTACTAGGATGTTGGTAAATGACAGTCTTAAGCATCCTGTAAAATTATGGCACCTGGTTTGAAGTCATTTTCAAGAAAATGGTATTTTTGTACACATTTCCAATGGTGGTCGGCCGACCACCGTTGGAAAAACCTAACTATTTTTCACCTACTGCTCTAAATTTACCATTTTTTTTCCAGTCCAAATTTTGTTTGCTATTGGTTACATATTCATGAACGGGTGCAGGCCAGCTAGACTGGTTCCCTAAGGCCCCCAAAAAATAAAATACTCAGTCTCTGGTCAGACCAAAGTTCCGGAATTGATGCGGCGATGGGGCTTTTTTTTTTTTTTTTTTTTTTTGCTTTTTTTTTTTTTCCAAGCTTGGATTGTACAGACAAGGTGGGGTACTATTTTCCTTTTTTGGTGTCCTCATGTACATTGGTGTCCTCCATAATCTGCGTTGGTGCCCTCGATCATTTGACTTGGTGCATCAATTTCCCATTCCTTGGTGCTCTTTGGTAAAAAAAATTTGAGGAGGTGCGGCAATAGAGGGCGCTGTTGGAGCTACCGCGGGACATTTTGGAAAAAAAAAAGGTTGACGCGCATGATTAAAATCGACGCGCGCGCTGACCAGAGATCAACTTTTTTTTTTGGCCTTACCTTACTATTTTCGGACATCTATATCGATCCATTTTATCTTTAGTGGAGTCAGGGAACCAGACTACTTGAACATTTTTGTTTTTCTTGGTTTTTCCAGCATTTTTGAACACAAAACTTCAAACATGTCAGTTTAACAATATTTGATCTATTATACTAACCCCTCAAATAGTTCATTTCTAAAAATTACAGCAAAAGCCAATGATGTACATTCCCTTAAATAGTTCAATTCGTAAAGAAAATTGGTCCTCAGCCATGTCAGCGACTTTTATTTGTTTAACTGAAAAACTGATTTGAAAAACAAAGTTAATTCTTGATTTGTGAACACTGGTGTCGGTGGATTGTGGGTATGACACCCAATGAATTTTGTCGGCAAAATCATTGGCCTGTCGGCAAAATCATGCACCCATTGGCAAATTTGCCAGGTTGAAGAGTGCCAACCGTTGTCCGATACTGTACGAAGATTGTATCCATGCAGCTGCAACCCCCCCCCCCCCTTCCGTCCGAGTGAGTTTTTTATGATACGATGAATTAGACACTTCTCATATCAAAATACAATTTTTGTTTTAATTAAAAGATGATTTTCTGAAGTCACATGAGAATCCCTGCAAAATGAACAATGGTTCAAAGAGGGAACTCGTAGAAATTTACAATGTGGGTTTGAACACGTGTCTAACAGTTATACACCAGCGTTTTATACATAAGTTGCACCACAGCTATCACAAACAGAGGAAAAAGTAACAAACCACCCAATAAAACTTGCAATATTTCCCTGCAGCACCAAAACAAATTACTGTATTACATTGTATATAAATTATCTTCGAATTAAAATTAAAAAAAAAAATGTGTACATGTACAATACTAAGATTTGAAGATGAAACCATCACCTTATGAAATCGAGCACATAATATTATTAATAAGTTGCTAAACTTATCTTAAATACTATTATACAAATATTGAGTGGCTCAGAGTGAAATGGGAGGAATATTATCACAAGGTAAAATCTGGACTTTTCCATTACACGATGCCAAGCGGAGTGAACTAGAAAAGTCCAGATTTTACCGAGTGATAATATTTCTCCCAATTCACAATTGAAAGGACTCAATATTTGTTTTATATAACTGACATATAAATCCTTGTCATTTGACATTTTTGAACTTTTATTTCAGTACAAAATTGGTGAAAAATGTTCTTCTCTCTCCCAAACCATCCCTTCAAGAAAATGTTTGAGCCCAACTCTGTAGCGCTGGCTATGCACAACGAGAATGATCCTAACTGTTGAATAGTATAGGTTTTCCCAGACAATTTCGGAAAATGTGCGTTTGAATTTGTAAAACATAAATTCAATTTGGCGCCGAGTTTGAGAACGACGTACATCCTGGTTTCATTTTGGCAATAACTAGCGTTCGATTTCATTTTGCATCAATCAAATGAATGAATGTGCATAACGTTTCATTTAAGGGATTACAACTACGTGATAAGGCTTTCTTTTTGACGGATGCGTTGCCGATTATTACGAATGTGCAATCCAATTCGCAGAAAATCGATTGTCTATTGTGACACAGGCTGAATTAAACATTCGTTTTCATTTGTTACAATTTAAATTCGCATTTTCTGCATTCAATTTTAATAAATTATACAGTCCTATACAAATCATGATACAACTTTGATTCATTAATTAATGATTCATTAATTATTCGATATATGCCTTATTGATCATTAATGTGTTTGTTTTTATATACACAAAGGCCTATGTGAAATGAAATGTGAAAATGATATTAATATGACCAATATGAAATCACTCAAAATAATCTTGTAGCCATATTATTGAGACGGTGAAGGGACACATCACTTACATGGGATCTGCATGGGATCTGCATGGCGACTTTTTGAATATTCAAAAATTCAATCATTCAATCAACCATTCCTCAACTGTTACTTTAACACATAAATGAATTCCAATGCTTGACCAGGTATACGTTAAATAACACTGCGAGGGAAATCGGCTGCACATTTAGCGAAAAAGATTAATGATAAATTAAAAGGAAAACAGGATTGCGGATGTGCCTTCGATTTCGCGCTAAAATGAAATGTCAATACACTAAATGCAGTGCACATTCGGGAAATCGTACGCTGATTTTTAACGACTGAATGCACTTTCACGGAAAAAGAATTATCATTTGTTAAATAGAAACAGAGATTTGGAACGTTCATTCTATTTCGCACGAAAACGAATGCTTCTTTTACAAATTTGTATACACATTTTCCGAAATTGTCCGGGAAAACCTATATTTCCCATTCCCCATGGGCGAATGGGACTTTTTGAGGTGTGCATGGGAGCAATAACGAATGCCATGTGATGTGAGTTTCACCAATCAAATGACAAGGATCTGTATGGGAGTTATATAACAGGGGATATCACACACCTTCAATTTCTCTTCTGAGGTATTGATCTGATACACTGTGCCCTCTGGAGACGTGCACACAATAGGGAACAAAAGATTGTATACGTCTCCAAAGGGCAATTTCTATAGATGAATATGTCTGTACAAGATTTTCACAAAATAGATATATGGATTGTACTCAAAAACTAGGAATTTCCAAGGTGGGTTGATCCGTTGCAAATGGAAGAGTTTTAGAAAAGGGATATTAAGTCTAAATTTCAGCCAAGGAAATTAATTCTGGATAAAATAAGAGCATTTTGAAACTTCACTTTCAAACTCGAAAACTTTACTACACAAGAACAAAGAAATGTCTCCACAAGAATACAAATTTCAGTTTGTGCGTTCTGATTGATATTAATGGGCGTAACTCGGGGGGGGGGGGGATGAAATATATATCACCCCACAATTTTTGACCAGTGGGAATGGGCCATTGGATCCCCCCCCCCAAGATGTTTGTGGTTAAGAAACAGAAAATGCCGATTTTGAGGTTATCTTGAGACTCATGGTTAGAGTATGTCATAAGAAAGATATTTGGCTATAAATATAGGGAGAATAACAAGCAATGGCAGACATTTTGAAAATTATGAAAATTGCTTGTTAATGTTATTCTGCCTATAGTTTTTCATAGGACAAATCTGTGATGGCCCTATAGGCATGACATACTCTGACTGTGTAGCAAATTCCATGCTTGTATCATCAAAGGCACAATCCCATTACCTATATGCCTGCTGTACCAAGGCCATCCATTGTTGGCTGTTTCGGCACTTTTGCCGGAACAGCCTTTGTTTTCGTTAAGATTTTTTTTTTTTCTGTTTCGGCACTTTTGCCGAAACAGCCTTTGTTTTCGTTAAGTTTTTTTTTTTTTTTTTTTTTTTTTCTTTTTCAGTCATTTTCCCCATAGCATTTGTATACTTTTTTTTTGTTACCGGCACTTTGGGCACTAAAATCAATCCGATTGGCTTTATACTTGGCACACACTTAGACCAGCATCTGAAGTTGTGTGCCGAACATTAACATCATCGTGACGTCATCGAATAATTTATTATAGAATTTTGAATATTTAATTTTTCCCATAGACTTTGTACACAGAAATAAAAAAAAATTGTCGATTTTCAAAGGGCATTTTTGACTCTTTGCCAGTAATTTATTTGCACCAATCTTTGTCCAAGCAAAGACCCTAATTCAAACAACATTGTGTAATGATGACGTCATGATGACGTCATCCGGTGTGTATTTATAGGCAATTAAATTGTGACACTTTTAATATTTAAAAATGCATAAGAAATCAACCGAACGCGTCCGCAGCATTCTGTTACCGGCAAGTGGTAGAGTAGGTTGAGGTCTTTATTTCATTCAGTGTGCGTGAAATCACGTGACCCTTGCTTCCGGTCGAAAAAGGCCAAAACCGGGAGTAGCTTATTATTTAAAAATGGTAATAGATGTGAACTTGCTTTTAACAGTGTTAGTCTTTTGGCTAAAAGTATTCTTCAAATCATCTACCAATGACGTCATGCAATCTTCGAGCGCCCTCTAGCGACAGGTTGAAAATTAGCAAAAATGTATTTTGAATAGATGTCTCTGGCGAAGTTTGTCGGAAATGCCTAAATATTGGTGTATATGATGACCTTGACCCACTTAAGACGTGTGCGAAGTTTTAGGCAAATGACGTCATCAGACCGGAAGTTATAATAAAAAGACCCTTTTTCATTTGAAAATTCCTGAAAAATCAACCATGGCAGTTTTTATGTTAGTTTTTATTTAATAATTGTCGATTTAAGGGTAGGTCTAAAACATTTCAAAGCTTCGAGGCAATAAGCGAACTCGGACATGCCCTGCGCATGCTTAAAACTTCAGGCTGACAATACCTCTGCTCTAAAACATGCACAGAACGTCTATATGTACATACACGTACATTACGCACATATATATACATCGTATGTCAGTCAGCCTGCAGAGCACGTGTTGCCGAGCTCAAATCCTGTCCACATCACAGTGACTGTTTTAGCCGATTTTCTTTGACAGATTTTATGTTCATGCATGCGCATAGTCAGGGACATATAATAAAAACTCATAATGCCGAAAAACCCTATGTTACGTATTTAAAGGTGCAGTTTTTCTGCAGTGGGATTTTCCACAAGTCTTTTCCTATACAACACTGATATCTTACTGAGTAGTTCTGAACTTCAGCCGAGAATTACTATGAGAAGGAAAGAGAAATCATACTTTTTTTTCGCGCTGTCATTCGATTGAACATATTCCTAAGGGTCAGAATATCAAGTCATATTTCATAAAAATGTTTCAGTTCAAAGGCAAATTACAAATTTAAAGGTGCAATGTTTCTGCAGTGTTTTTTTTTTAGCCCGTTAACTTTGTTCACGTGTTAGACCATTGACTTTGTACTCGTTTTCAAGCCACCATTTCTATAACTTGGTGATCTGGAATCGTCATCAATGTTACAGCCAAGGAAGACCCTCATACAAAAATTATGCCAAGACTATGACGTCATGATGACGTCATCACCTAATTTTTTTTATTGATTTTTGAAAATTAATGTGCATATTATGAAGTCCTATATCTACAGAACTGTAAGTCTGATTGGGTTGAAACTTGGTATGTGGCTAGACCGGGATGTGTTATAGGTTGAAACCGGAAGTGCTTTATAATTTAAAATTGGTGAAAGACGCGAACTTGCTTTCAACGATGTTTGCTCTAGCTAAGTTGTTCTTTACCATAATATTATAGTAATAGATGAAACTTTATGTGACGTCATCATGACGTCATCACGTGACATGTGACGTCATAATTCAAAGCCCTATGCGAATGGAATCACATATTATATGCCACCATTTATTATAAACAGAACTACACATCCTTAGTTGATGGAACACATGTCACATGTCACAAAAAGCTACCGACACAGCCCTATGTTTGTCCACAAACATATGTCTAGTTTTTTTTTTTTTTTTTTTTTTTTTCCCCCAGCCATTTTGCCCATAGCATTTGTACACGTTTTTTTGTCACCGGCACTTTGGGCACTAAAATCAATCCGATTGACTTTATACTTGGCACACACTTAGACCAGCATCTGAAGTGGTGTGCCAAACATTGACATCATCGTGGCGTCATTATGAGTCACGTGACGTCACATTATATGCGATTTTTCTGTTGTGACCATTTTCTAGCAGAATTCGGCTAGATCTGACAGATTGGGCTATATCTCCAGAACTACAGGTCCGATTAGGTTGCAAGTTGGTATGGACCTAAACCGGAATGTGTTATAGATGAAAATTCAAGTGACGTCACGATGACGTCATCACGTGACATGTGACGTCACAATATAGGTGCATACTTTGAAGGCCTATATCTCCATGACTACCGGTCCGATTGGGTTGAAACTTGGTATGTACCTAAACCGGGATGTGTTATAAATGAAAATTAAAGTGACGTCACGATGACGTCATCACGTGACATGTGACGTCACAATATGAGTGCATATTATGAAGGCCTATATCTCCATGACTACAGGTCCGATTGGGTTGAAACTTGGTATGTACCTAAACCGGGATGTTTTATAGATGAAAATTTAACTGACGTTACGATGACGTCATCACGTGACATGTGACGTCGTCACATGGCATGTGACGTCATATTCAAAATTGCATATTTTGAAGGCCAATATCTACAGAACTACAGGTCTGATTGGGTTGAAACTTGGTATGCACCTAAACTGGGATGTGTTTTAGATGGAAATTTAAGTGACGTCATGATGACGTCATCATATGACATGTGACATAATATCAAATGTGCATATTTTCAAGGCCAATATCTACAGAACTACAGGTCTGATTGGGTTGAAACTTGGTATGTACTTAAACCGGAATGTGTTATAGATGAAAATTGAAGTGACGTCACGATGACATCATCACGTGACATGTGACGTCATAATTCAAAGCCCTATGAGAATGGAATCACATATTATATGCCACCATTTATTATAAACAGAACTACACATCCTTCATTGATGGAACACATGTCACATGTCACAAAAAGCTACCGAAACAGCCCTATGTTTGTCCACAAACATATGTCTAGTTAATATCCATTGTTATTCATGGTTCTCATTTCCAACCGACCCTATTTTGGGCTCTTGACCCCCCACCTTGCTGATTTGACCAGCTCACTTTAATTTGGTAGGAGGGGGTGTGAGAGGGGGTTCAATCAGCCAACAACTCTGGGCCAGTAATTGTGCACTACTTTCAAACTCAGACACGTTGGTAACAGACAACTGCATCACCTGCGGTTATCGCCAGATCACCATTTGGCATGAGGATGATGTTCTCTGCATGATTACATTCTGTGATGGCAGATCCATTGTTCTTGCCATCAGGACTAAAATGAACAACCTCTTCTGACCCCCTGAGAACATGAAATCTACTTGTAACATAAATGCTGCCATCCCTGTCACAGCACACTCCTGTGAGCATTATTTGTTCAAGATGTCTGCGTGGTTCAATTGAAAGACGTCTTTCATGTCCTTGCCTGAGAATGGTATCATGCCGGTGTCTGAGAATGGTACCAAATACCTCACTGCCATCATAGTCAACTGACCGTAACTTGGCACAGTCAGTGTAGATGAGGCGCTGATTGTAGATAGTCAAATAGTCACCTATGCCTGGAGCTGACACGATTTTGAAGAGGGTACCATCCGGCCTGTGTAGGGATATCTTATCCTTCTCTTTGTACCCTATGGCTATCAGATTGTTGTCGTCCACGGCGAGGCATGTTGGTTTGCTGTGGAGCTTCCACCGGAGACTAGGTTTGAAGCTGTTCAGAGGATGGTACTGCCTGTTGAATGTCTTTACGACTGTGCCATCTAAGACGATGAGTTCATCGTGCTTGTTCACTGCCACTCGTTTGGGGTTGCACAAACCATCGATCACAATCTCCTTCAGGACTGGAGGAGATTGAGGTGTCTTGAAGGAGATGCTGATCAAGTTTCTGCACTCAGCATCCACAATGACCACTTCGTTGTCGGAGAACACTGCTAAATGAGATGCAGACTTGAACTCAAGTTTTCCATATCGACTTATCTTTTTGCTTTTCTTCCACTTTTTTGTCGGATTAATTGAAGACATCTTGTGTGCTTCAGCCCCCTCTTCTGGTTTTTGATCTTCCTTATCAAGTAACAGCTTCCCTATTGTGACTGATATTTCACTGCTGAAGTCCATGAAAGACAACTTGTTATTCACCTTCTGTGGCAGCTTCTTTGTCAGCTCTCTGAGATTATGCAATACCTTCTGCTTGAAATCTAGCGTCTCATGGCAGCTTGCTTCATCTATGAATTGTTTCATCGCATGTAGCTTCTGTTCTGTGTTGCTTGCTTCTTTGCTGTTGGTTGCATGTGCTGCATCCAATATCTTGACTCTGTCTTTGTAGATCTTTTCTGCCTCTTGCTTCAGTCGCTGACCCTCTGCTGTCATTCTGGCAACCCCCTCATCAACCTTTTGTTGTATTTTCTTGTTGGTGTTCATGAACGTACTATCCAGTGTCTTGCGGATCTTTTTGACTTCCTGTGTAGCGGTGCTCAGCTCCGTTCTTTTCTCTTCAGCTTTTGCAGTTGCCTCTGCAATTTCTTGTCTGCACTTGTGCAAGGCATCCATCTGTCCACTGAGAGAGTGCTTGGCATGGTCTAGAACAGAGCAGGTAGTGCATGCCAGCTGCTCACATGTGTCGCAGTAGACACTGACATACTGGTCTGGATGCTTCCTGCATTTTGGAACCTCCTCTCTGAGTTTACTCTTGTAGGAGATCTCTCCTGAACGGAGCTGGGCCAGAGTGTTCACTTCATGAGTTTGCAACGCAGCCATTCGTCTGTGTCCCTTATCACACTCGAGACAAAGGAAACTGTCACAGTTGATGCATCTTGACACAGCTTCACTTTCCTCATCACAACTTTGACATTTGATCTCTGACCCTTGACCTTCATCAAGCAGCTGTTCCTGCACTGTGAACTCCTCCACCAGGGCTCCCAAAGTATAGTTAGTAGGCAGAGCAGTGACATCGTTTTCTTTTAGTTTTAGCGTGGTATCACGTCTACAGAGAGGGCACGTTAGCTTGGCACTATTAGGACCGTTCCACTCTTTGAGCTCTTGGAGGCATTTCAGGCAGAAACTGTGCAAACAGTCTAGGACTTTGGGCTGCTTGTAACGACAAGAGCAGATTGAGCATTCTAGATGATCCTGGCTGATCTTGCCCAAGACGGATTGAACAGACACATTTGATGCCATATCTGTGGAAGTACATGTACAAAAAAAAATAATTGCAGCCAACACGTACATGTTCACACAGTGTTCTAAAAGGATTAAGGTGATATAGGCTTGATTTAGTTCTTTTCTTGATGTTTTTAAGGAAATAAGATTGCAGAGGAGTGAAGGCAAACATAACAACTTGCCAGCATATAGTCACAAAAAATGGGGCCAAATTTTTTTGCAACAGTGACCTAAATCTGCTATGAAAGAGTTATAAAATGAACTTTTAACCTATTCCTTACCGTACATACCATGTAGCCAGGGCCAACACCATGGGCGTCGCCAGGATTTTTTCTAGAGGGGGGCAAAAAATTTTTTTGCCAAAAAATGCTTGTATTTCTCAACACATTCTCGATTTATCAGTTTTAGAGGGGGGCAGGGACATTTTGCCCCCCCCCCCAACTCATTAAATTTACACCACTTTGTCTTCGCGCCTCTTTTTTTTTTTCTTTTCTTTTCTTTTTTTTCTTCCTTTTTTTTTTTTTTTTTTTTTTTTTTTGCTTTTCCAGGGGGGGGCAAGTGCCCCCCCTTGCCCCCCCCTCGCGACGCCCATGGCCAACACCCAAAGTCACAACACTGGCAACATTAACAATTAATGTTGCAAACCTGAGAAATAGCAAACGGGGATCACTCAGGTAGGATATTTTATTTTATTACACATTTTCAAAGAAACCATAGAAGGAAACTGACTAGGTGCATTATAATTATTTCAAGTTTGAATAAAGAAATTGACTGGAGCAGGGTTTGAACCTGCGACCTCCGGTACCCCATTTTTTGGTCAATGTCTTTGTTCAAGGGCACTAGTCACAAGCCAGAAAAGAAGTCAGAAACTAAATTTGACACTGTCTTTGATCAGATCAACTCCAAACTTGGCACAGACCTACAAGCGACGTCAACACATGATGTCTTTTGTAAGTTTGATGAGCCTGTAAAAGATTTTATGTCAGTTGTCACAGCTAACGCTTAGTTGCATGAACCCTGCACCGAGTCGGTTCACGTCAAGTTCGCAAATGGTCGATTTGTCTGGATTACCCCATGCATAATCAATATGCCGCTAGAGCAAACTTGCATACCATGTGCATGGTATGCAACTTTTGACACGTCTAAATTTTAATGAATTGGAAAAATTAACATTACATGAACCAAAATTACATTGTATATGTACATGTACATGGACTGCCTGGAAAGTAGTTCAATGCACTGAGGACTGTATTAAAGATACAGTAACACAGTCATTTAAAGTAGATTAGATCATTTGCAGCCTATCCAAAAAGTAACTGATGAAATTATTGTTGAAAAACCTTGCTTGGTTTAAAGATAGTAATGGCATTAATTTCCTGTGGAAGTATTCTTTCTGGCTTGCTGTCATTTTAAAGAAAGCAATAACGGAGGCCATTTCCAAAGATGTGTCAAGTGATGCTTTTTTGGAAATTTCTGTTACTTGTTGATGTGTAGTATGGTGAATCAGTGAAATGGTGCACGCAAGCATTTACATGACTCAATTATTCTTCAGATCAGTGCGTGACATCGCATCGCTGTAATCAGCTGATTGAGAACGTGTCCCAGACACTGCTTTCAGGCACATATCAAAACATATGACTTGGCAACTTTGGAATTGATACCGACATGCTATTCTTTTCTCGGAATATATAACATTCACAGAGCTGAAACTTCATCGGGTTAGTTGTTAAGCACCCATATTTAGATTTGGAGCACTTTTGTTGCTTCAAACATGTCAAACAAAAGAAACTCACAAATGACAAAGGATCTACCCTACATGTACCTTTAAATAACAGCCAAAACAGCTGTGTCTGTCCAAAACTGACTCAATTGGTACAAACAAGTGAGGACACTATACACAAAAAGACCCACATTTACTTTGATTTATACAAAAAACATCAATTAAACTAGAGATTTGCGTTTATTGAGTTTCAAATACTGAGTGATCGGGCAGAAAACGTTTTCGTAGGACATTGCCCAAAGTATTCTACTTTTAAATGCTCTTTCTTTTTGATATCATTTCGTTAAAAATGCGGTTTGTAGCCCAATTGGGCGCATTCCACGCCATAATGTCCCTTCAAGTTTCATTGAACATCTGTGGTTCTCTATATCATTATATTGTACTGGAACCTGTATTATTGAAATATGACTGATTCGTAAAGGATGATTTGATGAAATATGTTTTACCTGTACATGTAGATAGCGAGCAGTGTGCAGGCCAGCGGCTAGGGAGACTTGATACTTTGCTGAATAAATTATAATACTTTTAGAACCTGTCTGAGCGTGGCATCCCTGCAAATGTGTGCTTTTACTCAATCCATAAGTTTTTTAGTTTGTCACAAATTTGTTACTTTTTGACAACCTTGTTGTAGAAATGTATATAGATTGCTTTCATAGACAAGAAAATGCACCTGTCCTCTCATTAAAAAACAACACCACTTACTATTATTTGTCCATTTCGTGCAGTTGGAACGCGGAATCTAACCCATCCTTTGGTACAAATAACACAACTAAGAGTTGTGGTATAGATGCCAAATGCCAACAATTCAGCTTAACACGCAGATTTCTATTGTTGATCAATCATGTGACCCTGAGCCAGAAATATATTTCTGCAGTGTGCAGGATATAAAGCATACTGCAGTATGCAGTCCATAGTAATTTTCACTTTTTGGTGAAAAGTTTATTCATTGTCTGGACACAATGAGCTGAGCTGGCTTGTAATTTGTATGCTACGGTTCAATAAGCGTGAACTTCTCCCTGAAACCAGATGAATGAATGGAAACTGGAATTCTCAAATTCTTTGTGAACGAAGGGAAAATAGGAGAATAATATGCTTTCAGAGGAAGAAAATACTACAGAAATTTATTCATTTATTTATTACATTTCTTTACCCAGGGTATGCCCAAACAGTTCAAAAACTGGTTTCATTGGGGCCCTGCATACACTACAAATGACTACTCATGTACAAATACAATACATTACAAATACAATACAGCACAATGAAATAAAATAAAGGTACATGTATATGGGATTGCTACATGAAAGTTGTAAGCAACTATTAATATTGTACAACTATTACAAAGAAACATGTACAGTTTGAAACGACACCACTAACATACTTTCCTTAAGGCCTTAGGTGAAATAAGTGAACATGACGAATTTGGACATTTCTTGTGACATCGGGAAAATATTCCTATAGGCCTACATTCGCTGATTATGGGAGGGGCGAAAAACCCGTGAAAAACCTTTTTTGGAGAAAAACAGGAAAATTTCATCCAGCTCATTAGGGCAACCAAGTTTGTTAAAACTCAGTTAGTCAGCACAGATTTAGATTTGTATAATCAGTGAAGACAGCGAAAAAATACTCATGTATTTATTTGCAGAAAAAAAAAATAATCGGTCTGTGGTCAGACCGAAGTTCCTGAATTGATGCGGCGACGCGTTTTTTTTTTTGTTTTTGTTTTTTTTGGTGGCTTTTTTTTTTTCCAAGCTTGAATTGTACAGACAAGGTGGGTACTATTTTGCTTTTTTGTGTCCTCATTATACATTGGTGTCCTCCATAATTTGCCGTGGTGGCCTTTATGGTTTGCCTTGGTGCAATTTCCCCATTCCTTGGTGCTCCTTGGTACAAAAATTTGAGGAGGTGCGACAATAGAGGGCGCTGTTGTAGCTTCCGTGTTAATTTGAAAAATTAACATTGACGCGCATGATTAAAATCAACGCGCGCGCTGACCAGAGACCGAAAAAAATTTTTTTTTGGCCTTACTGATTTGAACTTTTTATGTAGTTCAGATTTTGAATAAGCTTAGAGAAGTCTTTGTTCTCAACTGTACATGCAAATTATTCCATAGCATTGTACCAGTTACCATGGTTACAGCAAAACTTGAGGCGTAACATTCTCTTTGTGGCAAAAGGAATCCGCAGCGCGTGTATATTTGTTGGGAAAATGTTGGCGAAACACATTCTGGGGACACCACTTGTAGCGTCATTCATGTATTTGTACATGTATGTGAACAAAGGCTCCAGTAGATGCATTTTTAGATTCTGCTTGGCTGTTTGTACCATCATATTAACATTACAATTAGTTCTAAGATCATCCTCTTCTTTAGAAGATTTTCATGTTTTACACTGACACTGCCTCCCCTCAAGTTGGCTGATTTGACCAGCTCGCTTTAATTCACTTGGGGGGGGGGGGCAATCAGACAACAACACTGGGCCAGTAATTGTGCACTACTTTCACTTTTAGACACGTTGGTAAAATGTAAATGAAGTAAATTTTTTTGCAACTGCAAATACCATCAAATCACCCTTTGGCATGAGGGCAATGTCATCTGCATCCCTACATGCCTTGATGGCACATTCATTGTGCTTGCCATCAGGACTAAAATGAAGAACTTCAACAATACTAATATCAAAACAGAATGTACATGTAACATAGATACTGCCATCCCTGCCACAACACACTCTTTTGAGAATTATTTCACCCAAACCATCATCTTTTCTGACAGTGGTACAAAAAACCTCACTTCCATTATAGTCAATTGACAGTAACTTGGCACAGTCAGTGTACATGAAGATGAGGCACTGCTTGTAGATAGTCAAATAGTCACCTGTGCCTGGAGCTGACAGGATTTTGAGGAGGGTACCATCCGGCCTGTGTAGGGATATCTCGCCCTTCTTCTCATAACCTATGGCTATCAGATTGTTGTCATTTGCAAGGCATGTTGGTTTGCTGTTTGGCTTTCGACAAGCACCATGTTTGAAGCAGTTTAGAGGATGGTACTGCCTGTTGAATCTCTTGACGACTGTGCCAGCTAAGACGATGAGTTCATCATTGTTGTTCACTGCCACATGTTTGGGGTAGTACAGACCATCGAACTCAAGCTCTTTCATGACAAGAGGAGATTGAGGTGTCTTGAAGGAGATGCTGAGCAAGTTTCTGCATTCAGCATCAGCAATGACCACTTCATCGCCAGAGAACAGTGCTAAATGAGGTGCAGATGTGAACTCAATTCTATGTTGGAATATCTCAACTTTTATTCCACTTTGTTGTCTGATTTGAGGCCACCTTATGTGCTTGAGCCTTCACTTCTGGTTTTGATCATCCTCAAGTAACAGCTTCCCCATTGTGACTGATACTTCACCACCGTGGAAGTCCATAAAAGACAACTTGTTATGCACCTTCTGTGGCAGCTTCTTTGTAAGCTCGCTAAGATTATGCAAAACGTTCTTCTTAGAATCTAGCATCTCATAGCAGCTTGCTTGCTCTATGAGTTGTTTCATCTCGTCTAGCTTCTGCTCTGTGTCGCTCGTTTCTTTGCTGTTGGTTGCATGTGCTGCATCCAATGTCTTGACTCTGTCTTGGTATATCTTCTCTGCCTCTTGCTTCAATCGCTGCCCCTCTTCTTTAACCCTGGCAATCCACTCATCAACCTTTTGTTGGATTTTGTTGTTGGTGTCCATGAACATACTATCTAGGGCCTTGTGGATCTTCTCAACTTCCTGTGAAGCGGTGCCTAGCTCCGTTCTTTTTTCCTCAGCTTTTGCTATTGTCTCTGCAATTTCTTGTCTGCACTTGCCCAAGGCCACCATCTGTCCACCGAGGGAGTGCTTGGCATGGTCTAGAATAGAGCACGTAGTGCACGCAAACTGCTCACACGTGTTGCAGTAGATGCTGAGATTCTGGTCTGGATGCTTCTTGCATTTTGGAACCTCTTCTCTCAGTTTACTCTTGTAGGAGATCTCTCCAGAACGGAGCTGGGCCAGAGTGTTCACATCATGAGTTTTCAACACAGCCATTCGCATGTGTGCCTTATCGCACTCCAGACAGAGAAAACTGTCACAGTTGATGCATCTTGACACAGCTTCATTTCCCTCATCACAATTTTGACATTTGATCTCTGACCCTTGACCTTCAAGCAGCTGTTCCTGCACTGTGAACTCCTCCACCAGGGCTACCAAAGTAAAGTTATTAGGCAGGTCAACGACGTCGATTCCTTTCAGCTTGGTATCACGTCTGCAGAGAGGGCACGTTAGTTTGTTGCTATCAGGATTTTGGTGAAGTTTTATATTTTGTAGGCATTTCAGGCAGAAACTGTGCAAACAGTCAAGAACTTTGGGCTCCTTGAAACGACAAGAGCAGATGGAGCATTCTAGATGATCCTGGCTGATCTTGCCCAAGACGGATTGAACAGTCACATTTGATGCCACGTCTGTGAAAATAAAAACAAGAGAACTGTAGCCAATATGCACACACGGTTTGCTAGAGGAAAGAGGGTGATACAGGCTGAATGAGTATAAATGTATGTTGGATATTTTCAAGGCAATTTAGGTTTCAGTGGAATAAAAGCCAACATTATTATAACTGAACAGCAATCGCAAAAATCAGTCCAGTATTTGCATCAGAAAAAAACAAATAAAATGCTTTATGCAATGCATGTTTTTGTTTGTAACTTTTTGTTACAAAATTTGAAAACCTTTTTGTACAAATATTAATTGCCTTCATGAAAAAAAAAATCACCCTCCTCGCCATCATACTTCTGTGGTATCTCATAGAAAAAAACCCTACTTACCGGTACTTGAAGCTGAACTATGTTGTTGTCCCATGGTTGTCCTTTTGTGCTGTTGGAATGAGGAACTTAACCAATCCTTTGGCAGAAATATAACACACCCAAGAGCTAGCTATCTGCCCCGGCCAATGATCATTAGATCCCAAGCTGGCAATGCAATACTGGCAACGCTACAACTTTCTATTTTTTGATACACTGAAGGTCAAGTAATGTAACACAGATCCAGATGTACTTGTGCAAAGCCGGATGTACACGTATGAGCATTCCGTACACATGATTCATCTCATCATACATGTACGTGTAAACGTCATTGAGTCTGGGCATAATGAGTCTGGGCATAATGAGCTGGCTTGTCAGTATGCTGTGTATCATGAGCGTGAACTTCACCCTGAAACCAGAGGCGTAAAATATGATTGAAGGGAAACTGGAAACTCGAAAGATTTCACGAATGAAGGGAAATTTAAAGAATACGTGTATACTTTGTGAATGGAAGAAGCAAATAATTTGTTCTTGAAAGAAAAATATCAGAAGACAAAAAAAGAAGAAATCGAAAAAAGAGCTGAATCTGAATCTAAATCTTTTTCAATTGGCATTAGGCCAAAATATAAAGTCAGTCTCTGATCAGGGCGCCCGTCGATTTTGATTATGCGCACGTCAATCTTTTTTTTTTCTTCAAATTTTCGGCAGTAGCTACAACATGTACAACAACGCCCTTTATTGCCGCACCGCCTCAAAATTTTGTACCAAGGAGCACAAGGTCACAACGGCAAATAATGGAGGACACCAAGGTATATGAGGACACATAAAGGCAAAATAGTACCCACTTTGTCTGTACAATCCAAGCTTGGGGGAAAAAACGGAACTTTGGTCTGACCAGAGACTAACTATTTTTTTTTCTTTTTTCGGCCTTATGGATTATTTTAAAGTAAACAATTCCTGTGCACTTTAGATTTGAGTTGTGTAGCTGTGTGAAAAGTTTGTTGCCCTTCTTTCTGTCAGACATCACCAACAAGTCTGTCACAAGAGGGCTCACTACTCTCAGATCAGTTCAGTGGATTTTATATTTTGCAGTGTGTGCCAGAACTCCAATGGTTTTTGGTTCAGAACCAACAGTAATTTGGTTTGGTTTGTATTGGAGTAAATATTCGTATGTATTAAATTTTAGGAATTTTCTAAATATCTGGGAAAACAAATTTGAAGACTGCCAGACACAAGGGAGAGAATTACACATCTCAGAAAATGTTGTTTGCTAAAACTTGCATCATCAGCAAAGGCTTGCAAAGTTCTTTGGATGTTGAGGCCTCAGGGTGTACCTATACCCTTTCCGGCCTACCGTAGGACCATGCTCGTGAAATGAAATACATTTGGCAGGACAGCAGCACAGATCTTCCCCCAAGCTTCTTGCAAACCTTCGCCGTTCACTAGTCCATTAAGATTCACTTACAATGCTTGTGGGATCATAGACATGGACCATTATACACTGTTACTTCCATTGTGAAAATTTGGTCTGTAGCCAATTTTTATTTGATCAACAGAAAAAAAATTGATTTGAAAAAAAATGGAAATTCTGGATTTGTGAAGTGGTTTAAAAATACATTTTCTATTGATATGAAAAGAATATTTCCCAAAGCCACATGAGAATCCCTGCAAAGTGAAAAATGATTAAAAAGGGAACAACTTATATATGTACAATGTAGGGTTAAACATACGTCAAATTCAAACAGTTATACAGCATTTTATACATGAGTTTCATCACAACTTTCACAAACAGAGGAAAAAAAGTAACAAACCACTCAATACAATTTGGAATGTTTCCCCGTACAACTAAACAATTGATTATATTATATTAGTTATCTTTGAATTTTAACAAATGTTTTTATGTATAATACTAAGATTTGAAGATGGAACCATCACCTTGTGAAATCGAGGCGCATATTAATAAATTGATAAACTCATGTTAAACACTGTCATTTAATGTTTCAGTTCAAATGTGGGTATCAAATGAAAGTGGACAACAAGACCTTTTATTTGAGTAAAGTGCCAGTGAAATGGAATATGGCCCCCCCCCCAAAAAAAATGTTATTTTGGGGGGACTAAAATTACAGATTTTAGGTTATAGGCTACATCAGCATTCTATACACCAGCATTTTATACATTCGTTTCATTACAACTGTCACAAACAGAAAAAATAGTAACAAAGCACTCAATATAACTTGGATGTTTTTTTCTGTACCTCAAAACAAATGATTGTACAAGTATGTACAATACAAATTTATGTTTTAATTTTATCAAATGTTTGTATACAATACTAAGATCTGACCATCACCTTGTGAAATATTAAAAAGTTAAAGTCACATGAGAACCCCACAATGTGAAAAATGATTCAAAGAGGGAACAACTTACAAATCTACAATGTAGGTTTAAAGGTATAGTCCATCATTTGTAATTTGTGCATTTTGTTCGATTGAAGCAACAAATGTGTTCAAAATCTAATGAAGGATACTGAACAACTAATAACCTGATGAAGTTTCAGCTCAGCTTCAGCTGTATATTCTGAGAAAAACAGCATTCTAGGATCTCAATTTTAAATCAAAAGTTGCTGAATCATGTTTTGAATTGTTTTGAATTGCAGCTATACGCGATGTCGCGCACTGATCCGCTGAATTATAGCAACCGCGTGCGCCTGTGCGTCGTGCCAATGCTTGCGCGCGCTGTGCCGAATAACAAAACGAACTACTAATTTAAATTTTCCTACGGTGCGTCTTAAGATGCACCGTTGGAAAGGCCTTTTTTCCGTTGATTACTTCAAAATGATAGCTTGCCAGAAAGATTAATTTCACAGGGAGTTTAGTCCCCTCACTATCCTTCAACCAAGTATGTTTTTCAACAATAATACGCCAGTTACTTTTTCAGATGGCTGCAAATGATGGACTATACATGTAGCTTTACACATGTGTCTAACAGTTATACACCAGCATATTATCACAGAGTAAAAAGTAACAAACCACTCAATATAATTTGTAATGTTTCCCTGTAGCACAAAACAAATGATTGTATTATATAAAGTGTCTTTGAAATTAAATACTGAAATGTGTACATGTACAATACTAAGATCTGAAGATGAAATCATCACCTTGTGAAATCGAGGCACATATTAATAAGATGATAAACTCATCTTAAATGCTAGAATTTTAAGCTGTCAAATCTGTATCGGGGGATACCACACCTGAGGTACCTGGTCTGATTGGTATTAATGGGCGTAAATCTGGGGGGGGGGGGTTGAGGTGCATGGTGCAGATATATTGTAAGTCAACTACACCTTGCCAAGGATGAATTTATTTGTTTGTTAAGTGATATGAACTCACTCCTGGTGAAACAAAGAGACAATAAGCATTTGGCATCATTGAATTAATCCATCTTGTGAGTGCAACTGCAATGTTGTTTCAGGTTTTTATTTTTTGCTCATCAACCGACGGTACTTGAGAGGCAAAGAATATGAGAACCATAGAAGACGCCCTTGATGAAAAATAAGTATGAAAGGCTAATCTTGGAAAATCTTTGTGACACGAGCGCCATTCATGATACAAATTTGCATGTGAACAAATGCTCTAACAGATGCAATTTCAGATTATTCTCTGTTGTTTTTACAATTACATTAATATTACGTTAATAAATAAGTTTTCTAAGATGATCCTCCTGTGCTTTTGTTGTCATATTTTGAACTGACACTGCCTCCCCCCACGTTGTCTGATTTGACCAGCTCACTTTAATTTGCTTGGTTGGAGGAGGTGTGAAAGGGGGGTTTATAATCAGCCAACATCTCTGGGCCAGTAATTGTGCACTACTTTCAAACTCAGACACGTTGGTAACAGACAACTGAATCACCTGCAGCTATTGCCAGATCACCATTTGGCATCAGGATGATGTTCTCTGCATGATTACATTCTGTGATGGCAGATCCATTGTGGCTGCCATCAGGACTAAAATGAACGACCTCTTCTGACCCCCTGAGAACATGTAATCTACCTGTAACATAAATGCTTCCATCCCTGTCACAACACACTCCTGTGAGCATTATTTGTTCAAGATGTCTATGTGGACGTCTTTCATGTCGTTGTCTGAGAATGGCATCATGCCGTTGTCTGGGAATGGTACCAAATACCTCACTGCCATCATAGTCTTATCATATCTTATCCTTCTCTTTGTACCCTATGGCTATCAGATTGTTGTCGTCCACGGCGAGGCATGTTGGTTTGCTGTGGAGCTTCCACCGGAGACTAGGTTTGAAGCTGTTCAGAGGATGGTACTGCCTGTTGAATGTCTTGACGACTGTGCCATCTAAGACGATGAGTTCATCGTGCTTGTTCACTGCCACTCGTTTGGGGTTGCACAAACCATCGATCACAATCTCCTTCAGGACTGGAGGAGATTGAGGTGTCTTGAAGGAGATGCTGATCAAGTTTCTGCACTCAGCATCCACAATGACCACTTCGTTGTCGGAGAACACTGCTAAATGAGATGCAGACTTGAACTCAAGTTTTCCATATCGACTTATCTTTTTGCTTTTCTTCCACTTTTTTGTCGGATTAATTGAAGACACCTTGTGTGCTTCAGCCCCCTCTTCTGGTTTTTGATCTTCCTTATCAAGTAACAGCTTCCCTATTGTGACTGATATTTCACTGCTGAAGTCCATGAAAGACAACTTGTTATTCACCTTCTGTGGCAGCTTCTTTGTCAGCTCTCTGAGATTATGCAATACCTTCTGCTTGAAATCTAGCGTCTCATGGCAGCTTGCTTCATCTATGAGTTGTTTCATCGCATGTAGCTTCTGCTCTGTGTCGCTTGCTTCTTTGCTGTTGGTTGCTTGTGCTGCATCCAATATCTTGACTCTGTCTTTGTAGATCTTTTCTGCCTCTTGCTTCAGTCGCTGACCCTCTGCTGTCATTCCGGCAACTCCCTCATCAACCTTTTGTTGTATTTTCTTGTTGGTGTCCATGAACGTACTATCCAGTGTCTTGCGGATCTTCTCGACTTCCTGTGTAGCGGTGCTCAGCTTCGTTCTTTTCTCTTCAGCTTTTGCAGTTGCCTCTGCAATTTCTTGTCTGCACTTGTGCAAGGCCTCCATCTTTCCACTGAGAGAGTGCTTGGCATGGTCTAAAACAGAGCAGGTAGTGCATGCCAGCTGCTCACACGTGTCGCAGTAGATACTGACATACTGGTCTGGATGCTTCCTGCATTTTGGAACCTCCTCTCTCAGTTTACTCTTGTAGGAGATCTCTCCAGAACGGAGCTGGGCCAGAGTGTTCACATCATGCGTTTTCAACGCAGCCATTCGTCTGTGTCCCTTATCGCACTCAAGACAGAGAAAACTGTCACAGTTCATGCACCTTGACACAGCTTCATTTCCCTCATCACAACTTTGACATTTGATCTCTGACCCTTGACCTTCATCAAGCAGCTGTTCCTGCATTGTGAATTCCTCCACCAGGGCTCCCAAAGTAAAGTTATTAGGCAGGGCAGTGACATCGTTCCCTTTCAGCTTGGTATCACGTCTGCAGAGAGGGCATGTTAGCTTGGTACTATCAGGTTCTTGGCGCAGTCTGAGCTCTTGGAGGCATTTCAGGCAGAAACTGTGCAAACAGTCCAGAACTTTGGGCTCCTTGAAACGACAAGAGCAGATGGAGCATTCTAGATGATCCTGGCTGATCTTGCCCAAGACGGATTGAACAGTCACATTTGATGCCATATCTGTGGAAGTACAAACAACAACAATTGCAGCCGGCATGTACATACAGTTTGCTGGAGGATAGAAGGTTGCTGGATGTTTTTAAAGGGGCACTAGGTCCTGAAATCCCCGAAATTGCATGTTTTGGATTGTTTTCTTATCCTATTTCAAACATCTGGTTGAAAGGTAACCAACCTCATGTCTTACCGTTCCCGAGAAAAGACGGAAAATACACACACACAAAAACGGTTGTTTACATCGGACCGACAGAGCACGAATACGTTTTTCCTGTCGTTTTCAGTCAATGTACGATATACATTTTGTGTGTGTCTATTTTAACACACGTACATGTATACCAGCACCGTGCTCGCAAACAGCGGTGACCAATCACCAATGGACAAAGTGTGGTTTCTTAATTACACATCCGTAAAAGGCGAACACTTTATGGATGAAATCACAACTAGCACCCAAACAGCTTGACTTTTTGGGGTCGCAAAAGTGGACCCTGAAAGTCGTTCTCGCACGCATAGTACAGAAATAACACAAAATCGCCCATTTTTTTTAAGGATAGTTGTGTGGATGTTTGTATCCTGTTTTTAAATATTCTTTCGGATTCACATCATTTGTTCAAAGCACATTATGTAGCCCAATTTGGCTGTTACAGGACGCAGTGTCCCTTGAAGGTAATTTAGTTTTCAGATGAATATAACATTATAGCTTAAAGGGAATATACAACATTTGCAAATAATGAAAAACAAAACTACCAAATTTTTACGAAATACCTTACTAGGATGTTGGAAAATGACATCCTAAAGCATCCTGTAAAATTATGGCACCTGGTGTGAAGTCATTTTTAAGAAAAGTGATATTTTGTATAAATTTCCAACACTGGTCGGCCGACCACTGTTGGAAAAACCTAACTATTTTTCAACTACTGCTCCAAATTTATCTTTTTTTCAGTCCAAATTTTGTTTGCTATTGGTTACATGTTCATGAACGGGTGTAGGCCAGCTAGACTGGTTCCCTTTACCCTTACAATTATCCGGCAACTATAAATTGATCCATTTCATCTTTAGTGGAGTCAGGGAACCAGACTGCTTGAATATTTTTGTTTTTCTTGGTTTTTCCAGCATTTTCGAACACAAAACTTAAAACATGACAGTGTAACATTATTTGCTCTATTATACTAACCTCTCAAATAGTTCATTTCTAAAAAATTACAGCAAAAACCAATGATGTACTTTCCCTTTAAGAACAATCACAAAAATTGGATCCACACTTTAACAATGCATGTTTTTATTTACATGTATAGTTCTCAATTGAGTTTGTTACAAAATTTGAAAATTTTGCTGTATGAACATTTATTGCTAATTGCCTTTATGGAACTAAAGTTCACCCCTCCTCCCTTATCATTGTACTTCTGTGGTATATCTCATAGGGGAAAGCAAAAACTTACTTGAACTATGCTGTTGTCCTTTTGTACTGTTGGAACGAGGATCTAACCAACCCTTATGCAGAATTAACACAACCAAGAGCAATCTGCCATGTCTGATATCAATATGTTCCAAGCTGGCAATGGAACATAATGGTGAACGCCGCACCCAATTTTCAATTTTTGGATACACTGAAGGTTAATCCCGTTTTACAAATCCAGATGTTCTTTTGCACATTTCTGCGCACTTGCAGTCTGATATTGATCTTCTTCATTTGGTGTGAAGTACATAATGAGCTGGCTTGTACATATGCTGTGGTTCACCTTGAAAGAGGAATGAAATATGTTGTGATTGAAGGGAAACTGGAATTCTGAAATGTTTTGAGAATAAAAGGAAACTATTAGAGAACAAAATAATTTGAGAAATCGGAGGAAGGAATTTCTTTCTTTATTAGGAAAAACAATAAAGAAAAAGAAAGCTGAATTTATCTGAAACTGGCCCTTCCCTTTTTATGACAACTGAAAAATGTATACCATGTTTTTTGTGTACATTTCTGTCCATATTTTCTTTTTTTCATATGGCATTATGGATAATTTTGAAGTAAACGATTCTTGTGCTCCTCAAATTTGTGCTCAGCCGTATAAAAAGTGTCTTGCCCTTCCTTCTGTCAGACGTCAGTCAAGTCTGTCACAAGAGGGCTCACTTCTCCCGGACCAGTTCAGTGGATGTCATTGCAGTATGTGACAGATATTTTCCAGCCCCCGCTGCATTTTAAATCTTGCAGCATAGATGTAAACTACAATTCCTCTGTATGAGAAACAAACTCCTGTGACAAATGATCTTGTCAAATCCTCAGACAGCATGTCAAGGGAAAGTACAGGGTGCTCTGCCGCCAATTAAATCCAAATTGAAGTCTTGTGAAAACAGTTTGCACGTAAATAATACCGGGGTCGGCACTCATTTGTTATTTTGTTTAAACATTCCGTTCTGCCGTTCCTGGTTCAGAACTGGGTCATTGAGACAAGTCCAAGAGCTGTTACCACTTGGAGATGTCATATAATCTATATGGAATTCTGCATACATGTGTCTAGTGGTGTAATAGCAGTAAAGCGAGAAGGTTACCTAAATATAGAGAATGCTGCCGCCACGTGCCCAAGCAGCGAGACTTAATCCATGCGTCAGTTTGTAAAAACAGAGAAGCTGTTTAACGAAACACCAATGAGTTTAAATGCGGGTGTGAATCATGCATGCAACAATATTTGGAGATAATCATCACATATTGAATTGGGAGCGATGGTCACATTTCTTCCGTTTAAAATAGGCTGAGATGTTGCAAGTACCTTGCAGGGAGACAGGTTGGGGGAACAGTGCTTTCCTTTCCTTAGTCCTGTGTGTTGGGGTTCCAATCTACCCTTGGGCGTTGGGCAGACAGCTACAACACATACCTAAGACGCTTTCGAGAAATCATTATGAGAAATTAAACAAAAATTTAATGAGAAACTATATGTAACGGTTATTTTGTAAAGGTTGAAGAGGCGGCACTGTTGAGCCAAATTCAGCCAGTGTATGCGAGGGCTGAGTCGACTCCAAAAAATTGAATATTTGAACATTCCACCTTCCATTCGACTGAATATTTGAATATTTGGTAAATACCAAAAGGCGGATTATCCGTCATTCAATTTCTAGTTAAATATGGAAGGTTTCATCGTAATTTATTGCAACACAGTTTACATCAATATATCATAACAAAGAATGCTAACTTCGCACATTCATGAATTGTATTTGTCAAAAATCCATTTCCATCAAATTTTGTTACAACAAATTTGACTCCCCCCTTTTATTTCATTGCATTTCACGTCTGAATATTAAAATTGAAAAACAAATATTCAAATTTCGATAATCGATCGTATATTCAAATATTCGGCACAGCCCTAGTGTATGCCAAGCCATAAATGGACAGATTTCTTTATTAATGGGAAAGTATTGTGCCTGAAAAAAAAATTGACAACAAGCACAATGTTTTGCATTTAATTTTCTTTCAAATTAAACATATTCATTAAAGGGAAAATACAACATTTGCAAACATCAAAAAATAAAACTACCAAATCATTTTGAAATACCTTGCTGGACTGTTAGTGAATGACAGTGTAAAGCATCCTGTAAAATCATGGCACCTGGTATACTGTCATTTTCAAGAAAAGTGGTATTTTTGTATCAATTTCCAACGCTGATCGGACGATCAGCGTTGGAAAAAACTGGCTTTTTTTCAAATACTGGCCCCAATTGACCATCGCACTTGTTTGCAATCGATTACACACCTATGAACGGGTACAAGCCAGCTAGACTGGTTCCCTGACCTTACAATTCCCCAATGTATGTAAACTGCTCTGTTTCTTCTTAAATGGATTGTTAAAAATGATTGTTTTTCTTGATTTTTATAGCATTTTTGAACCCAAAACTTCAAAAAAGTCAGTGTAACTATATTTGCTATATATTTCCAACCCCCCAATTTCATCCATTTCTGAAAATTACAGCAAAAGCAAATGATGTATATTCCCTTTAAACAATTTCATGTGATGCGAAGATTAATGTTTCTGACAAATAATCACTCATTCTACGTTATCCTCCATCATTTCTAGGTCAGGATCAACGCTGCCTTGGCCCTAAGTATTCCTACTCATCGCAGTTGCTATGGCGACATAGACCGGTTCTGTTTAGTCTGGTCCAGCATCGTCCATGCTCTAGAGGTGATTGACCAGGTGGCGGACGTCTCAGAACTCAAATACAAAGACACTCTGCGAGATCAGGTACAATGTCAGTTTTCTTACTTTTTATTTAAAGAAATAATAACAGTGTTGGGAGTTGAGCAAATTTTTATGTTATTTTTTTTGCATTCGCAAGACAAATTTCATCTGAAACATTTGAAAATGTATTCACACCTGGGCCCTATCTCATGGATGTGCTTTACCGTTAGCAAAAATCCCTGCTTACTGTATGAGAAAATTGTGTGCGTACGGTACTAAAGCGTATTTCATGGGTTAGCGAGGAAATTTGGCTTATGCCCATTCGTACATCCCACAACTAAGGATTCTGTGCTTACTGGGTCAGCACAGAATGTTTCTGCTAGCACTGTTAGCACACAATTGTGAGCGTAAGCACAGAATTCTGTGGTTCGCAGAGTCACGGCATTGGACCCTGGACCCAGTGCCATGGAGCTCTTAAAGCTATAGTCCATCATTTGCAGATATTTCAAAAGTAACTGGCGTAATTATTGTTCAAAAACATACTTGGTTGAAAGATAGTAAGGGGATAAACTCCCTGTGAAATTGTTCTTTCTGGCAAGCTGCCATTTTGAAGAAATCAACGAAAGAAGGCCTTTCCAACGGTGCGTCTTAAGAAGCACCGTTGGAAATTTCCGTTATAAGCAAAAGCAAATGTTGAACATTCTCTTTAAAGCATTGAGGGTGATTTTTTTTCTCACACAAGATCCCTTGAATGAAGTGACTGAACTACAAAAAAAGGCAAACAAAAACATTTATGTTGGTTTGGCAATAACCTTTTTATCAGTAACTCACATTACAAGAAAAAGATATGGCCAAAAATGAAAATACCTTGCATTTGAAAGTTTCCGCATACTGTGCAATGATGGGCAAAACATTTTAAGTACCCTTACATGTAATTCATTGGGGTGTAAGTCAAATGCTACCATTTCAATTATTGAAACAATTATCAACCAGAGGTAGGCCTATATATTTCAGTAACTCACGTTATGGTAACTCACGTTATGGTTTCCACCCATTTGGTACAAGTTAAAGCATAAAATATGAACATTTTTCTCTACCTTATAAACAAAATTCACAATAACACTTGCATTTTGCATGTACATGTAAAAACAAGATGCCAAAACGACTACCTAAAATCCATAATTTTAGCCCACTAAAAAGCATGTTTTTGACCAAAAAATACACTTAACTCAATGCCACATCACTCAAATGAAAGGTCATGTTGTCCCCTTCAATTTGACACCACATGTGAGTTGTGTTGTGCTTGCAGTTTTGAAGATTTCATAAATTTGCCATTTTCCAGCCATGTCCAATTTCTCGTGGAATTACGTACAGTATCCCTCCACGTCCCACACATGCCAACTCTCTCACTGAAGTCGTTTCCCCCCGTAAATCAAAAATTACTTTCCCTGTGATTTTGTGATGATCATGCAAAATTTTGCCCAAACTTCTTTCAAATTGTGATAAACGTGAGGTCCTTAAGCGATGAGCCCATGTACGAGCTCTTCCTTCTTGCCAGATTTTTGCCGTCAATTCAACGTATGAAACTTGTAAAACATATTTATGTCAGAGTGACGAGTTAATGCAATAAAATCTGACTTTAACACTCACCCAGGTAAAGCTGACATTACCAATACATATTTTAACTTCAACGACCTGATTTATTCATGAAAAAGCGGCTACAGGAGTAGGACACTTCACAAAAAATTTGAACTCTCTTCACACGTACAGTTCCCTCTCGTAATATTCCTTTAATCTTCACATTCGTCGTGGCAATAAGGAATAATTTATCACCCCCATGCACGCTGCTTCCCCTCATCATCCAATTGCTATTTTTTTGATGAAGCACCCTGTCTGCCGACCGACAGACTGCGTGTGTCAGCTTCATCTCCGCTCTCTCTCTAAAAAAAAATGCTGTCTCCCAAGCGATTATTTCTCTGTCTGATGTTCAAATTGTCATTGTGGGGTTCTTAATTCCAAACTGCCATCCCCGGGCCTCAGACGCTCTGTGTAGCAAGCACTTGAAAGGTGGCAACAGCGCCCTGACGTTAATCCCGATGTTTTGTCCCCCCCGTTTTGTTTCTGGTTGGGGAAAAGGCGGCCGGTCGGGGATGAGTTTATTTTCACGGACTGTAATTGAATTCTGGTCGTGTAGCAGTTGTTTAGGATTGTTTAGAATGAAGGAGTCAAGAGGAGGGGGATTGCGGAGTGAGATTTGTGATTGGTTCAATGCGATGAGAGACATGGGTGAATCTGGGAGGTGGGGGAGGCTTGAGATGAGAGTGAAATCACCACAAGTGTTCACTCTTCGTCTGTTGCCGTCCCATGATCAGCCTGAGGGAATTACAGAATGTGACGGTGAACACTCGAGAGGTTGACAAGTTGAGTAATGTGCTTGTAGATCATTGCTCCCCATTGCAGGAAGCGTGCGAGTAATCCTTCACAAGCGATCGGGCAGGTAGTCGTGTTCAGAGTGCTTGGGGTTTCTCTTGTTCAGGTTCCGCATGCCTGGGGTTAACATGTGTGTGATCTTGAACCTAGAAGCCTCGGGAAGGAATTGTGATTTCATGTAGTCAAGGGCACTATTTCACACACGGTAAATGCAGTATCCTGTCAAGCTAGTGTGGATGCTAGTTTGATAGAGCGCCCATGCAGAAGAATTATTTGGAATTTTACTGCCAGAGGGCCACAAGATGTGTAGAGAGAGAAACAATGGAAAGGAGGGATGTGCATTTACGGGTAGTACAGGAACCTGGTACCCGATTGAAAAAAAAAAACCCTGGGGTACCCAGGTACCCGTTAAAGAAACCCAACCCCCAAATTCAAATCTCGGAAGTAGCTGTTCCTATTGTTGATAAAGGTTTGCACGATAATATTACCACATCGGTGCATCAATACAGCAAGATACAAGTGTGACCAGTGATATTTGTAGCTTTACTGTATAAAACTGCTACTTTTGCAAGCATCATAAAATGGAAAAACGTTTTGATTTCCCATGTAGCCTGGTTTTCATTTTGAAAATTCCCCACAAATGACATTCAGTATACCTTTCATTGTCTGAGAAGATACTAAGTAATTTGTAAAGTTGGTTATGGATACTATTATCTGAAACTGGTTCCTGACATCAAGGGTCAGGTACTCGGGTGCCCGGTTCCAATGCTCAGGCCTAATGAAAAGGTTTATGTTATTGTTATTTTCTACTCCGTTAAACATTCTCTGTTGGAACCAACAGTGGCCATTTCATTGGATGGCTATTAAAACCCAGAAGTTTGGTAAACTCAAAATATGTTTGCTTAGGAAATATGGGTTACTAGCCAAAATGTCATTCAATGTCCATTTGCTAATGTATTTGTTCCCAGCTGGTTTTTTGTATTAATGTGCTTAGCAATGTCTTCTGCTTAGGAGTGACCGCCTTGAAATAAGCCTGAGTTCAGTATTTCAACTGCTCATGCACACAATGATATGGGTCACGGTTATTCGAGATAATCCAAGGCGCATGAACGTGCACACAGCCATGTTTTACTTTACTCTCAAGGACAATGTTTTGTGTTTCCCTTTGTCCCTATGGGCCTTATTCACGAGTTGGCCATTTTTGTCAAGTTCTCCCTGAATGTATTTCATTAATTGTTAACTGTTGAATGGGATGGCGCCAGACTATTTATGCAGGCACAATGTTGCCTTATTTTCGGGGTGTATGTAGTACATGTACAGGGAAACGGGCGCACGACGTTCATGTGTAAATTATCGCGTAACAACACAGTGATTTTATCCCAAATGACCTTTGACCTGGACTGCTTCATTGGGATACCGAACTGGCTTATTGGGTCCAGAAAGCTAGCAGGGCCCAATTTCTGACATCGCTAATATAAGCACACAATTTTGTTTAAGAGCCTCTATCGTCCATTACAAGGAAACTGTAAAAAAAAAAAATTAAAAACACAGTAAAGAGCGTGTTCACTTCAGGTGTAACACTTGATTAAAACAGCAACACACTCAAATTCCCAAGCTTACAGCATTGTACAAAAGTCACATCATGAAATATTCTGAAGATTTGAACAATTTTTCTAAGAAAACCACTGACTAGTTCCATCAATATTCCACTATTAAAGCCACTGAACTTACCAGAAGTTGTCATGCCATTTAATTTGTAGTTGAAAGTTTTTGTTTATTTTTGGCATCAAATTTACATGTACAAAGTATACATTATCTGCATGTTTTGGTTGCAGCTTTGCCAAACCCTCACCCACCTAGGGGGCCTCATCGGTCAAGATGACCTTTCACCTTTGCATAAACTTATGAAGGACCGGACTGACATGTTGGAGTCCCATCTCAGCCGATACAGAGGGGCAAAACTGACGACAGTGGACGATACAAGAGGTAAATTGTGGTCAAAATTTAATACTGTTCAATTTTCCAGTTTTAAAGATATCATTGATAGGATGTGGAATTTCAAAGAAAGATATCCATTCAGGATTCTTAAAATATTAAGATTCTTCTTATCCTTTGAAATCCTTTCCTTGAACATGTGTATAATGTTTTATTTGTGACAATAGTACATTGACAAAAATTCTACCTTAAAATATATAGATTCATGCTATTGGTATCATGTAAATTCAAGTGCTAAAAATGATACTCATATAAAACTACAGACAGTGGCGTAACTAGGTTTAAACATGGGGGGGGGCACCTATGCATGCATGCATTTTTCAAGGGGGGTAATAAAGTTAATGATATATATTTTTGTTCAATTCAATATTTTAAGGGGGGCAAAGTACATCCTCTGTTAAAAAACTTGAAGCAAATTTTTCTCCCTAAAATTGAAACAGCTGTGACTCGAATGATGACAATGATGAACATCAGATCTACCAAAGGGAGTTGATTCCAAATGGGGACAATGACTTATCGCCAACACATGTATCGTTAATTACGTGAAACAAGCGGCGCCCGACTAATGCCCATGTGGTATAGAAACTACAAGACATACAGGAATAAGGCTCCCAGACCAGTGCAAGTCACAAGTGTTAGTCAATCATTCAATCAGTTTTAAAGTGTGATGAGTGTAGGCTGGCACTCATCAGAGAATAATATGAATTTGTATGCTATGTATGCTTTAAATGCGGTGAGTGTCAAGCCTATATATGCCTTGGGGGAAGTTGGACCCAAAAAAATTGGAAAGAAACATCCATTAGCAATCTAACCATAATGCCACGGTGCTGCATTTGATGATCAGTGCATCCTTTCTGTTTATAATAAAAATAAAACTCAATTATTGTGAAAATTACAGCACGCTTGCCCGGTTCCTTCATCACCAGACGATGGATCATTTTAATTTAATTTTACCAGAAGGTTGTAATTCACTTGTGATATTTTTTCTTCGGGGACCCCCCCCCCCCCCCCCCCCCCAAGGAAAAATAATCATGTTGGCTTCGAGGTGTGATATCTGGATTGATGTGATTGGATTCTAAAAATATCATTTGTGGAGACCGATTTTAGGGAAATTGAACAAATAGTGTTAGATTTGGCTTATTTTTACCATCTTGGCTACTTGAGCTAATGCTTATTGGGCATGCTAAGTATATCTTGCTTGGAAAATTTGGTTACAGGGGTATTAATTTCAATATTGGGATTTTCCTTAGACATCTTTCAATGTACTTAATAAGTTGAGAAATCATCATGTGTTTTAACCACAAAGTAAAAAGTATTCAGAAAACATCTTTGAGCATTTGAAACTGAGTTGACGTTTTTGAGTGACTTAAATTTTGCCCAAGTTAGATTGTATTGATTTAGGAAGCATATCAGGGGCGGGTCCAGGTTTGTCTCAAAGAGTTTGTTTAGCTGTCTAGGGGGCTTTGCCGCTTTGTCAGCCGTCTGCCCCCCCCCCCCCCCCCCCCCGTAGATATGCCACTGTATACAAAGATTAATTTACAAGAAGTGCATGTTGTTTAATTAACTCGCCTTTTGTTTGATCAGTCACAGACAGTCAAAAATTCATTCGGCTTCCCCTGCCATGCCTCATACACAGGCTAGTCACCAACAGTCAGATCATATGTTTGTATCGGCACTGTGACAAGTCAAATTCCATCAACAGACAAAATAGCAGGTGACTGGTAGGCACAGCTTGCTTATCAATCTTCTACAGTCAAAGTATAGCTATACCAGGTTTCAGCACAGTCACTACTAGTCAGTCCTGCATTATGAAGGCAGGGAAGCGCTCAACTATTACAAACAGTCACTTGATTTATTTGGACCGCTGGGCTGGCCTTGTTGAAATTGCCAGTCTCCGAGAGGGACAGTTAAAATTAATGAAACCCAAAGAATGTACAATGTATCCCGTGATGAAGCATTTAAATTAATCTAAAGTCATTTAATCATCTATCAACCGCCGTAAATCACTTTTTAAACAAGAAAATAAATCATTGTCAGTTTAATCACTTTCTGCTAATAAGATAGACGCATGGATATTTATAGAGTTGGACAAAGAACAGAAACATCCACAGGACATGAAAATAAACTTTCATCCCTGATGAAATATATTCATTACGGATCAGTCAGCCTGCAGGCCTGCGTAATAATGTGCTTGTCAAACCACATAAATAAACACTGTCAAGTAGGACGTGCACTTTACACGCACATGTAGGCATCGTCTGGGTCCTGCCACCTAAAAAACAATTGGAGAGAAAGTAGAAAATGTATTATACATAAAGCTAAAAAAAAAAAAAAAAACCCAGCTCAGATTTTGTCAGTAATTAGAAACGAGTGGAGAAGAGGGGTAAAAATACACCACATGGAAAGTCACCAGCGAATTAGATGGATATTGCACATAGGGTAGTCGTGCGTAACAAGTGCTGTGCTTGTTGAAAAATCTAATCAGTCAAATGCATGGAATTGACTCGAGTCTCGGAAAGCACTTTAGTTGGACCGAGAAGCATTGTGTGAGCAATATCTCCATTAAGATTGGGCCTGCAGGATGCGGGGTGGCTGGGAGTGTAATTGAGTTGTTTTCTGAGAAATGAAAAATATATTTTTGATGTGATGGATGTCCACACTTTGCATTGACGTAGTGATGGTGTAGTTGAAATTTAGAGTTTTTAGACAAACAGATTTCTAGATTTTAGCACATTTTATTAAAGAAATTGGAGGACTTTTTTTCGAAATTTGAAGCAGCAAATCAACAGCAAATAAAATTGGAATAGTTGTTCATTCAAACAACTGTGGTTATTTTAGTAACTTCAAGTGTGGATCAGAGTTGTAGAATAGGAATCTGAGACAATTTAGTGTCGCACTTTGTTTTCACGTGTGCGTGCATATGGAAGTTAAGTGGGAACAATGATGTCTCGTTCCCAACTGGCTCCGAAAAGAAAGCTCAGCTACAAATTTGACGTCATATGAAATTCTGTAACAAATCAGTGAAAACAAGAAGAAAATATTCCTTTCAAGAAAAAAATCCTGCCGTTCCAGTAAAAAAATTCTCAGGTGGACTAAATTTCATATATTCTTGAATGAAAAAACCCAGAGAATTGGTGACGAAAGTGTTAATGTATTCAATTGGACAGAATCAGTTTTTTCTTATAATAGGTTTCAACGAAAATCATCTTATTATCTGAATCTGTAGGTGCATTGCTCTCCGCAGCCTCCGTTCATCTTCAGGACTTGATGAACATCAAGGACATCACGGCGGAAGACCGAAACTGTGCAGCCCAGCTAGTCAGGATGTTTGCAGAGCCTTGAAGAAAGCACCTCACGGAGAAGTTTCCTTGGAGTTGAGCTTAAAGGTCTGGGAACAATTGCGTGGCGCTGATGAACACTTAACAGAAAACAAAGCATTAATGATAAGCAAACAGATTTTCTTTAGCAGATATTATTAAGTGAGAAACCAGTTCCAATCAATGCACATTTAATTATGATTTTGTTGGCAACATTTTCTACCTGTCTAGCAACTCTATAACATACCCCCAGATTATTGCACTCCAGTGCAGCGATCCCAGGGGGCGGGGACATGTTCCACTAATAATTTTTGTGCGGACAATGCCAAACCCCCTAATAGAGTTTAACCAAATGTAACTAAATTTGTACTGTACTTTTCCCCAAAAATTTCACATAACCGCGTAAATTCGTATGTATATGTATATAATTATGTGTGCAAACATGCATCTTTGAACAGGGCGCTCCCTCTATCCGGTTCGTTAGTGTGACGTCACTTCAGTTTATACCACGCCCACTGCCCATTGAACCGGAAGTTAACGCAACTTACGTGTTTATCCAATGGGCGCTAGTAATCAGTGGTGCGCGCGCGTGTATGACGTTTTTACTAACGATCCGGATAGTCAGATGGTGTTGTCCCCCCCCCCCCCCCCCTCAGTTTTCGAACTTCTAAGCTGCTGCAAAACGCAGAAATTTGTAGGTATAGACCTGATGTGTTGCAGGTATCACAAAGGGTGGTTTTTTTTTTATTGATTTAGTAACAATGGATTCACAAAAGGTTTACTCATACCTATCCAATTGATACAAAAACCATTGCCCTCTAACTCCGCCTAAATGCAAGAGGTCTATAGTGGAATATTGCTTTGGTAAGGAAACAAGCAAATTTCCCTTTGAATTAGTCTAACACTTACACTCGTAAGGTCGCAGTGCTTTAAGAATAGGAATTACATGTATCTTGGTATATTAATTATTTGTGCCACAGGTCTATGACATTTGATATTGACCAATTGGAATTGCAGATTTTCGTTTTTGAGCAGCGCCTGAGCCAAGTACTCTGAGCGAGGTTTAAAGTATGGCCTAAGAAATAGTGTTGGGATTCGGCTTGTTCATCTCCTTTAAAACAAATAATTCCCTTTTTTTCAAAGGGGTGTATACTTTGAAACCAATAGATTGTTTCTATCAAATTCACTCACCCAATGATTTCTGGATAGAAACACAGATATCAAAACTTGAAAATTACTATATGTAGTATAACTGTCTTGCTAAAGAAGAGCAAACCTAAAGAGGTTGCCGCACATGCCAATTTAAATATCAGAAAAAAATGAGCACATTACATTTCAACTCCGGCCGATAAGTCATTTTCAATGCAAATATTTTGTCAAATTGGCTTGCCATTCGCTTTTTTTTCAACGTCAGGTCTGAATGGCACCAGCCTCTAATGCAGGCATGCTGCTGTATCTGTTGTGAAGGCTTTCACCAATAGGTTCAAATAGAATCAGTTCTCCCTCCAGACATTTCATCAAAGGTCAACCCCCAGTGTAAACAACGGGGAGTGACTGCGGCTTGTAACTTCGTCCCATCACGTCCTGTGAATTCGATATTTCATTGATTTGTGTCGCAGGGGAGAAAAATGAAATGTATAAAACAAAAAGAGGTGGCGACTTCAATATAAGCGGCCATCAGGAATATTGTAGGACTTGTAAAAAACAGGAAATGAATTCTAGCCTAGTGGAAGGAGAACGCAACACGGAAAATTCCCGCGAGTTTGAAGTCAGGCTTCTGCAAGCAGAGATGAAAGTGCATTACCTACCAACGTTTAAATAGACATATCTTTTAGTTCTGCCGCCCTGGCAGGGTAGATTTGTGACAAACAATTTCCAAAATTATTGTCACGAGTTGTTTGAACATTTGCTGTTGCCAGTTTCACAAGGTTTAATGAAATTTGCTTTTGTCTGATGGACTGATGTATTCTGTAGATTTATTTTGTAAAAAAAAAAAATTAGAAGGTTTGTGATGTGTAATGAATCAAATAGTTGAGTGAAGATTAAGCTTTTTTCTTCAGAAGATTAAAAAGTGGCTTTGAAAGACGGGTTACAGAAGAAAATATTGTTGAAAGAAAAATTTTCGCGTGTTGATGTTGTGATTTGACAATGGTTTAAATATCTTCTAGAAATGTCTCAACAAAATGAAGTCATGCCCTTTTCCCACCCCACTTTTTGAATTTCCCTTCTTACACTCCAGTATGGTCAGGATTTACATTCTCCATGGGGCAGACGTTGAAATGAAAGATGGATCTATTATGTTGCTCTTCACACACGACTGTCACACCCATATACACACCCAGCCTTACCTTCCATACCTACTGTGGACATTCATATGTATTCGTGTAGTTAAGAAAAACCTGAGAAAAAAAACTCATTTTACTTGCACTGTGAACAGATTCTTTCAACCCAATTTGTTTTATCATGATTTCCTAGAGTGCTCCTCTTCATTTTTGACACATAAACCTAACCCCCAAATGCCTCTAAATCTGTTTTCCAGAGAGGGGAAAACCTAGAGTATGTTTACACCGGCAATCGTGGACCCAGGACAAAAGGGTCAGGGTACAAACAATACGTCCACGATTGACCGAACGTCCACGATTGAAATTCGTGTACAAAACCAATGAGAGCTGTTGCTAAAAAGTTAATGTACTAACAAATGAATGAGAATTAGGGACAATGGGGGGTCCACGATTGCCAGTGTTTACGAAGATGGATGTGTGGACGTTTGCAAGTCCGCTAAACGTTCACAAGTCCGCAAAACGTTCACGCTTCTTGCATTTTGGTCACACGTCCACAGAGAGTATGCAGCTCAGATCAGGGCTAGAGCCCCCATAAGGCCAGACATGCGCGCACCGATTTTTAAAAAAAAATCAGATCCGTCCATGGGGCAAAAGTTGTCTCTCCCCCGCCTCGAAAAGCGACTCTGGCCCGCAGGCCTCGTGAGAGTAGCGTCCCAATGGGCAGACTATCACCGAGTCACGTCGATCCACGCGCGTATCAATTCCGTAGGCCAGTGGTTGGGGAAAAGCGGCAGACCCCTATCCGCCAGAATTTTGTGAATATTTTGTGTATTCTGCCGCGTCGGGGTTGATGTCGATCATTTTTAATGGCAAGCACGCCCAGTATAATGTAAGAGCTACATGTACACACTCGGGAACAGATGAAGTATGAAAGGAATTTAATCAAATGCCTTAAGTTTTTTCACGAAAGTTTAACATAATTATACAAGATCGATCGAGAACACAACGACTAGTTTATCCATGGGGCCTTCCTCCATGGTTTATCGAACGCATGCCCTGTGGCAATTTAGCGAAAGCCATGGCCTTCATATGACTATAATTGCCACACCAATGAAAACGCACTAACTATTTAAAACACACCCTCATTTGATTTTCATAAAGAAGTGGTCAGCAAACCACGAAATTAATTCGATATTGGCCAAAAAAAGAAGATGTTTGTAAGGGCTGTCCCTAGGGGCCGTCCATAAATGCGTAGGCCCGAAAGGGGGGGGGGGATGTTGGCATTGCGCACACCATGCGTTCAAGCCAATGCGTATTATTACGCAGAGCAATATTTGCTTTCAATGATTTGTCATGAAATCAGTGTAATTTATCATTTAATACCCATCAGCAGCGGCATAGCCAGCGTTCTCACCATAGGAGTGAGGGGGATCTCTGTGGCATCCGTGCAGAAGGGTAAAAATATTGTTCCACGGGTCAGCGTCACCCGGCCTCCATAAACTCACTCGTGAAGAAAAGGCTGCTCGTGAGAAAGGACTAGTAAATTACCGGGAAGGGGGATGTCTTAAGTTGTGATTTGAAATTTTCCAAGGATGGGCTGATCTTTATTTGGTGAGGTCAATTATTCCATTCTTCTGGTGCTGCATAATGAAATGTCAGTTGGCCATAGGATTTGGTATGAACTGTACGTGGAGTTCGTTATAAACACTGTACCCTTCCACCCCACTATTTAGATTTACTTCCCAATGCCACAGCCAGCCAACACCTGAGCTGTAGAGGTAATTCAACTTCAGAGACCGCAATATTACTAAATAAAAAAGACTGCTTCAATAATAACCGGCAAGTGTAGCGCATTCGTAATTCTTGAACATTTAATCCCGAAATAGACATAGGCTATCGCTATCTCTATTTCTAATAATAGAGATATCTCTGTTTTGAAATGGAGCTATCTCTATCAGAAATTGAGATATCGCTTTCTGATAGAGATATCTGTATTTCGGGATTAAATGTTAACTGTACGCCGCACATGTACAGTACATTGTAGTACACCGGAAACGATACATGTATGTTTCTGGTACTATGGAATGCGTATCCGCACAGGGTGAATGGAGGGGGCTGGGGTTCGGAACCACTGCCTATGCCATGCATAAAAAAAGGTCTAAAAAGTCAGCATTTCGTGCTTGCGTAATTATTATTAGACGATAGCGATAGCTAAAAAAAAAATGCGATAGCCTGCGGCAGTGTCCTGAATATCACTTTCTAAGATTTCCACAGCAAGCCGATAAGCCTTCCTTTCCATAAGTCTTTATGCTTGAATTTTAGTCGATATTGAGTCCACCGACACTATTCAGTTACAAAGTCGGACTCTAGTCGCCGAGATGTACACCTTTAACACGAATGCCGCTTGTGCGCGTAGGGGAAACATATCTATGCCCTAGAACGGATGAAACTTAAGGAGCCCGTCTCGGTTTGAGATCAGACAGAATATTATAGATTTAGTGGGAGAGTCTTATATTCCTTTCTCAAACTATTAAGACATTTTCAACGGTCCCGATCCTATGAAACCTTGTTTGTTTCGATTTCTTTCAAATCGGTGTCTAGTTGTTCTCGCTCTGTGAGTTGTGAGTTCAGAGCCCTTGTTATTGGAGCTGGGATTAAAGCGGTAGATCAGACGGGGATCGGGAAAAAAAGAGGTTTCTAGGTCTGCGCGATCGCGGGAAATCGTTTCAGAAGTGTCACACATCGGCTAACTTCACAACTTTACAACCGGTGTATAGCTGTAACGATCTTTGCGCCCAGAGGTCTGCTTTCTGCGCGCTCGACGCCAGAATATATCGCGCACCTCAAAAATTACTAGCACGAATTTCATTACGCGGAGGTGCTAGGTAAGCACAGCGCTGGCACGGTGCTGGTGCCGTGCTTGTTTGCAGTTTCAAAGCAACGTAAAGATGATCTCTATCTTTGTAAAACACAAAAGGACGTTTTGAGCCAAGTTGAGGAGGGTCGGGTGTAGAATGGGGTTATCTCCCTCTGGAGGGCGGTATCCTACCGAAATCTTCATTATGCGTCGTTTATTGTATTAGCTGAGTGTAATTATTGTTTTTCTTAAAATGATAGTGAGCAAAATGCGTCAACGTGATGTTTTTAATTCCATAAAAATTGAAATCCTCACAGCCAGGAAAATCTATAGAATTAATGTTTAATCAAGAAAACAATTCCTTGAAATAAACCAATTACGGGCGAAATAAAGTCGTAGAAAGGATTCGAACTTGTGCTCCGGGGAAACCGATTTTGAGTTCGGCGCCATTTAACCACTCGGCCAACACAACTTCTCAAAGGGTCTTGAGATGCTTTTGTATTTATAGTCAAATGGGAGGATCCGTGAATGAAGTTTGGTAAGATGGCACAGGACATAATTTTCACAAAGCTGGTTAGAAATAATAATAATTATGCTTTTAAAGCGCATTTTGCACAAAGTCCCAATGCGCTGAACAATACAAGACGGTAATAAGACAAAGATTAAAAAGAGTTTCGTGTGAACACTTGTGTTCACAAGAAAGGTTTCACGAGTAGTTCAGCCAAACAAAATTGCTTGTGTTTGAAGTGTAACCTTTTAAAAACCTTATCAAGAAAAACAAATTAATGGGGTCATAAAGCTAAAGAGTGCGCTGTCGAAGACAGATCATTAACATTTTAATATGCTTCGTTATCCGACGGAGTGCGATAATTGATCTATTTGGATTCAAAAAATGAACTGTCCTCGACAGCGCCCTCTAGAGAGTAAAACCCCTTGAACTATAAATTTTACTGGCGATAAAAATGTAAATCAAACTTTCAATATAAGACATTAATAATAGGTAAAATATAGGTAAAATTGAAAAGTTTTTATGATACGTACCCCGGAAAGCCAAAAACGTATTTTGGCCAAGGGTGACCCTCATCATTCTACCAGTCAAAACAAACCAACCAACAAACCAAACGCTTTACCAAAATCCAAGAAAAAGAGTTGGGTCTCGCCGTATTGTCCGGGCTGTGAGCCGCCTCCCATTCTCGAGTGCAATCCTGCTTACTGCTCCACACGGGGGCTTTTGCCTGCTGCGTTACCCGCCCTGGGCCGGTACGCCCCTCCTTAGTCAACCTGGTCTGGTACCCAACCTCCGCTGGGCCTACCATGCCGATGCCGAGCTTAGCCTGGACACCCGATCGTCATGAGCAGAACGACGCCACAGAGCTCCCGGTCGCATGCGATCCACCAACCCCGGCCTCCTAAAGTCACTGGATTACAGGCGCACGCCACAACGCCCGGCCGATAGAAGAAGCGAATCTTAAATGTCTTAAACCAAAGAACTGTAACAAACCTTGAAAATAAAGCATGGCGAAAGAAAAAAAAACTTACACCGTCGTAGACAGGATTCGAACCTGCGCGGGGAAACCCCATTGGATTTCGAGTCCAACGCCTTAACCACTCGGCCACCACGACTACTTGTGCGATCGTAAGTAAAACCTAGTTTTCTGACAGTGCGCGGAATTGAACCGTTCATCTTTGCCGATTGTCTGCGAGATAGTTTGCGTCTGTTTGGGTTGTCGGCGACATCTGCGGATGGAATGTTTCCTTATTATGTCTGCGTAAAAGTTTGGGTCTTGTTTTCTCACCTAGATATGGAAACTAGGCTTAGTCATATGATGAAGAACGTCAATCAGATTTGGTGCGCCGAGAGTAGAAATGAAACCCTTTTCGTGGAACTTCTTCACTGAGTGAAACGTTTGAAATGTAACCAGACACAAAGTCACTGGTTACAATGTCATGTGCACGGTAGATGCAGAACGTCCCGTCAGTTAAAAAAAAAGCGTCCAATTCTTTTTAAAAAATGGGCATAACAATGTAAGAAACACGTCGTGGACAGGTTTCGAACCTTCGAGTCAAACGCCCTTAACCACTCGGCCACCACGACTCGTTCTTTTTTTTCTTCTTTTTTTGAGAAATCTTTTCCAAAGGCACGTGATGATGACACGTTCGCAAATCATTTTGTAGTGCAGCAGGGGCGTAGAACTGAGCCCAGATTCGTGGAAGTGCTTATTAAAAAGAAGAAATACACGTACAGCTGAAATTTAAAATATCGGTCAGCACAACGTCTTTCTTAATTAAAAACAGCAAATACACTTGCAGGCACAACGTCATACCAGTCAATGATCATTTGGGCTACATTTTCGGTGCTAGAACGTGCGGCCGGTCGAAGCACATCATTTAAAACTCCTAATGCGTGTAAATAGACCTTATGGAGAAAAAAGAACCGTCGTGGACAGGATTCGAACCTGCGCGGGAAACCCCATTGGATTTCAAGTCCAACGCCTTAACCACTCGGCCACCACGACTCGTACTGATCAAATGTTTAGGGAGTGATGATCTTTTCGAGTCAAGAGGCGAGCGGCTATCGTTGATAAACAATATTTATATATAAAAATGTTTTCGATACATCGGGCTAGAGCCTATTCTGATAGAGTTGCTTATCATAAAGGGAAAATACAACATTTGCAAACATCGAAAAATAAAACCACCAAGTTTTTACGAAATACCTTACTAGGATGTTGGTAAATGACATTTTAAAGCATTCTGTAAAATTATGGCACCTGGTATGAAGTCATTTTCAAGAAAATAGTATTTTTGTATACATTTCCAACGGTGGTCGGCCGACCACCGTTGGAAAAACCTAACTATTTTTCAACTACTGCTCCATATTTACCATTTGTTTCAGTCCAAATTGTGTTTGCTATTGGTTACATGTTCATGAACAGGTGCAGGCCAGCTAGACTTGTTCCCTTACCTTACAACTTTCCGGCATTTATAAATTGATCCATTTCATTTTTAGTGGAGTCAGGGAACCAGACTACTTGAACGTTTTCTTTTTCTTGGTTTTTTTTCAGCATTTTCTGACACAAAACTTCAAACATGTCAGTGAAACAATATTTTGTTCTATTATACTAGCCCCTCAACTAGTTCATTTCTGAAAATTACAACGAAAGCCAATGATGTACATTCCCTACATTGGGTTCTTGTGAGGCTCGTATATTCCATGATCCAAATTATTATATTTTATGTGCATGGACAGAATGAAATTGCCAGCTCCGATGCTTGATAGTTGTTGAAACCTAAAAAAGTAACATAATATTCCACTGGGTACGAAATATTAAACGTCTCTTAGAGATTGATAAATAACTTCGTTTATTAGTTTTTTACATCAAAGAAAACACGAGTGCTAAATTTCGACTTAGCTCTCCTCAAATACCAATCGTTTTTATCCAAACAAACTCGTCGCTTTCGCGTGGGAATATATACCCAGATCACATTCTGCGTGCAAATCGGACCTCGTGTAAATATAAATTGCTGTTAAGATTGTCTTACCGCGCAATATTATTGCCACGAGTCAATAACCTTGTTCTTCCCGAGAGGAATGCCCCCATAGCCTTAAAGGCCTGGTCGTGTTGATGTATATTTTATGCGGTTATGATTGGCTTGTCTTGTTTCTTCGGTCAAATTACATGTAACTCACTATTGACGGGAAATCAGAAGTTAACCTTATAATATTCTTCTGTTTCAATCCCACTTTTACCTGCAGGATATATTCCAATCGGAAATCCAATTGTGAAGATGCAGTAATTTACATAATAAATCAAGGGCACTAAAGAGTATTTTTTTTTCCCGCCGTTATATGGCCTAGATATTTCCTTGGGGCCGAAACGGGCAAATGTAATGTTGCCTATAGACTTCTCTAGCCTACCCGTCACTTTTTGCCAACCACAGTTTTGAAAATTATGGAGGATCAACCTCGCAACAATAAAGAATAGTTACTAATGTTTCCAAACATAATTGGATTGTTGTAAATACACAATAACAACAAATGCCTCTTTCTTTTTAATAAAAATGCCTCTTTCTTACATAATGAAGGTTTTACTGTGCAATTTCTGGCAAAATCTGTTGCCAATCATGGCTTAGATTTATGCCCTTATGCAGGTATAGCCCATTCAAAATGGCGCTCAATATTTTACAAACAATAGAAAGGTCTATACGTAGACAGACAAGTGTGTATCTGCCTGCAGTCGTGAACCCTCTATTGTCCCTCATTTGTTTGCACTTTAACTTTTAGGAAGACCTCTCATATGTTTTGTACACGAATCCAAATTGGGGACCTCTCGGGAATTGGGGACCCTATTGTCCTCTATTGTTCAACGTCCCCTATTGAATGCAGAAACAAGCTCTCACACATACGCACGCACAGTTTATGGTGTAAATCGAGGATTTTCTATGGTTCCTCTTCTCTTTTCCTTTGTTTATACTCTAACTTTTTTTGCAACAGCTTTCATTTGTTTTGTACACGTTTTCTAATCGAGGTCGTCCTCGATGCTTTGCTACGGTTCATGTCCTCAATTCGTATATGACGTTGCACGTGTGTGTCCTCGATTTACACCACAAACACAGAAACACGAACATAGCGAATGTAACTTTTCCGATTCCGTCATTACGTTGACGATTTTTTTTTCTGCGCTAATACAGGGACGTTTCCGTCATTATTCTTATCGCAGCGAACTTTGGATGTTTGGAGCGTTCTATCAATGGTGAAAAATTACCTCAGTAATTGGCAACATAATTATGAAGTGAATAATGCCAGAATTGTGTAATATACGTTGAATGATACTTTGCATACAAAAATGTTTGATTTCTGTCATAATTTATTATAATCGACAGTATATCTTTACTCTTAATAGATTCCTCAACATGACGTCCCTGACTGGAAAGAGATCAATTTCTGAGAAACACGAAATATGTAAGAAACATTGGGGGGAAAAAACTTGAAACCATCAGTCGCAGATTGAGACACAAGAAACCCCTTTATTTTAACAGGCTTAACTTAAGATACAAAATTCCCTAGGGGCCCGGCAGTGGTTTTTACAGGCGGCCGCTGATGAATCTCATTGTGCGGACCAATCTCATGTTCTTTTCATGTGGTCATGGTCCAAGGGTGGTCCGAGTTACAGCGCTGCTGCTCGTGGGGGGATATCATGCCTCAAGCCCCCATTCAGACGACTCCTTTTCAATGAAGTCCGCACTCAGTCACTTGCCGCCTTATGCCGGCTGCAAGGCAACTGTGCAATGCCGACATGAAAGCGCACACCGCGACGCTACAGTGTCCATGGACTGATGGCGCACGCCTCATTGCAAATTCCCTCATGATATTTTCATGTAGTCATGTTCGAAGCCATAGAGCAGCGGTGGCATTGATGGATTTTATAGCGCACAAGAGGTCACCAGGCCGCGGTACAGATTCGAATAGCTTCAGGTGTCCCATCGATGTTCCCTATATACATACTGATGAGAAATAGGGGAAATAGAGATGATTTGATAGAGCTTAATTTTGAGTACAGTTCATGAACAGCTTAACAACCAGAATGTCATTGCGTTGTTTTATGACATGTGACTGATTTGTCGCTGAGTTTTGGTAAGCACAATAATTTGCCCAAAAATCCAATAATTTCTGATTCGCAGATGAATGAAATGGCCCGAACCAGACTGGCTGACAATGCCATGCATTGACGCAGCTGCCAGCCATCTTGGGTCACTCGTGACGCACGCGCAGTAAACACATTTTTTTTTACAAGAACACAATGTAGTTGGTATTGGTTAAGTCGGCGAAAATAAAAACTTGTATTTTTTCCCCGGCTTTCAGAATCTGTTCCAAGAACTGGCCAACATCACAAAAATAAATGATAACATTGGGGGATGATTGTATCAACTGGAAAACAAATCCCCAATCGTAGAAAGATGACGTGACGTGACGTCCTGGAGATCCAAAATGGCGCATGAATTGCGTCAAGGAGCATTGGTACAATGAGCGTCTAAACAGGCATGCAACTTTTCCTCGGATCAGCTGATTTCCTCAATTTTTACTTCCCATGTGTGCCAGTGAAAATAGAAAAACACTGTACAAAGTCTGGGAAAAATTAGAATTTCCTCTTTTTTGTGATTTCCCAGTTGCATGCCTGTCTATAGCAGCCAGCTCAGTTTAGATCGCTCATCGCCCCACAAGAATAATTGTAGCAAAGACAATCACATGACAATAAAATTACAATGAAGCGAGTATCGATTCCTTTCTACTTGTCCCTTTCATTGCAAATAAAATCCATTATTAGTTTGTGAGTAGTGCCCAACCTCGTTCCCCGGGTTACTTTATTTTCACCCTCGTTTCCAGTAGTCACCCATGCGTGGGAGGCTTGCTTCCTGTATCCTGATTTGATATACAGCAATAGCAAGTAATGGATTTACACCATGTACTTGGCGTTTTTATTTCCAAGGTTTTTTTTACGTTCTCTGTGAATTATTACGTCCACTCCACCTCATTCTTCCTCGTATCGTCAGTTTTGCTTATATTTATATTAACTGCGTATAACTCGTTTATACTTCCACATTTCAATTACTCGGTGATTGTTTGGAGCAGTTAAACTTCGCAAAGCAGTAAACCGTTCCTCTTACAAAAGAGAGTTGTACGTATTATTTATAAAGGTGGTTTTCCTGATCACACGCGGCTCTTTTTAATTTGCTAATTTAAATCTATTACAAATGGAAGGTATCTACAATCTAAATCTGGGAAAATGTATGTTTAAACTTGCGAATGGCCTGATGCCAACTTGTATTCTTTGAAATATTTTAGTATCTGCTGATGTTTATTCACATTCAACGAGGAGTTCATCTAAAAGTAATTTGTATCAAAATAATCCGTATTAAATCGAACCACTAAAGAAAACGTTTTTACGTGGCAAGCTATATGATGCCATAGGCCATATTACTGCTGGCAGGTTGCAACTGTTATGTTTGCCTTATAGCAAGAAGACTTGCTTTACGATGTGTTCCTGCTTAGCAACTTCATGGAACCGTATTAAAGAAAGGATATACTATTGCCAACGAGTCGTGGTGGCCGAGTGGTTAAGGCGTTGGACTCGAAATCCAATGGGGTTTCCCCGCGCAGGTTCGAATCCTGTCTACGACGGTGGAATTCTTTTTTCTTTCGCCAATGCTTTATTTTCATGGTTTGTTACAGTTCTTTGGTTTAAGACATTTAAGATTCGCTTCTTCTACCGGCCGGGCGTTGTGGCGTGCGCCTGTAATCCAGTGACTTTAGGAGGCCGGGGTTGGTGGATCGCATGAGACCGGGAGCTCTGTGGCGTCGTTCTGCTCATGACGATCGGGTGTCCAGGCTAAGCTCGGCATCGGCATGGTTTACCCGGCGTAGGTTGGGTACCAGACCAGGTTGACTAAGGAGGGGTGTACCGGCCCAGGGCGGTAACGCAGCAGGCAAAAGCCCCCGTGTGGAGCAGTAAGCAGGATCGCACTCGAGAATGGGAGGCGGCTCACAGCCCGGACAATACGGCGAGACCCAACTCTTTTTGTTTCAGGTTAATGTTTTGTGTTATTTTTTGAGTTTGGTATCGGTTACACGGGTTGATTTTGGCTTTCTGGAAATGTTTTATGTTTAATTTTTAAGAGGGGAGACCTAATTCTTTATGTTTGGTTGCAAGAGGAACTTACTAGAATGTAGAAATGAAGCCTGCATCGAATTTGTTTTTCATTTTGGTAGGAAAGTTTAATATCTTCGCGAGTTTCTAAAAACAAACCACAACAGTAGGCCACGACTTTGGAATAAGTGCACCACGACGTTCAAAATCATTTTTGGTTTCATTTTGAAGATCTACGGAGTATTAATAAAGGTGGAATGTGCACATTTCACGACGTTATAAATCAGCACCGAGTTTACCCTTTTAAGTTGTGACACAAGCAACAAAGTCCGTGCGACGTTTAATTATAAGATTGATTATAAGATTAAACGTGGCGGAAAATCGAACGAGCTCGGCAAATGAAAGATATCGAAGCAAAAGAATACGGAATGTAGATACATCTGTCAAACAACACGGCCTTTGAAGAACTTAGTGTACCCAACTACGATCATTTCTGCAGTTCACTTTGTCAAAGTTGATTAACAAGGCGGTGTCTCGAGTCGATCATTTACCTCCAGTCCAAAACAGCGCATTTCCGCCATGCCGCACCCCTAGAGCGCCCTCTAGGGGTTCTTAGTTAATGAATTAGCCCAGCCTCTCTCTAATACCTCAACAGTCTGCTGTCCGCGTGGTGCGCCCCGCAGCTCGCTTTGACAGCATCGGCCTTTTGGGTGAAAAGTCCGCAGGCTTTCAGAGGTTGGAATATTTTCTCAGCCACGAGAAGTGTTTATCAACGTGCACATACCCGTTGCCCCTACGTCACAGCCTATCGATTGGAGGGAGGGGGGGGGGTGGATATATTTCAGGAAATTTTGTATCACTTCGATATACATGTATGTCAGAAAACTCTTTTGATTTGGGGCTGTTTTGTTACATTACACTAAAGGCTGTTTGGGTTAAAGGGGATGACTCGGATTGTATGTTTGGTGGTTTTAGGCTTGCTGTTTTATTCCAAATGAATAGGTCAAACCGAGACAAAATTATACGGGGGAGGGGGTGGGGGTGGGGAGGGTGGGGGGTAAATCAGACAAACAATTAATGGAAGTGTCCTTCAAAGGTATAACGGCTTTTGATATTCCCATTCAGCTAGACAAAATACGGGAGGAATGCCGGAAATGAAAAATAAACAAAAGTACTTTCTTTTAAAATATCAAAGTCCGAATTGAAAATTGAAAGAAAATTGTCGTTGCTCAGTTTGTGGTTTATAAGCCAACTAAAATAAGGGGAAATGGCCACTACAAACCTATGTATGTTTGTGACGTGAACTACCTCAACGTATTGTACCGCGCAACACCAGCAAAAAAATCACAAACCACCAATCTATATTTAAATGGACGTTTGTTTATTTACATAATTCACAGAAATAATTTTACGAGACGCAGACAAAATGACCAATGAAATGAGTGGTAGTAACTACAGCTTGGTTCAAATCAACCAATGAATGGCCACATACTGATATGAAAGCAAATAAGCAGCTATTCGGAATTCCTTATACATTATGGTTCGGGCTCTCAATCACACACACATAGTAACGCAATGGAACACCTTTGTGGAAGAAATCTCTTAAATGTTTGATCAAGGTTTATAATAAACCTTAAAATAATCTTAAAATCACAATACAGTGACCAACATTATGAGGGTCGATGGTTGTGAAAATTCGCCCTTATGTTCGCATGGATTGAAATGTGCTTTTGTTGTCTGAGAGATGAATGATACACTCTAAAACGTCCCTGCTCAGATTTGACCCAGAATCCAGGTTCTATATTTGGACGGACACTTTTCTGGGTCAAAATGAAAGGGCCTACTTCTGTAGGTCAAAATGACACTTTTCCGGGTCAAAATGACCCTTTTCTTGGTCACAATTACACTTTTCTTTGTCAAAATAACGCGAAAATGCGTCAGAAAAGTAGTATTTTGACCCGGAAAAATGTTGTTTTGACCCTGGAAAGTGTCATTTTGACCCGAAAAGTGTTGTTTTGACCCCGAAAAGTGTTATGTCGACCCGTTAAAGTGTCATTTGACCTGGAAAGGGTCAATTATCCCAGAAAAAGGTTTATTTTAACCCGGAAAAGTGTCATTTAACCCAGAAAGTGTCATTGGACCCGGAAAAGTGTCATTTGACCCGGACAAGTGTTCTTTTAACCCGGAAAAGTGTTCCCGGGTTCAAATCTGAACAGTGACTTTTTAGAGTGTATACACCGTGTAAGAATTATAGTCTATTTGATACACTCGGCAGTCCTTTTTTTTCTAACCTAATCAGTTCTATATCAAAGCCTGTTCAGAAATCTCAGTTAGTTCAAATGGCATTTTAGATATATTCCCTCCGCTTCTGGTATTTATTTATGTCGACAGAATGTTATGTATAAACCCTATACACATTACACACCAAGAAAGCTGTCAGAAACTCATTACAATTAACAATGCATAATATCACAGTTAGCCATTAGGATATAGTCCCCCGTGAGCATTAATACATAAGAATCGCATTTGAAAGCCCCCAAGCCCACACAAACAAAATGAACGTAACCAAATAAATAGAAAAACTAAATTAAAGCACCGTAAACCATCAACACTATCAAAATACCAGTAGATTATACGAGTTCAGGAACTTATAATTACTTCGAGATTCCCAGACGTGCTGCCGTTAAAATCAATGCTTGAAAACTATTTTTTTTTTAATTGTGGGAAGGGCTGGCTGGTTTTCTATTCATATATCACCATGGTAACGGCTGCATCTTGGGGCCAGATTCGCAGCACTGCAGAGCCTATCAGTTTGCTGGGCACAGAAAAGTTTTGCAATAATAGGCTAGCAGTAAAAATGCTGGGTTGGGTATTGATTGTGGCCAATTTGCATCGAAATCCTCACCGACCAAAACAAATCTGCGCAGCAATATCATGATAAAGTAAGCCCATGGAAAATTGGCTCTGCTCAATAATTATTACTTAGGCTATGAAGCAAAGAAATTATTCACAAAATAAAACAAAAAAAGATTATATTTGTGTTGTCACAACTGTGGAATATCACAGGTACGCTTTATGGCTTGGTGCATTAAGATTGATACAAAACTCGGAGGGAAGACAATATTAATTATGCTTTGAATTCAGGTAGGTGTTGTGAATGCCGTCAAAGTAAAACGTTTTCCCCCAATATCGATCAACGATATCGAGTGCTGGGTTAACTACGATGATGATATTTTTTTCTGTCAATAATGACAAGGAAACAAACAACTCACTAAATGGTAGAGTCTACTTTTCTACCGGGAACTAATCACGTTCATGTTATGTCAAGACACTCACGTTTCTATGAACCTAAATGACATTTTCTTCAATTTCAAGATAATTACACCATTTTCTCTTGGTCGTATTTCTTTTGTAGTATCAAATAATTTAGATATAAGCACACACCTTTTATTGTAATGAGTCTTCGGAGGCTCAAAAACAAAGTCAGTTTGGCTTCTTTCTGCGGATCAACTACAACACTTGAGAAACCCCGCATACCTACGCGATTTAACTTAAGCCATGTAAAATCTTTGAGTTACCATTGACGACCCCTCGTACTCCTAAAAGGGTACACGCAGTGTACTTCTGTGACTACCACGTGGGCCAACCCCCAACCTAAAACCCCACCACTCTTCCCAAAAACCTCATTCGCCACCTTATCCCTATTTTATCTTTCAACTTCCAAACAATAAATAAACACGTGACCGCCCATGCCATCATGTTTCGTGTTGAGATGTACATTTTCTCTGTACAATATTAATGACCAAAAATTACAACTGTACATTAATCAGTTAATTATAAGATGCCAAATTGCAGATTTTAAAGAGTTAACTCGGCTCTTCGTCTTTAGTATCAACAAAACTTGACCTCGTCTCGTTTCAAACACACCAACTCAAGAAAATACAATATTTGTTTTCCGCTATTTATCAAAGAGCGATTTATCCGCATTATCAATCGAATTAAAACATTTGGAAATAAAGTCACAATGGAATAATAGTAATTATTATTACAAAAATAATTATTTAGCATAATGCACGATTGTATTTGCAATAATTTGCTCGAAAACTTCAAAGAGTATTCAAAAATCAACCAAATGAACGAGAAACAGAAAAACGAAAGATGGTATGTACAGTGGTTAGGTAATTCAACCTAACCACAAACATTAAAAGATACCGAAAGAACAGACTACCACTTTTAGGAATAAAACCCGCAAAAAAGACAAACCAACAGATAACATTTCTGTTTTACGCTTTGCTCTCAAAAGAAAAATTAAACATGCATTTTTTCAAGACACCAGAGTTGTAATGACTCGAGTCATTGACTCGACTCGAGTCCGACTCGAGTCACAATTTTTGGTGACTCGACTCGACTCGATTCCCTAAGGGCAAATGACTCGACTCGACTCGAGTCACAAAAATCAGTGACTCGTTACAACTCTGCAAGACACTGACGAAAAGACGTTCAAACAACAGTAATCTGACATAAATACAACATACATGCACTTGAAACGTCGGAAATAAATATGAACTTATAATTTAAAAGTAGCGGACACTTAACCACAGAAAAGACAACAAAAACAGACAAAATCCGAGCCACACATTTTCACTCTTCATCAAAGTCCACATCACCGCTTTCCAAAGTTGGCAATTTATCGTTCCACCAAAATACAAACAGGTTATTTTATTGTATATAACTGTGTTTCTATAATTAGATACAAAAAAAATGTTCATTGTTTTAGCTGTTTCGATCATTGTCGGAGGTTGAATCCAGATATGCCGTGGCGTACCGCTTGCCCACGTCCATTGAGTTACCGTCGTATGATACACGGCGGAGCGGGAATATAGCGCTGTTGCCGTCCGATTTGGAAAACGATCGAAGGGTGGGGACCTGCGAATGGAAAATCGGATATTAACGAAGTCACCAAAGTTTTGAACTTTAAAGAAAATGTTGCGGCTCAAACCAAATGCAATAATTTGATTACAATCTGAAATATAATACCAATTTTGTTAAAATCATGAGGTTCCATCAGCTTTTTTTTGTTGTTTTTGGCCGACGTATTCATTTAGGCCTTTACATCACAACTTTATAGCACGTCATTCGATATGTTATCAATATCATAAAAATAGATTTATGTTATTAATCACTGGTTTGTCACCTCATAGCCATCGTCCGTGACCGGGTTGACGTTCTGGTATTTGCATTCTTTGTAGATGTTTCGTTTCTTCAGCAGATACAGCACAACGATGTCACACATGACGGTGGCCTAGAAAGTTCAAAAATAAAATATTTAGGCTACGGGGCATCGGATATCTGGATATGAAAAGATGATCCTTTTGACCTCGTTCTTAAATAGATGTTCGTCGGGTGCCCGGCAGAAGGGCGTATGAGCGTTCTGACGCAAAAATCATTTTCAAGAAAATTGCATTGAAAGTTTCCATTGTTCCCTCGCGCGCATTATGTATTCAATGTTCTCCCACGCATAATGTAAATCGCCCGAATTTGAAATTTGTCACACCTATGAATCATAAGTTTTGGAACAACTTGTATTAATTTCTGACGAAAATGTTTAAATTTCATTAAAATGGAGGCAGTTTTCTGCATATGCCCTTTTGCTGGGAGCATTTTGGTCATTACGCGCTACTGCATAAGGGCATATGCACATATGCCCTTCTGCCGGGCACACGACGCGTTGTAATATTGGTGTCCAACTCTATTATCCAGCGCCGTGTCCTGCGGGAGGGAGGGGGGGGGGTAGAGGAGGAAGGGGAACTTGTCCCTCTCCCCGGCAATATTTTGTATGAAATGAAAGTGCCAGCACCGTCCGGTACAACCGAACGACATAACTTGGGGTCATTATCCGGATAAATTACCCGTTTTGCCCTCGGACCCGCAAACACTGGATACACCGCTGCTATCATTGTCCATACAGCGGAAAACAAACGATCACACACCCATTGTACCCTCAATTTAGACCAAGGGAAAGTAAAGATGAAGTGAAAATATGGGGGAGACTAAGGACGGATAAGCTGCAAACTGAGCTGAGAACAATAGAACTCATTAATAAGTTTTGAAAATAAGGTGTCAATCTATCGAGGAATACTTTTTCGCAATCGGGTCCTGCGCATTTCAATATCTCATGTGATTTTAATTTTCTATTAATAACATTGATACTAATATTATGGATTTATATGGTGTAGGCTTACATGTTTAAACCAAACAGGTTACCACGGCGCGGTACAATATTTTTTATCACCCCTGCTCATCGGGCCAATGAAAACATTCCAATCCAAAGACAATCTCAGCTCCCTGGGGGTATACAGCTCAATGCCCCCATATTATGCGCAACCAGCTAAATCAACACACAACCATCTCTGCCCTAACAAGTACCCATTCACTCCTGGATGGGGAGAATCAATGAGTGACAAAGTGCCTTGCCCAAGGACACACACACACCATAACCCAAGACTGGACTCGAACCCACAACCTACAGATTTACCCACAAGATCATGAGTTCAATGCACCAGACCACGAGGCCTATAACCATCAGCTCAAGACTATGACCCTAACACCACCAAAGACCCGTGACCCCAGAAAAGAAGGGTCAACCTCCTCACCTATACGTGACCCCGACATCCTGAACGCGCAAAGAGTGCGATGGAGGGCGCCCTAACCAGAGGTTAACAGAAACAAACACCAAACTACAAAGGACGCCTTGATATAGTCCCGTGACCAGCATACGTGTCCCGCATAAATACCCTGCTCCAGGTTGCTAAAACCCTGAAACTCTAAAACGGCGCGCCTGAATTCATCAAAATAATTTTGTTCGGGGGAGAAAAAAATCCTGTTCGCAGCCATCGATCCATTAGGCACGTCAGGCCTTTTCCAACGGTGTAGGGTTGAGGTAAATGACTCCTCCTGCCCCAAAAACGAAAAGCCAAAACAGGCCCTATGAGTGTTTTCTTTAATTTCACTTCAACGATTCGACCATAAAAGCGCCATCCGTAGCTGATGTGGATGTCGGAGAATGTAATTTGGAGAATCTTGGAGACTGTAAAATGCCTTATCAGAAATGTCAGCACATGCGACCGGAAGCACGGCACGTTTCCACTCCTCTAATTAAAAGACGTTAGGAACATTGAACCTTTTTTTTGTTTGACCACTGGCTTTGCGTTATAGGCCTACTCATAAACAACTGGTCAAATGAAACAGGTATACAATAAAGATGGGCCAATATCTAAAAACATCAGAAACCGTTTGTTTTTCTTTAGATAGTGGCGGTAAAGTTTCACAATTTTTTTCACACAATAATTTTCTTCACCACACACATGAATCGCATTTTTTTTTCTCAAGACATCTCTTTTTTTTTACAATGTTTTCAGATATTATTAACGAAATAGCATTTTCTTTCAATGAAATTGCATTATTATGGCTTTACCATTACAAAATTTTGGTGAATTTTCTATTTTTAGCACATAGGTACTTTACTCGATGACCGCACCATTAGGTTTTCCCGGTCAATTTCGACAAGAAGTCGTTCAATTTATTATCCGACCCATTTGCTTCCTTACATCAGCATTCTATCGTACAAAAAAAAGGAGTCATCTGATTTCATTGGTTAGCGTTCTTTCTACGTCCACGTTCAATCAAGTTCAAATGGTCGTTAAGTTAACTCAGTTTCGTCGAAGCCTGTAGCAAAAAGGTTGATTAACAAGTCAATGTCATCACTTGGCAAACATCTGCGCATTCTACGGTGACTGCCGCATGTTCTCTCAGAATCGTATTTTAGATGATTCTCAAGATGATAGTTCCATGATGCAGTGATCAAGAGAGGAAGAAGCTGATGAATAGAGAACAGCCTCTATACCAGCTAAAAGTAGCAGACATTCCATGCACCAAGAGACTGCTTTCTAATTCGAAACAGGAGTGAAAGCGTTAATGATGAGATAATGGGCCGAGGGGCGTTTCAACAAACCTCCCTGTCCCCATTCCATTGAGTTCATTGTTCAAGTATTAACATGTGTCATTCCACAGAATCGTTTCGTCGGGACTGGAGTCTGCTTGTCTGAGGTACATGTACTGCATTGATTACAGTCACTAGTGACGGCCAGATGAGTCAATCAAACCTCATTGTTCTCATACCTCAGGATGGAACATGTGCGATATGCATGCAGAGCTCATGTACGGAGGTACATCTGTTTCTCATTTACCTCACACGTTGTTACTTTGTGAGCATAGTGATTTGGTATTTTTTGGTTTCAAATTACTTATAAATATAAGCATCAGTACCCGAGCCGAGTATTTCTTGCATTTTCTTAACCAAACATTTGTTCATCCTCGGTTTTTCTTCAGGCGCTTTCAATTACTTCCTGAAATATAGATTTTTCCGCTTTACTTCCCAAAACGTTACATGTATGTACCGTCCAATCGTCTTTCATCCGTCAGATATGATTGTGTTACATTCCTTTTTGCAAATAAACGTACGTAGGCCTATCTCGTGTATGGATATTGCGCACTATTGGACGGATAGTCGTCCACTCTGTCAGTCGCCCGTAGTGCCCTGGATGAAATTATGACTGGATACTGACAATGATCCCCGTCAAATGCACCATTGTCAACCAAGCTACAAGCTTTTACTGCTCTTAAAATAAAACGTACTGTGAGAGAGTTTGTAAAAAGCAAAAAAGTAAATCTATCAATAAAAAAACCTTTGTCTGACTCGGAGGTTCCCAACGCACTGTCGTATTCTGCACTCGCCTGTGGTTTTGAATCTTAACCAGTAGCTTACAATTAGGCATGTAAATCAAAGCAAGTCGCCAGAAGAATCGAATGCAGCGATATCTCACACGAAACCCTATTTTGATCTACGTGAAGCTAAAAGCCTTATAATGAAAATGAACCAATGTTGTTGAATCAAGTTGGCCGGGAAATTCTATACTTATTAACCCCCCCCCCCATTTATGTTTATCTTAATTATATTCAACCTCCAGCCCACGAACCAGTCAAGCACAATAAATTCATATCATCTCTCTGGGGTCGAGGCTCTCTCCGATCCCGGCAGCAAAAACAAATTTTGTTTCGCAATTCGCCCGAGGAGTATGTCTCAACAATATAAACAAATTAGGGTGGTTCGAACGATGTAAAAGTTCAATAAGAACATATACACAATGTTTTTTTAACTTAAAATCCAAAACAATATGTTTACACAAAATATACCCAGCGTACAGTCTCGCCGGCCAGCAGCCAAAATTCGACGATAAACCGATTTTATCGATTCTCTTGGGACCGTTGGTACGTGAGATCGTCATTAAATCCGGTATCGGATTAATATAATCCGGATGCACGAGCTCGAGTCGATACTGACGTGTATCGAGTCATCAAGTATCATGACCAGGGAGGTATCCAAGACCAAGGGAGATGACCTGAAGGACGAGACACAGTATAGTCACGTGACTCATGCCACGTAATGGGTGCGTTCGTTTAGCTCATTCGGGTCGACACGGGCCAGCCCCGTGCCGATCAAGTAGCTCTGACGTCATTCTCAGGGCTCAACCGGGTCAGCCACCGCAGACTATGGAACAGAGTCAGTGGTGGAAATACGTCACGCATGCGTTCATTCCCTAGAAATGGACAAGTATGGCGGCTGGACAACGGAAAACTCAAGTGGACTTATAAGTTAACTTTAATTTATTTGAAGTCTAAAGGTAATCATTTTATTTAGTTCATTGCGACTTGCGAGGCTATAATTTCAGCCTATTTTTTTGAGTTTTGCAATTGACTCAAAAGCAGTAAATTTCAAACTAAGACCCAATCTGAAACGGACGTTTTGTCAGTTGCTATGGCCACAGCTATGGGCGTCACGTGAGGATCGTGATGGCCCGTGGATGAGCGTTCGATTAGCCCGGCTGTCTTGGCTGACCCGCTCTTCATCTTACGGATGTTTTGTTTTGCTTCGACAACTGAACGTTTTCTTTATCCGAACTACGGGTTTCAAATTAGTGCGTTTTATTTTAAGCGACATAAAAAATGGGGATCGAAATAGTGAGCCATCCCATGATACCTATAGTAGATACGCAAAATGAGATCGTTTCAAATTGCATTCTGAAATATCAAGCCCTTTTTAATTCAGCTGCGTGTGGTTTTGTTTTCTTAAACTGAAGTAGTTTAACAGTGCACACGTCCCTCCGTATCACGATATCGTGATATGATTTCTCGATAGAAAAAGGTGTGGGATTACGTTTCCCGGGCAATGAGCAGCTGTGGGAAAAAAAACAGTCGAAGCACAGTATCCGAGGTGTCTTATATCAATCCGCAGATTGGGTGACTGCCAGGCATGGTATCATTCAAAACCCGATTTGGGACAAAGAAACGTGCTCATCCTGGATCTGTGTCGCGCTGAAAATTGCATCAGAGAGGCTGCATCGAAATTAAAGACGGCTTCACACTCCGAAGAGTAAGGCAAGGCGAGAAAAATAATAATAATAATGACATTATACTTTCTTCTGCAATTTGCAATTCATGATATTCAGTGGCTGGCCTCGGCTTGTCCAGGGGAATAAAATATAATTGTAGAAAACGGGGAGTGTGGCGAAGAAACTCCAGCCGGTGAAGTGCAAAATGACACCGTTGCAGAACGTGGACATTTTTTCATTAAATTCCGGGAAAGGAAGGATTTAAAACATGGATTTCTACTTACTGGTTCAGAGAGAGATAAATCTCTCTTCCCCGTCCTCTCCCCACCCTTAATAAAAAAAAATCATCATGCGATCTAATTACAAACAGCAGTTTTACATAATCGTACGGTTTGACGCACCCGACATGTAGACTCCGAGGTACACGCGATTCAGATCCCTGCGGATCGACGCTCCATCATGTCCAGGTAATAAACGAAAAGTGATATTGCTTGGGTGATGTGGCAGTCAAGCTTTTCTCCTGTGGGCGACCTTATCAAATGGGCTGAAATGAACTTAGACAATGCAACGTGTTTTTTTCGTAAAAAGTGCAGATTTGGAATCTCGGGATGAGCACAAATATTTACCGAAGATACTTTTTTTTCTCATAATATATATATAGGCCTACGCAGCTTTTTTTGGTTGGAAATTATTCTTATCAGGTTTCCCCTGTTGCTATTGCTGTTGCTGTTGCTATGGCTATTGCTGTTGGTACTGCTGTCGCTATAATTGTTGTTGCTATTGCTATTGCTATTGCTGTTGTTGTTGCTATTCATGTTGCTGTTGTTATTACTGTTGTTATTGCTGTTGCGATATTGCTGTTGATATTGCAATTGCTGTTGCTGTTGCTATTGTTATTGCTGTTGCTATTGCTGTCGCTGTATTGCTGTTGCTATATTGCTGTTGCTGTTGCTATTGCTGTTGATGTTGCTGTTGCTGTTGATGTTGCTGTTGCTGTTGCTATTTCTGTTGTTATTGCTGTTGTCATATTGCTGTTGATATTGCTATTGCTGTTGCTGTTGCTATATCTGTTGCTATTGCTGTTGCTATATTGCTGTTGCTATTGCTATTGATGTTGCTGTTGCTGTTGCTAGTGTTGTTGCTGTTGCTATTGCTGTTGCTGTTGCTATATTGCTGTTGCTGTTGCTATTGCTGTTGCTGTTCCTGTTGTTACTACTGTTGCTATATTGTTGTAGCTTTTGCTATTGTTGTTTACTGTTGCTGTTGTTATTGCTGTTGCTATTGCTGTTGGTTTTGCTGATGTTGTTACTGATATTACTGTTGTTAGTGTCGTTGTTGTCTGGCGTATTCACTGTTTTCGTTTTTATTACGGTTGATGCTGTTACCGTAATTGATGTGGTCGCGTTCACCTTGATCTTATTTCTTCCACAATTATCACTGATATAAATCCACCCAAGGGTTAACCGAGGATCGTCAACTGCTTCACTGCAACCGATTCCGAGCGGGCAATTAAATTAGGACTGCATTCTACTCCCGTCCATGAAATATACATGAGACTGTCAACATCAAGACTTTCCACATCTGATTTGCATCATCATCATCATCATCGTCGTCATCAAAGGATGCCGATACCCTGACGTCACCGGTTTCCAGTTCTGATGTACCGCCTCTAATAACACAACCGAGATGATGTTCTGCAAAGCGTTCACATCCATGACGAAAATTGTAATGAAATCACGATAAATGCCTGTTGATACGTGGACTTGTCTTATAGATTCGTTCTAGGTAAAGATTGAGATGATTGTAGATGTGCGGGAAACATCAAAAGGAAAACTGATTTTCTCTTTCGATTGGGTCACGGATCATCGCTCACCAATGGAGTGAAAATTATCATTATTACACATGGACTTAACAACAGCGGAAAAATTAAGGCCGTGTTGGGACCGGGGTTGGCGAAACATTTTTCCCGTTGCTCAGTGCCGTGCGAAGCTCTTGGCTTTTCCGCTGCCTCGAAGAATATTTAGAACGTTTTTTCGTACTATAATGATCTGAAATGGATTCTTAACCAATATATCATCAGAAATTTACTAATAAACTATTAAATTATCGCTAAAACAGTTTAGAAACCTCCACGTTTGGAAGGGGACTAATCAAATTGTTTTTAAACAAAGCAATAATCATCGAGACCAAATTGTTCATGGAGTTCTTAGCAACAAACAACAGATCGCAGAAACGTTTAGTTGCAAAAAACATATTAAACTCGCTAGCCAAAAATGTAATGTGTCTCGTATTGCTTATGATAATATTTATGTTTTGTTCTAAATTGGCTATGTAGGTAAACTTAACGAAATTGTGATTCAATAACTTAGAACGGGTAAACGTTTTATTTTTGTTGCTTATAGAAGACAAAAACTTGCTAAGCATATATTTATTTCTCGCTAAGCAGACATGCCTTTGCCTAGGAGGTCAACATGACAATTAAATACTTCAGATTAGCATCTCCATGGAATCGGTCCAATGATACAGGGAGAGTAAAAACAAACTCAAGCCCCCAACATTACGGTATATTTCATATTTAAAATAATTTATAGCACCAACATTAATAATGAATGGAAATCCAATTTCATAAGCTACTTTTAGATGGAAAAAATACTGAAATTGCTCATTCCGTTCAAAGAATATCACTATTTAAACGCAATGGCCCTAAAACCTGTCAAAAAAAACCAACCAATTTATTGTGTATTCTGACTGTTTGCAGTAACAAAGAAAACGACACAGAATACTCGTTTGAACAACTGTCAACAACTGTAGTACACGATATCTTTATTAATAATCATGGTCAGGCAGACAATATGATTTTATAAAATCCACTTTTATTTTAAAAGACGGGCCTTGAAAAGGATTTTGTCGATTTTTTAAAACTTTTGAACTGAGGTTTTATCGCTGGTGATATATTAAGACAATTGTGAAGACGACACTTGAAATCGCATTTATGGACGAAAGAGGTTTTATAGGTTCATTGTGTTTAAATGGTGCATGACATTCTTTGAACGGATTGAGCAATTTCAGTAATTCAAGTTTTTCATTTAAAAGTAGCTTACGAAATTGCCTTTTAAGTCATTATTATTTTTGGCGCTATCTATTTTTTAAATATGAAATATAATTTTGGGGTTTGGGTTCCGCTTGTTTTGACTCACCCTGTATCACAGACTGAAAAGCAAAGTGAGAGGAAGCATGGAGCGACGCTTACCAGCGAAAGCAGCGCAAACCCCGACGCCACGTTGAGCATGAGCGGGATGAAGTGGAACTGGCCAGCCTGCCCGGTGATCTTAATGTTGAACAGGATACCGTAGGCCTTCGTTAACGTCCGATGCTCCTTGCCGTCCACTTTGTAAAACTTCGAGAACCTGGTTGCCATGGCAACAGAGAGACAAGGACAGAGACGAGAGAGCATTAGTTCGGAAGGGGAGAGGAAGTATACAAAGATAGAGATAGAGCCGTAGCAAAGCGCTCGAGATGAGCATCACGAGTTGCTGCACGGTTTGCCAGTCTCGATTCTAGGATTAAGGAGGCATGATGAATCGATTCTGACAACCCCACGCTGCTGAACTTTAGCCGGTGTGCTTTCAATATCAAACCGCCGTGCATTTTCGAGGAGACATCTCGAGACCTGTACTCATTTAACTTCAATTTGACCCAAATTGGTCGGTGCGGCCAGGCAGCGTCTCCTTGTCACATCCGCTCCAAAGAAGTAATCCTAGGTAAAAAAAAAAAAAGACCAACCACCCGCCTTGCTTTGCAAAAAGAAATATTCATTCATTGAAATGCAGCCAGGTGCATTCTAAATGAGACATTCTCATTACATTCTGATTATACCTGTTGCTGATATTATCCATCCGAATCAAGCGAGCATGGCGGTATGGAGAACTTGATAAAAGAGCTGACTAATGAAGTCGAGAATATCTGGCGCCACAACTTGGGCTTTTCACATTAAGTTAAGCAAATCAAAATTCAGGGTTCAAATTCCAAGCTATTAAAATGGAGCTTGATATCAGTGACAAATAACTGCAGAAAAAAAGATAGCAAAGATAACCTCGTTGTTAATTGGCGGGCACTCTCTAAATTCCGAAGAGTGAAAATTCTCTCCATTCGAGTGAAGATTCACTCCCACAGTCGGAAACTAGGGACTAGACGTTTGAGAGTGAAATTTCTTCAATCGTGAAGGTCGAATTTTCACTCGAGCTTTGTCTGAAGTGGTTCTTTTTTCAGACTATTTCAATCAAACATGAGAGCGATTTTCACTCTAAAACGTCTAGTCCCTAAGTTCACTCTTTAGAATTTAGAGATCATATTAGGTCTTTTTTATGTGCCTTTGTGCCCCCCCCCCCTCCCCCACCCTCCAAATGAATTGGAACTATTCTATTGAGTCACTGGACTAATCAGTATGAACAGCCAAGATTTTTAGTCATATTTCCACTTTTTAAGACATAGGCTAAACAGGGGTGACATATCAACATGACGAGCATTATGTTCTTTCTACTGCATGCGCAAAACTAATAAGTGGAGAAAAACAGACTCATTTCGTAGTATAGCCGGTCACATTGGCAAAGTAGCAACCATTGTGCCCATTCGTGTTAATGTTCAGGATGGTACGATAATAACGCATTCCAGAAATGTGATTGGAAGTGGTTAGCCTCCGTTGCGCATGTCACAATTACATTTGAGCAAGGCTCGTTTGGATGTTGTAACCATAGACATATAATAAAACCTTGTAACCTTACCGGAAGTTAAACCCGGCGGCTATTTTGGCGTGCTGATCGTCGGAACGGAAGAATCGATACTTTGGTAGACATTCGTCTCGATGTCTGTCGAGGTTGCAGTTCCATTGGATGTCTATCGTTATCACGCCTCCCTGCACAGACAGAGAAAATGACATCACACATTTAGTCATCGTCGGAGGACACTTTTGAAAGACATTTCTGACCTTACCATATGCAAATTCGAACCCTGGCTGGACGACCATAGTTAGTTCGACTAGTCTAGTTGACTATTTTGAGGTCAGCCTACCGAGGGTGGTCGCATCGCTGGTTACCAATAGCCTCGCGTATCATAATGTACAACAACGAAAAGTTTCGTGATGGAGTTTAGACCATGTTTGAGTAGAGGCGTTGACACGTTTTGCGCAGGCTTTGGTATATACGTCCTTAATCAACCACTAGAATGGTCGCATGTCGAACATGCTCCTCGATGCTTTATGGGCCTTATGCACGAGTCGGCCATATTGAATTGAAAGTGAGGTAAAATCTTAATTTTTGGAACTTGCGAAGAGAAATGAAAGCAAGTTAATTACTAATTAAATCCAGTCTGCTTCAATTTAAAATCTGTAATGAAACATTCCCTAATGTTTAACGCCAGATTTTAAAAAGATGACAAAGTAAAATAAGGCTGCATTATGCCTGCATAAATAGTCTGGCGCCATCCCATTCAACAGTTAACAAATAATGGAATACATTCAGTGAACTCAACAAAAATGGCCAACGCGTGCACAAGGCCCATTAGACGAATTTCAAACGAGCATCGAAACCGCGGGAATCAGTGTAACATTATGGTGGGGATTAAAATAATGAAAATAGTGTTGCACTGCGAGCCGATCGGTTTTGATGCCGTCTGAAGAATGAGCAAGTCTCGAGACTTCACGTTGAATCGTATTACTAACGTCTGGGTTCCAATCACTGACCACCGTAAAGATAAATCTATCATGGGCTGACCAAAAATGTCTTTTATTATTTGCTAATCTGCAGAATTCGAACTTAAAATAAAATCCGTTGGCAACCACGCTAGGCAAGATGCATGGCATTGCTTTTTTTTTATTGGTAGCCTGCTTTTGAATTCAGAAAATGTTTCTGTGCTTGCGGCAAATTCACGTGGTCAGCCTCCGAAAAATTGGACCCCTTCGCATATTCGCATTCACTGTACAGAAATAGCACGTCAATATTACAATTACGTGAGGCTATTTGTGTCGGGTTACATTGAAACAGTTTCCCGATAATGTTTTTTGAGTACACAAGATGTTACTGTGCTTGCGGCTGAATCATGTGGTTATCGGCTTCGTGGAATTGCCCCCCCCCCCCTCCCCCTGGCATGTAGGCCTACTTCTCACATGGTAAAATACAAAACAATCGAGTAGATCCAAAGATACCTTTACTGTGGGGCAAAAAGCTACTTTGCTAATAGTGCCTTCTGACATGAACCTGAAACAGCTTCATTTGTACTTGTCTAATGGTTTGACTGTTTTTCAATAAATTCTTTGAAATCATTTTTTTTTTAAACAGCTTTGTACCCGCGGCTTTATAAAATCACGCCTCCACACAACTCCTTATGATTGCTAAGGGTTGTTCAACCAATTCCAATGGGATGGGATTTACACAGTTAACTCAAGTTACAATAGAGTGAAAAAGGCCCACGACAATCTGTTGCACTGATATCACTAACTGTGTAATTAAATCCCATTGGAATTGGTGAAAACCTCATAGCCTTTTATAATCTGTTAGATCTCTGGTTTGCATGAACGGATTTCCTTGGCATTTTTACTGATTATACGCAAGACAATAATTAATATGCTCCACAAAAATGAAATACTCATGTTAAGCAGTTTTGAGGTATGAAAGGTATCTGCTTACACAAAAAAATGTTTTGGGGACACCCGGTACCCTGTAGTTCTGGGCCATTTTTTCTCTCATGAATATGAATTTACTAAGCACTTTACTTTCTACCTATAGACCTTAATCATGCTGCCACCATTGCACTCATGTCCCCTGTATACAATAACAGTACTGAATGATAGTTTTTTTTGTGCAAAAAGAAACCAGACTATTTTTCCTTGGTTACGTTGATTTGAATAGGAAAAAAATCAAGATAGCCGGAATGTGATAATGGTCTATAGCATCCCCGTTGCATAGAATCTTGTGGCTGATGACGTACCTTGTAGGCCATGTGTTCGAACGTGTCGTTAGCCATAGCCACGATTTCCCCGAGCTTTAAGATAGGGCAGAGTGGGTCCTTGACGGGGTCGTACATGCAGCCTCGCAGGTAAGCCTTCTCCGCAGTTTCCCGGATATTTCTTCTGTGACAAAAGCGAGAGGGAACGGGGAACATGCAGCAAATTACAAAGTACAAAAAGAAGAAGGGGGTTAGTGTGACACGAAACAAGATTTCGAAATTAAAAAAAAAAAAAAAGTTTTGTGAAAACTTTGCGTCAAATTGTTGTTTGACTTTGCTGGATTATATGGGAGCAATATTCCTTATTCCTGAGCAAAAGAGGGCGCTACAACGATCCCATTCGGGGTATAAACAGAAGTGAATCCAACGTTATTGACGTCAGTGTACATACTGTTACAGCTTAATTAATGTTATGTTATTTCTTTAATGCAATCCATGAAAATGCACATATCTTTAACCTTATTTTCAATTTTCATTCTACTGTTTTTAATGGATTTTGTTTTATATATAAACATTTCCATATTCATGAGCTAAAGTGTGATATTATTTGAGGCAGAAACCTAATTGTTAATTCAGTACCAAAATTTGTCAGAATTTGGGATATTTTGCTGTAAAACATGTTCTTTTCTTTCATGTGACTCGTTATTGATTGGGTACATGGCAGTAAGCCAATGAGCAACGTTTTCTCAAAAATGTTTTCGATGAGCACATTTTGGGTTCACAGTTTGAACCATCTTCCCGAAATGACATCACACTAACAGCGCCCTCGTTTGTCAGGAATAGCATGGACAATTTCAAATGCTTAAAAAGTGCGCTTTTCAATAAAAAAAAAATAACCAAAAAGGGTTTTCAAAAAGTTTTCATACATTTCAGAATAGTAAATAGTTGCATAAAATATGTTCCCATGTAAGGCTCATGTCATGGGTCCTTTAATGTTTTGATTTCAGTAAAGTTACTAAACTGTTTCAATAAGCGGGATATATAAAGTGTTGGAATCCCGAATGTAGCATCGTTACAGCGAGCCAATTCGTTAAAACAAAATATGGCCTATTCTGCCTGCGAATACGGCCAAAATATCTTTGAAAATAAATGAATTGTGTTGCTCTTGCTTGACGGTCAAAATATCAGTAAAAATTTAAAGAATGTGTAGTTGAGAATAGTCATAAAAACAAAAACTACAAAATACGCTTGAATCAGGGGTTTTGTGGAATAATCTATGGCTTTAGTTTGATTGGGTGAGCGGATGAAATGAGGTGCTTAACTCAATGTGCGGTGCCAGGATCACACACCAAATTGTATACTTACTCCACCATACCACGATAATAGTCACCAAACCATTGAAAAACAACTGCGACAGGCCTACACCAAATCCACTTGACTTCTTGCAATTTACACGGCTACACCGCGCGTTCTTGTTCATGTCGCAAAGCACGCTTGATACAGGACAGGGCTTTTTTGCGCTAGTAAACCATGACACTTAATTAAAGCCGCGTCCGTCACAGGTATTACATCCATTACGGAGACAGAAATAAGAGCAAGATTGTGTGTGGTTTCTCCAACGGACTGGGTAGTAATTACACGGGTTTCTACGCCTACTTGCCCTCTGGAACCCTTGCAAGTCTTTCCATCAATCGCGGAGCTTTCAACAACAACAACCGCTGAGTGGGATTTTAAAAAAAAGACGAACCCATCTTCTTTCCGATGGGATTTATTTCGCTTGATGTCACTCTCGCTTCGGCCAGTGTCCGGCGTCGCTGATTAACTTATCAATTTCGGGACTAGTCTGTAAGTATCTAAGAAGGTGGTGTGTTGTAAATTAGTTTGTGAAGGAAGATAATCAATCACGTTTGACCTCTTGATGTCTGGATAATCTAGAAGATACGAAGGTGGGTGAAAGGGAGGTTAATAAAGCAAAGGTTAGGGAGGGAATGCGACATGGCCCGAGAAATCAGACGAGTTTCTTGAGGAAGAGATCATCACACATACACAATTAAAATTAAAAACAAGGATGCAATAATTTACTCCAAAACAATTATCTGTTTACCACTCCCTAACAGTTTACTGAGAAAAACGCCGAAGGTTGGGCATTTTTTTAAATATCAAACATGGGTTACTCGGGGTGCTTTAAGCCTAAATATGTCAACAACAAAATGGTGACTGCTCTACGTTCCGAGACCCTATTATGTTCCGACACCCCTATGTTCCGAAAACTCAACCTATGTTCCGACACCCCTATGTTCCGACAACCCTATGTTCCGACAACTTGCACATAAGATTGTGTTACTCCCGGTGAGGGTTAGGGTTAGGTTTGGGTTAGGGATAGGGATAGGGATAGGAATATGTGCAGTCGGAGGTTGAGTTGTCGGAATATAGGGTTGTCGGAACATAAGGGTGTCGGAACATAGATGTGTAACCCAACAAAATTGCTTAGTGGAAAAAAGTTACCAACCCAATTGTCGTGTAGTGTGAAGGGTTCCGCTGATTTTCGCTTGACAAACAGATTTCTAAGACAATGTTTTATGCTTAGCAGCTTTAGGATTTTGGGGATTGCTGATGCACGTACACATTTTGTGCAAAAGAATTCGATGTCCAAAAGGCAACTAATTAAACTCCCAAAACGTATCTCAGAAATTTGGAACAAGAGGTGAGCGTGCAGAACATGTTGAGAAGATCGATAAAGTCATGATCATGATGCCACTCATCTATCGTAATAAAATAGATGACACAGTCAAAAAACAAAGAAGAAGAAGGGAGACTTCTTTTTTCTTAAAACGAAGAAAATGCATGCACAGCCTAGGCCTACTTTTTTTTTGCAATGCGTGCGTGCACGATATCCGGAAGTGCGTCAATTCACCCGAGTAAAAAATATATAAACGACCATTAATTCGGTCGACTAATGAAAAAGCGCAAAAGCTGACGAGCTAAACTCGCAGCTACGCGCCACCTACACGTTATTAATGGAGACCCATCAACTACGCTGTCAAAATGAAGATACTAATTCATCGGATACGTTGTGTTTGCTCTCTTTTTCCTCGTGTCTGTCTTTTTTTTCTGCAACGCCAGAAACGAGAGGCTGTGTTATTGGACTTGTTTCTTGTTTGCCCAACGCTAATACGACTAATTTGTAATCAGGGTTGGCTAGTTTGCTGCAAGGGTCTTTGCACTGTTCGTGAGGTTTGAACGACAGCTAGATTTTTCCCTCCATATGATTCAGATTGATCCAAGCTAAATCCCATGCGTGATTTTTTAACCTCGTTGTTAGACCATGGCGAAAGTTTCGATTTGATCGACAGAGGGCGTGCTGAGCCTCATTAGTAATAGGGGGCGTGCTGAGCCTCGTTAGTCGTAGGGGCGTTCTATAACTTCGGAAATGGTTTAAACAGCCACCCACTTAGTCAATGGAATATCCCTTTGAACAGCAAGGGTCTAAGATATGCGAGCAGATTCGGCGATTAATTATGCAAAACAAGACTGCGTCTTGACCTTGAGATTTTGACCCGTTGTTGCATTACATAAACATGGCATTGACCAATAAACAGCTTAGTCCACATTTCTGATCGAAATGACGTCACACTTCTAAAGTCAACTCCGATTGGCTGGCGCGCAGGGTCGCATACAATTTGCACGTTAGGGTAGGTATATCAGACGTTCGACCGTGGCTCAGCACACGTGAGTGTTGGGTCCTCAGACTACTACTCACTCGCCTCTCTGGAGAAACTGGGACATAGTAGTTTTATCATTGGGAATTTTTTTTCCACATGCCAGAGCCTGTTGTGTTTCGTCCCTCTTTATTATTGGGAATCCGGAAGTGTTATTGTGACAACCTTACAGCGCGGTGGCAAATCAGAAGCTATCAGGGGCCATTCATCAAAACAAAGATCGGCATTTTGGGTTAGGAATCCCCAAGACTTAAATGGCGCCCCGTGAGAGGACAAAAAGAATCCGCCATAGCCCGAGCCTGATGACCGCAGAATTGATATTCATTTGCAGAGTGAAATCCTCACGGGTTAAAACAAAAATGTTCCTAGCGGCGAATTTCTCCAGTTACTATGGATAACACAAACGGCATTGACGATAAACTAAACACGGTACTGTAAGTGGAGAGGAGAGCATTAAGGATTACAGAATGATGTGCCTGTGACTTTCAGTTTTGAGTTTCCATATCGCCCGATCGAAAGAAAGGACCGACCTTAGGAAGACTTGCCTGGGAAACATGAGGCTTTTCCAAAAATGCCTTGAATTCTGTTGACGAAATATTGTTCTACCTTTCAACTGACGAAAATATAAGCACTGGCACTTGATAGTGATATGAATAAAAATCTGCTTAAGATTGATGAAAATGATCAGAAGTCATACAGTTTATAAGTCGTTGAGATGACTCGCCCAATTGGCGATAGCTATCTGTAACATCCTACGATATAACTCAATGAGTTATAATGTGAAAGTTTGCCTGATTAGAGTATTATTTTCAGAGTACGAAGCAAGCATTTCAATGGATTTTTGTCACTGTATATCAACTTTACCCTTTAGAAATTCAACAAGTTATGGCCACAAGTAACACCCACCTTGACAAAAAAAGTAGCCGCGGGTGTCACAATGCATCAGCCCAATTTTTCTATTTACAATAAATCTTGTTTTATTGCACCTTTTTGCACCAAGCTTCCGGGTGATTGGAGCAAATTTGACCGCCCTAGTTTTCTTGATCGACTGAAGCCTTTTTAGCCGTTGTGAAGAAATCGAAAAGCTACTCAAAAATTACCTTTCGCCCTTTCAGCTGCGTTCATTTCATAAAGAATCCGCCTTGGGTGAAGAACAGAAAATATCGTCCGTGTGTTTTACCTACCCTTTAAATTCCTGGTTGCAAAGATTGATCGTTGGGGCAGAAGAGTGCGTCACATTTTGGAATCGTGCCGTGTTTATCGACGTTTCGTATCAAAGGACTCGCGTAATTTAATATCACTGCTATTTTAGATGGCATGATTAGATTGACCAGGACGTTCAGTTTTTGTTTCGACAAAATAGATTTGATAATAATTGACATCGTGCAACATTATGCATTACTTGATTGGTGTCACTCAGAGTTCCCCACCCCTTGCGCCTTTGAAGCATTATCAAATAGATGATAGACCACATAACAGACACACAGGTGTTTATTTGTTTTCTCCAAAGCATTAGCCAAAACAGAGGGAATCTTTAACGTGGTTCAAACAAAGGAATATCAGTTTCAGTGAGCCATATATGAAAGCATGCCAACAGTTGTATAAACTCATAGTAATAAGAAGGAAAAAAAGCAAAAGAAAAAAATATTGTTAAGCACAAGAAAGAGCTGAGATGCTGTTATTTCTTTCACCAATGAATGTATATGCCTATCAATTGAATTTGTATATTTGTTGATTTATTTGGCATCTAAGGCATACTGGGCTATGCGGCAAACACATTTCATCGCGTCAGTGTAACAAGGTCGCAACTCGGATTTCACATATCTAGAATAGTTTCCATTGAAAACTTTTGTGGCACAACGAAATTTTTTGTTTGATATGAAATATTATGTAGAATACAATAGTCTACATGTTTCATAATCAAAGACAAATTTACATTGTGTCATAACACTTTAAAATGGGAACTATTCCAGATGAGTGAATTCCGATCGACAACCCTTGTTGCACTGACGCGATTTTGTTTGTGCCTCACATCGGCGTCAATTTCTTGTCTACATTCGTAGGGGAGGGACCGGGGGCGGGGGGGGGGGGGAACTGTAGCTTGGAAATTATGAAAAGTGGGTGAGGCACCCGACTGTAGGGGGCGCTGTAAAGCAAGCTACAATGCACAAACACCCATTTATACTGCCTGTGTGCAGCCTCCATTACCACCGTCCCTTTCAACTTAACAAATTAATGACCCAATCGGACAAAGATTGGCTTAGTACAAGACCAAACTTATTGTCCTTAGCGAAACAAGAGTCACTATTTCGTTCCGCAGAACCGGTTATCTGGCCTGGCAGATAAAGATGCAAGGATTGCCGGGCAATAAACTGCAATCTTTCTTTTTTTTTACCTGGAACCGCGGTAACTGAAGAATATTTTCCTTCCTTCTCATTCCAATACTTCTATTCAAATTGAGGATCAGGATTTTTAAATTGCATGGATTCAGCTTACCAAATTACCACAAGGCCGAAGTTGAGAAACATCTGATGGAGATTTATTCATAGTTAGTGTCATCGTCCATGCAACACATGACCTTTAAAGTTTATGAAAACCCACTTGAAACTGAGCTGTTTGGGGAAAAGTCAACGCCATTTGTTGCCAATTCATTCAGTCTGTACGCGATTAATTTGTAATGGGATAGCGCTCGGTATTCTCTGCGGTACACGTCGATGATTATTTTGCACGGGAAAAGAAACATTACGGCCGCCCCGGATCAGAGAGGAAGAGCCAAAGAGAAGAAGATGTTAAGATTCTGGTCTTCCTCGGATGAAAGATGATTGATGCAAATGGATGGATGCAATTGCTGGGCAAAATGAGAAGGAAATGGGAGCACAGGGGCGGGAGAACAAGAAATAAAGAGATAATTGGATAAGGGATTGAGAAGGATATACACTGGGAACTGTGGTGAAATTGAGTAGTACAGGGGAAGATGTTATCGAACTGAGGATGAGTGTGGAGCAATGAAAACACGAGCAAACAAACGGAGCAACAACGTCACGGTGATGACCCTCTAGTGACCCCGCAGTGTACATTGCTATATGTTCAGAGTATAATCTTGCGAATAATGTAAATAGCATGACTTCTTTTCCCCAAAGGGAAACTTGAAAATTAGCAACATGGTGTTTTTTTAATTTGAAGTTTTTATTTGTTGCTGAATTTAAAATCGTAGAAGAAGGTTGAAACTTGGCCGTCTGTACAACTGATATCGGTGTAAAATGGCCGCTTCTGGCTGCTATGGTCACTTGAGGGTTAAACATGGAGATTCGAGGGGGAAAAACTCACAATATGACACAACAGCATTCAGGACATTACATCTACAGAAAGATATTTGGTTACTCACTTTGAAAAGTTGAATAATGGGAAGGAAATGCTGTTTTTAATCATCACTGTGAAATTTTTAGCTTCCATGAGCACCGGCGTTTTGGACCTGAATAGAAATCAGCAAAAAATAATTCTTAAAAGAAACGTTTATCAGCAATTACAAAACCTGCATAAACAGTCAGTATTTTGGTAACCACATTGCCAAATCAGTTCACATCACGTGAAAACTTTAACTGAAAACCTCCCGAGACTATGATAGCATAAACGAACGAGAAACAACCGTAAGAGAATGACAAACAAAAGTTCATCTACCGTGAGTCAATCACTTATCTGAAAAGGTCCCGTAAATACACAAAAGGGGAAACCTTTCTCCAAAGTGCACTCACTTCATACACGCTAACCAACTTCGTGCAATTAGCAATCGGGTAAAACGGAAACGGGTAAAGCCCACGTTTTGGCAACTCTCTTTCGAGCATGGTCGCACACTCTCATTGCTTCTTAGATGCGAGACGTTGGGGAAAAAACGAATCGATATATAGATGTATGCGAGGAAACTCGGTCGGCAATACTTAAAGACGGCAACAGACCTTACCGAAATGATATACCGTGCCCGCGCTGCGCCGCACGGCCGGCGCGTTTGGTTTATACTCGCCTGGCGGGGCAATGCCGGAAAAGCTTTGCGCGCACGACTGACTCAAACGGAAACGCCGTGGAAGCAATTGCTGTGGCGATTATGGTTTTTGTGCATTAGATTGGATGTAAATGAGTGGAGGTGTAATAAGGACAGTGTCGAGGATAGCAGCGATCGTCTTAAGTAATGCGCATTCATCTTCTTTGGGTGTAGACCCTTGAGGGATCAAACATTAAGGACATGCGCTGAGATGTCACGCGAACAGTATTCATTAGTATTGTACATTTCATTTCAGATGCGAAAAGTAAGTGAACTGAACCTAATGTTGCTTAGGGGATTAGGAGACCAACCATTTATTGAAATCGAAATGTAGGTTCTATGTTTATTGGGCATGCAACCATTGGACTAAATCCGGTATATTTTTGGCAGTTTTAATTTGTTATCACTCCCGGTACGTTAAAGTATATACAATATTTTTTTTATTTTATGTGTGCACTTTTCTCGTTTGAAACAGCAAAATCTTAAGTACGGTGCATAACAACCAACCTATTGAAATTTTAGCTCAGTGGACACTGTACATTTTGAGAAAAAAAGAAAGAAAAGTATGCACATTTTGTTAGGTCTCTTCACGTGATTTCGTTGCTGACGCACGTAATTAAAGTGTGCTCGCAGGGCCCTATAGTTTCAAACCACCTTCAATGTTAGTTTACTTTCAAACGATACCTTTCTAGGCGGGATAATGTCACAAGGCACTTAATACCAGTCTTACCTTCAAGTTGAGCAAGATTTCTGTTTTTAAATCGGAACTTACTGTTTCTGGTAATTGCAAATAATCTCACGTACCTTTAATAATAGTACGTAATGAAATTCAGCATGGTCTCATAGTCATAATCAGATTCTGCATGTCACGTAGGCCTATTGAAATTTGATATTGTTAAACATGTTACCCCGGTATTAGACTATGGAATATCCCCTTTCACAGCAATTACAGTCTAGATATGCAAGCAGATTTGGCGATTAATTATGCAAAAACAAGACTGCGTCTTGACCTCGAGATTCTGACCATTCAGCAATCGCCTTCTATTGGGTCTTCCGTAAGTTGTTGTATTCCAAAAACTTGGCATCCAAATAGACCAATCCACATCTTAGTCCACAATTCTGATCGTCACAGTTTCCAAAGACCACTCCGATTGGCTGGCACGTGGGATCGCATAATTTACATGTTATGATATATCAGACGCTCGTACCGCGGTTCTGTCTATATCCTTAGACTACTTTGGGATAAGAATACATCAAAATATCAAAAGATAAATATCAAATTTCAGACTAAACTGTATTTGTTGCAATCTATACTCAAGTGGGCTTAGATCTGTCATGTACAATTGCTGCTGTGAAAAGTGGGACGGGGAAAAATAAAATTATCCTCGAAATATATGACGGGGTATTTTCTCCTTGTCCCAAGGCGCATTCTCGACCCGGCCCTTTTCCTGATTCTTCTTCGACCATCCCAAGGAGTGCTTATCTAGGAAACTATGCGTCTTAAAGCAGGAAAGGGAGTCTGAATTTTTCCCAATTGTGCTGCACGTGGGCGGGAAGGGGGTGTAAGGTATACGAGGAGAAACTAGCCGAGTGTAATGTGGAAAATAGTGCGCAGTGCGGATTATCCAGATAATGTACTCTTTAATCCTCGACCTGACTTTTCCAGAAAAAAAGCAAGGAGCTGGACTTCGGTAACGTCCTATTTAATTTGTTTTTCTTTGCAGGCGTGGGTTTGGAGACTACTTACACTTAATGCATTTCAATCAAGGGAAATGGATGCTTTCCTGACCTCTTCATTTCTCCGTAAATTCGACGATTATAGCAAATTTTAATTCTGCAGCTCAGTTTAGTCACTTAATGATACGCATGCGTGAAACATAACACGTGATGGAAATGACATATCACGTGATTTCAGTTGACTTCATGATGCTTAGATTTTATTTAAGGGAGCCTTGTATGGGTTCGAATTCGAAGAATGTCACATTATCTTTCGTCAGTTCTGTTAAAGAAAGTGCTACCTTTTAATGGAAGCAAACTTCACCTTTTATTTCCGATTCATGGCTCTGGAGGATTATTTTTAAGGGCGAGTGAAGTCCGAGAATCATTCCGTTCATTTGCATTTTGGTCAGTCGTATACTTGATTGCAGAAAAAGTAATTGCCGACACGTGTGTAATGACCTGATGTGGTCTAGTACCCAAGCGTCTGTATGGCAAATGTTTAAGTTTGCTTGAGATTCAATGGTTGATGTGCCTTTTTTCGAAACTGAAATGAAACATTCGTTTGTTATTGACAATTTTTTCTTTTCTTAAAAAAAAGCCCTAAAAAGGAAAGCAAAAATGTTTCTGGAAGAAACAGTCCTGTGTGTGATTATAAATAGTGTGTACTAACGAAATTTAATTAAAAACCTAAAGTACGTACAAAATCCCAAGTAAGCCTACTTTGGACTGCACCATGGGTTCACAGCCTTTTTTATCCCCCTAAAAAAACCAAATGTGTATTACTATACGATTTTGAAGAAAAAAAAGGGAGATTATGTGTTTATTATCATCCCCGAAATGAAAATCGTCAAATCGTGATGTGCGCATGCGCAGTTGGAATAAGGAGCTATCATATCTCTTGTTCTTTTTTTCACAACTCTCTTTCAGATGCTTATTTCCTCCATCTGTGGTCATCAGTTCATACGTTTCCGCCACGCCCGCGAAAATCAATAAAGAAAATTAATGATTAATTTGTGGATTCCGTCTGGTTTGGTTCAGACATGCCAGCGGCAACAATCTCCTAGTTCAGTTCCTCGTCATCGTGATGTAGAACAAACTATTTCCCCGATGACCCGTTATAATTTCCCCGAAGTCAAAGACTCGCCCGATCCCGATGTCATCTTGGGCGGTGATCTCCTGATAGGCCGTGGGGACTTTGACGAGACGTTGGGACCTATTGAAACCCCAATTAATTGTGCTTTTTTGTGTGTAGGCGATGGGTTTGTTCTACTGAATAATTGATTGAGGTCGAGTCGATAGTCAGAGGCCAATTGGGGGCGCTGTTTGGTGAGATTGAGACTTTGGAAAACACTGATTATTAGCCTACAACTTATATTAAATGCTAACATCTTCTTCTTCCATTAACTTCAATTAAAGTTCATGAAATAATCATATCGCACTACAGTGACTTCGTTCCATCTTGATACAACATTATGCGGTTTGGTATAACTGAATGCCAGATGGGCCTATCAGTACCATTACTGTAGACCAAAATTACTATAAGAGCAGAACTGATCGGGACCCTTAAAAAGAAAATTCGAAAACAAATTTTAAAAATCTTCAGGTTACATCAATACTGGTAATGCATAACTTTCAATAAAGACACAACTTTTGTATATTACAAGTATTTTGTCTGATTTAACATTTCTTTAAAAAAATCGTGTATATTAAAAACTCGGAATATAACTACGAACTTGCAGCATTAAACGTGTAGCTTAGAGTGAAAAATAAGATGATTTTATCATCACGGTATTCCAACCGAACGAAGTGTTTCTCGTGTGTGACAGATATTCTTCAACTTCGAGTCCGTTTTCGAGAAGCCGAAGCTAGTTAGGAGACATCACGTGCGTGTCACAGGTGAAATGGAAATGCACGTGTGACATTATCAGTTCAATCTATAGGTCCTCGGGGCTTGTGCATAATTCCATGGTTTCGTGTTGCAGGTTTTGCCTTTCGGGCGGAAACAACTCGCACCATATCCTCTTTAACTACCCAATTACGAGTGTTTCGGTGAACATTTCTTGCGTTGAGTTTCTGGGTCAAGCGATTGTGGCCTAAAGCATACCGATTCCAGAAGGGTGTTAGGCATCACATTGTTGGCTGGATAAACGGTTATAAGTTATTACAGAAAAGGCGCAAAAAAGGTGGTAACGAGATTGCATACTTAGGCCTACACCTTTGAAAGTGATAACACTTAATATTAATACATTTTTGTCTCTATTATCGTCTTTACATCAGCAAACAGAATAGTTGTAAATAATTAAGTGGTTACCTTGGTAACATGTCGTATTCTGTTGGACACCATGCTCTAATTTCGCAGGTTTTGTTGACGTCTTTGTAACGCCAAGGCGCTGGTACGCATCGACCCGTCCGCATGCCTGCAGTAGGGAAGAAAAGGGCAGAGTACCAGCCAATGATCATTGACTTCAGCATTGGTTCTTTACGGCATCAAAAGACCGTCTCTGAATTAATAAAACATTTCAATGTAAAAAGCATCAGGAATATCAGGTATATGATGAGAGATGCACATTCTGAAATATACATTCTTAATGCGGACAATGACTTTGGAATAACTTGAACGTCTGGCGTTGAAATCCTAGTATCTTTGACGAATCTGACATTCTGCGATCTAAACGTCAATTCTTGTCTCTTACACTTGAAGTACTTATCCTTTGACATTGCATTTGGTGAGAATGTACACCTTTAGTTGTCTATATTTATTGCAGGAAATAATAAATGTGTGGAAGCTTGCGATAGCCCCTTCTTTTAGCGCACACAACATTGAAAACCGATCGTACAATTTTGAAAACGTGAGACAAAAATTCAGTGAAAAGATCAGTGAAACTTTATTCCAAATTTTAAAAAGTGAATGAATAAAAGAAGAGAGCTGAATGTGATGTGAAAGTACGAACCATTTCCAGTTTTAACATATTCACCCGCTGGGCAATCTGCATCTGTTTGACACTTTCCAAACCATACATCGGAAGCCTAAAGAAAAAAAGATAACCACATTTTTTTTTTCAAATGATAATAAAATGTGTACCTGTAAAACAAATAGAATATGACAGGTAAACGAACAGTTTATTACCAGAATAGAGGGCAAATGGTGCCTTCGCATTTGCCTTTTGTTGTGTGACCCTTATCAGTCTTATAGAAAAAAAAAGCGATTTCGTTTCCTTCTAACACAGCTTGAAGCTTTCAGTGCAAAATCTAATATTGAGGCCAGAATTATCCTCCTACAAATACTGCGTCTATTTCGTATCTATTTCAACAGTATCCGTGTCACGGCACTATCGGAATATAGTCAAACATGACCTGCATTCCTTTGCCGAGCAACGCACCTGTTCAAAAAAAGATAATGCAAGCCGATTGGCTAATTGTAGCCGCTGTACCCGCGATGAATACCCCTGATTGGTTCGCTCTCTTCCTGTCAGGCAGCAGATAAATGCCAAGTGATTGGTTAAGTAGCCTTGGTGACAAGTCGCCAGACGGTATATTAAGCCAATCTGTCAGTGGCACGTGTATCACTGCGTGAACTCTTCCTATTTCTCTTTTTCTTTTTAGTTTGAAAGAAAAATGCTCGTGTTGATACTATAATCGAGATAACCATGACGTTAGCCTTGATGGGCAAGAATGTTTCTCAAGCGGTCCCGTGTGCCAATTTACGCCCAACTGCTTCTACGAAAATATCCTGGAGTGATACATTAAATTGAAGACATGATTTATTGTTTTGAGTTGTTTCCAAACGACTCGGGTCAAAACTGTCCGAAACACTTTTGCATGCAGGGAAATCATCCTGCGATACCCACATGCACATCATGTGCCTAACTTTCTTGCTTTTCTCCTTTTTCTCCAATTTGTTTCCAATTTAGTGGGTATCCCGCGATAACACTTCATGTTGATCAAATGTTCATTGGTTCATGACAGAATTCTTTATAACGAGAACGCAATATCCGCAATGAAATCAATTCTATCTCCGCCCCTTGATATTCAAAAGAAAACGAAAAGGTCATCACATTTCAGAGAAAAAGAGTTTTTGAAGAACAGGTATTCGCCGAAATTAACCTGTCATCCGTGGTTAAGGAGTTGCATATATTATACGGCTGTGATATCTTGGCTATTTTGAGTAACATGCTCTCCTTGAAACCGAGCACGATAATTGCCGTTAAATGATGAAGCATTCCAAGTCGAAATGCGAGCAAGTTGTAATGAAACGGCTTTTGAAATTGGTATGACTCTTTTCTCTTTGGTAACAAAGAAAGCCACCGTGATTGTCATGATTGAAAAGAACCATTCCGTGTCTGAAACTGAATGACCTGTTTTCATTAAACTAGGTTATTTTCTTGCTGGGAAATTGTAATCAAGACCTTTTGGACGTATTGGGTTGCACTCATGCCTTGAAGGTCCCACCTTTTGGTCGGTTCATTAATTTGAAAGCAGTACACGTGAAATTAGTCAAGATTGATTTAAAGCAGGGTTCGACTTTAGCGGTAGCCCGCTAGCCAAATGCTAGTCAAAACAGCGACGGGTAAGTTAAACTATTCCTTAAGTAGGCTGGCGAGTCAAACATTATTGGGCTATACGGCAAAGATGACAGGACAAAAAGAAAGAAATCATTAAATTCAGAAAGCAAACCTGTATCAATTTGTGTCTAATCTTATTATCTGTTTCGGGTTAAATGATTAAATCTGTTTATTAAAAACACTGACAATATTGTCTCAGGATACACGTTTTACATGCATGCACATTGTCGTTTACGAGATACAATATACTAAAAGAAAAACGTGGGCTAGTGAAAATGCCCGCGGGCTAGGTAAGAGTGTGTTTAAGTAGCCCGGCTGGCTAGTGAAAAAAAAGTTAAGGTCGAACCCTGATTTATAGGCATTGCGACTTCCTCTTTCCATTACATCAATTAATCTGAATTGAAAATGGAAGTTATATGTTTTTCCCTCCATCAATTATTTTTTGTTTTCGTGAACTGCCTTAACCACTGCGTCCATGCTAACTGTTTTTTTTAATTAATCGATTTCAATCAGAAAATTACACAATTGGATTTTCACAATTTAGTTTCAAAGTTTTCCTTCACTTGAGGTTGTAGTAAAAAAAGAAGAAGAATAAACACAAAAGAAATAGGAATTATAGATAAATGGTGACGTACACCTTTTCTGCTCCTAATTGTTTGGTTATTTTTAATAATAAATTACATTTTGTTATCCCTTTCCTCTTTCAAAATGTAAAGGTTGATTTCATGTTCTTTGTCTCCTCGTTAACTTCACGACATACAACCTCTAGGCCAACCGTGATATGCGACCGGAACAAATCATTATTATTTTTTATGGCTTCACGGAATTGTGTGGAATTGAAAAAATTTCCCACCATGCCCCGGGTCTAAAGTTTTAAGTTACGTGGTTTGTAGGATAGCAAATAGAAGTTTTGCCCCGGGGTGAATTGGCACCGACCTACCCAATCACTTCGAGAGATGACGGTGGGTGAAAAACACGAGAGCGAAAAGTCACCCGTGCCTGTAAGAAACTGATACGCAATCACGCCGCAATTGACGCGAAAGATGATGAAACTCGCGCTCAGCTTGCCTCGTAAAGACGCTTGTGGTTCCTCAGTGATAAAGATCTCACCGTCGGGAAATTAAAGAGACATGGGGACTTGGTAGCCGACAATTATAGAGTACTGAAGTGAATACATCACGCGCACAATTAGGTGTGTAAAACACATTAGCGCGCGATTCAGCCCGTGATGCCATAGATATTCTATATCTATGCGTGATGCCGTCATAGACCAACACGCGCGCGTACGTGTTCTTTAATCTTGTGATCAAAGATCCTACGCGGCGCTATGGAATCTTTGCTTGTGATTGTTTCAACACAGCTGTTCTCAGGATGCTTTCTTTTGTACTCGTGAGCATTTGGTGTATAATGTTTGCTTGTGAACGAAGTATTTTTCTAAACGTTGACAAAACAGTTCGTGCCTGTTTGCAAATGCATGTATCAAAATGTACGCAGTAATTCACTTATGAGTGCGGCAGCAAGACGCCTCGACTCTAACCAATGTTCCAAACCGACCTTACATGCAGTTTCCAGTTTCTTTAAAACGTGACATACGCGAAAACATTCATGTCTAACTCGATGTAGCACTAATGCTGTCACATCACTTCTGAATATTAAATAAGATTAAAAGATCTGGGATTTATCTTTGCCTTGTTCAACAACGTCTGGAATTTGACTCGCGATGAATGCATTGCAACTCTGTTTATAACATGAATCTGCATTCTTTCAGATGCCTATGTATGCATTCTACGGCAGTGCAGTTCATCAATACCAAGCTCGTGTCCAATTCTGATTCATGAACGATAATGACCCGGTTTTGCAGTAAATTACTACCGTATCTGCCACCATAAGCGAACCATCAGCGATCTTGTCGCTTAGGGTGTTCTGCTATTTTTACGGGTTTGGTTTGGGAGGGTTTACGGCCATGTAACATGCCGGCAGCTGGAATCTTTATTGGACAGCTGTCAAAGAATCCGAGACAAATGGCCCCAAGATTGACTGCCTATCTGAACCAGATAGTCAGTAAGAGGTCACCAACCAATCATAAGGAGAAATAGCAAAGTTAATGAACTGCACCATCAAATGAACAGGAATCTAGATGAAGATCGTGTAATGAAACAGCGCGGGAAAATAAAAAAATAAAAAACAGGAAAAAAATGGCATTAATAGATGCTGAAGAATATTAGGTGCCTATAAATCTTTCTTCGTCATTTTCTCTCCGGAAAAGGAAGTGACATTGAATATAAATTTATTTAAATTAAGACAAAAAATCAGATAAATAGCAAATGTAATAAACTGAACCATTCATGAAAGTACGCTAGGAGAAAAAGAAAAGGGACAAAGGTAGTGCAACGAACGTATGACAACGCATGACAACGTAGAAAAAATGGAGAAAGTGAGGAAAATGGTATTTATTGATGCTGGAGATTATTATAAATCTATAGCATAAATCGTTCCTCGTCATTTACAAAACCCGTGCAGTTATATCAAATATAATGCTCCAATAAATAGGAAAGTAGGACAAAATTCTTATAAGTATGACTGCAATGTTAAATGTTGAACTGTGCATATGTAAAATAGGTGTTAGTGTAAGATACATTTATCAACCAAAAAATAACTTATAAACTGAAGGTGAATGTGGCTAAAACAAATTTCAAAACATACTCTTAGATCCACGAACACTCGGTTAGAATTCAATTTATTCACATTGCCAAGAGCAAGTTCGAGCGAAGACCATTAGTCGACCAGTGGTCGATTCAGGACGTAATTTACGCCTGCGCACTAATAGCAACATGCAAATGCTTCTAGTCGGGCAATGGTCAAAATGTCTTGAACCTGGCTCCCAGCTGTGCACTATGATGCACCGGCGGCTATTGGTAACCAGCGATGGAACCGTTCCCCATTTTGTTCCAAATATTAATAGTCGACTAGAGTAGTCCAACCATCCTGAGTTCGAGTGATGTAGTTTTAACAATGGTTCACCATAGAGGCCTATAGTCGTTGCTAGAACTTGCTCCAGTGTGCGTGGTTCTTTGAAAATTGACCTATAGCGCCCTCTAGAGGTAAGAGGGCAAAGAGACGGGGAAAATTGAAAGACGAAAAGGTATACACAAAAAGCAAAACGACAACGTCAACAAGAACGGACTTACATTTGTCCTTACCTCTGGACAAATCCCGCGGCTTTGTTGGGGCGTGATAACCATGTTTGTCATGACGAAAAAAGCGTTCGTTTGCTGCTGAAAAAAGGAAGAGGAAAATGAACCGAAGATAAGACGTGTTAAATGCATGCACATTGTGGGAGACACTCCCCACTATACCAAACCATACACAGCGGCATGCACGAAGGCCCAATTATTTATGGTCATAAAAGTTCTTAATGAAATCCAAAAGTTTATCTTCGGTAAAATGGAAAGAATCCACAAAATGGTAACTGTTAATTGGAAGACATTTGTTCTGTAAAAGGCGAAAATGAGTTAGGTTTGCCACGAATCATTGATTTTTGTTTTAACGGAACTAGTATTATTTTCATAATATTACTTATTAATGTGGAGTTTTAGTTACCATTAAGTCCTGTCATTTTTTGCACTTCAGTTTCCCAAGTCGTGTTTTTAAATCTTGAATTCTTTCTGGGTTGACCAATGTGGCTTCGGAGTTTGTTTAAACAACTTTACAAGCGCAATGCACAATGCTCCAATGCATCAGTCGAATCTCTACTTCTCTTTCTGACAAACATCATGCAAACATGCAGCTTTCCAAAATGCATCTCTTAACGAAATCACACTCCCTTCTAGTTTTCAAGCCTGAACTGGTTAAAAAAAACTGGAGAGCTGTTTTGTCCTTGAAATTGCACGATGCTTGATGACTAAACTGGCTTAAGGAATGAGTATTTGATTCGCAAACGCTGATCTCAAATTGAATCGATTGAATCAATAAATAAGAATTAAATTGTCAAATAAAACATCAATCGTCTCTGTGGCAGTCTGGTAAACATCTCTGTGGCCGTCACAATTTCAACCCGCCATTTTTCGTCCCGCCATTATTTCCTGCAATCATCAAGCGACGGTAGTACACATTACCAGCGCCTCCTTCACTCATCCACTCGATATTGACGTGGCTTCCCCTTGTTGCCATGAAAATAGGAATTTGTTGATACAGATGTGCAGGCCTGATAGCGGTCAAACAAAGGTATATATTTTGGTTCTTACGAAACATCAGTATTGAGTAACCATTCGGACTCGCACAGATTCAAGTCCTACACTTCAAAGTGAATCTATCACAGTATATTTGCTACGTTCTCATATGCAATCTAAGTGCTATGTATAAAACATGAGCTTTCTGTTCAGATCATTGCGAAACGCATGAAGTTCTCCTGTAGGTCGACATGCGTCAAAACTATAAAAGCAAACGCCAAAGACAATTTGCACTCTTGCCACTTTGTCCTGATTGACCTTTCTGTGGGAAAGCAGGCCTACTTTATTTATCTTTTACTGCTGTAAAACACATTTGGCATTCGCCACATCAGGTTGTGTCTAGATTTCTACGGAAAGAGCCTGTTACCATTAGTGTCCGCTGAAAAACCTTATTCATAAAAAAAATGTAAGGAAATTCAGGAGCAATTTGTTCTCAAGGCTCTTGACACCGACAAGTTATCTCATAAACATGTCACGGGCGAAGAGAGTGTTGTTCCTTGCCGATCGCTGCCCACAACACCACGGTAACTGGATACGGCGAGGGAGTGGGGCCCGGTTGTAAAGGTTCGGTGGCGCGGATGAATATTAATTTCCTGTGGCGTGTGATTCGAGGGTCCACTTCGAATGCAAACAGGCCGGGCTGAGAGGAGGAAAAGAGACACCCTAACAATAATGCTTGGTTGACTCAAGGAATGAAGGGTCGGTTTACAATTCGTCAAAGTGCCCGAAAGAAGGCGGAAAGCAGGTGGTATTTTAAACAGAGCGAATCAATCTGCTCGTTTCGGATATCAACGTTACTAGCGGATGATTCTGAGAAAAGCTTAGTCGTGCTTATTTAATTTCTAGGTTTACCATTTTATCAGCCAAAACCGCACTTTGTGTAAATGTGTGTGGGTCAAATAGGTCAAGACGCTTTGAACTATTGCAAGTTCCAGAAACCCGAACTATACTCGAGGGTAAGAAACTAATAAAGTGGTGCTATAGCGCTTGATGCCATATTCCAAAGGTCTGAAAGCGCTTCACTTTTTAGTACCCCAGACCATCAGGCCACGAGAACAGTTTTTGCATCGTTCTACCTTCACAGGTACCCATTTATACTCCTGGGTAGAGAGAGGCAATTGTAGTAATGTGTCTTGCCCAAGAACACAATCACTATATGTTCCCAGTCAGGATTCGAACCAACACTGTAACCATTGGACCACCACGCTCCAGCTGTAGTACTGCCCCTTTTTGACAGCCAACCTTGAAGTAACTCCATTTAGCAAATGGAGTTACATAGAACCGCACACCCAAACGTTTATAAAGATTGAGATCTCCGAACCAAAAGCCACAGTTGCCATCGGTCATTCCATGGTTCGGTTGTAGAGGCAGCACTAACGGCGCGGAGGAACGGATTCCTATATGCGTGTTGTAATGAAATGGATGCAAAAGGGTTCGTGTTTTGCAAACGACGCTTTTGATCTAGTATGTAAAGCTAGGTAAGAAACACTAAAACGTTTTGCATTGGTCACAAATGGCAAATACATCAGGCCATAAGGCCATTCATGCGCTGAAAGTAGCTGGCGTTCTGGTTTCCTACCCCCCCCCCCGAGATATAGCAACAGTGTACAGTTCAAGAAACTGACATTTCAATGCACTATAGCTAAGGACAAGGAATCTTTTGCAATTTAACTCACAAATAGCAACAAGCAATAGGGTGTCGCTTCTGAACATAAAATTAGACGTGCAGTTTATTGCGGTCAAAGACCTATCGAGTTTTCGACTCAATAAACACTACTGAAGTTTTCGTAGTGTGTTATTTCGACGTCCAAAACTTGCATAATAGAAGCAAATGTCTGTAGGCCTACTTAGATTGATGGCCTAGAACAAATGTTGCAACGATATTTCTATTTGCACTCAAGCAGCTATCAAAGTGGCTACGTCAGAGACTTCACATGAAGTTAGACTTCACTATGTTATTTTGCTTCTTTTCTCATTATAGGGGGTTTGACGAACAGAATCATTGATCGTTATGTGAAAAACAACCAATTTAAAACTTCAGTTGCCATAAGTTAGCATGGTATCTGTGGTTTTTATTGGTATATTGTCCCGCCCTAAACGACAAACCATAAAAAATAAACAGCGCAATGAAAGGTCTTCCGTTCACGAAGAATGGTTAACAGATTGAAGACTGATTCCAAGACAGAGGTAAAGGATTTTGTTATTCGACCGAGGTATTGATTTCAATACCCGAGAAGCTTGCCTTTCGAAGGCATCAAGTGAGCTCGGACGCACAATTTCATTTCGCGGTAAGATAATATCGCACCGAAAGCCGGATTTGCGTTTAAAACCGGCTCTGGTTGACGGCAAAATCCCGTTTGATTTGAAAACCCGGATTGGCGCATAAAGCCTTTTATTTGACGCATGCTGCCTGCTTCGAAGTTCAAGGTCTGGTATGAATTTCAGTCATTTCCCGCCCGAATGAGTCAGACAGACGATACTGAAGCGAGATGGTTGGTCGATCATTCCTTAATTAATTAATGCTGCACCAGACCATAGCGCGACCAGCTTCGCTAATCGTCGTTTCATTTGATGCAATAGCTTACCTGCTGGATCCCTGTAATGGTTTCTTTTCAGAGCATAGAATTTTTTTTATCCTGAGTGCTCAGTAATTCAATATGCAGAATCTTTTATTACTTTTCAAGGTCAATGGATCAGCGGGGAAATCGGTCAGTCTCGATATGCATTTCATATATATTTTTTTTCAGACCAAATATTATCTCGGGTCTTGTTTTTAAATTATTTTATGGTTACTTTGGGTTTCTCTTTTAATGTTAATCTTTACAAAGTTCTTAGGTGTAAGAGGTGCAACTTCAGATATGCTCATTATATACCCTCTTTGCGTTTAATCTGTTGACATGCTAATGTATTAAATAGGTGACGTGTTAATGATTTTTGAAATAAGAATTAGTATTCGTTCCTGCAGTTATGGGCACTATTTCATGTTTCATATTTCAACCCATATTTAAAATGTTAATCTACGACTTCAACAAACGTGCGATCCATAAACAGCAACATACTTTCAAGACAAACCTCAGAACAGTCTTATGCTATTACTACTAGTTTGCCATTGTTCCAATATTTTGTCATGCAGCATTCGGTAGTTTTTATTATTATTATTATTAACACCGATAACAAGCATGCAGCATAACCTATAAGAAATACTTACAACGAAGGCATCAGAGTGGTCAATTATGGTTTACATTAGTCAATGTGGTAGTACCATCATCTCTGCATTCTCTGGAAATGTTAACTATTACCACACCCAACAAACCATACTACTACAAATCATGCAAATGTGCAATTTAAAATAAATCGGTGTGATTACACTATACACATGAATTACAACCGATAAAGATGACAGTGCCGTGAAGTCGACGACTTTTGCACGTTGTCATTCGATGCAGACTCGCTTTTCACACTGCATGTTTAGTGGTGAGTTATGCCACATCCATTCAAACGTGAAATAGTTAAAGAGGGACTTACTTGTAGGGCCGATGGGTAAATTGGTGTGGGTTGAAGGCGAAAATCAAAAGGGTGTAAAAAGGTACAAAAATATAACGAGGGAGTCAGAAGAATGTCGTCTGTGCAAAACAAACGGTGTCTCCTTCAAAGGCAAAAATTACCAGATGATTTAAGTGCCTGAATAATTCTGGGAAAAAATATTAAATGAGTGTGCTTGATGGAGTGATGAAGATTATTAAAGTGCTATTTTAATACATGGAAGATAATATACACATTGAAAAAGTGTACATGACAAGGAAGTTGAAAGGAACAAGCGATAAAAAGACAAACGAACGTATTTAGGCTACGTAATAGGCAGTGAATAGATAATGACAGACAGATATTGATAAATTTGAAAAGTACAGGACAAGTATGGGATAATTGAAAGACCAAAACACCAACAACAAAATCATGCAAAACATGAAACAGAATGAAAACAGGTAACATGAATCCAAAGAAACAGGGACAAAACGTCAAGAGAAAAATCAAGGTATGAGATTTTGATTGGTATTAAAAAATATATATATATCTGTCCTAACCTGTGGCGGTATGACGTAATCGGCAAGATCCCAGATCCGATTGTAGGGCGTTGGGTCATCTATTTGAAGATCCCACGCCCCCGTGATGTTTGTATAAGCCACGCCTTTTAACTTAGCCGTCGCCGATCCTTCCACATTGTCTCGCTTCTGGTAGTCTTTGTTGATAATTAAAACATATCTGCAATGCAATTGAGAGAAGTAAAATATCTTAGTTTAGACCTATGGAAACTGTTTCCCTTAAACACTTGAGTTGATGACGCATGGTTTTGTGTGTGCGTGATAGACTATTATACTGATTTGGTATAGGATTTGTAACACGATAACTCGTGTGAAGGCACAGGAAAGAAACTAGCGGAACTTTCTAGACTTTCTCCGACTGCACTTAGGAAAAAATCAATTACTTCGTGTAAGTGCAAACCACCTGTCAATTAAACTTTCATCCGATGTTCATATAAATGTTTAAAGTCTTGTAGATTGTGCCGTATTCCGCGTCAATGAAAGTGAACAATGGAATCCGCGGGCTTTATTAATCATCACAAATTCCTTCGGATTATAAGGAGAGAATGGATTTTATTTATTTTATTTTGTTTTCAGAAAAGCGAAAGTACATGTTTGTAAATTAATATAAGAGTGGTCTGCACTTTCTTCTCATCCATTAAAAGTACAGTGTGCCAGCGTGGTGCTAAGGTATTTGTCCTTTATACGATATCAAAAAGTGTACGTTGAATATTTTAAGAAACCTCAATGGACATTATAGACATTGTATCGGCGTTGGATAGCGTAACTGCAAAAGCATGCGAACGAGCCTTGCTGGTTCACACTGCTGAAGACATACATGTTTACGTTATATACCTTTTGTGGACATTCCTTTGTTCTCGTGTAGTTAAGAAAAACCTCTGAAAAAAAGTCATTTTACTCACACTGTGAAAACACTTTCAACTCATTTTTTCCTATGATTCGCTTAAGTGTTTCTCTTCATTTTGCCACAGGTCAACCTAACCCCAAAATGCCTCTAAACCTGTTTTCCAGAGAGGGGGAACCTTGTGTGGACGTGGGCAAGTCCACACAAAGTCGCTGCTACCTGGTTTATGTGGGCATCTTTTGTTCGGAAGTCCACACAGTGAATGTAATGCTTGTTCACAAGTTCAGCAGTATACATGTAGTGTGCATGCTCAAGGTACAATGTTTGCTGCCACCACAATTTAAAAACACTCCCCATATTGGGGCGCCGATTTCGATATCAAATTCTAAAGGTTGAACTTTCCGACTTCAGTCGTGCAAGACGTAGCTGAAATTATTCCACTTTTTAACCTTTTAAGTAAGATGACCGAAAGTCCTAGAACTGGCCACCAAATGCCACGGATGAAATATTCATAGAATTATGAGCCTTTGAGACAGTTGCTACATACATAATTCACAGCCTTTTCGCGGGGGTTTTACTGGCAGCTGCGTCGCCTCATAATGGATGTTGTAAAAATGTATTCAGTAGCTGTGACATATTGACAAAGGAGGACATATGGCGTGGGGTGGTGATGAAGTCAGAAGATCTGAGAATGCTGAGAGTAGCACCTGAAGCTTTCTTGCAAGGTGAAAGAACTTCGGGATGCAGTTGTGAGATGTGTGGTGGTACTTTTCAGCAACACCCCGTGACAAATACCGTTGAGATTATGGCATGATTCGACTTCACAACTTCAATATCAAGTAGACACTTCTCGTGGCACGGTCAGATTAATTTTCACTTGATACTTCAACCGTGCTTATGGTATAATGTTTTAAAAATAAGGAGTAACAAATTTGTTTGGATTTCTACCTATAAAGGTGTTGCGCTTCATCAATGTATTTTGCATTGCCCGTGCTGGTGTTTAAATTAATTAAGTCTGTCTCCAGCCAATGTGGCTTATCGATGTGGCGTTTCGCTCAGGTTTTCTTGATAATGAAGTGACTGAGAATATTTCTATTCTCGCAGATGAGATGCCGGTCCAAGGCAGGTTACTCGCCAATGGTATTGCCGGCATCCATTTATACTCCTGGGTTAAGAGAGGCAAGTTGGGTAAAAGTGGCTTGCCAAAGGACACAACAAATAGCCAGCGGCAGGATTTGAACCACTGACCCTCTGATTAGTAAAGTCACATCTCCTTACCGTTAGGCAACCCTCCTTAAAATTAAGTATAGGAACAAGTACACATTTCGTTCGGTTTTCGGTTTGCTTTAAATATAGGCCAACTTAAAAACCATGCCCGCCACCCCTGCATGCATTTGGCATTGAAGGCGCAGGTGTTAAGATGAATAAAACAGCCTGGCATGTTTTAGTTACCCAGACATAAGAGACAACGCCATCATTCTAGTGGACGGGGGTCTCTCGCTTAAGACAATTATTGGTTTGGCTGGGGGAAGCTGGATTCACCTGTGGAGGGCTTGTCCGGCGGAGAGTTCCGGTTTGGCCGGACAGTGCAGCTTTGGACCGGATATTGCCGGTTCGGACCAGACAATGTCAGTTTGGACAGAATAGGGCAAGTTTATCATGGAGAATTCTTACTTGCTTAGAGAGTGTTTGGCTAAGGTAGTGCCGGTTTGGTATGGATATTAATAATAAAAAAAAAACTTAATCACTCAAAAAGATGCCCCAAAATTGTCAACCCTTTTCGGATAAAAAACTGCTCCGTGTAATACAAGTTACTTGCCTCACGACTCTGTCTTAATTTTGTCTCTGGACTTTCATTTTCATTACTTGTTTTCGCTTCACCAACTGCATTGAGCTTTTCCCCTTAGGTTCACAAGAGACATCAACTGAAACACTCTCTCCTCAAAATGCTGGCCCACTGTCAGGCAATAAACAGGCAGGACCCGCCACCTCATACTCCGTGTTTGTTCCCGCTCAACACCGGAGCCAAAATGTCCGCCAGAGGTTCGCTGTTTGCCAGAGAGATCCAGTTGCCATTTAAGAACAACATCGGAGATCCTCACAAAAAGCGGCCTGACATCTGACAAAAATCCCCCCAAAGAGTCAAGGGGCCAACATTTTAATTTGCTAAATTGGAAAAGAGCGCCGTTCCAATCCCAACGCACACAAAACACACGCTAGTGGAGGCGCACTGTACTGATGAGACGCAGGCCGCACTGGGAGTAGGGATGGATTTGCACCGTGTTTGTACAAAAATCAAGACGGGGGAAACGAAGCGATCGACGGTATTAAAGTGACAGTGCCGCAGGCTTAATTGTCAAAGAGTTCGTACATGGGGAGTCATCTTCGTGCGTAGTATCAAGATAAATGTGTCCTTAAAGATGTATTGTGTAAAAGCACAGTAGTTTCTTTTCCTTTACCCATTAAATTAACGCGGTATTATTTCCAACTGTAAAAATATATTTTTTATATTGAATATTAAAAAAGGAAATCATTAATTACCATATAGCTTTACAGTTATTACAAGCGTTAAGCCATTAATTATGGCATTAATAATGGTTTAATGAACATCGCGCTCTCTTTAAAAAAAAATCATTACAAAACAGCGAATGGAGGCCCTCAATCTCAATGTCCATTTGAAATGTGTCTATTTTAAGACCTACCCATAACCAAACTATATATAACGTATTTAGAAAATAATATCTGATGATGATACTGCATGTAAATTTGCTCTTGTTGTGCATAACTCCGTCGGAGACAAGAAACACAATGCCAAGACTTTATTAGATAATAGCCGTAGGTATTCAATCGACCCAAATCTTAATGTAGCGTGCATAGAGACGAGCAATCGAACGAAGTCACATGAGTATGGTCATCCGCACATAACGCGTTGTTTATTGCGGTGGCTGCTGTGCATTCTGTTGCGTTGGAAAGGTAACACTCCGTGCGTAACTCCGATTCGTGCACGCGAACCCCTTGCCACACCCAGTGCATCATTGGGTTTAATTTCTGAGATGCAGTTCATTAAGGCTCGTTTATCATCAAAAGTGCATTGCTAAGATGACTTTTGTGAGGTCGTGCATGAAATATCGGGCAGTCGACTACTTCTGCTATTAATTATAAATCCACGACCGTCGCCAGACCAATTTGTAAGGGAAGTATGTGTGACCACGATCATAAATCACGCAAAAAGAATATTTTTATGGAATGTACCGACCATCATAGATTAAACAAACGGGAGTGGTAATGCAACACAAGGGGACGCTATAAAGGGTGGAAAGAACTGGACACAATCTGACACTAGGCGGCGCTGTTCACAATTGACGTTTTTGTCGACACACGATTTACCGACAAGAACCTTGATTTTGCCAACCGAAATGACAAATGAGAGTAAGTGAAACCCCTCCACACAAACGATGCTCTTTCAATCGATATCCTCCTTGTTTTAATAATAATTTTGTCAGATGCCTAATTAAATACACTAAATACTTTAACACCTGGTTTTTTTTACTTTCAGCAAGCGTTAACGGCTTCCTTTAAAAAAAAATACCATGCATAATTACGACATATAAGCCATTTCAGTCTGCCGGTTCCCCGAAGCAAGACAATGTCAAAGTTATTGCCGACTTTCTGAATACAAGTTCCAAACCACGCACATCTTAATATTTTATTTTAAAAAAAAGCCTCATTGCGTGCGGGCATAATTCTCAACACCGGATGGCCATTAAAAGCTTATCACTCTCGAGAAATATCGGCAAAGTGCGGCCTGCGAAATTTAAGCCGCAGCGAGTTTTGATACAACTGTCATTAGGGGAAATAACCAAATGAAGTTCCCGTCGGTGCTGAACGAGGGAGCAACGCGCTGGTGTTTTCTATAGCCGGGGGCTTGTTTGTCCAAAGCTACCCTCACTAATCGGACCAAACTACAATAATGTAAATATCGAGGATATTACTATGCCTAACTACAGTACCGTACCTGCAAAATCAATACATAGGCTATGCTTTACAGCAATTGGACCAAATGATAAGAATCCTGTTTTTTTTACCCCGTCTAGAACCCTTCGGCAAAGGAAGAGCTCAGGTGACCCAATTGTAAACATTAACAAGCAAGTCGTCTACAACGTATGCAGCATAATCTGGTATTCTACATTCCCGCCTAATTTAGCGGTCACTCACTCTTGCGTAAATTATGAGGTCGCGGTTACGGTATTACAACCTGATCGATTACAACAGCCCGCGGTCAGAAGGCAGCCTGTGGAATGGATCCAGCATGAGGGATGTCCCTGGAAGAGAGTTTCTGTAAAGACGGCCTTTACCCTGAACGAGCAGTGAAACAATTACCATTTAGCCGGATAAGTCGGCCAAGACACCGCCCGTGACCGCCGGCGGCCATTTTGCAGCATGACCATCGGATTGGCTCGGTAAACTAGAAGGCCAAGGGATGTTACCAAACCTGGGCTTCGAAATCGGCTTAGGCTTCGGGCACAAATTGATTTTGAGGTCCCCGACCTGACAGTTCAAGAAAAAAAAATGCAAATTTCAACCAGCGGTAACTCAAGGTTGAAATCTGAGGTACGCTGTTAACCCCTGGCAGACCTTGTAAACCTATGTAATTAATTTGACATTGTCCACTCAACTTTTGATTCATTTATGCTTTAGGCACACACCAAAACCTGTCGTGCAATGTCAATGTCTGATATTATTTGGTTTGGACGTAACAGGTTTTATGGATTGGAGCCGGAGATAAAGCCGAAGTCGGAGACGAATGTGTCGAACAATAAAACTTTAAAAGCACTTTGGGGCGATATGTTGTTACAACCATGGAGAAATAAAACACAACAGGCCCGCCATATTGCTTTTGTCTGACTCTGAATCCAACCCGGTATAGATAACACCTCTGTTAAACATTCATGTTGCGTCGACGGGTTTGGATGACTCTCCCGTGAACGGGCAGTCTTGTCCCCGAGGGAGTGATACTGATATTCACGCCCTGGATATACAGGGACCGTCCCAGGCAAAGGTGTTATCAAAGCAGTAAGTTACTGACGGTCTTCACGGAAAATCTTGCATTGGAAAAGAGTATTATGGGATTAATCCCACAATTGATGACGGAATGATAAAAATCGTTAAGCTAATTTCGACTTAGTTTAGGTGCCAAAATGATGCTGTACTGTCTAATTAAATTTTGCTTCCGATTTGAAACGTAAATTGCACGCATTATCAAACATCATGACAGTATCTCAGCTGTTATAGGATTAATCCCACAATTAATGACGCATCAGCCATTGTCGCAATGACACTTGGACTCGCAAAATCGTACTCTCTATCCTTGTCACTATTATTCACAGCGTCAAAGAGTCTATAAATAAAATAAAAGCAGCATTTAGAGCAGAAATAATCGGTGTTAACGCTACAGGGGCATTCGATAACAAGACTGTGCGATGAAATTTTATTTTTGGCGTCAGAAATTTCTCGCTGGAACGGAAATAACTTAAATCCTGGTTAGAATTAATATCATATTTACACAAGCCTCTTTTCAATTTTCGGAAGTAACAAGCATTAAAAAATAATATTGGTATATTCACTGGCCGAGGCCATGAAGATAAGATTTCCGATGAAAAAAGGTGAGTTTTTTCCTTAACTCATGCAAGAAAATGGATTGCGTTTATCAGGCGAAGTCTCGTACGCTTGATTCCACGATTTTCGCACACCAGTCGACCGTGCTTTGTCATACAATTAGTGGGTCAATTTGTTTTGCATCATCTCCGTTATAGTTACCATGGTAAATGGTTATCTCCATCATGAATAATTGGACACTATTTTGAGGAAACAGCTTCTTAATTTGCAATACAGGTAAATGTTTCATAAAAAGGCAATTATAGGTCAAGGTTTTATTAAACGAAAATAATGCAGTCCCTATCTACTTCCAAATTCGATTGTGTGAGACCGTACTCGGTGCGTTGTAGTCCGGTCAATTTACAACAAAACAGTGCCTGACCTAAAACTATTTGCAATAGAATTTATTTTAGCACTATCATGCGAAGGAAGTATAACTGTTTTGTACTAAAAATCTAATTTCATCCAAGGAGAGGAAGAGTGTTTTATTCACTATTTTCCGGACTATACCTTTTCATCATACGTAAACAGGCGTACGAAGGACGCCATGTTTTCTTTTGCGTCAGAAAATACGTTCCCATCACACACGAGACTTCGTGAAACACGACTGATCACAGCAGACAACTTTTCTATGTCCACCAATTATTAAAATTTATGGGAATTTACTTTTGACGCGCAATACTATAGGATATTTTCTTGAAAACAATCCGGAAGTTGAAGATTGTTTTAATGCCTGCATTATTTATTGGTTAAAATAATGCACTTTATTCTCAATTTTGTTGCGGGGAAGATTTTTTGCATAAACGGGTCTACTTGACAAATCAGGGGCGCCGTGATAATGTAAGAACAGACCCAATTGAATTTAAAAAAAAATTAGGTTTCCACGCTCATAGCCTGAGTCCAATCTTCCAATTTGAAATCCGGGATTCGTGTGTTTGTTTACTGAGAAATTTAGGTCATTGGCATAACTTTATAAATTGTCAAAACGGTATACTCAAAAAGCCCTAATGAAGAAAAATCAATGGGAGTAAAATCTTGCAGTGAAAATTCAGTTGAAGTCTGGCCTTGAGAGAAAAGACATTTGGCGCTATGATGACAAGTATATAACCAAAACTACAAATAATATACATGCTGCCAGATCAAAGCCTTAGGCCGGGGGGGGGGGGGTTCAAACCAACTTCCCTGTCCCAATTCCACTGAGTTTATTTTTAAGTATTAACGTGATGTCTGTTCCATCCAACGAATCTTTTTGTCTGGACCCAAGTATGCTTGTCTGGAGCACTGATCTCTATATAAAGACTGGATAGCGGATATGCATACAACATTCACACAGTAGACTTTGCATATTGACCAATTCGCCCCCGGTCTCACGAAGATGGCCGCGTATAATACGAACGTTCTACGCGTAAATACGCGCGCGTTGTATCAACAGTTGACGCGCATTTTGGTCACGTACACATATTATGATGTTCTAAAAGGGACACATTTCCGTTGTGATTATCATTTCAAAACGCCGAAAAAGTTATATTTGCGGCATTTTAGTAACCACGACGTTAGAAAAATTTTAGTTAACCTTGGTCAGTGATGGTGGTCAAAATATAAGTCAAGTGAACCGCGACGTTACAAAAGAAATCATGCTGTCTATAAAAACGACAACTTGTCCTTTGTAGATCACCAGCCGGTCTCACCAATATGGCGTCAAATTCGTACATTGTGCGGCTCTGTATTAGCTATCCAGTCTTTATATAGAGATCAGTGGTCTGGAGTAGTGCATTAATTAAAGTCACTCTTGACAAACAGATGTCTCCATCAAACCTCATTGTACATACCTCAGGATCTTTTCGATTTACAGCTGTTTGATTTACATATGGAAAACGTGGCGATATGCATGCAGAGCTCATGTACGGAACTACGTCTGTTTCTCATTAACTTCAGAAATTATTGCTTTGTGATCGAAATGATTTGAGATTTTTTTGCTACATATTACATGTGCTTAAAATGTCAGCCCCAGAACCCGAGCGAAGTATTTCCAGCATTTTCTTAACCAAATTCAAAACATGTTCATCCTCATCATTTTCAGGCGCTCAATTAATTCTTAAAATAAAGATTTTTCGCTTTACTTCCAAAACGGTAACTGTATGTACCGTCCAATCGTTTTCAAACATGAGACCGTGTATGAGCAAACATGTATGAGCAAACACCGTGTATTTGCAAATACACGTATCTCGTCTATGGACTTATTGCGCACTATCGGGCGGCAAGTCGTCCACTCTGTCACTGTCAGCCCGTCCGTAGTGCCCTGGATGAAATTATGACTTGAACCTGACAGTGATCCCTGCCAAAATGTAAAATTGGGTGCACAGCAAAAGTAGAATTGTGAACCCCCCCCTACCTCGTCCCCAGGGTGTCGAGCAGTACGCGCCCACCACTACCTGCTCTTTCACCCTGGTATTGGATCATTTACATGTGCAATTTTTTTGAACACGTATGCCAATGAGGAATAGTCTGGTGCCTGCGTGTGCGTTACATTAGCGTTTGTTTTTGTATGCGGTGTCTGGGGTAAAAACAGCATCAATTCATCGCGCCGTGAGTTATGAAAACACGATTTTTTTTAAGGTTAAAATGTCACAATCTTGCCCACCAATATGCAGTATTATATTTTATATTGCTATGAGCAAACTGGAAATAAAAGGAGTTTTATTGAGAAGGCAGGACGTTATGATTACAATGATCGTGAAAACATGTAATGCACGTTGGAAATAACAACACCAACTACACGATATAAATCCAGTATGAGCAAGTTGCGGTATCGAATCGGGATACAGGAAGTTTCCAATTCAGGGCTTACTATTTTAAAAGAGGTTGGAAAAAAGTAAGCACTGGGGACGAGGTTGCCCATCCCCTTCCTCCATGCATATATAAAACAAAAGTGATGCTCGTGTTGGACATGTTTGACTGGTTCGCTGCTTAGGCCATTGGATAGTTGAGCTATATTTCCTGCTAATAGCAGTTCCTTGATAACGGACACAGAAAGTATTCTCAGAGCAAAAACAGGCTGCCAGCAAAATGATTTTTGCCTACTATAGCTGAACAAGATCTGCTTCAGCTCCATGGAATTGCGGGGCCGTGGGGAATCATTTCGTCGTTAGGTAGAGTACATGATAATGAAACTGCCTGCAGCGGCACTGCCCAATGTGTGATACCTGGGGAAATAGCCAGACAATTTTAGAAAGCAAAAAAAAAAGAGAGAAAGAAATACTATAATGTCTTGGTTTGGTTGCTCCAGGGCATGCGGGTAAATAGATTAGCGTTAACCTGGATTCCTCGCAGTAGTTGATGGGGTGGCCCCATCAACTGATGAAATTGAATCGTTAGTGATAATTTCGCGACAGGTGAAAGGTTCGGTTGGAGTGAATTGCGTATGTGCGCTTTTCTTAGAATATCTGTTTACACTGATGTTTGCTTTTTCGGCCACGCTTCTGCACTGAGTAGTGTTGGAGTCTTGTTCGGTCTTTAATAACCCCTCTAGCACCGTAACCCACACAAAAGGAGACGGCCCGTGAAACTTTACAAGAAAAATTACGGATATTAAGAATTCATGTCTTCATGCATAGCAAAACAAAGTGCCGGAAATGCGATTTCAGTCGTGGTCATTTGATGGAAATGTTTGCCCTCCAAATGATGTTTGTTCTCTATAATTAGTTTGGCTAATAGGTCCACAGGGCGATTACGTCAGTTCACTAAGTCTCTGCACCTTCCCACAGAGGTTGGAATGTGTCGATTTGTCATAAGACCCAATTGAATGATGTTTGTATTAACGTTATGAGGTTGCTATACGGACATTCTCGTGGAGCTGCATGCTCACTACATGTCGACTTTCACAATAAACTCTTGAGTGGGTACACAGAAAGAACTCACGCTTCAAATGTCAATGGCTTTTTAAGGTATTGAATTTTTCAGTTTGTACACTTTGCTAATTATGTTGACCTCGCTTTGTACCCCCTCAACTACAGCGCCCTCAATCGGCAAAATGTACGACCGATAGCCGGATGTTAGGTATAGTGTCAGAAACTGCCAGCGTCTATTGCTACGGCTATTGACTGTAACACGTCGAACGCAAATCGTAGCCGTAGCCACAATGACAAAATTCGACTTATGTACGACTTAAGATTTGATGTCCAGGAAAACAGACCCCGTAATATTAATGCATAATGACGTCACATTTCAAAGCATATGTCTTTTTTTCCTGTGTTCATGCTTAGCTTATTAGATTTTATTGTTATTGAATTTAAATGAAAAAAAACTACCCCAAAAATGGCCACTAAAGCAAGTGGTCCAAAACTTGGAAGAACAAGAATTAAGGCCCCTACAACAACATGTAAGAATGGCAATAAATGACAGAGGAATGTATAGCTTAACGATAAATGGGCAAGATGAGAGGCATATTGGCAAGTGAAAGACAAAAGTATCACGGAAAGAAATGGATTCAAATCTGAGGTAAAAAAACAATAAGTGAAGACCAGTCAAACAAAACAAAACGGATTGAAGGAGTGAATGTGAAGTGAGACCGGTACAACAGAAACTGCAAAAAATGAGGAGAGATGGGCTGACACGATTGGACGAATTGCAACATCGCTCCAGGTCAGCTCAAAAATGTGAAAAACGACTTCTTGAATCATAAAGCTGAATACCTGATCAATAAGAAGAGGAGTCATATCCCATTCCGTATACGAATCCCTTCTCAATTAATAAGGAGTCGGCGTTTCTATGTTGGCTGACCAGAATAAAGAAAGGAGAGGGGCGAGTATAAAAGGTTCGGTCCAATTAAAGAAGCCTTCGGGTGATAAAGTCCATGTGCGTGGGCCTGTCATGAATTTGTCTCTTGTGATTTAATGTTCTGGGCCGTCTATACATCAACATCTCCAGCCGGATATTGCTGTATACGGAGTGAACTCTTTGAAGATGGTTAAAAAAAAACGAGCAGCGCGCGGAAGAGGTGACGCTGTGGCGTGCAGGGTGGTCCCGCCGCGAATGAGGCAAGACGATATATTTTTTTCTTGTAAGTCGGTGAATGCGAGCATGTCATGGCCCGGCAATTTTGCTTCAAATCCCCTGGCAAAATGAAATAAAGTCTGTCAGAGGACTTAAGTCAACAGAAGATGTACATCACTGAAGTCGCAATATAAATCACCGATCCCATAAGCTCGAGAGTCTAACTTGTCTCGTATATATCTTCAGATATTTTTTTCAATAAAATACGGATCGATGCGCTTGCACGCTCGTTTAATATCTGCCTGGGCTTCGGCGATTAATTCAGTACATAAAAACCGGTCGTAACTTTTTTTCCCGTCTAGCCAATAAGCTGGACATATATCGACGGTCCTGTTTGTGAGCGATTGAAAGATTTTCCTGTCGGCATTTTGACATCATGTCCGTGAGATTTCTCAAAACAAGTTGGCAGAAAGTTAATGTACAACCGCCATTTCTAGGCGCTAATATTATAGGTTTTCCCGCCTATTTTCTAACGTCTTCTTTCCAATTCACCGATTCTAATATTCAAATCCATCCAAAAAAAATCGATTTAGTGCACTTGCAATGTTTACTTTCGTCCCTTTTCATACAATTTGAATTTAAGTTAAAGCAAAATAATTCAAACCATGAACACACATATGCGTCAAGAAGCATTCGATTTCGTCTCGTCTACGCATTATTAAAAGATACTTGTTTAACTTCGTCATAGATACTTCACTGTGACGTCTTCAGTAGAAAGCAAACGGGCCTCTGATAAGAATAATTTTCCACTTTTCTATTCCTTGTTTCTTCATAAATGTAATATGTTTGTTTCTTTTGATTTTATATTCTTAAAATACGTTAGACTCGGTTTTGGGCACACACAAATGTTTCAAGTGGAACTTAGGGCCATCGTTGTTTTTTACATTTTCGTCTTTCAATTTAACACTTGTTTAATTCGTTTTAAAGATTTAAAAGTAACGTGTGTTTGTTGTTCTTAGTAATCTATACACTTGTTTTTTAGTAACTGCTCTCGGAGTTAAGCTACCCTACTTGGTCTGAGAACATCGTGCGAACGAATGTGCCGAATTGTGCTCGAAGACACAAGGAAAATGCATTCGCCCACACACCGGACAAATAATTCGATCTCTGAATGCTGTTATTTGGCAATTGCTGAGACGAATTCAATCACTTCATGCAGCAATATTCCTGACCAAGAACTCAAATAGGTTGACCAAACTTTGAAAAGGATTGATAAACGACTAAGTTGATTTTTCTAAAACCAGCATGTGACATTCTTCTCGGACAAATTTGAATATTAGCATTGGTGAACTAGAACGAAAAACGAAATAATACAGGGTGAGTAAAACAAAACAAAACCCAAATGTCGGGACAATTGTTTTAGTGAAGTTCCGCATGTAGCGCTTTCAAAATCTAGGATATAAAAGCCCATGTCATAAGCTTTATTTTGATACAAGAATCATTCAAATCACTTATGTACTTTTTAAGTTACGGAGTTTTAAACACATGTTTTAAAGTTCTGTTCACGGATCACAAAAAAGGTGTGCGTTCTTTCAGCAAAACGAAAACAATTCACACACATACTTTTGTGATTTGTTTTCGTTTTGCTGAAAGAACACTGAATTTTTTGTGATCCGTGGACAGAACCTTTAACGGTGGTTGTGTTTAAAACTCCGTAACTTAAAAAGTACATGTGAGTGATTTGAATGATTCCTGTACTAAAAGAAAACTTATGAATTGGGCTTTCATATCCTAGATTTTGCTCACCCTGTATAGCCAGGAAATATCACTATAGGACAATGGGTACGAACGAATTTTCCGTTTCATGAGTTCAAATCTCCAGTTTAGTACTTCACTAAAATTAAAAGATAAAGCATATACAGTGTTTCTTTGTTCTTCTTCAGACGTATAGATAACAGTAACAAACAAAGAAAGACACTTCTGTTTCAGCTTGTTTGACAGGAGACAGGGCCTACGTATTTGCTTTGTTGACTGCATCAGTCTTAAAAACACCTGTCAAATACGCAATACAAATTCAAAGAAAACACCAACCGCAAACGGAAAAACGAGTACCGGAAACGATTTTCGTCACAGTCGCAAACCATTCAGGTTTGATCTAATGTCAATATTTCCCCATCACCCACCGATCAGATCTTGTAATCTCCAACCAAGCTGTTGACACCCCAATTATCTTGTTCCCCATCCCTACAACCCCCCCCCCTCTCCACCCCTCTCCGTTATGATGAACAAGTTGACATAACCTACTTGGCAGACATCAGTCCCAAAAAAATGTGCAGGTCACGGAGTGAAGGGGTGCCGAGGCACGCGCGGTGCTTCGTTTAGTTTTCACGAGTCGTAACCGCCTGCCAAGCGTGAAAACGCGCCAAGAGCTCCCGCGCCAATTTCTACTCACACCCCTTCCCCTCTGCAATCCGTATTCAGTGTCACAACTTACTCCTCCAGACTTACCTCATTCTCAGGCGACTGTTCAACTGTTTTGTTGCTGAGCGACTATAAAGACGGTCAGGTTTCTTCGAATTTCGCAAACTTTTGACGGATTTTTTTTTTTTTTTTGATCCGGGCCATTTAGGCTATGTGTGTTTTTGGCGCTAAAACATAAACGAATTATAGCAAGATCATCAACATTATTGGTTAACCATGTCATGAAAAATACTTCATTTGCATATGATGGTAATGCTTTTATAACTATCGTGTTGTTTAATAAACGTTTATTGCCTTTATGAGTATGGGCCTACGTCACTGCATTTTGTTCCTCTGAGTTTATTTCGGAGATAATTATTATCAAAATTCCACGGGGAAAAAACATTTTATATTTTAAGTTTCGCCATTTTCATACTATCTGAGAGTAGGCTAAACTGCACGTAAATCGAAAGCTGTGACATCCTACAACATGCAGGATTTCAACTTGGATCTCATAATTTGTTTTAAGTTACCAATACAAGTAATTTGGCACTCCCCTTGGGCAAAAAGCAGACAAGTATTATCGTTAACCGCTCGAGTCATGTCAGGGGCAAGTTCTTCGAGAAAATCGCAAGCATAATGCAGGCGCGTGTGGCCAACTATACGGCGCGATGTCATTCCGATTGTGTCTCACGTAGTCTTGGGCAAAAGGCGAGGATTAAGAGGTGTTGTCGTCCCGGCCAGTAATGACTAAGGAGGGACCTCAAACGGCCCCCCTGGGAGACCTACAACGCGACAACCGCATTATGGAAATGGGCCGTGATAGGCAAAGAGACATGTTCTATCACCGACATAGCGCAATGGCTGCCGGCCAGCATTTTTTCTTCTGCAACCAAGTACAGTAACTCACCATAATGCGCGCGCGTAAAAACATATCACGCGATTGAAATAATATATATCGTGATTTGAAATGACTGTTCAAGGTTTAGATTTCAACCGAAGATCAATGCGACACCGTGGCCTAGAGTCTAATACATGTCTGACGCTTGTGTTTTTCTCCAGTTCCAATAACAATTGACGTGCATGCACACTCATGAGGTGGGTAACTATACTTGGTTGTAGAAAACATAATTGCAGCCGGCCAGTATCTTTGCAAGCCTTGTTTTCCCGGAACACCTTGCATATACAGCAGGTGTAAGTAGTACGAAAAAAATGCATGACTTACCTCATCTCAAATTTGATGGGGCCATTAATTTATAACGACACAGCGAGAGTCGTTCAACTGCAGCCCTGACCTTGATATGGTGTGGATTGAGGCGTGTCATGCAAAAAGCTATGACACTCGGGGAAAAAGGTACAAACGGTATGCCCACAAGATATAGGTGTCAAAATGAAATGTAACTCTCTTTTTTTTGGTCACTTTGATCCTTGTACATGTCCTTTTTGACTACCTATTTTTTGTATAACTATACACCTCTCCTTTCTCCTTCAAGTCGTCTTTCCTATGTTCCATGTAATTTGTTCTCATGCGTGACCGTTAAAAAAAAGTATTATTATGTAACACACCAATATTACAATATGATAACAATGGTTATAAAATAACTTGATATCTATAGTCACAGTAACCTTATAATCACGTACGATTGCAAAACAATGTTTGTGAAATACACCATGCTAAATACATTACCCCTGAACATTCCTATTGTACCTAAAGCGATTCATTATCTGCTTTAGTAAATTAGTACTTGATAGGATCTATTAACAATACAAGGCAAGCCTAATTGTCCCAGGCCGCCAAAATAATTGTGTCCAATCTTTTGGGAGTCTTTTCATGCATTTTGCCTACACTGTTGGCCAGATTTAGGCCATTCATTTTTGTTCCGAGAAATCCTTTATTATAGGCTGTACTATAGAAATGGGTGTAAAACAAAGTAAAGGCCTGCTACAGGTTGTGGTTTAAGTCATTCGCTGGTTGGTGTGGTCTGCGACCATAAAACACAGTGCAGTTTACTTTCATCGGCGATCCCCTTTAAAACAGCCCTACTTCGGCGGCGCTTACAGAGCCCGTGTGAAAGTAATGTACAAGTATTGGCGGCACACTGTTCTCAATTAATGATCTTTACGCACTCATGTATGGGCGGTCATGTCTGAGCAGGGAGTATTTAAAATGGATAATTGCTTTCGGTGAGATGAGAGAGGAAAACAAGCTGCGGTGGCTTCTCAACAACTCTAACGGGGTGCCCCGGGTTTGTCAGTGTAATGATAATAACAAAATCGCGAGGATTTTTACGAGCTTACGAAGGAATTGTTTACGACTGTATGAAAAGCGATGTATCATTTTTGTTATTTTCCCGAAAGTACGATCTATCTAACCAGTAGTCTGGTTCCCAGACTAAAAGATTCCAACTATTCTGATAAATTGTAGGTCAGGTAGCCTACACATTAAAAAAAAAAGGAACATGATGAAGCAAAGCTCGCCCACGAGTGCATACTTGAGGCACAACGTCTATTTCAATACAGATACTGGTTAATACGCCCGGCATAGACTTTGTTTTTTAAATGCAAGCAATGAAGTTATGAACTCAAAATTTCAAAGCGATTACAAGCATGACAGGTATTTTGATGGAAATAGAAAATCACTTTACGCGCTGAAATACCCGAGCTATTGCGAACATATTCGGTAAACTTCGGGTATTTTCGAAAACGTACAGTATCCTGCTCGTTTTTTGGACACGTTTAGTTTTAGCCTAGCAAATGTTTGCTAACCTGAGGCCGTGTCTGGATAATTTGACTACGGCTTGAATTTACACACGAGTCCATTGCAGCAGCTGCAGCCACTTCGTGTGTAATTTGAAGCCGTAGCCAAGTAATTCGGACATAGCCTTTAGTCAAGTCCCACGCGCCTATACCCGGACCATCCGGACACGTAACGCACCCCGGATGCTGGCACGTAAAAAGACTAGCACGAGCGGCGAAGCCGCGAGGGCCTTTACTATCTCGTGGAACTAATCACTTATTCATTTATTCACGTAATATAAATCAAGCAATATAAACCAATCATCTGACGGTGGTTTGCGGTTACCAGCAACAGCACCCGCGCCATAGCGCGCGTGCTGTCTGGCGCCAGACGATGGCTGATTTACGTTAGTAATTCTGCATTTTCATTGGTCAATTCACAACAGGTAATGCATTATGCATGTCTACCAAATCGGTAGACAAATGTAAAGAAAAACATAAGCGTTCTCCACGAGATGGTAAAGGCCCTCGCGGCTTCGCCGCTCGTGCTAGTCTTTTTATGTGTCAGCATCCGGGGTGCGTCACGTGTCCGGGTAAGCGCGTGGGACTTGACTAAAGGCTAATTCGGACACGGCCTTCACATTAGACTTGGTGCCAAGTCGATAATTGTTTTGCGTATGGTAACCAGTTACTGCATGGCTCCACGCACGCAAAATATCGCTACAATGCGCGTAGTCTGGTTCCCAGACCAAAATGACTATTGCTGTTAAATTACCGACTAGGCGAATACGTTTTCCATTTTGTACACAACATATGGGAGTATTTTGAATCGCTAGCGAATTCTATGCGAGCACTCTGATTGGTTCAGATTCCAGAGTGTATTCTAGGCCGCCACGGAAGATCATCGAGGCTTTGTACTTTTGAGCATGGAGCTCCATGTTTGAGATTTGTATTTGTGTTGTGTAACATCACAAAAATCATTATAGGGCATACACGACTCAAATAAATCAAGTATATCACAATGATACATTTTATTTTAATACACAATTGACCTAGCTGAGTGTATGGGCCGTTAAAACATCGCCAGATCTGCAAACATGTCCCCAACGTATCGAGACGAACTCCCCATGTAACAGATTGAATGAGTCCTCATTTGCATAGCGGTGCGCGATTGGATCTCACCGCAAAAATGCATTGCATATGTATTGCGCTGCACGCGATAACGGTGCAAGAACGTAATCACAACTCGGCCGATTACGTACTAGTCTTATACCAGCCGCGCCGATGGAGTTCGACTGAAGTTCACGGACAAAATACGACGTTCTAACGACTTGTCATCAAGTCTACCTTCACCTAAGAGTTGTGAGAATAGTCAGCATCTTTGGTCTGGGTACCAGGCTACCCAGTCGATCAGCACACTCATTCACTCCGCACAAAATACAGGATGCAAGCAAACATTACTGGCACGATCAAAATTAATTGCGACATCGTGTCAACCAACATTTGTGAACATTAATCAAGCTTTGTAAATAGAAAAGAATAAAACAAAAGTGTTTTTTTTTTAATATCTAACAAAATCACATTTTACTGCACAAAATTGTTTGTCTAAGCGATAAAAATATTTATATGCATAAAAACAATAAATAATTTACTTTCCAGACAAACTTTCCAACTTGACCTTGCAGCCAATTTTTATGTAAATAATCTATACGAACGGGCAGGCCTACTCATAAAACTTCGGAGCAGTGGCTCGTCTGTTCTTGATCTTAAATTGTATTTTATTTTATTTAACCAAAGAAATCATAAGGTGTGAAAACTCGAATGTGTACTTTCATCTTATTATTATTTTTGAGCACGGTGTCGTATTTCTCATTTGCGCGAGAGAAATTGCCAACACCTGCTGAACATTCGTCACTATACGGCACGGGTCTGTTGACTGGAGCCATAATGAATGAAGACCCTCACATCCACGAGACCGAGCAAAATCGTGCTTTTAGTTTGAGAATTATTAAAGACGCATTTTGTGATTTTCCTGTCAGCTTTCAGATGCCGTGGGGAAATCTTGAAGACGGGTCGTGCTATTTTCGAGTTCTCCCCCCCAAAAAATCTGTTAAGATTAAATTGCTCGTTTTCTGGCAATGGGAAACTTAGTCACTTTTGAATATGACATTGAAAGGAAAGAAAAACAATTCGGCCAACCTGCTTTAGAATGTTTTTTTTATATTTTTTTTTTTACAAATTTCGAATTATTGATGCCCGACAATAATTCAGTTCTCACAGGGTAATCTAGTTCCAGCCTTATCAAAACCGAGAAAGTTTCGACCGGAAACTAGTCTTCTTGTATTAAGGCGGATCTCAATTTGGCCCCAAAAGCCCCAAAAGATGACAAAAACAAGCTTAGATCCAATGCCGGGAATCGAACCGGAGCCTCGTAAAAAAAAACACGAATCCCAACCACTATGCCAGGTGGGATTTACTTTAGAACTGGCCATTTCATGATTATATTTTACATTTCAAAAGTCATAATTTTCAAATTATGATTGAAAATAAAACCTACCACTTCCCATGGCGGGAATCGAACCGCGTGGGTGAAAACCACGAATCCTAACCACTAGACCACATGGGATTTGTTGTCTATCTACTCGCATCTCTATACTGTTAAACATCTTACTTTATTATGACTCGAAGAAATATCCATCAAGTTCCTTGGCCGGGAATCGAACCCGGAACGTGAAACCATGAATCACAACCGCTAGACCACATGGGCTTTGTTGACTATTCACTCGCATTTTCTGTACTGTAAATTAATTACCTTTCATATATGACTAAAATAAATATCCTGCAAGTTCATCGAACCCAGGCCATGTGAGTAAAACCCACAAAATACCACTATACCACAAGGGATCTTCCAATCCAGCAGTCTCATTTTCTTCACCTTAGCCCTATTTTATAATTGTTTAAATTTGACGGTTTGAAATATATTTTATCAGATATGATTATACTGGTGAACGCTTCCCATTGTTGAGGGTAAACAAAATAAACCAGGCCGTATGGGTGAAAACCACGAATCCTAACCACTGTTGACCACAATGAGATATGATGACCCGTGTTTCCACAATACATACATTTTTCAAAAAATAACTTTAAAAATCAATGAAGTTCCCATGCAGGGAATCGAACCCGGACATCTAAGTTAAGTTACTTTTGAATGAAACATCGAGCGATAACATTGGCGTTGATTAGTAATGGAATAATGAGTTCAGTGTTGTAGTCGAGTACTTTTTCCGAGTACCGCTCACTGCCGAGTACTTGGGTTACCCAGTACGAGTACGAGTACTTCCGAGTACATGTACAGGTCTCCAAGTACGAGTACTTGTACTTCCGAGTATGAGTACGAGTACGACTCCTTAGAAGTACGAGTACGAGTACGAGTGGTAAGTCAAGCTATACCATTTTTTTTCGAGTACTGCTATTCGAGTACGAGTACTTTGATGATTGAGTACAATTTCGACATGTTGAGTACGACTAATTTGCTGCTTGAGTACGAGTATCATCATTTCGAGTACGAGTACTTTGACATTCGAGTACGAGAACGAGTACTCTTTTAAAAAAAGTACTCGAGTACGAGTACCGAGTACAAGTACTATAACACTGATAATGACTTTACACATTTCTTACTATTTACTGCCAGGTAATGAAATCTTCATAATTTATGCACAAATCTCTTATAATAGTAATATTTTATCCTAAGATTCCATTTATTCTCAAACGTGACTTAAATTTACTGCCTCGGCCAGACCTTAAATGACTACCGTCCTATTTTATTTCGTTCATTGTTGAAATGAAGAAAAAAATGGTCTGTCCTCTCCAGAAGTGACAAAACAAAGAGAGCCGGAAAAGCTTGGCTTCTGACATACCGCTAATTCAATTAGTTACATGTAAATGGAACGAACGTATATTCTCTTTAATAAAAAAATTTCACCACATTCGTTGTAAATAATTAAAAAACCCATCTCCATTTTTCTATTAAAGTCCGACGCCGTTATCTGTTTATGCATGCATTGTTAGTTTCGTCGTAAGAGTTGCTGAGCATACATTTATTTTACCAAATGTATGTGCTAAACATAGATGCACCCCGTCACCAACGCTAAACAATTTACATCGCATTTAATAAGAGAGTACATTTGTTGTGCTTGGCCGGTGTTAAACAAGTGCAATGGGGCCTGCACCCAATTTCATCAAACTCTTCGTAACTTACGATGCATCGCAGCGACCCATTTCACGAAACACGTCGTAAGTGCGACGCGTCGTAGGTGTATTTATAGCACAACTCGATGACTGTTTTATGTATTTAGTCAGCGTCCAGTAAATAGTCGTCTAATATTCAACAAACAGTCGTCGGATCTCAGCTCGAAATTTGTTAAAACGTTTAAGTGGCGGCCGTGCGATGCAATTTTGAAGGAAACAAGCTCTCATTGGACTGTATAGCTACTTTGAAATTTCAACTCTAATATTCCGGTGTAATTCATAATTATTCAATGAATTTCCTATTTACAATTTTACACACATTACCTCGGTATTATAATCTCGTTAATGTAATGTTAATGGCATAAAACTGGCTTAGAAATGACTCTTCTTATTTTTGGACGACCACTAGACACGTCTTAACTTGCGACGTGTTTTAAGCCGTTGTCAAGGAGCTTTCGACGCGTTCAACACATCGCAACTTTCGTGAAATGGATGATACGACGCGTCGCGAGTTGCGACGTGTTACACGTAACTCGAGTTACGACGCGTCGCAGCGCTTCGTGATATCGGGTGCAGGTCGCAGATAACGGCCCGGCGAGCCGAAGGCAAGGGACGTTATCCGCGACCAGGGCCCAATTTCACGGCGCAGCCACGCACGAACATTGCTAAGCGCAACAAAAGTCTGGCTTATAAAAGCAGTTTACCAGCTGAAACTCCATGTGATTTTCATGCTAAGCAATCACGAGCAATATACATCACATGGAGTTTTGGCTGGTAACCTGCTTTTATAAGCCAGACTTTTTTGTGCTTAGCAAATTTGTGTGCTTAGCAGCGCCGTGAAATTGGCCCCAGGCCCCTATCTGGTTTAAACGTACTTGTTTAAAGCCGGCCAAGCACATAATTATTAGCATTCATAAATAATTTTTCCGGTTAATAGGCCAAATAACGACAAAAATTGACAAAATTCCAACGATTTCTTTGAACAGTTTTACTTTTTTTGTGAAATACCCTTCTGGCCACGCCTTTGGTTTGTGCCTCGTGCGCGTAGTGCTGCGCGCGCGGCGCGTACTGCGCGATGTGGCGCAGAACGCAGCGGTGTTTTACCGGCGGATAAACCACCCACGTGACGGGCTCTCGACCAATGGGAATTGATAAACTGTCCCGGGTATTTATAAACGGCAATTTAAGATTTCTGCACTTGGCTTAATTTTTGTTTTCTACGAATTTGGCCTCAGATATAATAAGTTTTGCAAAAACATATTGACTTCCACAAATCGAAATTTAAAGTCGATTATCGACTCAATCGATTAACAACATTTTATCGATATTTGTGGTCTAACTCGCACCCAGGGGAACACGGGACCGGGCCGCAAATTCGAGAGTTTTTTCTCCGAACTATAGTCTGGGAACCAGTGCGACATCGCGAGGGATCTGTACTTTATATTACCCATTCGGGCATTGCCTTGCGGGGAGCAATCATGCCAAATTACCTCGCCAAATTGATGAACAAAATGAACAAAATAATCTCTATGGAACAGCTCACCTGTTCCTTAGAAAAAAAAGACAGGTTTATTTGGAAGTGATGTTCGGACAAGTGCAGGATCTGGTGCGCAATACGCGCCGTAATAATCAACGTACTGAATATCACCGGATTACAGGGACAAAAACATGATTTCCCTGGCTGATGAGCTCACCTGCAGGAGGGATAATGGTAGATGTAGAGGTCATGCAGTGGCAGGAGCTGTAGGCCGCAATTGCCAATAATAGCCAAGGGCAGCTATCAATGAGATGGTGCCTCAAGACACTCTAAAGGATGTGATTTAGAGAGCAGATGAGATTATTGTGGCTGTCTCGCGAGATATGAACGGAATTAATGTTCAGAGGTCAATTTCGTTCAACTGCTAATCAAATAACGTTATACAATACAGAGTATTTGCCCAAAAAAGTTACCGAGTAAAATGTCACATGATATGTACTGCAAGAGACCTTTCCTGGCCTTGCCCACCGAGGAATTAAACCAAAGATACACACCATTGTACCATCTATTAAATACAGTACGTTTGTCTCATTCATAACAACAATTGATTGCACCGAGCATTTATTTCAGTTTTATCCATTATCGCCTTGTGGCCATGGCTCCTTCAAATCGGTCGTTGCAGATTCCCTCATGTTTTCTCTGCACAGATGAACATTCCGTGCTATTTCTTCCATTAATTGTTTTGCTTTTTTTACGCATCATCTCAGATTCTGTCGACATTTCGGATGACAAACCACTCAGAACCCAAAACATGCATCACTTCTACATCACATCAACCCTGTATGCTGGGAGGATTTAGGACTCCAACACGCATGCATTGGTAATGCTCCACGGAGAGCTTTAGGGCATTTACAGCCGCGCAGCCAAAAGTAGTTTTTCGGTTGGACTGCGTTTGAACCATTCTCGTTCGCACGGAGAAGCCGAGAATTTAATGGGGGGCTTAATTCACGATCACGGGGACCTTTTAGCAGATCAAATCTGGTGGGGTGGGGGTAGGGGGTATTACAGACAAGACATGGGTGGATCCGGTCTGTACGGATGAGATGATGAATCACTAGAGGTGGGAAAATCCAGCAGAAAATTGGTAAATATTTTTGTCTTCAAACGGTAGGTCATCGCGATTGAAGAGTGCAAGTGTTGTGGGGCAAGTATACGTTTTCACGTTCTTCCATCCTCTCACAGATTTCACTGAGTTTCGGGCATCTCATACAGAGGCCACCACATTATTGTTAAAGTTACCAACTCAAACAAATTATTCTAAATAGACAATATTTAATATTGACCCAACAGATGTAACGCAGAAATTACTGTATCAGTAAGAAAAGACTTGTTGTTGATACTGGGTCAAACACTGTCCAAACTATATAGACCAGATTTTGACACGGGAGTGACTGCATTATGCATAATGTGATCGAAAAAAACATACATTGATAGGGCAAAGAGCAATGACTATATAAATATAAAGTCATATTATAAATTCAAATTAATTAGAGCATTGAGTACCTACTTGTTGGTAGATACGTGCACTGTATAAGACTCCGGTTTAAAAAAAAAATCGAAATGTGATTAAAATTTTTGACATTTTGGCATGGGTTTAGCTGACTCAGCTTCAAGTTTCAAAGCTATATGTGACCATTTAAGTTTTAACAGCCAATTTAACTTGTGAGAATGTGGTCCCACTCACACCCAATTATCTTCGCCATTATAATGGGTATGAGATGAACAGCCAATTTAGACTTGAGGACAAGTCACTAGACAGTCGTGTTTTGTCTGTTGGCGCCCGCGGTAGGCTATACTTGCACCGTCCCCGCAAACCGTACCGTGGGACGACGCAGTACCACGTAGCTGTCCACGCCGGCGTGGTGCGCGACAGGCGAACAAAACCCGGCTAATTACCGACTTGATTTCGAGTCTATAGCCAATTCTACCAATAAATACCACTTTGAAGACATAGTTTGTACTCAACCGTTTGTATTTCAGTAAGCTTGGATTTTTCAAAGATGATTTTCCCACTGAGACCAGTGAATAATTTCAAATGATCGCACAAGATCGCATCTCTAAGCTTCACTAAACTAGTGATTGATAGTTCAATAAGAAGAAAGATACATGTCACGCTGGACAGCCGGCCTTTTCAATTTCAACACAGCCTTAATGAGCTCAAGAACACGCTTGTGACAAGCACCCAAGTCTAATTTAGTTTACAAGGGAGAAGTAATTTTCGGGAAACTAAGGTTCGGATTAGAAGCAGGAGATAGATTTATGCAGTGAGGTTTCCTGAAGTTTATAGCCGCCAACTTTTCTTTCTATATACTCCCGTAATTATTGCATTCATTCATCCCAAGTGTACCAGTTTCAACACTGATGTTTTTTTTTAAAAAATAGGATAATGTTATTCTATCCGATTTTTGGTATGAAATTACCTCATTGTTGGTTAATTCGAGAGAAAATTCGAAATCGTTTTGGCAGAATTTTGGCAACAATATAGCAATTGTTGTATCATGGAGCTATGTTTTATAGCTCCATTGTTGTATTGATCGGTGCTTGGCAAGAAGTTGAGCAATTTTCGTCAATTTTTTTCGGGCTCCAGGTAAGCCTTGAGAATGGTACACTTTGCAACTATTGACGAGAAGTTTTTTTAAAGAAAATTTATAAATTGGCTATAAATAGGCCTGCTTGGAAATTCTCGTACGGGAACAATTGGATTTGGTTTGAAAAAAAAGTATGTTTTTTTATAATAGGTTTCTCCTCGACGCATAACCTGAAGTAGCATAATTGCAATTCCCTATCAGTTTCCCCTGGGAATCTGTGCATAATCCTAGCACCATTAAGTCCACCAATCCAACCTAATCCGACCAACCCCACCCATACTTATACAGCGGAAGGTCTGCAAACAGCGACCCCCATGCTGTCTGGTACATACGACCAGTCTAATGACGCGGCGGTAAAAATGAACCCGATTCAAAACGGTTGGAACGTACATGCGTCCTTTAAGTGCATAGATCATGCATATAGCAGGGGCTTAAGAGTAAACGTGTTTTTGCTGTCAGATGCACCGTGACATGCATTCCTGTCTTTGTAATAAAACCGTATTTTAAAAACAGCATGAGGCGGCCCTATTTGCAAGGGAGTCTGGTAATGTACCGGTAACTTAACAAGATAAGACGGAGGCCTCCGCAAATATTTTGCATAGTAAGTAAAATATTTTCGTAGCCCTGTAGTTTAGGACACTCCTCTTATGTGTTACAAGGTCCGTTCATAAATCAAAACCCTGTCCTCTTTCCACAATATGAAGCTAGCTAATATCAGTAACATGCTATAATTGGCGAACTATTTTGATGATTCCAAACACATGAAGTGACTTATCCTGCTTGTAATAATAAGAATAAGAATAATAATTTGGGAGGCTAATCATCCTTACTCGTAGCTGGTATGCTGAATTGCGAAGGACGCGGCTACAACGTGGTCGGGCCGCTGGCACGTAAAGGCGCCTATGGCTGCCGGCCACATCGACCCATATATGACCACAGAGCACAGCCTGAGATCGAAAGTGTTTGATTTTTCCGGAGGGAGGAAAACCGGAGGGCCCGGAGAAAAACCCTCGAGGCACAGGAGAGAACCAACGCACAACTCTACTCACATGTGATCCGCGGCCAGGATTCGAACCGTTGGTGAGAGGCGAGCGCTTTGCGCACAAGCCACCCCGCACAAGCCACCCATGCTGGTATCGTAGTCAAGTGTTTAGGTATTAAGTCCCAAAACATAAGAGCGTCTTTTCATTCTCTGATATAAAACGGGGTCCTAAACTACACGATTAGGCCTACCAAACTTCGTTTTTGCAACCTTTCATCTTAGGAACTACGGGAAAAAAACCCAATAAGAATGAAAGGTGTGACGTACACTATCATTCCTTCTCTGCCATGCCCGTAGCTAGGTCTATAAAGCAAGCACTCGCAACATATTCAGTGTTTTGTGGTGGTGTTGTGTGACATGTACACGAATGAAATTGTATACTACACACCAACTAGCTGTCAAAATATGCGGTCAATCCCAAGCTTTGTCGTTTCACACTGGAACATTTGCCTACAGATTTTAGATTGGGTATCCACGGAGGGTCGGGAGGGAACAATCTGGGAAAAGGCTTTTATATACGTCATGCCATTGGAGACTGAACCCCTCATTACTCGACCTTACTACTCGAAATTCCCATCCCTGATAAAATTTATATTAGTGTCTCAAAGTAGGCCCTACAAGCGCCACTTTTTGTCAAAAGTGATGTCTACAATGTTTAATAATATACTCTTGATTTCCCTTACTCGTTTCTAAATTCGTATACACAACCACTGCAACAGGAGATTTGAGATGGTCACTGGAGATATACTTGTAAGAGGAAAAGCAAAGTGGCAATTTTTGTTGAGATTTTTCACAAATTTATAACCAAACTAGAGTCCCCTTTCAAGTACTATCCAAATCTTGAGGGTTCCTTGGCGACCAATCTTGAGTTGCGGTCGCTCGCATTGTGAAGGAGCGCGTCGGGATCATGATAAAAGGGCTGACGTGTTGCGAACATTACCAAACATTGGTCAAATTATTTTGGTGTAGCAATACACTGCAATGGAAACTCTGATTAGGCCTATAACTAAGGCAAACTTGGTGTTGTGAGACGAGACGTGGATCGCGCCGTCTCGTAAATAGGCTACGATAATGCAGGCTTATAGCCCTGCACAGTCTCTCCATAAAAGTTTACTTGGTATTTCTTCACGGTGTATGTGCTGGTTTATTGCAATAATAAAGCGTCGGCGCCAAGGGTGGCAAAACATCGCGCCGTGAACATTATTGCGGAAGTTTGCGTGTCATCCCGATTACCAAGGAAAGTTCGTGCGCATCGATCATCAGACTGACATGCAAGTATCCCATCCTAACTTGACGATATATCATCACTGCTCATTACCTATTGAGGGCGCTATCACATTTGCGTACATGTCTGAACAAAGTGTAGTTGTACTAGATTTGAAGACCTGTAAACGTTAGATAAATATCATAAAAGGTTTTGAATTAGAATATACATTAAGGCCACCTTAGATGAGGGTCTATTCGTTTCCAGTAAATTGACTGCCATAGACTTCAGTGACAATTATGCGTATTTCCCAAACTTATTGAAAATACTTGCAACTCTCGTGTTTGAGACGGCATCAAATTAAAGCTTATTTCATCATCTTTTATTTTTTGTTCAATTTTTTGGGGATTAACCAGAGACTTTTGGGAGAAAATTCCATCCAAAAATGATCACCACTAAAGGTAGTCCTGAAGCCCTTCGCCATTTTGAAAAAGGATGCCTATACGCTCCATTGCAAAACAGAGACATTTTAGGGCCTAATTTCATCCATATTTCACAGAAATACGAGCTCGCAGTCCTCTGCACCGCTTCCACTCTTCCTTTTTTTTCACAAATCATCAAGTTCACGATCTAGCTGCTCTAATATCGAAGAATTTGGGGACGCAAATCGTGATGTGGCCGGCGTAGGCTGGCCTGCACCCTTCAGGCGGTTCGAAACATGGCTACTCTTGATCCTCTTGCGACCTTGCCCATGTCAGAACCAGCTACACGGACCGATAAAGATGTCGACACGCCACATGTGTCATCATGCAGAGGTGTGACCCAAAGTCACTGCACTGCAAGAGTTTGCATTCTGAATACAGGGGTGATTAGCCAAGCCTGACTGCGAATCCATAGGTACGGGTTGACCATATAAGAACAGATTCTGCGAAGCACGGCAAGTCGTAGAATTATCTTAATTCTCAATCAAGACGTTTTTGCCAAGCTTTGCATGTGACTATATATACCCGTTGTCGGGGCAGTTAATGACAACTCCATATTCATATACTGTCAGGGGAACGCGTGCCTAGATCTCACGGCAGAGCTGAATAATTATGCTAGCTTAGCTGACAAGTGCTAAGCTCAATGCTCAAGCCTTGGCATATTCATAACTATTTAAATTGTATTGTATGCCCCCAGTCGAGAATTGTTAATTTGAAATTACTCAACAATACTGCTTGTCCATGATTGACAAGAGCACTATGACAGTAATTCTTATTTTATGACTTTAACAACGTCAGCCGAGTAAAACTTCAATGAAGGCAAGAAAAAGTCCTGACTTTGCGCAAGAACAGCCTACATTTTATTTTAAATTGAAGCGTACAATATAATCTGCTCAGGCCTACTACTACTAGCGGCGTTATGTTTGCCGTACAAAGCAAATATTGATACCCATACTGAAATGACATTCAAAGTGCTTGGTAATGACGGTGTGCAATGTAAACGTGGATGTGTCGTGCTCAACCAAGCGAGAGAAAACGTCAGTGTTTAAGCCACGTCTGGACACAACCTAGAGGCGAGGCGTCAGTTTTCACAGCCGGCCGTGTGCAGAAGGTTGTGGCCGGCACCGGGTACCTGTCACGGCCCCGGCGCGTCTATAGAGATCATGGACATTATGAGGTGTGTGACGGAGTGACAAAATGAAAATTGCCGCTGGTTAGTACGGGTTGCTCTTAAAACAACACGCTGCACGAAACAAAGGAATACTTTAAAAAGTGATGTTTTCTTAAGATTGTTACTGACGTGCCTCGTTTTCGCCATCTCAACTTGTTACCGTGAAAGCCCCATCATTTGACGCTTCAAAAGATAAACAAACACGCATCACTTAGATAGAAACGACTTGACTTTAGCTTGTTGGTTATTAAGAAGTGAGGTGAGGTCTCGCTTTGTTTTTATTACAGACTTTAATCTATCCACATGTACGCAGATTAGGCCTTTCCTAAAATGAATAATCCAAAGCGTTTGACACAAGACACTGAACTCATGGACTGCTAGGACCAAATTAAATGTTTGAAATCATTATTTAAGACGTGGGCTCTATATTACAAACACCTTTTCAGTTATTCAGGGCCCATGTGAAGTGACGCCATTAACAATGAATCCAACAAAGGATCATGTTTTGATCAGACTGGCAACATGTCAAAGTGTCAATGTAAGGAAGCAATGCTCCATGAGGGATATTCTGAGACATAGAGCCCATCACAATCTGTCTGCCATAAGTCTTCGATTGTTCGGTGACCACGAACCCCGATATGTCTATAGGGAGAAAACAAACATTTTGCCGCCAAATTCCATGACGTTAAGATTACACCTTCAATGCTGCCAGACAACGAAACGAGCAAGGGAATCCGCAGGGGAGGGACTACTTTCTTCCGCGGGGACCAGTATTGACGTCATGCACGGTCACACGCGAACGTGATCGCAATGCCAATAGCTCACCATTCGAACCGAATCACCGCTGCATAAGTCCACTTTTTAAATGTCAAGTGTGTTAACTGCTCATCAAGTGACGTAAGCCGCTTAATGATAGGTCAGGGAGTTTTTGGTCACACGCCCCACTCTTAAATCATTGGAACTCATCAGCCGACGGTCCATCCAGGGTTATTTCAAAAAAAATTCTAATCAAACGGCTGTTTTGTGACGAAGTTTTGGTAAAGGAAAAATGCCTTGGTAATTGAGGGCGTTCGTTGAATGTGATATTCACTTGAGGAAAGTAAAAAAAAAATAGATTCGATCTTAATTTAAGCTGTGACGCATGCGCTTTTCGGTCCTTCATAATTATCATGAATGACGGGTAACAAAAAATCGTCATTTAGGGCCTAAGTTTAAAAATTTAGATTCCGACAGCAACTTTCACAAAGGAGTTAATACATGTAGGCCTACCAATAAGTTTAAAAAAGCAAATCAACCAGCAATAAGATAAAACATTGATGGAATTTTGGTTTGGAATAAAGATTTATAGTGAAAAGTTCGTTTTGTCCTACGTTCCCTTCAAAGCACAAGGTCAGTGCCATCTTATTCTTAAGGTAGAGCGGAAGAGTCTTGCACTGGTGGGGAATGTGCGACTTTAGTGGTTAGAGTTCGTGACTCGTGATCAGAGTGTCAGGGGTTCGAATCCAGCTGCTGGTCACATATGTTGTGTCCTTGGGCAAGTTACTTTAACCCCACTTGCATCTCGCCACCCAGGAGTATAAAGGGGTACCGGCTTTAGCTGGGGGGTATAGGTCTAGCATCGATTCCGGGGGAAAAGAAATATTCTCAGTCGTTTCATGTTACTGAACCCGGAAATAGACGCCCGGCTTGATGGGCCACATTTACTTCTTCTTAAGTTCTTCTCCTTTGTTTACACTAAAAAGCAGATCTGAGTTCGTTTCTCACTTCAGGACGATTTTGAAATGTTCTCAGGGAAGGGTAAAACGAATTACTGATACCTCTTTTTGGAACCTCAACAGCTTGTATGCCAGCGCATCGTACCCACCACGCTCTATTAATAATCTGAACCATCACAACTCCTTCCGATGGTTCATCGAAGCTGATTCAACATAACAGCATAAAAGTCGAGTGCTTGCTCTCCCCCATTTTGTCACAATGTTGTGACGTTTTACGATAGTAAATCTTGTTTGCCGATCCGGACCGCCACTGGACCTGATGTAAGTGCCCTCCACTCCGTACCGGAGACTCCGGGAACCAATCGGGACACGGTGAGCAAAAAATCCTGAGTGGGTTCAGAATAGATCTCGGGACTAAAAGGGAAAAAAACATGGCGACGAAAGAAAGTGAGTATCTTCAAAATACTTTGCTGAAACAGATCGGGCTGACTGTCTGCTCTTTGCCTGTATTATGCTTAGAACATGATGGAAAAGGTCTTATCCGTAATTGGTTTGATCCTTTTAAAAGTCAGTGCACTGTAATCCAATCATATATAAATCAGCTTGAGCCGAGCGGCGTAGGTTTCTAAATGGGTGTATAACCTGAAATGTTATAAGGATGGATGCTCATGGCAATATCCGTGCATGTAGGCAACTGCATCCTTTATAGGATGTGCTCTAGCGAATATATGGTAGGGCCTATGTCTGCTGTAATTTTGAATGGAGGCTCAATGTCACCCGTGTTTGATAGTGTCAAACACTAATGACGTCACTACCTTCACCACTACCAAGGGTAATGACGTCAGTGGTGTCCTTTTGTCATGGGTATGGCGCGCAGATACATTTACACAAAATAGGAAATAAATTTATTAAAAACCAACGTGTCTTTACACATGTGCCAAGTTGCTAGCCGATTACTGCATGGCGTACATGCCTCTCTTTCTGAAATCCATTCTTTATGGTTGCGCAAAATATGAAACATTAATTGCATTCATAAGTATTATTCATCAGATGACACGAACACTTATCTGCATCATCGTCTTTCCTCCAATGCGTTACGTTACAGGCAATAAAAAATGCAATGACATACACTCCCATTCGTATCTGTTTAACTGCAAATGCACTGTCTCCGTGATCTCGTAACCACGCCAATAATCTCTTGGTACTACTCTGCTGATACCTATAATCCAAGATCATTTCTGCCCCTGCTAGTTGTTTTTTTGTTAATATTTTCTGTCGTGGCTGAGAGGAGGGCTTATATTCCACTGGGTATAAGACGCCGAGCACCTGTCCATATATCCATCTTTTCTTGATTCTGTGTATCATGGTTCCCTTTTGTTCTTACTTGGTTCAGCTTGACTCAGATGTCCAATAGATTTACATTAAGTACAGTGATTTATGTGATTGATGTTCAATGTATTTCCTTGTGGTGTTAGCCATTATAAATTTCACTGCTGTCGGAACTATGTGAGTTATAAATTACCAAAGGTACACGGCGCTCTAAAAGTACCATGCTGTTTGACAAATTGTGAGTAAACAAATAATTTTCTCGAATTGTCTTGTGAGCCTTATTTTAAGAATCTGGAAAGGGTAGCTAAAAGAAAACACTCATTCAACATCACATGGTATGCCTTATCTAAATAACGGTATTATAAGCTTACGCTTACGTCAGTAAAATGTCATTCTGTATAAACGCTTTCTCATACAAAAGTAAAGCTTCGATGAATCTCCGTCCAAACAGCATAAATCACGATGAATTGAACTGGATAGCTGTCTCTGATTGTGTTCCATCGGATCGTGACCTTCTGATCAAAATATCCACTTTGTGGGAGTTAATGCTATTTCAAGTAATTACATACACATTCCGTGTCTTATAAACAACATGCTCAGATGGTAAATAGTTGCTATTCTCGAGACTATTATCGTAAATCCTCCATTGGCAGTCGCATACCAACAATTTGGCCGTAAACGTGAAGCTATTTCCCCTCAAAAAAGGAAATCGGTTTGGGCGGGATGATAACTTACGGCGTCAGAGGAGAGGGCACATTTCCTCGCGTGCAACCTGAGCGGCCCGGGTTCTAGTCCTATCCTGACTTATAAACGAATTTGGTTTACTAGTCACAACCTTACACTGTAAAAAGGTTGGATAAAACATTGTTGGGCAACGTAATTTACTCAGCATTGGTATGAAATCACCTCATATTGGGTTGAATTGGGTAAAAAATGTCATACTATTGGGAAGAAGTGTTGGCAGTTGATAATTCGACCAGCATTGGTCGAATTTTCAATTTTGCCCAATTCCTTTTGCAGTGTACTCTACAGGGACTAAACGATTCAGATTGAAAAACAGTCTTTGGTATTAAGTTTAACACGCTGAAAAAGAACCAATCCAGTGGGAAACTCGAGTCAAAACTCAATCTCGGTTCGATTGTGACTGAATTTCACTCTAAAAATAATGTGAGGCCCGTAGTTTCAGTCGATGGGAGTGAATTTTCATCACTCCTTGGAAATAAGAGAGTTATGAGTTTATCCACCTTATAGGCTTGATGTTCTCATAGTCTTCATTTCCTTGGTGCAGTAGGCGCTCTTCAGGAATTCGTCCTTACCAGAACTTGAAGGAAATCATATTATTTTTGACAATCCCCTCATAATTCACACTCCTTTTACATGTACAGCTATCCGCGTGGCAGGTATAGTCCTAGTGTTTTCGTAGGTACCGCGTAAAACGTCATTTTGTCGGTGTGTTATTGTATGTACAACATTACTGAAGCAACAATTTTGCACGCGTGCAGAAGAATGGCTCAACCAGTTGGTGTTAAAGAAACCGCCGCATTTACGCTGAGTTAATTAAACCACTATTGGCAAAGCACAAGACAGGCAACACGCTAAATTTCAGGGCTGTTGTTTTTCACTGTGATGAATTTCATATTAGGAGTTAATATAGTTTCAATGAAAAGTTGACACATGTCATCATCTTTAATTTGTACGTACGAATGTCAATTAATTGAAATGACAGTGCTTGAAACTGAATAAAAGTACATTAACGCAACTTTTAAATGATGACATTTGTTTGAGTCATTTGTTTCTGCAAACCGTCACTTTCAGAAACATTTATGGATGTGTTATAAAGTGATTGGTGTGTACCTCCGTAATACGATACGGCTTTGTACTTCAACTATAATGATTATAATTATGAAGTATCGCGCTTTCAATCCCGTACTTTAGAAAAAATAAAATGCTGCTCGATATACCGTATGCTAGTACAATCAATATGCGTGGCCAACGTGCGACTTATAAGCGATAAGCAAAAACGCCCATTATAACCGTTGACAATATTGGCATTCGACATCCAGTCAAAGGGATGCTTACAACCCTGGCCGAATTAGAAAAAAAGTTACTTCATGTTAGAACCTCAAGAAAAAAAGAAGTATTTTCCCCGTTTTGTTGCATAGCTAATGAGAAGAGTTACCAAAATTTCCGACTTACATGACAACGTAGGCTATGACGCATATCTGAACCACCCTGTTGATCAGCCCCACCTTCTTGCTCTTGATCTGTACCATCTTGGGTGTGTCGTAGTCGAAAAACTGGTCCGACATCATCCCGACGTAGCTGCCGACCCGCGAGCCGAAGTTACCTAGCGCTTTCCCCATCTTACTGCTGCTCTTGGAGAGATCACTCGCGCTGGACGAGACGGAACAACTTTCCATAAAAGAGGACGTTTGTATAATTTTGCAGATTTCACCGGAAAACAACGCCTGGTATTATTTTCACCAAGATACTATACTGCACACGAGTTGGCAAACTCTCAAAACGCAGATACCTTGTAAAGTTGGTCCAAGTCTGGCTACCGTCTTTTTCGCAATTGCTTCCAAAACGCAATTTGCTGGAAAATCTTGACTAGGCCTTGTTTGTCAGACGTCCTTTGAGTGAGGCCCGCGGTGTTTTTATCATGAATCGTTGGGTTGTAAAAACATACCAAAGTTTGCTGAGGGTTTGGAGAATTAGCCTGCTTGCGCAAATGACCCGAAAGATGTCCAGGGCACGCCTATTGTTTCAAATTCAATTTCGTGTCGAGATCGTAGGGGCCAATTTCAGAGTTTTCCCGTGTAGTGAAATCCTCGAGAAAACACCGCGAAAAAGGTAGAGTTGGCGGGCAGATTCTTCTCCCTGCTTGCCCTAGAAAGCAAAGATGAGACGTGTCGTAGTAAAAGCCAAGCGTATTATCTCTCTCCTGCTTTTACGATTCCGCTGAAAGACGTGCTGACTACGAGGAATAATTTCACGACCTTCTCATCAATCGTCAGATCAAACAAAAATCGCCCAAATAAAATTATGATTGCGAGCTCTCCGAAGGTGTTCAATCGATTTGGAATACCAGAAGGGCCAAAGCAGCAACGGTGACTGCGCGATCTAGGAGCAAACTCTCGTCACTTAACACTGTTCTCACATAATAAACGAGTCTTCGACTTTCAAAGGCTTTTTTTTTCATCACCAAGTTGTGCACGACAGTTTCCTGGGAAGGCGCAGCTAGCTCCGTAGCATACTGTTCGTTGTTCGATGTAGCGTGCGTCCTTAATGAATGAGCGCCGTGTTCATAGTGTTTATGCGGGGATGATCTCTGAGTTTCTGTGAAACCCAACTCAACCTGCGCGGACAGAAGCACATTATGCTCGCCTCACGCCACGGTCACGTTTGAATATTAATCAATGTAATGCTCCCTTTTTATTCAAAAATTAATTATGTCCAGCCATGGAAACCATCTCCAGCCTCGCGGGAAATCTGTTGGCTTTTTAAAAAATTAATGTATTTACACACATTGGGGAAACAATGATAAATTGCTTATGCGTACGTACGGTGGCACACTCTTCAAAATCTGAAATAATTATTCCGTTTAAATCTTTGAGAATGATATGAGCTTAGACCAACGAGGGTGACTTTTACTAAAAATGTTTATGAATAACCTGATCGATTTTTCGTTCCAGAAATGTCAGCTCTTACAAGAAAACAATAACGCTCGACAGAAGTGCCCGTTTCACAGTTTTATTAAAAAAAACAACTGCGGGGACAGACGTTGCAGTTAGCGGGACTAATCCTCTTCATTTAAGATGATAATGTATGGGTCTAAGTGGTGATACGTGTTACAGGCCATCCAAGCTCGACAGCCATCTGTCATGACTTCATTAGACGTCTGAGAGAGAGAGACCAGTACATGCTCTGATGAAAGAAAGCGCAAGATATGGATTGTTCAACCATCAGGCAGGCCGTACTACTAACACGGTAAGGAGTAAATCCGAGTGAGGGCGCCATTGACTTTTATGGAGTTGGGTCACAGACTTCTGCCCATGCTCGACTGCAGTCAGTGTTGCCGTCGGGTTATTTTACCCGCGTACAAAATACTGTCGAGGACCAAGCTTTTAAGTACCAATCGCGTCCGAGTACTTTGAGAACGAGTACAGGTACCCAAGTCCAAGTGGAACTCCGAGTACAAGTTTTGTACAAGTAAAGCCGAATCCGAGTACTTGGACCTCCAAGTTCAAGTAAGAGTACGAGTAATTCATGGAGAACTAAATTTAAAACAATTAGAATATCAAGTAATGAGATCCCACGCAGACAACGGTCGCACATTACACATGACGGTCGTACAAAGACTAACACATAAGAAATCGATCCTCTCCACAGCCCAGCACTGGTCAGTAAGAATCAATACAACGGAGCATGATCGTCTCCTAGTGAGGACTTTATATTTTTCATTCAAGAAAAAAAAATACTCGATTTCCCCCGAGTCCTCATAATCGAGTCAGAGTACTTTGATGATGGAGTACGATTTCGAATAGTCGAGTCAAAGTACATTGCTTCTCGAGTGCGAATACTGTGAATTCGAGTCCGAGTATTTTGATATTTCAGTACATTATTTTCGAGTACGAGTATTCTAAAAAAAAACTAGAGGTCTATGTCTGTTTGCAACAGAACATAGGGCTTTTCCGCATTATGTTTTTTTTAAATAAAGGTCATGTTTTTCTGTTTTGTGCAAAACTGTGTGCATTTACGTTTTGTTTAACAAACCTCATTCAAATGGAAATTTGATTTTGGCATATTGCATTTGTCATATATAAAAATATATATAATCACGAGATGACGTCATTATGACGTCACCTCAATATTTATTGGTAACACATTCCGGCATGCCCCCATACCAAGTTTTAACCCAATCTAAATTACTGTTGATGAGATAGGGGCTTAAAATATACAAACGATGACGTCACATGTCTAATGATGACGTCATTGTAACAATACTTGGCAGTGCTCATTATTTTATTGCGGTTTTAGTCTGTACCAAGTTTGAAAACAATCGGATTAATGAAAGTGTTAAATTTTGTAAGCAGAATAAAATTGGCAATATTAAAAAAATCGTAAAAAAATCTACTGATGACGTCATCGTGACGGATTTCAGATGTTGTGTACTAGTGTTATTATCTACCCACCCACCAAGTTTCATGACGATCGGACATTATCTTATATGTGTTTCAAAAAAGTGCATATTTGATGACATCATCATGACGTCACACATTTTTCAAAATTTTGTACATATACCTATTGCCTTACAAACCTAATACAAGAAGGATTTTAAATTTAACATATTGGGTTCGTGATATATGGTTTAAAGGTCCAAAACTTCAAAAATCTATATAAAATCACACGATGACGTCATGATGACGTCACCTCAATATTTATTTGTAACACATCCCGGCCTACCCCCATACCAAGTTTCAACCAAACCTGACGTACTGTTCATGAGATATAGGGGCTTAAAATATACAAGTTAACGATGACGTCACATGTCTAATGATGACGTCATCGTAACAATACTTGGCAGTGCTCATTATTTTATTGTGGTTTTAGTCCGTACCAAGTTTGAAAAAAATCGGATTGATAAAAGTGTTAAATTTTCTAAGCAGAATAAAATTGGCAATATTAAAAGAATCTTTAAAAATCGACCGATGACGTCATCGTGACGTCATTCAAGATTGTGTGTACTAGTGTTATTATCTACCCACCCACCAAGTTTCAAGACGATCGGACATTCCCTTATATGTTTTTCAAAAAATCGCATTTTTGCTGACGTCATTATGACGTCACACATTTTTCCAAATTTTGTGCATTTATCTATTGCCGGGCGAACCTAATACAAAAAGAATTTTGAATTTATCATATTGCGTTAGTGAGATATGGCTTAAAGGTCCAAATCTTCAAAAATCTATATAAAATCACACGATGACGTCATGATGACGTCACCTCAATTTTCGTCTATAACACATCCCGATCTACCTACATACCGAGTTTCAACTCAATCGGACTAACAGTTCTGTAGATATAGGACTTTGTAATATGCACATGAATGATGACGTCACGTGACCCATGATGACGTCATCATGACGTCTATCTTCGCGAACGACCTTTGCTATATGTTCTGTGACTATGTTAAGTTTTGATGTCATATGACTTTGTTTTATGCCAAAAGTGTTTGCTAGAAAAAACGTGCACAAAGTCTATGGCATTTTGGTTGGAAGTCCCAAGAGGAAAAAAAAAAATAAAAAAGAAAAAAAATTCGTAGAGAAACAAAGGCTTTTCCGCAACTTTGCGGAAAAGCCAAAAAAATTCGTAGAGAAACAAAGGCTTTTCCGCAACTTTGCGGAAAAGCCAAAAAAAAAAAAAAAAAGGAGTACAAGCCTTCACACGGCAACCAACTTCACCTGAAGCATACCCCCCCCCCCCATTGGAAATATATTAAAATGGCTTTAAAAATGCCAAGTGGTAAGTCCCCTACGCACTTTTTTTTAAAAGGATTCCCGGGGAAAAACAAAAGACAGCGGTGACCTTTTATTTAACCTTCCCGTAGGTGGGGAAGTTTGGAGTAACAATAATTGTGTAAACAATAATTTGGAGCGTCTTGCATCATATCGTCGCTTGAGATCACTGCCAAGAGCCCCGTATATGTTAGAGTGAACTTTCCTGTCTTCTAAAAGATTCCCTCAAAATGTCCTAGCAATACTATCGTCAAAATGTACAGGTTCAAACTCATCTCCCGCAAAAGATTGCATCGAGAACTGCATGCGCCGAACCGAGTGTATAAAGTATACATTGAAGAAGCAAGGGGAATTTTCCAGGCGTAAAGAAGCATGGTTACTAATAAACTGATATCGCTTCAGATGAATAGCTTTTGCACACCACGACACAGTGCTTTGTAGCCCTAGGTACGTCGGGCAGCGGCATGAGACGAAAGGGTTAATAACAGAAAAATCAAGAAGAGATTTTCATTAAACACAAATGTTATGTGCTGTGAGCTGCACTTATAAATTAAGCCTGCATGTGTTGGAGTGAACTCTTCGGCAAAACCAAACGAATTTTGGAAAAAATGGCGGGACAGTTTTCAGCTGTAAACCATAACCAGTTTGGCTATTGAGCCATCATAATTATGTAGGAGTTTATAGACTAATCTCAGTAATCTGTTCATTTTTATCTTTCTGTTTCTTTCAGTTCAATAATAGCAAGTAAACAATGACAATTCATATTTTAGCAAAATGCATGGATTTTGTAATTTCAGACCTTTAAAAACAATGAGCGTTGACCAAGTAATTGGTAGGCTCCCTCAAGCGATAACAGCCAGCTAACGAGCCAACAGACCAGCCAGCCAGCCAGTCAGCTACATGTATCCGCCAGTCAGCCAGCAGGCCATCCATCCAACCAAACAGACAGCCAATCAGCTAGCCAACCAGCCAACCAATTAGCCAACCATCCAGCCAACCAGCCAACCAGCCAACCTGCCAACCTTCCAACCAACCAACCAGCCAACCAGCCAACCAGCCAACCAGCCAACCAGCCAACCTGCCAACCTGCCAACCAGCCAACCAGCCAACCAGCCAACCAGCCAACCAACCAGCCAACCAGCCAACCAGCTAGCCAACCAGCAAGCCAACCAGCCAGCCAGCCAACCAGCCAAACCACCATCTAACCAACCAACCAGCCAACCACCACCCAAACGGAATGAAAGACGGAGAGACAGCCAGCCAGCCAGCTAAACTGTCGCCAACTGATAACTACCCACTGCATGCTGTGTCCATCCTTTGGTTGGTCAGATCAGACGCGCGAGTAGCCAGCTAGCCAACTGAAAAACAGGTCAGTCGGCCAACAGGTCAACCATAAAGAGAGCTTTTGAATAATTAAGCTGAGAGGGGATGAGGGATGGTATCCAACACGGTATGGCGTTCGAGTCAGCTCAGGCCACTAATCAAGCGATCAGGGCTGGGACGAGCTGCAGCCTTTAACAGTCAGGAAGTGTCATCAGGTAAGATAACAATCACTCCGTCCATCTAACCAACCAACCGACGAACCGAACAACAAACCAACCGACCAATAAACCGACCAACAAACAAACCTCCGGTTAACAAGTTCACAGTCGCAAGCCGCACACAAGTCCAAACCGCCCAATCTCCGCCGCACAATTACAAAGTGCACTTAGCCACCAGGAGACCCCGATCATCACCCAGGCACAAGTCCGCCCAGTCCTCATTTCCTCAAGAGTAAATGGGACCTCTTCCCTGCAATCTTTTTAATGTGAGCCGCCGTGCCCACGGGCAAAATGTGCAAATAATTCAATGCATCATCCCCAAACAGCCCGGAAAGGATGTTCCCTGAAATAATGCATTATTGAAATCGCTCCCAAGTAATAGATTAAAACGTTGCACGCATAGACTTTTAATCCTACACTTACTACTGGAGGATACGTTTGGCTATTTGTCTTGTAAAGTAGGGGAGAAATTCCTGTTTTAAAACTGGAGCGATGTTTGTGAAGTTCATGAGGGGATGACATAGTACACGATCGCAACTATGTTATAAACTTTTGTTTCGAAACTTACTTTCTCTTTTATAGCAAAAAAAGGTATAAAAATGTGTAGTTAAAGGGAATATACATCATTTGCTTTTGCTGTAATTTTCAGAAATGGATGGAATTGGGGGGTTGGAAATATATAGCAAATATAGTTACACTGACTTTTTTGAGGTTTTGGGTTCGAAAATGCTATAAAAACCAAGAAAAACAATCATTTTCCTGTAGTCTGGTTCCCTGACTCCATATAAGAAGAAACAGAGCAGTTTACATACATTGGGGAATTGTAAGGTCAGGGAACCGGTCTAGCTGGCTTGTACCCGTTCATAGGTGTGTAATCGATTGCAAACAAGTGCGATGGTCAATTGGGGCCAATATTTGAAAAAAAGCCAGTTTTTTCCAACGCTGGTCGGCCGACCAGCGTTGGAAATTGATACAAAACTACCACTTTTCTTGAAAATGACAGTATACCAGGTGCCATGATTTTACAGGATGCTCTACGCTGTCATTCACTAACAGTCCAGCAAGGTATTTCAAAATGATTTGGTAGTTTTATTTTTTAATGTTTGCAAATGTTGTATATTCCCTTTAAGGCCAGTCATTGAATTTCTTTGCCCTGTTCCCTGTGAAATTGACACTCACTGAATACGGCAATGTAACAGTCTAAGACAAACAGGATGCTGACGACAGTGCGTGACAGGCAACAACAAACACGGCAGAGTCCACCGGCGGAAATTGCCTTCATTTAGTGTTTGATTTGCGGCGGGTAGAGTTCTGGGCGGGAACTCATCAGTCTGTGGTCTTTGATTTTCATCAAGTGTGTCTTGAGGTCTGAGTCTGCAGTGTACGTCAATCAATCATTTAGACACAAGATCCGGTGAACAATTTATACTTAGATTGGAAACTGTTAGTGAGATTTAATAAAGTCTACCTGTGGCGCGCTCAGCTCAGATCATGCGCAGCGGTTGATTTCTGAGAAGATACAGATTTAAGTTGCTGCCAGATTAGCACAAGGTTGCAGACCAGTACACGTCAGGCCCAACATTTGCCCATTATATAGGCCTACGCTGGCCAAATAACAATTAGTATAGGTTGCTTAGATCCTTTTTTTACGAGATCGCGATCGACTGGCCCAAAGTACCATACTTGGCCGACGAACACTTTTTGTAGACCAAGATGATAAGATATTAGGAAGGAGTGACACCTAAAACTTTGTTAGGGAAGGGTGCCTAATATGCATAAATCAAAAATGGCCGCCGCGTCATGTACATATTCTGGTACATTGTTATAATTTGACAGCAAACCACAATTCCATAACTATATATAAGGGCTTTAAAAAATACTTTCACTTAAATAGTGTTTACCTAAAGGAATATGCAGAATCGGACTGGATCACTGGTACAGTTTCGTGGCCCCTGCACTTATGGGTTTGTAGCAATGGAGGATCCCCAGAGGAAAACCGATCTTTGAATTGGGATGAAATTGGACCCAAAACTTGTTCTGTTTATGGAGAGCTTATTTTTCAAAATGGCAATGGGCTTCAGGACTTCTTTTAGTGGTCATGTTTGGAGTGGAAAAATCGTCTATTAGATCCTGGGTTGACACAACCTTGTTCCCATGAGAATTGACTGATATACCGTACTAGACATATAATACTACATTCACGGCCCTCGTAAAGCCCAAAGGGTGTCAACTAGGCCCTATCATCAAGTACAGTCTCGCCAAAAGTCAGTATTGATGAGTTTCAAACTCACAAAGGTACTTACTGGAACAGTTATCCTAACTAAAATATATGGGATATCATGTGAAAAATGATAACGTCTTGATACGAAGGCCAAAAAAGAAAACGGGGGGGGGGGGGAAATTGGGTGTCCGTAAATGGGGCTAAAATTAGGCGAATTTGCCAAACGTGGGAGACTTTTAAACAAGTTCAAGGAAATCCCCAAACGATAAGATTAGTTTAGTTTGCAATAATTATGTCAACATCAAAAGGTTTTCTGATCTTACAAATAATTTAAGATATTTCCTTGATCTTGTTCAAGTCTCCAACGTTAGGTAACTCTTCACCTACTTTTTAGCCAAATTTACGGACACCTCTTTTCCCCGATTTTGTTTAATGGGCTAAATATCACGATGTTATCATTGTTCACATGATTTTCCATGAGGTTTGAATAGGCTTACTATACCAGTAAGCAACACGGTGAATTTTAAGTTCATCAATAATGACGTTTTGCAAGACTTCTTGATGACATCTGAAGATATCATTTTGGATTATAACTTTGTTCTCATAATCATTCAGTCACTTATATGCTTATGAAAATGTTATTGAAGTAAGGGGCGGGAAACAGCCTCAGGTCAAACAAACATCGTTCCCAGGGTCTACTTTAAACCTTGGGAACTGAAACACGTGTACCCTACATTCTCGTCCCTCGTAAATGTCACAAGATCTCTTTAAAATCGCATTGGCAATTGGAAATACAATTATCAGGGGGAAATACTTTCTCCCAAATTGAAATCAATCTCCAATTAATTAACAACAAAAAACCCCTGAGATTTTTTCAACTCCTTTATTTAATGATATCTTGGCATTTAATTCCTCCTTCAATAAATGTGATGAAAATCTACAGCCAAAATTTCTCCTAAATCATTAATTCTGCTTTAATTAAGAGAGTTGTTTAGTTATACAGTGCAGGTCTTGAGTAAGGAATTTACCACCATTTCAGTTCAATATTGACCACTTTACAGTCTTCATAAATCATTTTTTAAAGCTCAGCACGGTTCATTTGGTAAAATTAACCTGGTATATAAAAATTATGTTCTGCTTTAAATTAAACAGTATTGGCCTAAATCTAAACTAACTGCTGGTATAAGCTTTCTGCTTTTTTTAAGAACACAATATCTTATCTTCATGATTTTTTTAAAGTCCTCCCTTTTTGTATACTACACAAGCAGACTGACTTATTAAAGGAATTTTACTGTTTAATTAGTCGGAGGTTCACAGAAAAGACAAATTTGAAGGGCAACTTTCGCTTTTGAGAAGCAAGCTAACAGCCAGAATACAGAATTCATCAATCAGCTTTTCTTAGCTCATCAGCACGATTACTTTGCAAATATTACAGCATGTATCTGCTTTACATTATAGTACTTAAAATCCAAACAAATACTTGAACCAAAAATGTTCTCGTTGAATTAAAGATTTTACTGGAACTAAACACACAGTAACATTATTCCGTCTAGCTTGCTGCCATTTACATGTGGAGGAAATCAACCAAATTTAGGTGATATCCAACGATTAGTCAATTGACTGATTTTTGGAAACAAAGAGTGCTATTGTCAAAACAGTTTTGTGTGATTTAAGGTTGTGCATTGTTTTTCAATGTTTTCTCGAAAAGTGTAATCTCCACTGAGCTGAAACTGCTGTGGGTTAGGTTTTGAGCATTCTTCATTGGAATTTGAGTGCTTTTATCAATGGAGACGAACAAAAAGCAAAACAAAGCAAATGATTATACATTATATACCTTCAAGTACATATGCATTCTCTACAGCTACGAGTATGGAAAAAAGATGAACAAAAGCTAAACAGTTGCAGTTTTTTGTGTTGGAAGGGATACAAGGAGCATTCTTACAGTAACAAACTGCACTAAAGTTTAACTCGGCCATTTGGCCTTCAAGGCACATCGGAAGTAACTCATCCCCATAAACTTCCATTGGGTAAAAAATGTTATACAAAAGGTAATGCAGAAATACAGAGTTTTGAATTAAGATAATCAAAAATCTGTAAAATATACTTATCAATTTAACAAAATTGGTTTCCATAAAATCATATTTGTATTACTCACTGCATTCCCAACAAAGTGCGATTTCAGGGCAATGCTGAACATTATGAATTATATATTTTAATACATCTATAACTGTTCTATGTTTCAAATCATCTCTTTTTTATATATGATCTCATCCATTATGTTCAATTTTATTCTACACTAAATACTACTTAATGGTAAAAATGGAATTCAGAGATATACTTCCATCAAAACAATCAGTAAATCATCTAAGAATGCAAAAAATATATTGGAAAAAATTTAAACAATAGTACATTTCATTTCTTTTGGCTTTTCACGTTATACATGCACAAGTTCATGATCTTAAGATGACAAAAAAACCCTTAAAATTAACCTCTACCATTTGACATGAAGTTCAAATTCATAGAGAAGTATACAGCGAAATATCTTTAGGCGTTTCTTTTGATATTTGTAAAACTAAAGTGCATAAAACAATCGCATTAACATCTAACTGCAATTTTATTCAAAGATTTAAAAAAAAAACGTCGCATAAACATCTAACTGCAATTTTATTCAAGAATTAAAAAAAAAACATTGCAAAATCACTGTTCCAAATCAATTTGGAATGGAAACTTCTACATAGCAACAAAATATTTCAGACAAAATCATCCCTACTGCAACATTTGCATAATTTCAAAACATCTTCTCACAATTTCAAGTATCATGGTTGGGTTTTTTCATATCTATGATTTAAAAAAAAAGGTCCGTCTGTAAGGCACTTCCTTTTCATCTTATGGGGCTCCTCGGCTCAAAATGCTTGTGATTCTTTACACCGTCTCGGTGTTCTGTTAAGGCTGAAAAGACAAGAATTTAAAATTTGAAATTTGAGGGAGATGAGAAATGGCAACTTCTGTGAGGCATGTCCCATCGAAATCCATGACCCAACTAAATCTCTGTATCTCGTGTGTCGCAAGACAACACAAAATTAACTATTAAATATGACGCTATGAAATCCAACCCCGTATATAAAACTGGTGTAAATAGTTAAGTTGATTTCAGTTATGAATTTCAGTTAATGTTAATTTCAGTAAATAAGTTAAATTCCTTGGTTGAAGTTTTGTTATTCTTAGCGGTCCGATCAGGCGTTCGTCTCGACTGACCGTTTTCAGAGGGGTTTCCTCCATGCCCAACAAGGTTTGATTACCGCAAACCCAATGGGGACTCAAAAGTTTAACCTAGTTACTTTTGTCATGTTTGAATGTGTTAGCATACTTTAAAGGTGGGCTCTAGAATCAATTAAATCAAAAATGTAAGACTGGCTTCCCTGGGTATAAAAGTGCGATGCAAATTTTAAAGGATCGAGTTTTGCGCTGCGGGTACCGGGAGTTGAATAAGTCTCACCGGGGGATGATGTCCAGCGGACAAGGCCATCAGCGCCCAGGCTGGTGATGTTTTTAAAGATCATCGATGTGGCTTAGAAGCGCAGGGTGAATATGGGTACTGTGGCGTCCGTGCCGGTCGGCCGCCAGAGGGCACCAGCGCGGTTCCACGGTGGAGCCGCGCAGTGGAGCCCCTGGTGGCCAGACGGGGAGGCCCGTCCTTCCGGGCGGCGCATGCGCAGTAGTATTGTTGTTGCCTCGTTGCTGAAGAGAATAGTTGTGTTTTGCGGTGTACCTTTTTTGAGGAATAAACAGCCTAGAGCCAGCAGAAACGAGTATACCTGTGTTGGATTTCTTTTTGAGTGCGTGTGAGGAACCCCAGAATTGTTCTACGCTACATTGGTGGCAGCGGCGGCACGCAGAAGGCGGAAAACAGGTATTTTTTCAGAGATTTTCTGCAATGAAATCAGGAGATCACGGAAGTCTGGGCACCCAACTCGCCACACGGCGAGGAGGCAGGCTGGAGTGCGGGCTCACGGAGTGGGGGCCCGTCTAGTGGATCGGCTGGCAGTACCTTCGTCACGGTGGACAAGTTGGAATCCTTTTTGCGGGATAGTCCGGGGAATTTTGGTGGGAGGAAAGGGGAAACAAGGGGGTTTCTGGGGACGGATTTTCTCATGAGGGAGGATGTGGGGGATGGTAAAGTGGAATTTCGGGACTTGGGCGGGGGGTTAAGTCATTGCAGTACGTCTACCCCTGCGGGGGGCGGGCGTGCTCATTACCATAAATCATCAATGACTGGTACCCTGTCCAACGAGGGGCCGCCCCGTGCTGTAGACGGCGGCGCAGCAGACGGTTCGTTCCAATCAGAACGACCCCGAGTTGTGCTGGTCGATGCAGCGGGGTTGGAGCTTCGTCGGGATATACCCCAGATATTCTGTAACAACACAGTATATGCCAGGTCCCACGAGGGGCCGCCCCGTGCTGTAGACGATGACGCAACAGACGTTTCGTTTCATTCGGAACGATCCCGATTTGTGCTGTCCGATGCAGCGGGGGCGGGGCTTCGTCGGGACATGCCCCAGTTTGTTGGTAATAAAGCCGCATATGCCGGGTCCCGCGAGAGGCCGCCCCGTGCTGTAGACCCTGGCGCAGCAGACATTTCGTTCTTTGGAATGATCCCGAGCTGTGCTGGTTGATGCAGCGGGGGCGGGGTTTTGTCCTGGGGCAACCCGCAATCCTACACTCATGAAAATAGTGCCAGGCCTTACATGGAAGCGCCACTCGGTGCTTACATGGATACGACTGGTGTGGCCTCCCATTCGGGGCGCCCCCAGGCTGGATTTGCCCATATAGCGGGGGCGGGAAACCGTCCGAGCACGCATCAGGCGGCACAACCGGGCGTGGATCTCCCCCAGCAGTACTTTCGTCCCCACTATCGTAGTACGGCGAGTCCTGACCTCCACTCGGAGCAGGCCCGCGCTGCACAACTCTATGGGACGGAGCCGGTGGACTTGCTCCGCACACAAGTCAAAGGTGCGGAGCCGACGATGTTGCTCCACACGGGAGTTAATGGGGCGGAGCCGACAGAGTTGCTCCACACACGAGTCAATGGAGTGGAACCCGTGGAGTTGCTCCGCAGTCCGCACTCGAGTCAATGGAGTGGAACCCGTGGAGTTGCTCCGCACACGAGTCAATGGACGGGAGTCTGTAGAGTTGCTCCGCGCACGAGTCAATGGAGTGGAGCCCGTGGAGTTGCTCCACGCACGAGTCAATGGTGTGGAGCCGACGAGGTTGCTCCGCATGGGAGTTTATGGGGCAGAACTGATAGAGTTGCTCCGCACACGAGTCAATGGACGGGAGCCTGAAGAGTTGCTCCGCACACGAGTCAATGGGGCGGAGCCAACAGAGTTGCTCCGCACGGACGTCTATGGCGAGGAGCCGGCAGGGTTGCTCCGCACGGACGTCTATGGCGCGGAGCCGGCAAGGTTGCTTCGCACGGGAGTCAATGGGGCAGAGCTGCTCTGCACACAAGTCAATGGTGCGGAGCCGACGAGGTTGCTCCGCACTGGAGTTTATGGGGCGCAGCCGACAGAGTTGCTCCACACGGACGTCTATGGTGCGGAGCCGACGAGGTTGCTCCGCACGGGAGTCAATGGGGCAGAGTTGCTCCGCACACAAGCCAATGGGGCGAAGCCGGACGGTTGCTCCGCACACAAGCCAACGGAGCGGAACCGACCCGGCTGCTCGGCCGTACACCACTGCAGTTGGGAGATCCCCTTGGTCGTCACCACCCGGTGCTTCCAGGGGGGGGGGCAACCCGGTTTCTTCCGATGTTTGGGCGGCCCCTAAACAGGCGGGGGGGGGCGCTCCCCAAGTGCCAGTCAAGCGGGGGACTACAACGCCTGATCACTTCGGGCCAGGGGGTCGGAAACCACTGATGCTCCCCAACAAGTTTGACGGGATCTCGTCATGGTCGGATTACTTGATCCAGCGTTGCAGCAGTCAATCAGTGGGATGAGGCGGAGAAGGCGATGTTCCTTGCATCTCACCTAAAGGGCACGGCTCAGGAGGCATTGGCGGATATGGTTCCGGAAACGCGGAAGAAACATTCCTCCATTTTGGAAAAAAATTCGAGCAGCGGTTCGGGGTGACAGCACAGATTCCGCTACATCGGGCTCAGTTGTCTTTGCGTACGAGGGGCCGAGACGAGTCACTCAGTAGCCTAGGACAAAGTGAGAGGAACAGCTGCAGCGTCACGGAGCCGGCTGTTCGGGCAAATCTACAATGCCTGGCCCGGTGCCGAGAGACCGAACCTCCTTCCGTCATCTCCAGCTCTGAGGATGGCGGACGGCAGCCCCATGCCGACAAGAGGGGGGGGGGGGCAACTTCGACCTACAAGTGGGGGATCTGCGCGCAAACCACACCTTTACCGTGGCCAATATCGAGCCAGACGTGATACTCGGAATTGATTTCTTGTCAAAGTATCACTGCGAATGGCGATTGGGAGACAACGCTGTCATCATTAACGGGAACGCGGTCCCCTTCGGAGGTGTTACGCACAAACCCATGGTGGCGAGAGTGCAGGTGACGGAGACATGATAATCCCAGCTGGTCACGAGGCGATCCTCACGGGGGAGATAAAGACTGAACCACGGATGGGTTTACCCCATGGTTTACCCCAGCTTGGAGGCTACGGACAATTGCCGGGTCGTGGTCGCTACCGGCCTGGTTTACACAAACAATGGAACCGTGCCCGTTCGGGTTTTCAACCCGATGACCGACCCTGTAACGGTCTACAAAGGCAGCCGCTTGGCTCTCTTCTCACCAATGGAGGGTCTGGATGTGATTGAGCTGGAGGACGGGCAAGGATCTGCCGTCAACCACCTCCCTTTGGGTGACACCGGACAGAGGACGGATGCCCAGAGAGAGGTACCGCCCACCTGCAAGACCTCCTGGAGCGAGGAGCTGCGAACCTTGACCGTGTTGAACGTTCCCGCCCGACTGGCTGAATTGCTGACGGAATTCGCTGGAGCATTCACCGGCCCAGAGGGCAAACTTAGTCAGACCGAACTGACCCGACACACAATAAATACAGGGACAGCGACGCCTATACGTCAACCGCCGAAGAAATTGCCGATACATAAACGGCAAGAAGCTGACCGGCAGGTAAAACAGATGCTGCAGGACGGCGTGGTCGAGCCCTCCCACAGCCCTTGGTCATCCCCGGTGGTGCTGGTCCGGAAGAAGGATGGGTCTGTCCGGTTCTGTGTCGACTGCCGGAAAGTCAATAAGATGACGATGAAGGACGCCTACCCCATCCCCAGAATCGAGGACAACCTTGACGCTTTGAGCGGGGCGAAGTGGTTCAGCACCCTTGATCTGGCCAGTGGCTACTGGCAAGTCAGCATGGACCAGGGTGACTGGGAGAAGACGGCTTTTGGGATGCAGAACAGCCTGTACCAGTTCACCGTTATGCCCTTTGGCCTTTGCAACGCTCCTGCGACATTTGAGCGTCTGATGGAGCAAGTGTTGAGGGGGTTGCAGTGGCAGGTGGCAGTAGTCTACCTGGATGACGTGATCGTGTGGGGGGCAGACTTCGAGGAACACCACAAGCGGCTGACCACGGTCCTGGAGCAATTCCGAGCCACCGGCCTGAAGCTCAAACCGAAGAAATGCGATCTCTTCAAGACAGAGGTGTCCTTCTTGGGTCACCTCGGAAAAGGTCGCGGCCATCAGGAACTGGCCGCAACCAACAAACCTGACTCACGCCCTACTACAGGCGCTTCATTGCGAACTTCGCCGAGATTACTCGCCCCCTCCATGCCCTTACCACCAAGAGCCAAAAGACGTTTGCCTGGTCGAGTGCTTGCCAGTCAGCACTGGAGCACCTCAAGGACGCATTGACCACTGCACCCGTGTGCTGCTACCCGAATATGGAGCGCCGCTACGTCCTGGACACAGATGCCAGCTTCTGCACCATCGGAGCAGTGCTGTCGCAGGAGGGGGACGATGGTGAACGAGTGGTCGCCTATGGCAGCCGTACCCTGTCTAAGGCCGAACGCAAGTACTGTGCCACTCGGAGAGAGTTGCTGGCCGTGGTCCATTTCGTTCACTATTTCAAACACTACCTTCTTGGTAAACGGTTCTTGCTCCGAACGGATCACGGATCGCTGCGATGACTGTTCAACTTCTGCGAACCCGAGGGGCAGACGGCCAGGTGGATTCAGAGGCTGGGGTGCTACGAGTTCGATGTGGAACATCGGGCGATTAGGAAGCACACGAACGCCGACGCAGTCTCTAGAATCCCGTGTGGCCAGTGTGGGCAATCAAAAAATGGATGGATTAGTATTTTACAGAAAATAATACGCCGACCTGCTTGAAGTTTTTTTATACCTGCTGGAAAAACCAAGAATGCTGTTTTTGTAGTCTGGTTCCCTGACCCTCCTTCACACAAATTGGAGCAATTTACAGACGTCAGGGATTTATCTGGTCAGGAAACCAGACCAGCTGGCTTGCACCTGTTCATGGATGTGTAACTGATTGCAAATCAAATGTGGACTAACTAAATTTTGTAAATTGGGGGCAGTATTTGAAAAAAAGGCACTTTTTTTCTTAGTCCCTGAATTTTGACACACTGCTCCTTTTTGAGAACAGTATTTTAAAAAAAGGTGAGGTAAAATGAAGTTTAAATGTCATTAGTACAATGTATGTTATGATATCCCGATGATATATCAACTTGCCAATTTTAGCAACTGACAGTCTGAGCTATTAATCACCTAACCATTTGCAAAAAAAGTACTACCTGCAATTTTTCGTCGGCAGCGTGACGCTGGGTTTCCAGCTTGTTACAACTGATAATGTATAGTAACCAACGGATAACGTATCACCAACCGATAATGTATCACAAATTGACCGATATTTTATCACTAACCGATAATGTAGCAAAAATTGACTGATAGTGTGTACAATTTGTATCTGATCACGTGTCGACGGATAATGTAACTACAAAATAACTGTATCCGATAATGTATCACCTCGGAACGGAATCTGTATCAACCGAAAAGTATCAAAAATCCACCGATTAAGTATCAGTATGGGGAAAAGGTGTACACAAATGTTTGTTTTATGTCCTATATATCGCCCCACTTTTTGACCGGGGAGGGGGTCTGGGCTATTGGATCACCCACTCCCCCCCCCCCCCATCATTTCATATTTAGAGAAAAAAAAGGCAGATTTTGAGGGGTTTTTTTTTTCAAACTTTCCAACCGCCGAAATGTATAGTATAAAATAGTACTGAGAAAGGGAGAAAAAGTACAAAAAGCTTGAAATCCGCTGATACATCTGTATCATGAACAGCGTCCCCAGTGTCATGTGGTCTCCAGCAAGCCCCCCCCCCCCTCTTTTTTTTTTTTTAGCTATCCCCCATCCCCCAGTCCCTGGCACAGATTTACGCCACTGTTGCAAGGGTGGACCTAGGAATTTTCGCAGGGGGAGGGGGTTTCATCAGCAGAAAATTCTGAAAATGTACACAGTTTTTTTTTTCTCCGGACACTTGGCGTAAAATCAAAAACTGGGGGTACCATATTTCAATAGGGGGCGCTATTCAAATTCGACGATTATTAACACTGGATTACAGAATGGTGTACAAATACCCCCCTATCTAAGTTGCCTCCGTCCGTATTTTGAACAGGCGGACATTATACCTGTATGTTTTTGGGGGGAGGGTGTCACAGCTTGGGGGGGGGGGGAGGTTGACCCCTACCCCACCCCCCCCCCCCCCCCGGATCCGCGCCTGTGTTGGCTATAGGTTGCAGGCCAGTAAATCGGTCCGAAATTGCCTGCGCCGGCCAAGTCACGATTTGCATGCCCTCAAAATCTTCAGTATTTGAGCATGCTGTGGGCCATGAACTTGGGGGTTTGTAAAAAATATGGGTTGAAGCTGTGCACAGGACTGTGAACTTGTAGTTCCGTTCAATTTGGATGAATTTTGGGCCCTTAAAGCGCTCTATTTTGCAATGGAGTGTGGGCATCGTTTTTCAACATGGCGATGGTCTTCAGGACTAGTTTCAGGGGTGATCATCTTCGGATGGAAATTTCTCCTAAAAGTCATCACTTAACCCCCAAAAATTAAAAAGAAAATGAAAGATGATGAAATAAGCTTTAATTTGATGTGTGTCTTGAACACCTAAAAGAGTTGTGAGTATTTTTCCCGAATTTCTGAAGTGTGAGCATTTACCATTAGGGTCAATGAAAGTTTATTTAGTGGTTTGCTACCCTCAAGGGTGCGGCAGGCTCGTGACGTTTGGACTGCAAATTGTCAGTGGGTGGACAAATAACAAATGACGTCACATGCCAACGGTGCCCCCTCCCCCTAAAACAAAAGCCGTGGCATTTGTACGGTACAGTAATATAGTGTACATGATTGTAGGATTTTATCAGCGCTCCCCGTTAAAAATATGCCAAGATACGGAGCCCATACGGAGGCCAAGTGTTCGGAGAAAACAACTTTTCCACATTAATTTCGGCGCGGATGTGCGAGTGCGGTTACCCCCCCCCCTCCCACCCGACATCAAAAGCTGGGTACACCACTAGCATAGGCCCACTTGGAAGTAGAGCGTCTCCAAACCAGAGCAACTCCCTCCCAATTTCCAAAAAAAAATCTTATGATAAGCTTTCCCGAGTGGGGACTCATCATAGTAAAGGCACTTATTAGGCTTTAATTAATTTGTGATATTTCCACCTTTTCGAAATATACTGATACATTACCGGTTGATTTTTGATACATTATCGGTTGATACAGTATCCGTTCCGAGGGGATTCATTATCGGATACAGTTATTTTGTAGTTACATTATCCGTCGACACGTGATACATTATCGGATACAAATTTTACTACACTATCGGTCAATTTTTGCTACATTACCGGTTAGTGATACAATATCGGTCAATTTGTGAAACATTATCGGTTGGTGATACGTTATCCGTTGGTTACTGCATTATCAGTTGTAACACAGCTCCGCGAGCTTGCTCCTTTCTTCCTTTAATTTGGCCTCTTGCATCACACTCAATTCCTCGCTCTTGATTTCTAGCAGTGTTGGAGGTCTCGAGGTCGGCCTCGGCCTCGAGGCCGGCCTCGAGGCCGATTTGTCGTTTCGCCTCTGTACCTCGACCTTTAAAAATGATTTGCGGCAAGGTGCGGCAAGGTGTGGCAAGCTTAATCATTTCTTTTTATAGGCCACTGTTTCAGTAAAAGTCTGAACTTTCTGGGTACGATCGAGTGTACTAGTCCGTACCGTTTTTTTCATAAACATATGATAAAAACAGTTACGATTTATCAAGTAGATTTTATTTTTAAACGGTGATTTATATGAAAGTTCCGGCTCACACGGTAATGTTTGGCGCAATGTTTGGTCGATATGGAAAACGCGATTTCAGAATTCGTTTTTTCCATCAAAATGAATGCAAAGTTCTGAATGAATGTTTTAATATAGGAGTCAGTATTCCTCGTGGTACCAGGATACTTTTTTTTGTATTTTTAGAGCCATGTTCATACTTATTACATGTATAAGCACGGTTTGAAACGGTAATGTTGCGTGGTTACATACGGCCAAAACCTCTGGACTCCCTACCTCTTGCCATGATCTTAAAATTCTTCGAAGCCATTAGATTCAAATCGGATGATCCGAGAATTCATGGTCATTTTGATGACCTGAGTGATATCATGCACGCATGTTCCGTGTTGCCGTGTTGTTTGGAGCGGGATTGGCCATTGCCAGACTTTGTCTGGTACCGCGGTATTAACAGTGATAATGCGTGGACACCTATCCCGTTGTGTGGAGCGGGATTGGAACTATGCTTTGCCCGTGCGTAACGGCGGGCCGTCTGGCATTGTCTGGTCGCATCGCGGTGTTTGCTCGGCGCGCGCCTGGACAGTGCGAAGGTCGGGCGGGGGGGGGGGGTCGTAACTTTTTGGTTATGAGTGGTAAAAACCTGATTCAAAAATCAAGATGTTGTTTATTTAATGGGGATTCCTATGATATTAAGCATTTTGATAGGTTTTGAAAATAAGATTTATAAAACATGCTAAAAGTAAATAATGTAAATCTTACATAATAGAAACTCAAAATTTGGCCATTTAAATTGTTGTATCTCCAAAGGGTAAACACCTATGAGCCTGATTCATACGCCATTGATTTTGTTGTGTAATGTGCTTTCAGTGATACAAAACTTGAGATCTCTTTCTTTAAAAAATAAAATTCGCCGAAATCCCTACAAGAGGAAACTCATTTCAAGCTGTAAATTTGAAGGCCAGGCACTCCAAAACTCAGTGAATTCAACTAAAAAGATGTTAAATCTCCAACATAATCTTAGTCTTGTTTAAGTGATTTATATTGCATTACGTGTTTTTTTTACCTGTCCTCGGTCTCTTCCTTGTACTCAGAATTGGCTTCGGAAGTAGGCCTTGGAAGTAGGCCTTGGCCTCGGAGGTTGTGGCCTCGGCCTGGGCCTCGGCCTCGGTGGTTGTGGCCTCTGTGGCACTGATTTCTTGGTTCTCCCGTCGCTGTTGCTGTTCCGCGTCAAGGAGTCTGAAACAAAAAATGAAGAAGATGGAAGCCGCAGTTGGAGGCACTTGTGATCTGCGTGATTGACTTGTGATCAACTTGTGATTGATTTGGTAACGACAAGTGGTTGACTTATGATGACTTTTGATTAACTTGTTGTTTAAGTTGGGATGATTTGTGATGGTCTGTGATGGTTTGTGATCAACTTGTAATTGACTTGTGATTAACGTTATGATGACTTATGATTGACTTCTGACGGCTTGCGATAGACTTGGGCTGGACTTTTGATGGACTTGAGTTGGACTTGTGATGGACTTGTGACTGACATAATTTATATTGTGACTTGACTTGTGATTGATTTGTGACTGACTTGTACTTTGACTTTCAGTTGTGATGACTTGTGATTGACTTGTGCTCCATTGTATTTGACATGTGATGACATGTGATTGTCTTCTGATAGTCTCATGATGAATGGGGATAATCTGTGACTGAGCTGCGATAGACATGTTATGACTTGTGATTGACTTCCGACTACCTTGTGATAGACATGTGATGATTTGGGATAAATTACGACCGGCTTGTGAATGACTTATGACAACCATGTGATGGCCACATTCACAGCTATAATTACTGACCTTTGCTTGAGTTCCCTGACTTGCCCTTCCATCAATATCTGAAGACGTGTCAGAGTTTCCTCCATATCAGCCAGACGTCTCTGTTCTGCCTCCATACGACCTGCTGGAAAAACCAAGAATGCTGTTCTTGTAGTGTGGTTCCCTGACCCTCCTTCACACAAATTGGAGCAATTTACAGACGTCAGGGATTTATCTGGTCAGGAAACCAGACCAGCTGGCTTGCACCTGTTCATGGATGTGTAACTGATTGCAAATCAAATGTGGACTAACTAAATTTAATTTGTAAATTGGGGGCAGTATTTGAAAAAAGTCACTTTTTCCTTAGTCCCTGAATTTTGACACACTGCTCCTTTTTGAAAACAGTATTTTAAAAAAAGGTGAGGTAAAATGAAGTTTCAATGTCATTAGTACAATGTATGTTATGATATCCCGATGATATATCAACTTGCCAATTTTAGCAACTGACAGTCTGAGCTAACAAATCACCTAACCATTTGCAAAAAAAGTACTACCTGCAATTTTTCGTCGGCCGCGTGACGCTGGGTTTCCAGCTGATAATGATAATGTAGTAACCAGGGATAACGTATCACCAACCGATAATGTATCACAAATTGACCGATATTTTATCACTAACCGATAATGTAGCAAAATTGACTGATAGTGTAGTAAAATTTGTATCCGATCACGTGTCGACGGATAATGTAACTACAAAATGTCTGTATCCGATAATGTATCACCTCGGAACGGAATCTGTATCAACCGAAAAGTATCAAAAATCCACCGATTAAGTATCAGTATGGGGAAAAGGTGTACACATATGTTTGTTTTATGTCCTATATATCCCGCCCCACTTTTTGACCGGGAAGGGGGTCTGGGCTATTGGATCACCCCCCCCCCCCCATCATTTCATATTTAGAGAAAAAAGGCAGATTTTGAGGTATTTTTCAAACTTTCCAACCGCCGAAATGTATAAAATAGTACTGAGAAAGGGAAAAAGTACAAAAAGCTTGAAATCCGCTGATACATCTGTATCATGAACAGCGTCCCCAGTGTCATGTGGTCTCCAGCAAGCCCCCCCCCCCCTTTTTTTTTTTTTTTTTTTTAGCTATCCCCCATCCCCCAGTCCCTGGCACAGATTTACGCCACTGTTGAAAGGGCGGACCCAGGAATTTTCGCAGGGGGAGGGGGTTTCATCAGCAGAAAATTCTGAAAATGTACACAGGATTTTTTTCTCCGGACACTTGGCCTCCGTAAAATCAAAAACTGGCGGTACCATATTTCAATAGGGGGCGCTATTCAAATTCGACGATTATTAACACTGGATTACAGAATGGTGTACAAATACCCCCTATCTAAGCTGCCTCCGTCCGTATTTTGAACAGGCGGACATTATACCTGTATGTTTTTTGGGGGGAGGGTGTCACAGCTTGGGGGGGGGGGGGAGGTTGACCCCTAACCCCCCCCCCGCCCCCCCCCCCCCCCCCCCGCCGGATCCGCGCCTGTGTTGGCTATAGGTTGCAGGCCAGTAAATCGGTCCGAAATTGACTGCGCCGGCCAAGTCACGATTTGCATGCCCTCAAAATCTTCAGTATTCGAGCATGCTGTGGGCCATGAACTTGAGGGTTTTTAAAAAATATGTGTTGAAGCTGTGCACAGGACTGTGAGGCCGGCCTCGAGGCCGATTTTCATGGCCTTCATGGCCTCGGACTTGGCCTCGGAGGTGCAAGGCCTCGGTCTTGGCCTCGGAGCCTTCCGGCCTCGGCAAATCGGTCGAGGCCGCCCATTTTGATGTGTTTTCTATTCTTATTAATTTTAATTTTTTACCGTATCAAACCCTCGAGATTTTGCCGCAGTGGGTTTCGTGAAACGAACGCATATACAATGTACGCACGAATGAAATGGTTGCATTGCTTGAACCATTGTACTCACGTACGTAGCATCTTCGCCTAGCCTGCGCTTCAGCTTTCCACGTGCGTGCAAGCGTTATAACTGTTACCACGTGCCAGACTACGTAAGTCTGGCACCAATCCCATCTGCGTACAATAACATGTGGTAGTAGACTAGTCTGGTTGCAGTTTTGTACAAAATTTTCTCGTTTCGCCTCTGTACCTCGACCTTTAAAAATGATTTGCGGCAAGGTGCGGCAAGGTTCGGCAAGCTTAATCATTTCTTTTTATACGCCACTGTTTCAGTAAAAGTCTGAACTTTCTGGGTACGATCGAGTGTACTAGTCCGTACCATTTTTTTTCATAAAGATATGATAAAAACAGTTACGATTTATCAAGTAGATTTTATTTTTACACGGTGATTTAAATGAAAGTTCCGGCTCACACGGTAATGTTTGGCGCAATGTTTGGTCGATATGGAAAACGCGATTTCAGAATTCGTTTTTTCCATCCAAATGAATGCAAAGTTCTGAATGAATGTTTTAATATAGGAGTCAGTATTCCTCGTGGTACCAGGATACTTTTTTTTGTATTTTTAGAGCCATGTTCATACTTATGACATGTATAAGCACGGTTTGAAACGGTAATGTTGCGTGGTTACAGATATACGGCCAAAACCTCTGGACTCCTTACGTCTTGCCATGATCTTAAAATTCTTCGAAGCCATTGGATTCAAATCGGATGATCCGAGAATTCATGGTCATTTTGATGAACTGAGCGATATCATGCACGCATGTTCCGTGTTGCCCTGTTGTTTGGAGCGGGATTGGCCATTGCCAGACTTTGTCTGGTACCGCGGTATTAACAGTGATAATGCGTGGACACCTATCCCGTTGTGTGGAGCGGGATTGGAACTATGCTTTGCCCGTGCGTAACGGCGGGCCGTCTGGCATTGTCTGGTCGCATCGCGGTGTTTGCTCGGCGCGCGCCTGGACAGTGCGAAGGTCGGGGGGGGGGTCGTAACTTTTTGGCTATGAGTGGTAAAAACCTGATTCAAAAATCAAGTTGTTGTTTATTTAATGGGGATTCCTATGATATTAAGCATTTTGATAGGTTTTGAAAATAAGATTTATAAAACATGCTAAAAGTAAATAATGTAAATCTTACAGAATAGAAACTCAAAATTTGGCCATTTAAATTGTTGTATCTCCAAAGGGTAAACACCTATGAGCCTGATTCATACGCCATTGATTTTGTTGTGTAATGTGCTTTCAGTGATACAAAACTTGAGATCTCTTTCTTTAAAAAATAAAATTCGCCGAAATCCCTACAAGAGGAAACTCATTTCAAGCTGTAAATTTGAAGGCCAGGCACTCCAAAACTCAGTGAATTCAACTAAAAAGATGTTAAATCTCCAACATAATCTTAGTCTTGTTTAAGTGATTTATATTGCATTACGTGTTTTTTTTACCTGTCCTCGGTCTCTTCCTTGTACTCAGAATTGGCTTCGGAAGTAGGCCTTGGAAGTAGGCCTTGGCCTCGGAGGTTGTGGCCTCGGCCTGGGCCTCGGCCTCGGTGGTTGTGGCCTCTGTGGCACTGATTTCTTGGTTCTCCCGTCGCTGTTGCTGTTCCGCGTCAAGGAGTCTGAAACAAAAAATGAAGAAGATGGAAGCCGCAGTTGGAGGCACTTGTGATCTGCGTGATTGACTTGTGATCAACTTGTGATTGATTTGGTAACGACAAGTGGTTGACTTATGATGGCTTTTGATTAACTTGTTGTTTAAGTTGGGATGATTTGTGATGGCCTGTGATGGTTTGTGATCAACTTGTAATTGACTTGTGATTACGTTATGAAGACTTATGATTGACTTCTGACGGCTTGCAATTGACTTGGGTTGGACTTTCGATGGACTTGAGTTGGACTTGTGTTTGACTTGTGACTGACATAATTTATATTGTGACTTGACTTGTGATTGATTTGTGACTGACTTGTACTTTGACTTTCAGTTGTGATGACTTGTGATTGACTTGTGCTCCATTGTATTTGACATGTGATGACATGTGATTGTCTTCTGATAGTCTCATGATGAATGGGGATAATCTGTGACTGAGCTGCGATAGACATGTTATGACTTGTGATTGACTTCCGACTGCCTTGTGATAGACATGTGATGATTTGGGATAAAATACGACCGGCTTGTGAATGAGTTATGACGGCCATGTGATGGCCTCATTCACAGCTCTAATTACTGACCTTTGCTTGAGTTCCCTGACTTGCCCTTCCATCGATATCTGAAGACGTGTCAGAGTTTCCTCCACATCAGCCAGACGTCTCTGCTCTGCCTCCCTACGACCAGCTTCCGCTCGCTCCCTTACTTCCTTTAAAGCCAGCGGATGCCAAGCAAGATGAGTTTTAAAGGGAATGTACAACAATTTTTCAGAAAAAAATGGATTTGGAGAATAGGTGTGCTATAGAAAATAGTGTTAAACTAGCTTGTTTCACGTTTTGGGTTCAGAGATGCTGGAAAATCTAAGAAAACCAACCATGATCTTGTAGTCTGGTTCCCTGACCGCACTTAAGATGAGACGTTGCAATTTTTAGACTGTAAGGTAAGAGAATCAGTCTAGCTGGCTTGTACCCCTTCACAGATGTGTAATGACTAAATATGAATAATAAGAAGCAGTTTTTGAAGAAAAAAAACCTAGTTTTCTCCAACGATGGTCAGCCGACCAGCGTTGGAAAAATACAAGTTTTCTAGACAATGTCAGCACACCAGGATCCATGATTTTGCAGGATGCTTTAGATTGTCATTCACTAACAGTCCAGTAAGATTTCGTTATAATTTGATCATTTCATTTTTGATCTTTACAAATGTTGTATCTTCCCTTTAAAGGCATGTCCATGTGAACAATAGAAGGTTTACGACCACACCCTGGAAAGACAGTGGACAAGGCCATCAGAAGTCCATCACAACTCCAACACTAGTTCAACAGAAGTCACTGACAAGTCAAATCTCAAGTCCATCACAAGTCAAGGGGGCACCAGGTTTGCCTAGAGGTACTTTCCTTGCCTTCTACTACAGTGACCCGGAAAACCTGAGGATTAGCTCCTTTTTTTGGGTCCCTACTCAATTCCGTGGGTTTGCCCTGGAATTTTACTCCAACTTTTTACTGCCAACTTTCTAGCTCCTATTTCATTCCTCATAATCTACCAAGGGACCCCAATGGAAAATAGTTGAACGACTTTTGCGGGTTATCCCAACCGAATAGTACAAGTCAGTCAAAAATCAAATCACTAGTCAATCACACAAGACAGTCAAAAGTCATATCAATGGTCAATCACAAGTCAAATCGCTAGTCAATCACTAGTCAAATCACTAGTCAAATCACTAGTCAATCACGAGTCAGTCACAAGTCAATCACACGTCAAATCACTAGTCAAATCACTGGTCAATCACAATTCCAATCGAGTAAATCATATGTCATATCACTAGTCAATCACTAATCAAATCACTAGTCAATCACAATTCCAATCACGAGTCAATCATAAGTCAAATCATAGTCAATCACAAGTCAAATCACTAGTCAATCACAAGTCAAATCACTGGTCAATCACAATTCCAATCACGAGTCAATCATAAGTCAAATCACTAGTCAATCACAAGTCAGTCAAAAGTCATATCACTGGTCAATTACAAGTCAAATCACTAGTCAAATCACCAGTCAATCATAAGTCAAATCACTAGTGAATAACAAGTCAAGAGGTATAGTCCATCTCGGGACCAGTTATTCTGCATTGCTTTTCCCACACATTGTTATCAGGGTCTTTCCACAATAAAGGGGCACAAAAGTGTAACGTGGGATGGGGAAATGAAGTAGGATAATAATATCATTTATCCTCTTTTATCCTTGTACATTCCTGCCCTATTGTTGAGGATTGTGCTCAATGAAACTTGAAGACTTCCCAGGCAAATTTTACAAAATTGTAAAACAATCTCATGTGATTGCTTTTCCAACTGCACCTTTAAACTATCTAGAGAGTGCTTTCTAAGTTGGTCACAGTAATTAGTAGTCATGGACTGCACATGTTCTTAAGTCACTTATTTCTCTGAATGCATAGTCACTCTGCAATCTATTTCAGAGCTTACTGTAACTTTTCCAACTTAACCTACTTTAAATCATAATAGATAGTATTTGGGTTCAGTCAAACCACAGATGGAGCTCTCATTGTAGCCTTCATTGTTAATTCTCACAGTGTTAGGGATGACAATTCCTTGACCCATACTTCTGAAGTGGTCTTTATGCAAATACCTCTGTACTTAGTATTTATGCAAATATCTCCAAGTAAGAAAGGCACACTGCATTAGTATTCTCAATCTTGAAATTCCTTATGCATATTTTGACCCAGCGCTATAAAACCCCTCTGAAAGCCCAGTAGGGCGTGGACTTGTGACTGGGGAGTGGTTGTGAATGGTGGTGTGCATTTTGGTTCATTTATTTCTACACATGTATATGGATGAATTACCCGGACCGTCGCGCGGCTGAGACAGGCTCCGGTGTTCTGGAGGGGGATGCGACGCCAGGCAGAAGAGTGGTGTCAAAAGTGCCACATGTGCGGATCAAAGAAGTCACCTCCTCGACCCCTCAAGGCCCCACTTCAACAATACCTGGTAGGGGTTCCGATGGAGCGCCTCGCGATCGACCTCACGGGTCGATTTCCGAGGACGAGGACAGGGAATTCTAGCATCATGGTGGTGGCCGACTACTTTACGAAGTGGGTGGAGGCGTTTCCGATCCCGGACCAGACTGCTCAGACTGTCGCCAGAGTCCTCGTTGAACAGGTCATCACCAGGTTTGGAGTTCCCCTCGAGATCCACACGGATCAAGGGAGGCAGTTCGAAGCCGAGCTCTTCCAGGGCACCTGTAAGCTGCTCGGCGTCTAAAAGACCCGCACCATGCCGTTCCACTCCCAGTCCGACGGGATGTTGGAGCGGTTCAACCGCACAGTCAAGACGATGCTGAGCCTGTTTGTTCATGAGAACCAGGACTATTGGGACGAACACCTACCGTACGTGATGATGGCGTACCGCTCCTCCCCGCACGACAGCACAAAATTCACGCCCAACATGCTGATGTTCGGCCTAGAAGTGCGACTTCCGTCGGACCTGGTGGTGGGCCAGCCGGAGAAACCAAAGGCAGGCGCAGCAGAGCACGAATATGTGGAGGGGTGAGGACAAAGAGCGCGCCCACGAGTTTGCCCGTCATCATCTGCGGAAGAGCCAGACATATCAAAAGCGACATTACGGTCGTCGAGCAGAAAGTGCCAGCTATAAGCCTGGCCAACCTGTGTGGTTGTATACCCCCTCCAAGAAAGTGGGTCGCACGCCCAAGTTGCAGTGCTGGTGGGACGGGCCCTTCGTGGTGACACAGAAGATCGATGATGTCACGTTCCGCGTTCAAAAATCCCCTCAAGCCAAAGCCAAGGTGGTTCATTCCAACCGGCTTAAGCCGTATCTTGGCGACGCCGATGTGGACTGGTGGAGGCGCGTAGCGCAGAACCTGCCAAAAGGGGGACCGCCACCAACCCAAGACCAGTAGGTGACGCTACCACCGAGTCCGTCGACTGACACTACCCGGGAGGACCCATCGGCCGGAGTGGGTGGTCAGTTAGCCGAGGAGGGACCACTACCAGTTCAGACGGGGAAGGGGACATTGCCACCGGAGGCGACGGCGGCTGCCGCTCAAGAAGGACCGGGAAGCGAGGACGCCGGATCCGATGCGGAATTGGCCGAGCCCGAAGAGGGACAGCCCTCTTCACCACCATCGGCGCTGGCCCCTGGGAGAGTCACCCGGGGTGGCCGAAAGATAATCCGACCAAGCCGTTATTGCCAACAATAACCAAATGCTCTTCTCTTTCTTCCCCCTGCAAAATGGACCCGGCCCCAATTCATTGCCCGCACTGTGAACAGACGTTCGGGAGGAGGAGGAACTTGCGGAGGCATCTAAACACTGCGTGTGTGGCGCTCCACGCAGAGCGCCCATACCCCTGCCAGAGAGGGTGCGGAGTTCGTTTTTTTAGGGCCGATGTCCGCGCCAGACACCACCGGTTCTGCCAAGGGGACAGCGTGGCCGTGGTGATGGGGGAGGCCGATGCGCTGGAGGTGCAGGCCAGTGACGACGACATGGGACAGGCCCCGTCCCCGCCTCATCTCTCCCGGCAGGGGACCCCAGACCCACCTCCATTCGGACGGTGTGGTCCGGCAGGACGGTCCCCGTCACCGCCGCCACTAAGAAGACGGGTAAGTCCAGTGTCGTCAGGGGGGCCGGGGGCCGCGACCACGCAGTGCGGTCCTTCCGGCCTTCCCGCCCTGAACAGGACAGGTCGCCCGGTCGGCGGAGCCGGGACCGGGCCGAGCGGCACTGCCAGCAACCATCCCGGCGGACTCCCGACCGGCGGTTCCCCTGGAGCCGTGCCCAGGGCAGGCGTCCCCGCTTCAGCAGGGCAGCGGAAGCAAGCCCTGGTTGCCCCCAGCCGACACGGGCGGAGGGCGGAACGCAGACGGAACCCCCGATGTCCCCCGAGGTTCCGGTCCAACCGTGGCATGGCCAGCGGAGGGTTCTGCCGGCCGGGTCTCGGGTGAGCCTTCCGGACGGGACCTCGCTGCGACTGGAGACGGCCGGCGCCCTCCACCCGGACTACACCACCAGGGAGGCCGCGCACACATGCTGGAACCCCTGTGCGAGCATGCGCGGGACGAATGGCGGCTAGAAAGGACAGTCCATGGAGCAGACGAGGTCGGCCACCGGCTGATGCGCACACGGGTGGTCCACACCTATGAAGTGCCTGGGCGTCTCCTGCAGACGTACCAGGGACAGCAGTACGGCCAGCAGTAGATCCCTCCGTGTCCGCTCAACCTTCACTGGGAGGAATGCTGCCCCCTGGAGCGCCTCCACCCCCGCGCTACCCCGATGGCGTCCCCCGAGAGTTCTGGGAGCAGCTGTTCCGGCAAACGGAGTTCCAGCACTGGGCCCACCCACCAACTAAACCTTAGACTTGTTCCTTGATTTCTTGTTCTTTCCTTGCATTTTCTTTTTTTTTCTTTTTTGAATGCTGTAGTAATGTTGTTGTGTCATGCGCCTCCGGGCCGGGTCTTTCTGGTTGTCCGGTTGCGGATGCCGGCGCCCTGTTTGGGGACAAACAAGGTCCTCGAAGGGGGCGGTGTGGCGTCCGTGCCGGTCGGCCGCCAGAGGGCACCAGCGCGGTTCCACGCTACAAATGAATATCTGTGTGGGCTCCGTGCACAAGTACCCCCTCAACGCAAGAAAGGGAGAGTTGGGGGGACTGCTGGGAGAGACATTCGAACGCTTTTCCAATGACGCCTGACACTCACGTCATGACCCCGTGGTTACTTTTATAATGCCGTAGATCACTTTGGAAACAACAATTACTACGGAAATGTGTCCCTTTTAGAACATCATAATATGTGTACGTGACCAAAATGCGCGTGAACTGTTGATACAACGCGAGCGTATATACGCATAGGACGTTCGTATTATACGCAGCCATCTTTGTGATATCGGGGACGAATTGGTCAATATGCAAAGTCACAGAAAAGAACCATAATCATGGACCGTTGGGCTTCTCACTTCGAAAATCTGTTAAACAGAGACTCAAACATCAGCACTGAGACATTTTAGATCAACTGCCTCAGAGCACTGTCAATGTAGCCCTAGCTGAAGTGCCCACTACCTCCGAGACTGAAAAAGCCATTGATGTACTATCCATGGGTAAAGCAGCTGGTTCCGACTCAAATCCTGCCGAGATATACAAAGCAGGAGATGCTTCGTTCGTGCAACGCCTCACAAAGCTATTCCAACTGATGTGGATCAAAGGAGTGCTTCCCCAAGAGTTCAAGGATGCCTCCATTGTCCACATTTATAAGAAGAAAGGCAACCGTTTCATTTGTGACAACCACAGAGGAATCTCCCTGCTGGTCATTGCTGGTAAGATCCTCGCCAGAATCATGCTTAATCGCTTCCCAACACACATTGCCAACACATTTCTACCCGACAGCCAGTGTGGTTTCAGAAAAGGAAGAGGTACAGGCGACATGATCTTTGCAGCCCGGCAGCTACAAGAGAAATGCAGAGAGCAGAATACCGACCTCTAATGAGTCTTCGTCGACTTGACAATGGCATTCGACACCGTCTGTAGAAAAGGACTCTTGAAACTCCTGTCCAAAATTGGCTGCCCTGAAAAGTATAGCGAGATGGTTATAAGCAGTTTCATGATGTTATGATGGTGCGAGTAATGGACGATGGGGAGTCTTCAAAACCCTTCCCAGTATCAATTGGAGTTAAACAAGGCTGTGTCCTTGCACCAACTCTCTTCAGTGTCGTGTTTGCTAGCATGCTCCTTGATGCTTTCCGTGACATCAACATAGGCGTGAAGATGAGATTCAGGACTGATGGTAAACTCTTCAATCTGAGAAGACTTCAAGCAAAAACAAAGGTATTCGATGAATTAGTTCGTGAAACCCTATATGCCGATGACTGTGCTCTTGTCGCCCACACCCAGGAAGACTTACAACTCATCATGGACTGCTTCGCAACAGCTTGCTCACGCTTTGGAATTTCAATCAATCTGAAAAAGACAGAAGTGATGTTTCAACCTGCTCCAAGTAAGCCATATGTTCCACCCGTTATCACCATTGGAGATCACATCCTTCATTCTGTTGACAAGTTTACATACTTGGGCAGCACCCTGTCAAGAGAGGTTTACATAGACCAGGAAATCACAAATCGGATATCCAAAGCCAGCTCAGCTTTCGGAAGATTTCGTGAGCGTCTGTGGAATAGGAGAGGCATTAGCTTGAAAACAAAGCTGCGTGTGTATCAAGCTGCAGTCCTGACTTCCCTGCTGTATGCCTGTGAATCTTGGACAACCTACAGCCGCCACATCAGGAAGCTGAACCACTTCCACCTTTCCTGCATGCGTAAGATCTTGCGCATCAGATGGCAAGACAAGGTCCCAGACACTGAAGTCCTCAAGCGAGCGGAATTGCCCAGTGTAGGTGCTTTGATCATGAGAGCTCAACTTAGCTGGTCCGGTCATGTAGTACGGATGCCTGATGATCGACCGTCCCCAAAAAGATCTTCTACGGTGAACTAACAACAGGCAAAATATCGGCTGGTGGTCAATTCAAGAGATACAAGGATTGCCTTGAAGCAACCATGAAGCACTGCAACTTCAATGTGAGTAGCTGGGAAGAACATGCCCATGATCGAACGGCATGGAGAAGATTATCACACGAAGTTGCATCAAGCTTCGAAGCCCGTCGCATCAGGGAGGCTGAGCTGAAACGACAGCAACGAAAATCTCGTCAGCTAGATGCTTCCCTACGTGTCCACCCCCGCCCCCAACCTAGTGTGTCCAGTGTAGGACGCTTCCTGGCTAGAATTGGACTTATTAGCCATCTGCGAACACACAACACTAACTAGTATGGAGATGTTGGCTGTCATCTTCGAATTTCGAAGGACGAACTATATATATATATATATGCAAAGTCTACTGTGTGAATGTTGTATGCATGTCCGCTATCCAGTCTTTATATAGAGATCAGGGCTCTCGAAAGTGGTGAAAACGCGCCGTCTCTTGTTTGCACACGGAGCCCATATCCATTTCTTCCAATCAATGCAATCGCTGCCAAAAAAAGTACCAAAATATGCATGACATATTTTGAGACACCTGAACAGATATTCAGAGAATGTAGAAAACACTTAATATTAAGAATTCATCGTTTTAAAATGATCAATGGTTTGCAGCTGTAGTAGGCCAATTCCACGGAAAGTGGGCATGGCTGAACAGTGGGAAATTTATGAAACATCACAACCTTAAAAATGGTATCAAATAAAAGGGGACAACAGGTCATTTTATTTCAGTGTTCCACCAGTGAGATAGAAAATGGTTCAATGTTTGTTTGTTTTTTTTTTTATTGTTTTGGGGCTAAAATTACAGATTTTAGGTAGTCATTGTGGTTTTTTTCACATGCAAAATGCAAGTGTTTTTTGTTGATGGAGTTTTTTTGTTTTCATGACGGTTAATTTTGTACAAAACATAATATCACGATTAAATATGTTTTTATCACCGGTAGTTGAAGTCGATATTAGACTCGTAACATTTGAACATTATCATGAAACGACATAACATTAAAGTTCCTTTTTGCGAAATGTCATTGGTGATTTTATAGAGTGAAGCTATATTTACCACAACATAGTTATTTCATTAAATTCTTGAAAGAAACTTCACAGACGGTTATCATTGCCGATATCAAAAATCTGTATCTAAATGTTAAAGTCCGTTAAACGTTCGTTTACACAGCTTATATCACATTAATTACCAAGTCAACACTGCATTAACAATGGCATGTTGAACATAAAGGCCCAAGCTAAAGTTGTGACAAATATATAAATTTGTGCCTACTGTTTCAAATTGGTTTTTGGCTCTGAATGTAACGTCCGTAACGATGGAATTGCCCAGTAGTGGTTTGCAGTTGAATAAGCATAACATCAAATGGCAGACATTTTACTTCTGCTTTCAAAAAGGAAATGACAATTTATTTTTTGTTGATGAAAAGCTTGGCAATTGCATTTGATGAGGCATATATCAATATGGAATGCTTACATGCGGCCTCTTTTACCGTGTACAAGTTAATCTATACGTACCTGTGCCGACAGGCTTTCTCTTTCATCCTACAAAATAGGGAAAAAATACAAAAAGCATGATTCTTTGAGCTCTCATTTTTAGTGTCCTGTAAAACTAAGTGGGCATGTGGAAGAATGTGAAAGATGACAAAAAGGGAAAGGGGGTAATTAGGTGCCTGAAGCCACCTTCTATGAGCTCCGTGCGTGACCGAGAGAGGGCGCAATTTGCCTGACAACGATGCCATCTTTGGTGGTACATGCTTTGCACGCACCGGGGCACGCAGGCAGGCATGGAACTTTAAAAGAGGAAACTCCTATCTTTTTAAGACTTTGTGCAGTGTTTTCGATTTTTAATGGCATAAGTGTACAGTAAAAAATGGGGAAATCAGCTGATCCAAGAGGGAAAGTTGCATGCGTGCCGAACATTGCGTTCCAGCCTCGTGAATCGGGGTTCGTGAATCGGGAACCGCCAAGCTCACGTTTCATATGTTCGCTAATGGCTTCACGGTTTTTCAATATGCAATAACAAACAACCAGCAATTGGAGTCTCGCTTCAGTGGCGTATAGCACGGTCATTGTTATGGGGAGGGGGTGGGTTAAATTAATCTTGAAAAGGGTACTTGCACATCCGTGGTGAAATGTAGACAAGGTGTTTTTCCGGACTCTTGGCCTCCGTAAAATCAACAATAAAAGGCGATTCATGATGCACACTAACGGACAATATATGGTGCTTTTCAGGGCGATACATGCGTGAAATTTAAAAAAGGTAGGTCCAGAACGGCCGATGGCACAGTAAAGGGCAACATTTCTTTTTTAAAAAGGCATTTGTTCATAAAAAGTGCAATTTTTTGAAAAGTGCACTCTTTACAAATCATTGGGGGAAGCGCTGTTAAAAAAAAGGCATTTGAATAAAAAAAGGCAGTATTAAAATTCCCCCGGCCCGCTGGCTACGCCTATGCGCTTTTGGTTGGTTTTCTTTTCTTTTTTAAGAAATGGTGAAAACAAACTGCCAGTTCATTCATTAATTTGATGATTTTGTTTCTTAGTTGTTTTTTTTTTTACATTGTTAACACTCATAACAGTTGTTCAATGTTAATCAGTTGTTGAAGAAGAGTGGAATGCATGTTGTGTTTGTTTTTATTATTTTCTTCACTTTATTTATTTTATTTCTTTTACGTTTTTGGTATTGTACTTGAACTCGGACTGGAACTTGTAGGTACTCAGACTCGGCCTAGTGCTCGGCCTTGAATGAACTCGGACTCGGTGCTTTGGACTCGGACTCGTCACAGTGTACTTGGACTCGGCCCTGGACTCGGCCCCTAAAGTACTCGGAGAACTCGGTGCTCGGCTTTGAGGACTCGACTCCAACACAAGCTCTCCACCAGCCTCTCTCTTTTTAACCGGTCGGGTATTTCTTTTGGGAAGCAATTGATGACACCCTTGACTGGAGCTCTCATGAATAGATCGGTAGTGTCATTTATGCGTCTATCAATTGTTTCCCCCCCCCCTCTCCCCCCCCCCCAGGCTGCCACACCCAGGACGTTGAGATTGAAGTGACAAAATCCCCTCCCCTCGGGCAAAATTTTAGTGACAATCCCTGAGATACATAATTACGTGGGGCGCACTTTTATTTCCATGTAGTAAGCCAATGGTAACAATGTAATTTGAGTGACCAAATCCCCACCCCGGGCATGAAAAACGTGACCAAATCCTGACATTAGACCTGTGGCAGTGTGGGGGAAGGTGGGGGAAACATTTTGACAGGCACATCGATGCACACAGATCATAATAAGGTCTATGCCCAACATACATGTAACAGAGGCGTAGCAAGTTCATTTTGGATGGGGGTACACAAATTCATGAAAAGGTAAACAGATTTTTTTTCTCCGGACACTTGGCCACCGTAAAATCAAAACTGAAGTGGGTAGTGGGGGACGGGAGCTAGTACCGTCTTCCTATGGGCACTGTTCAAACCGGACGATTTGATCAGACAATGGATGGCGCTTTTCAGGCCGGCACAGTAATTACGGTTGCTCAAAATAGTGGGGGGGCCAATGTACTTCCGTTGGCATTTCATGTTAATTTATGGCAACCATTATAAATGTAATCTTATGAGTGCTGAGAACAAGAAAATTGATGTTGCCATTTTTTCCATTGACCTTTAGTGACCTTGACCTGAGGTCAAAGTTCATGGGTCATTTTCACCTAAAATTTGCCTTTCGGAAGGGTTTGCGAAGATTTTCGAGGCAAGTGAGCACATATTGTATTTGGTTGAGAGTTTATCCATTATAATAAATGTTATTATTAATGTATTTATGGGTTTTCCTGAAGAAAACATGGGAAAATGTCACTTTTGCCCGAAAAGGGCCGGTTGTTTTGACCACTCACGCAGATTCCGCCCCCCCCCCCCCCAATGACCTCGGCCATCGAGTGACGAAAAATTATGAAACTCGGTACATGCATAGAACAACTTAACATGAACAAACCCAAGAAATTTCATGACTATGGGTCAAAGGGTTTTGGAATTACGGCTAATTAATTATTCATAAGCACGTATGGTAATTCAAATGTGTACACTACGTATATGGGGAAATTCAGTTTTGACGGAGGGTAGCGCCGAAAATATTTCGCTGCGCGGCAACCTGTGGTTCGAATTTTATGTTTTTGGTATCAAAAGATGTGCAAGACTCGAGGCTAAAAAGTCAGGACAGCTCAGGCCGCGAAATAAATAACTTTTCAAGAGTATCGCGGAAAAAGTTGAAAGGGGGGAAATCTGCCCCCCTTTTAGGGCCAAAATATGACCAACCCTTTAGTGCCTGGCATTTAAATATGAAATGTTGTAAAGTGTCCTCTGCAGTACCGCACTCACACAGGGTGTTTGTCGGTTGAGGAAAATCCCCACTTCTTCATGGTGCGTTTGGTGCGAGCCACTTCAGAGCGGAGGTGATTTAAGCACGTCCAGGTCTTCCATCCTAATGCCACCGCCACAATCCACAAAACAGCCAAAGCCACGCATAATTATCGGGATTTAATAGCCACAGCAGCATCATTGGCTATCATTCCAGCACAGACGTCGACGCTTTTGAATCGCTGGCGGAAGCAAGTCAACTGAGCCTTATTCACAATCAGGCATGCAACTTTTCCTCAGATCAGCTGATTTCCTCTTTTTTTATTCTCATTTCTGCCATTCAAAATTGAAAATCACTGTACAAAGTCTTCTGAATTTAGGAATTTCCTCTTTTTTGGTGAGTTTACAGTTGCATGCCTGCACAATGCGAAACTGTCGAAGTTTTTCCACAGTGGAGGCTGGAGATAAAGTTTCAACCCTGCTCTAGCCCTTGTGAGCCACAACATCGCCTCACTTAGCAACAAGATGGTCCTTGACCCCATTCCAAAGACCTGACATCGCCATATTGGAATCAAAGTGACTGCTGCTGTCTCTTCGCAACAATTCCATTCCACCGCTGTTTCAACTTCCAACTGTGAAGGCTTCACCAAAGAGCTCAAACACCATCTAGCTGACATTGATCCAACCCCTGATAACTATGACACCGGTTTGTTGATGTGGTGGTGCAAGAACATCCCTACGGGCTGCCGCACTGATTACATCCCAGGCTTAGCATCCCGTAGTGCTGAACTTTACAGGATATAGAAATGCATGTATGAAAATGACTCTCTTGCTGTCGATACCATCTCATCTGGGGAGGAATTAATAACAGCCATATCAGAACAGCTTCAAAGCTTGTGGCAAACCCTTGTCGTAACCACCAGTATGGCCAAGAAGCCAATATGGCCTCCAAGCCTGGAGCATGATATAAAAAAAAGCTCAGCCAAGTGAACAGCATTGTAACATCACCGCCAACCAAATAGCCCACAACAACTGCTATGTAAATGGTAAAGTGCCACGTTCTCCTAATAAGCGACCGAAAGCCAAGCTCCGCCAGAAAGACCCCGCCATCGACCTAATTGGCTTCATCAAATCCTTCTCTGCTAATGAACTTGCGACTGGCATAAATGAAGAACAGGAAATCAACCAAACTGGATAACATTTTCACCAAAGAACTGAAACATCTTGGACCAAACGCCTCAAATTGGTTACTCCAGCTCATCAACACCTGCCTCGCCACACAAACAATACCTAAAGTGTGGCAAAAGTCGAAGGTCATCGCCCTCCTAAAACCCGGGAAAGACCCAATGCATGTCAAAACTTATCGTCCCAAAGTCACACATTCAAGTTGCTGGAATATTTCCTTCTCAACCTTCTTGCCTCTTCATTGGGAAACAACTGATACAGGAACAGGCAGGCAGGCTTCCGTCCCGGCAAATCTACAACAGGAGAGCTTCTAAATCTCACTCAGTACATTAAGGACTGCTTCCATAAGAAAAAAAAAGATCACCGGCGCTGTCTTTGTTGATCTTACAGCTGCTTTTGACAGTGTTAACCGTTGCTGACTCCTTCAGAAGATCCTGGGCATGACGGCAGACCTGACCCTTACCCAGATATTGGTGTTCTACTGAAGAACCATCGTTTCTTTGTAGTATTCAAGGGCAGAGTAGAGTACGTCTTCAAAGGAACGGTCCCCCAAGGGAAGACGTTGACCAATGCTCTTGACCAGTCACAGCAGTGCTACACTGTGAGTCACCTGAAAGCGATCAATCCTGCTATTAAGACCCAAGTGTGTGCCTCCTGGGTTGACCAGGCTGGTGGCGTCTCCCCCACTACATGAGATGCATCATCAAGCCTGCAGAAGCCTTACCTACAGGATCCAATGCAGGATGGAAGACCTGGAGGTGCTTAAATCACCTCCGCTCTGGAGTGGCTCGCACCAAAAGAAGTGGGGATTTTCCTCAACCGACAAACACCCTGTGTGAGTGCGGTACTGCAGAGGACACTTTACAACATTCCATATTTAGATGCTAGGCACTAAAGGGTTGGTCATATTTTGGCCCTAAAAGGGGGGGGTGGATTTTCCCTCTTTCAAATTTTCCGCGATACTCTTGAAAAAATTATTTATTTCATGGCCTGAGCTGTCCTGACTTTTTAGCCTCGAGTCTTGCACATCTTTTGATACCAAAAACATAAAATTCGAACCACAGGTTGCCGCGCAGCGAAATATTTTCGGCGCTACCCTCCGTCAAAACTGAATTTCCCCATATACGTAGTGTACACATTTGAATTACCATACGTGCTTATGAATAATTAATTAGCCGTAATTCCAAAACCCTTTGACCCATAGTCATGAAATTTCTTGGGTTTGTTCATGTTAAGTTGTTCTATGCATGTACCGAGTTTCATAATTTTTCGTCACTCGATGGCCGAGGTCATGGGGGGGGGGGCGGAATCTGCGTGAGATGGTCAGAACAACCCAGCTTTTTTCAGGCAAAAGTGACATTTTCCCATGTTTTCTTCAGGAAAACCAATAAATACATTAATAATAACATTTATTATAATGGAGAAACTCTCAACCAAATACAATATGTGCTCACTTGCCTCGAAAATCTTCGCAAACCCTTCCGAAAGGCAAATTATAGGTGAAAATGACCCATGAACTTTGACCTCAGGCCAAGGTCACTAAAGGTCAGTGGAAAAAATGGCAACATCAATTTTCTTGTTCTCAGCACTCATAAGATTACATTTATAATGGTTGCCATAAATTAACATGAAATTTCGACGGGAACCCCAAATCTACACATTGGCCCCCCTACTAAAATATTAACTTGAAAAAGGCTACTTGCCGGCGCCGAACAAGGCTACTACTAAAAACAGGGCACTTCTTTAAAAACAAAAAGAAACACTTCTAAAAGGGGGCACTCTCTACAAATATGGGGTAAGGGTGGGTAGACACTGGTGAAAAAGGGCACTAATAGATAAGGGCAGGCTACAGAATGTTGGGGGAAAATACCCTCGGCCTTTACGCCACTGAAAAAAATGTATAGAGAACTACAAGGTTAATAAAAAATAAACAAATAAAACAAAGTACTAACCCCTTGCTCAGTATCAGCTTCGTTTTTCTTTTTTTTGCACCACGCAGGCAGGCGCCTCATGATTAAGTTGTCGATCTTTGTGCACTGTGCAGAGAAAAGAAAAGAGGTCCAAATTTGGTTCATATTGAGTTGCACTTGTTATAGTTGGGATTTAAATTCCAAATATCTGGGTCAGGCCAGCTGGTGAAGGATTATCAGCTTAATCCTCCAGGGCCTGAACCCTCCATGTATTTAGGTCGGGCCAGCCGGTAAGGGATTATAGGCTTAATCCTCTGCCCCTCCCCCCCCCCCCCCCCCCCCACCTTCCAAAATACTTACCTTTGTATTAAAGGGAAAATACAACATTTGCAAACATCAAAAAATATAATAAAACTACCAAATCATTTTGAAATACCTTGCTGGACTGTTTAACAGTGTCATTTTCAAGAAAAGTGGTATTTTGTATCAATTTCCAACGCTGGTTGGCCGACCAGCGTTGGAAAAAAAACTGGCTTTTTGTCAACTACTGGCCCCAATTGACCATCGCACTTGTTTGCAATCGATTACACACCTATGAACGGGTACAAGCCAGCTAGACTGGTTCCCTGACCTTACACTTCCCCAGTGTATGTAAACTGCTCTCTTTCTTCTTATATGGAGTCAGGGAACCAGACTACAGGAAAATGATTGTTTTTCTTGGTTTTTATAGCATTTTCGAACCCAAAACCTCAAAAAGTCAGTGTTTGCTATATATTTCCAACCCCCAATTCCATCCATTTCTGAAAATAACAGCAAAGCAAATTATGTATATTCCCTTTAACTTTGCATAAATTTCGAGTGAACAAGTGGAATGTGCTGACCCACTATAAATTGAGTAGACATTCCCATGTCGAGGCCTCTGTTAGCCATACCATCACGGGCAGGTGGACCGCTGACAACACTGAAGAACCTGCTCCTGTATTCAAGTCAAGCAACCTGGAGTGGACCCTCTTGGGCTTGGCTGTTCTTTCCACGCCTTGGCTCTTGATCCAAGCTCAAGATTCAAGCTTCAAGAAAGCATGGACTATTAGCACCCTATCCGTGTGAGCCCCTCGTCTACAGTCAAGTCCTGCGGTCAATTCTTCAGTCAAGTCAGCCAAGCCCCCCCCCCCCCCCCCCTCGTTGGACGTGGACTACACCTCGGAATCCCGAGGTGACAGGACGCAGTTTTTCACGCCCCCCCCCCCCCCCCCCCCCCCCCCCCCCTTATCGCTTAACAGAGCAACCCGGCCTCCTGCATTTTCTTCAGTTCACCGGGCATTCATTCACTCATTTCGCGTAAGAATCGGCCGATACTTAATTTAAATTGGATTGACTTTGAAGCATAATTATAAGTCATGCACCTTAATTTCTATGAATTGATATCATCGTTTCCCCGCCTTATTAATTGATGGTTGTTCAATACATATCCCCTTCGTTTTTGGCTAATTGTTCTTCCCATTTAATTTGCATTTGCTGTCGTGTGTGACATACTGGGCTTTTAGTTTGGTGTGTCCACGCGTAACACACTAGAATTAATTTTCGTTGCTTAGTTGACAAGCACTGAACGTTCGTATGATTAAATCATGATTTTTTTTTTCGACATTCCATTTTATATATTTATTCATTCCTCTTAATGTTTCACTAATGTCTTGGCACTTGATAAAATCGGACATAATTTAAGTAACAATCACCGACAATGAAGTACGCAAATAATAACATAATTTGAGTGAGCAAAATCCCCGGCTATCCTGTGGCATGAAAAACGTGACCAAATCCTGACATTGGACCTGGGGCAGTGCGGGGGGGGGGGATTTGACAGGTTAAATGCAGAGAGATCATAATTAGGTCTATGCCCTACATAATTATGCAAGAGAGGCGTAGCAAGGTCATATTTATTGGGGGTACACAAATTCATAAGGAGGTCACTCGCACATCCGTGCTGAAAATCTACATACCGTGTTTTCTCCGGACACTTCGCCACCGTAACATCTAAAAGTGGGTCGTGGGGGGGGGGCCTAGTACCGTCTTTCTATGGACAAAATTTTAACTCGAAAAGGGCTACTAATTGTGCCGTACAAGGCCACTAATAAAAACAGGGCACTTCTTTAAAATAAAAAAGAAACACTTCTTAAAGGGGGGCACTCTCTACAAATATGGGGTAAGGGTGGGTAGACATTGGTGAAAAAAGGTCACTTATAGAATATTCGGGGTAAATACCCCGGCCTTTACGCCACTGCATAAATCTGTAGAGAACTGCAAGGTTAACAAAGAAAACAAAGCACTTACCTCGTGCTCATCAGGGTCAGTAGCCTCTTCGCAATTCACACTGACATATTTCTTATTTTGGCGCTTCGCATACAACCTCATGGCGCAACACAAACAGAGGTTGCAGAACACTGTTGCCTGTGCAGAGAAAGAAAGGTCCAAATTTGGTTCGTAATAATTTGCACTAGGTTTCATTTTCCTCGGTATAAGAAGCACTGAACGTTCGTAGGATTATATGATTTTTTTGTTACCGGCATTTCATTTTATATAGTTATTCATTCCTCTTAATGTTTCACACAAGTCTTGACACTTGATTGAACCAAGTAATTCAAAAGTTAAGGTGGCAAAAAAATGGCATTTCTGCTACTGCTAACTGGTTCTGGTTTATATCCTTTCCCTTAAGGTTTACCCTCCTCATCACATCCTGTCCCCTTCGATCCCTCCCGTTTTACTATATAATACCCAATCCTACCCTTTACCCCCGTCACTGCCCCCATCCTGACCCACCCTTCCTCTCCCTACATAACTCAATTTAATCATATCCTTACTCAACCCACCCCTGTGCCATTCCCTATCCTACCCTCCACTTCCCTCCCCCCACCCCCCCCCCCTCAACTTACTACAGTAAAGAAACCAAAGCCCGATCCAAGATACAGCAACACCTGCACTCCACTACACTGGCCAGCCGTTCCGGTCACAATCACCTTGAACAGGATCCCGTAGGCTTTCAACAGTGTACGCGTGTCTATGCCATTTGCATCTTGGTAATAGTTGGAGAACCTGCAGAGGAAATATGTCAAGGCAATCAGAACCAAGTTCTGCTGAATATAAATATACATCAATCAACTTGTCAACAATAAAAAAAAAAATGACCACACAACTCGTGCAAAAAAGCAACTTATTATGAAAGCTGATTTGAATTATCATTTTTTTAAATCTTTATTTAAAAAATAACTCTGCTTTCGATACTGATGACTGTGATTTGCCTGCTGTCATTTTGCATAACACGCAGCATATTCTCATGCAGAGCCTCTAAAACAATTGTTATATCGTGTGCTTGGATACTGTCATTTCATTGGTCGAGAAAGTCCACGTGTCCAGTCTGTAAATATTGTGGCGAAACGAGCTATACACCCTTTGTGGCGGGAATAACTAGGTGACCCGACAGTCTGACCTGATCGAAGAATGGAATTGGACCTGGCCTTAACCCACAATAGTATTTATAAACCTCGCGCAAGGATGAGCGGTTACCCTGACGCAAGGGGGGGGGGATATAGTTAACGAACGGCGGACTAAGCCTAGGGGCTGTTCGTTTAGCGGAAATATACCACCGATCGGTGGTTACGTACTTGACTTTATTGACAACAGAGGAGACTAACTTATTCAGATATATCTCAAAGAGAGTGGGACTACATAAGCTTCACAGTGAACCTCAATAACCCTCACGGGGACAAGTGATTCCAAGACGTCAATCAATTAGTTTATTCCTTTAGCACACTTCAAATATAATGTCAATGCGTCACCATTCAATAATGTATACAATGATACATCTCACCGTTAAGATAAATCCAGGTAAACCTCGCTGTGGTAAGGGGCGCTAGTAAACCTCTCTATTATAATAAGCACTAGTAAACCTCACTGTGATAATCTGGTAAACCTCGCAGTGGTAATGAGCACCAGTAAACCTCGCTCTTAGAATAAACACTAGTAAACCTCACTGTGATAATGAACACTAGTAAACCTCGCTATTAGCTGAGGGGTCAACTGCACCCCTTGTCATTAGCTTATACAATTATAATCTTCGTACGGCTCTTGGGTCAACTGCACCCTTTAGCTTATACAATTATAATCATCTGGTTCAACAGGGGTCAACTGCACTCCCTTATGATTAACTTGCACAATTATAACTCACAGCTTAGCGGGGTAATTCACTTAAGGTAAACCTCACTTGGGTATACCTCACCTATACTCCTCGAGGTTCCTAGTTTATAATGTGGTCGTCTGCACCACTGACTTAAATAACGGGCTAGTGTTCTTTCACTTAGCACAAAATGACTCTAATGAGGTCTACAATAACAGGGTAGATTTATACAATACAACACGTCCTTGCTACTCGCTTGACCAGCGAATTACACACACGGGGTAGTTAGTAACGTTATAACCCACCCGACAACAATAATAGTCCCCTGACGTTAACCCAGTAAACCTTCGGGAAACTCAGGATTCACAGACTTTACAGGGTCGCAATCAACCGTTTCTACGCCAAAGTTGCACAGGACAACGGCATGCAATTCCCTCACCCACAAAGTCACAATTAAGCGGGTTACCCGGCAGGAAAAGCGAGCTCTCAGTTGTCCAAGTCCACATCAACCGCAGCCACGCCAATTAGATCAACGGCAGACAAACCTTCCGAACAGTCTTATAAGCTACACTACTTCCTCAATGGGAAAACAAGCCTACGGACTCACAGGGCAGCTAGACTGCAGCTACGCCAAATGGCACAAACAACGGAAGACAATCCTTAAGTCTGAACTAAGCCTTACTGTTCCCCAACCTTCAGATTTACTCCGGGTCCGACTATTATCTTAACTCAGGCCCTATATTAAATAATCCCGACTTCGCTCTCAGGCACGATGGGGCTTTCTCCCGCTCCAGTCCGTTTACACTGACCAATCGCACCGGGGTGCACGCCGGGCTTCCTCCCACGACGTCGCTCGCTTCACACGGTGAATTCAGCACTTTGCTTCGCGGTGTCGCAACAGGCTTGTTTACACGCTGAAAGCTCAATGAGGTCTCTACCACGAGTGCTGAACCCACGCCAGGCCACGAGACAATCGCCCCAGACCATGCCGGCCGGACGCTCGCTGCTGATTTGTCGCCGTGCGCTATCATGCACTCGATCACGCGGTACACGCCTGCGTAATTCATAGCCAGACATGCCCATCAACCTAGTGTATATGCAGGACGCGCATGCTGATTGGTTGCCCCACAGTATCACGCGCTCCAACGCGCGGACTGACGTGATGCTTCTGAGGCTAGACTTGATATCAGTCTACACATACCCCTGTTTCGTTACAATATGCATATAACCTACACAATGATTATCCTTGCACAATGCGCGTTGTGCGCGTGCGATCGCAACGGAGAACTGCATGGTCAAAATACAAATGGTTTGTCAACCAGGAATGAATGCCTTTAATCTCCTTTCATTTCGTTCCCGATTCAACAGGAACCGTTTACCGATTGGCTGTGCGGCAGTTTCTTTAATGTACTCCATCCATTCATGGCGTCATTAAAATGTAATCCTATAAGCTCTCTATCGTTATGGACGAAGTAGTTGGAGAGTTGAGTGCACCCAACCGCAGCTAAGCCCAGTGTGCAGAGCACAGCCCCATTGCATTAGGCAGGCAGAGATAATCTATCTATACAAGAAAAGACGATCAATTATTAATGAGTCGCCAAGCAGCCACAATAGAATGCAGTCCTATAAGCTGTCTATAGTTATGGACGAAGTAGTTGGAGAGTTGAGTGCACCCAACCGCGAAGCGTTTTTCTCCATACTCTGTACGGTTGCACGGTTCACTTCAAAGCGTGTAAGGGGCTTATCGTTTATTTATCATTCCTGGTTGGCAAACCATTTGTATTTTGACCTGAAGCCTAACCAATAATAGGGAAAAGGGGTTCGATTTTCATAGGAGTCTGGTTTTGATATGACACCGGCAGTAAAGCCTGCAGTTATCAATTACGGTTGTAGCACTGTCAAATGTCCAATATCTAAGTTAACTATGGACATTCGTCATGCAAAGTCTTGGGCATTTATCACCAGACAAACGGAGCAGGGCGTCTGGTGGGATCCGACGGTGCGATTCACGGCAGGGGCATCTGAAACACGCCTCCTCTCGGAGTTTAAAAAATATGGACATTTGCTGTACAAACATTATTGGCATTTCAAATGTCCGTGTATTACGAGACAAACTTAGCAGCGCGACTTGTGGGAGTTGTCGTCGCGATTTACGGCAGCCAGGGGGACATCACAATCACGCCTTTTTTTAAGGACTTTAAAATGTGGACATTCGCTATACAAACCTATTGGGCTGTCCAATGTCCAATATCCATGTAATACATGGACATTGGCCATTCAAAACCATAGGCATTTCCAATTTCCGTGTAACACCAGACAAAATTGTAAGGCGTCTCGTGGGAACCCGTCGGTGCGATTCACGGCAGGGAGCGCATCACAATTACGCCTCCCCAGACTTTAAAACTATGGACATTCGCTTTACAAACCTATTGTAAGGTCCAATGTCCAATATCCAGGTGAAACATGGACATTCGCAATACAAAACCATAAAGGCATTTCCAATGTCCGTGTATCACCAGAGAAACGGAGCAGGGCGTCTGGTGGGATCCGACGGTGCGATTCACGGCAGGGGGCATCTCACTCACGCCTTCTCTCGGAGTTTAAAAAATATGGACATTTGCTGTACAAACCTATGTGAATGTCCCATGTCATATATCCAAATATGGACATTCTCTATACAAACCAATGTGCATATCCATTGTACAATATCCAAAAAACAAGATTGACATTCCCTGTACAAACGGTTGTGAATGTCCAACGTCCAATGTCCAAAAAAAAATATGGACATTCACTATACAAACCAATGTGCATATCCGTTGTCCAATATCCAAACAGCAACATGGACATTCCCTGTACAAACGATTGTGAGTGTCCAATGTCCAATATCCAAATAAAATATGGACATTCACTATACAAACCAATGTGCATATCCAATGTCCAATATCCAAACAGCAACATGGACATTCCCTGTACAAACGAATGTGAATGTCCAATGTCCAATATCAAACTAACTTTATTGTCTTACTAATTTCATGCATTTCTTGCAAAGCAATAGTTATTTCCATCCTTTCCTTTTTGACTTATTAGTACATGACAAAACAATGTTGACTGCTGTGACAAGGGACATGCCGTTTTTTTAAACATAGTTATGCACATATCTGCTGCGGGTATCATTAGTGCTGCACTAGTGTTAAACGACATATTGTAACGTATGACTCGAGCGCTACAAATCTTCTGGGAACGTCAATTAATTCTGCTTAATTTATTCAATACAATAAATGGACGATGAAATGTTCTTCTTGATTTTGATGAAATTTATTCTGTACTCTCTTGTAATCTAACAAATCCCTTGGTTTTGTACTAGCCTGATATTTTAAAGGTTCTAAATAAAATGCACTTTTTATCGCGTACAAGATCCTTTCCGTGAGACTGCCAGACTTGAACTGACTTGTAACCTACTTACCGCGCCAAGTAAGCCCACTTGGCACATGAACATGAGCTGATCATGCAGTGATCACGCGCTGTGCATCGGGCGACCAAAAATAGCTGTCAAAGCTGGGTCTATGCATAGCGCCGCCAGCGGCTAATCCGCTACATGAAATATCCTACATCGCAGCAGTCAATAATTGTTAATTGCTCCGCTTCAAAATGTGGACCAGTTTTACCAGGGGCGGATCCAGGAATTTTCGCAGGGGGGGGGGGGGAGGGTTCATCAGCCCAAAAATGTGAAAATGTACACAGGTTTTTTTCTCTGGACACTTGGCCTCCGTAAAATAAAAAAAACGGGGGGGGGGGGTCTGATACCATATTTCAATAGGGGAGCCGTTCAAATTGGACGATTATAAGCCTTTCTTTTGTTTGTAAACATTGGCGCCAATTTGTATGGGCTGCCGTAAGCGCATATATTGAAACCGTGGTTGGCAATAATTTTTTCCAAAAAAAATCCTCATAACGCCATCAACACATAGTAAAAAGGCATATTTAGGAATTATTCTGTAGGTTTGATGAAAATGTTGTATTTTTAAGTATCAAATAATATTTTGGTGATCTGTAATAACTCTTCTTCATTTTTGCAGTGTTGGACCTTCCATAGTTTTGCAGGCCGTGGTTGACAAAAATGCAATTTGCCAACCAAGCGCAGAAAGGTCTATTAACACTAGATTACAGAATGGTGTACCGTATTTTGAACAGGCGGACATTATACCAGTAGATTTGGGGGGGGGGGGGGTGTCATAGCAAGGGGGGGGGGGGGGTTCGACTTATTTTTTAGGAATTTGTGTGATGATTTTTTTGGGGGGACAGAGCTGGGGGGTTCGACCCTCCAACCCCCAACCCCCGGATCTGCGCCTGTTTACCCAAGCCCATTCAAAAGTCCAGTCCCAAGGTGCACACGATAAACACTTTAACAATGTACTGTTTAATAAGGGAATAAATATGTGTTCTTGAGGTTTTTATCACTCTGTTTCAGACTGCTCAGAGTCTGGGTGCTGATAATTACCCGAGCCGGAGGCGAGGGTAATTATCAGCACCCAGACTCTAAGCAGTCTTATACAGAGTGATAAATACCGACCGAGAATATATTTATTCCCATTCATAAATACCTTTTCGGTAAAAAAGAAAATCACATAATTCGTTCAAAAAATCCCGATTTTGTTCAACAAGTTCACTTCATACTTTTTGGAACATCCCTCTAGCAAAATAATGGAGCGTTCAGCTGGCGAGTAATTGTAAACAATCCTTTTATGGAGATTGACGGGCGCGTAGCATGTTCTGCGCGATGTCGCGCAAAACGCACCTGGGGCGTTGCGTTTTGAATCTAGAACTATAAAATTCTGACTCGCTGGTAGTGTTGCGCATGCCTACGTGAGGATTGTGAACGTTCAACCAATGAAACGGTAAGAGGCACTGGATTTTTAGGAGTCCACATTTTATTGTGACACTGGAAAAGTGTTAAAGACCAGCTCGTCGCAGAGCTGACAAACCGACGAATAAGCGAAAACCTTGTCCAGCTGGCGAGTAAGATGTAAACAACCCTTTTATGGAGATTGACGCACGCGTAGCATGTTCTGCGCGATGTCGCGCAGAACGCACCTGGGGCGTTGCGTTTTGAATCTAGAACTATAAAATTCTGACCCGCTGGTAGTGTTGCGCATGCTTACGTGAGGATTGTGAACGTTCAACCAATGAAACGGTAAGAGGCACTGGATTTTTAGGAGTCCACATTTTATTGTGACACTGGAAAAGTGTTAAAGACCAGCCCGTCGCAAAGCTGACAAACCGACGAATAAGCGAAAACCTTGTTTCGAGTAATTCGCGTTCGAAGTTGGACTTTTTCTGGGCGCCGTATTTTACCCTTAATGTTTCGATAAAAGCCCTTTTGGTGTGTATTCGGAGTAAAATAGGAAACTTAGTATCTATCAGGTCACTTATTTAATCAGAGAAGTTGTACGATATGATTTTATTTGGTCGTAAACGTATTCGTCAGTTTGTCAAATTACATTAATCTCCAATAGCCGGTTGTTCTTCACACTGTTTGTATGCTATTCGTCGGTTTCTCGGATCGCGCGTGCACGCGCACGCAATCCGGACAAACTGACGAATAACCTTTGTTGGTACTTTGAACGCACACCTTACATAAGCTGGTTACCAGCGAAATTCCGTATTCGTCACTTTGTCAAATTATGGATTTGTTTTTGTGAGTAATTCGCCACAAGGGGGGCTCTGAATCTCAAAATCCAGACTAAAATTCAGAATTTTGGCATAAATACTTGAAAGAGCAACCTTCATAAACCCTAAAAATAACAAAATCTCGAAATTGCCAAAATGGTCGTTTCGCCGGTATGTCAGCTCTGCGACGAGCTATCCATGTCTTTATCATCCGTTTAAGACCGGCCACGTGACGGGCTCTCGACCAATAGGAATAGCTAAACTGTCCGAGGTATTTATGAATGTGTATTCATAAATACCAAAGAAAGTTCGGCAACGTGACGGGCTCTCGACCAATAGGAATAGCTAAACTGTCTGAGGTATTTATGAATGTTTGTTCATAAATACCAAAGACAGTTTAGCCATTTGTCGAGAGCCCGTCACGTGGCCGGTCTTACACGGATGATAAAGACATAGCTGGGTAGTGCGGTCTTAAACACTTTTTCCATCCAGTGCCACATGACATTTTGGACTTCTATAAAATCCGGTGCCTTTGACCGTTATATTGGTTGAACACTCACAATCAGCACGTCCGCATATGCGCAATAGTGAGTCAGTGATTCATAGTCCTCAATTCACAACGCACCGTCACAGCTGCATTCCGCGGGACATCGCGCAGTACGCGTGACGCGCGCGCAAATATCCATTGTTTACGACCATTGATCTCCATACATGTGTTTATGGAGATCGAGCTGGAGCTGTTCACTCTATTATATAGCTAGAGGGTTGTTTCGAAAAACATGAAGTGAAACTGCTTAGCGAAATCGTTGGAAATTTATATGTTTTGACTTGTTTTGACTCTTGACCGAAATTTTTTGATATTTTGACCGAAAAGGTATTTACAAATGGGAAGAAATATGTGCTGAATCGGAATTTAAAACCAAGTTGAAGACCGGTTGGAGTCTAGATGCTGATAATTACCAGAGCCGCATACCAGCATCCAGACATCATATCGACCGGTCTCAAACAGAGAGTTTTAAACCTCCGACGCACACATGTATTCCCTTATAATAATTCACTGTGATTGACTTGTGAGAACTTGTGTTGGATTCAACTGCAACGATAACGGTAGAGTATGATTTAACTACTCCCTTTTTCTCTACTTTGTTGGCCTTCAAAAGAATTATTCTGTCATTCTACACTCTTTAGACTCTACTACGCTACTGCACTCCTTGATAAACCTTCAAACCCTTACCTGAAGTTGTACCCCTTTGCCAACGTTGAGTTTTTGTTGTCAAGCCTCTTGAATTTGTATGTGGGCCTGCAGTCATCCCAGCTGTTGTCCAGATTACAATCCCAGTTGATGAAAATGGCAATGACACCGCCCTGATGCCACAGAATGTCAACATTTTATCGTAAGAATAACAAAATAGAGAGTGGCTACTGACTGCTCTGTCAACAAGTCAACAGTAACCCTCTCTTCTGCACTTCATTCATAACCCTTCAAGTTTTGCAAAACAATTTTGCCCATTAAGTTAGCACCTAGACTTCAAATTTCTTTGAGGTAATCTTCTGAATAGCACTTCAAGTCTCCCACAATTTTGTGTATGAGTTTACAGCTCATTACCCCATGCAGTTAGGGCTTCGCGTTTGCATTACTTCCGATCAACGAATTCCCCCCCCCCCCCCCCACACACACACTTATTGACGGCCTTGTTTCAGTTCATGGCAAGCAGGCAAATTTGGTCACACTTCACTGCTCTTCACATTGCCGTTTTTTTGTGTAGCGACCCTCTTTGTTACACATTACTAAAACACTTCACGTCCCTTCACCAGACACCAAAAAACTGGGAACGTCTCTATAGTCCGAAGTCCCATTGGTCCGAAGTCCCATTGGTCCGAAGTCCCATTGGTCCGAAGTCCCATTGGTCCGACGTCCCATTGGTCCGACGTCCCATTGGTGCGAAGTCTCATTGGTCCAAAGTCCCATTGGTCCAAAGTCCCATTGGTCCAAAGTCCAATAAGCCTTTTCGGAGTTCCAACTGCGCGCATTCGTAACCTGTGACAACGCACATTGTTTGTCTCAAATGCCCTTTGACAGTACCCACAATGCACAAACAGCCTCTTCTGCACTTCATTCATAACCCTTCAAGTTTTGCAAAACAACTTTGCCCATAAAGTTTGCACCTAGACTTCAAATTTCTTTGAGGTAATCTTCTGAATAGCACTTCAAGTCTCCCACAATTTTGTGTATGAGTTTACAGCTCATTACCCCATGCAGTTAGGGCTTCGCGCTCGCATTACTTCCGATCAACGAATTTCCCCCCCCCCCCCCACACACACACACACACTTATTGACGGCCTTGTTTCAGCTCATGGCAAGCAGGCAAATTTGGTCACACTTCACTGCTCTTCACATTGCCGTTTTTTTGTGTAGCGACCCTCTTTGTTACACATTACTAAAACACTTCACGTCCCTTCACCAGACACCAAAAAACTGGGAACGTCTCTATAGTCCGAAGTCCCATTGGTCCGAAGTCCCATTGGTCCGAAGTCCCATTGGTCCGACGTCCCATTGGTCCGACGTCCCATTGGTGCGAAGTCTCATTGGTCCAAAGTCCCATTGGTCCAAAGTCCCATTGGTCCAAAGTCCAATAAGCCTTTTCGGAGTTCCAACTGCGCGCATTCGTAACCTGTGACAACGCACATTGTTTGTCTCAAATGCCCTTTGACAGTACCCACAATGCACAAACAGCCTTTTTGTAAAGTCAGTGGCGCGATGTTGTCAAAGGCCATTTAAGACAAACAATGCGCGTTGTCAGGGGTTATGAATGCACAGTTGGAACTCAGAAAAGGCTTATTGGTCCGACGCCCCATAGGATTAGGGTTAGGGTTAGCGTTAGGGTAGGGTGAGGGTTAGGGACAGTCAACCTGAACAAGTGGAACTTCACAGTAGTATGTTTTAGACCAATGGGACTTCGGACCAATGGGACTTCAGACCAATGGGACTTCGGACCTGTGGGACTTTGGACCAATGGTACTTCGGACTATCGAGACTCAACCAGAAAACTGACCTGCAGTGCTCTAAAGGGTTTTTACATCTTGCTCATAAGGTTGGCTTCCCACTAGTATAGAACTAAAATATTAGAAGGATTAACCGAACCGACACTTTTAAAGGTACATCTATCATTTGATTTGAAATCAAATTAAGTGCCGTACAGAACTAAACTCACTGGACACCATACGTTTGAGGAAACAGAAAATCTACGCACAATGTTTGGTCTTGTACATGTATTCAGAGGATTCCGCTGACCGCGCTCCCGACTAAAAGTTGCAGGTCGACTTTGACCTACTTGTGTACTAATCCCAAAGCATTTGGGACAAGATTCGCACCGAGCCAGTTAGTTGGTAGGGTAAATTAATCTTGACAAATGTCAAGGCACACTTCAATTATTGTTTTCTCCAAAACAAATGTTCTAGACATAGGCCTATATTTGAGAAAAAAATGTCGATGTACAGGGTGACCTCCTAAAAAAATGCAACCCTGAAACATTTTGCCTTAAATTTTTATGTTTTCTATATCAGATTAAAACTGGGAGCTTTTTCTTTCAAATGTCGAAAAATAATTATGAAAACCGCAAATTGGGTTGCTGAGAAAATGCCAATTATGTATAAGAAGTGATTTTTCATCTTTTCCAAAGGTGCTTCAAACAGTGAAACATGTTACTGTATTAAAACCCTTGTGCAATTGTTTTTCTTCGCGCGATTTCTTTAATATTTTGACATTATATATGATACTACAATATAAGAAGAAATAGAGCATTTTTTTGACCAATTGCTTGCCCTAAATTGGTGTAAATGTCAACTTCCCAATTTTTGGACACTTAATGACCAACTGTCTAGCTTTCAGTTGTTTATGATAGGTGCGCTCTATAACAACCTGCTATTATTATTATTATTATTGTTATTATTGTTATTATTATAATTATTATTATTATTATTGGCAGGCCATTTTGACCAGAAGATGGGTAAAATATGATCAGACAGCCTTTCGCAATTAATTGGTCAATTAAAAATTGCCATTTTATTTGTCAAATTATCTCACACACTTAGATGGCAAGTTGGATTTGACCAATACATGGAACATTTACCTAATCAAATAAATATTAATGGTCAACTATACTTCAACAACATTGGTGTCTCGTATGTTCTCATCAAGTGCTCACTGGCATTTCACCAACGTTTATAAAGTCTATTATCACATTTAACGGTCAACTATGATTTCAAGAAAATTGGTCAGGCTTATTTTCACATTGTGCAACAAGACATATTTTTTATACATCACTGTAAAAACGTCGGTCAAAATGAGTTGATATGAAATTGTGTGTAGACCAGTGTTGTTCAACTTATCAACAGGTTAAACACTTGGGCAAATTTTTCCAAATAGTTGGAAAATCTCTACCCAAATCAACCCACAATGAGGTATTTCAAACCAAAGTTTGGTTAAAATTACATTGCCCAGCTGCCCAGTGTTTTACCCAACATTTTTACAGTGATATAGTTGTCAAGAAACACATAGAAATTCACAGTTATTACTTGGGCTCACGTCCTACATCACATTATGTCAAAACGAGCATCATAAATTTATCAAAGTATTATTCAGCACATTACGCCCAGTTTATGAGCTATGTACCATATGGTTAAATATAAACTAGTCCGCTTCAAAATTTGCACTTATTGATGGTCATGTTGTTGCCACCTTATATTGTGGCATCGATAATATGCCTGTGGCATGTCCAACATACCCAAACAAGGATCCAGAAATTTTCGCAGTGTGGATTTCATAAGCAAATAATTCTGAAATGTAGACAGGTTTTTTTTTTCTCCGGACACTTTTTCTCACGAAAATCAATATGGGAGTTGAGTTGTCTAGTGCCTTTCACCACGTAATTGAGCACCAGTAGTTTAGGAAATGATAACCGACTCAGAGTAAAACTGAATGACCAACTTGTGGAGATTATAGCTTTACCAAGCATGTAAATGCCCACGGTGCGATGATCTGGTCAAAATTTCTACAATTTGTGTCTAATGCCTTTCACCAAATTAGGTATTGGGTACATACCGTGGAAAATGACCAAGTTCTACTGTAACAGTAGTCCGAGTAACTTGGACCCAACTTGTCGCCTTTTTTAACATTTGGACGTGGTCTGGCGATAGTAAGGTCCAAGCTAATAGTATACAAATATTGAATGCTTCGAGTGGTGTAGTAAAACTAGCCTCCCGAGGTGATCCATGGACATTCTATTTTCCCGAGGCGAAGCCGAGGGAAAATAGAATGCTCCATGGATCACCGAGGGAGGCTAGTTTTACTTCACCACGAGATAAAGCATTCAATATTTGTTTCATAACACTTCACCCACAGATTCTGCTTGGTTATAATATTTTAAATTATTTAAATCTGAACACAGTTGAAATAAACTTCAATTTCAATACAAAATTGGTGGAAAATGTATTTCTCTCTTCCAAACTACCCCTTTGCGAAATGTTTGAACCCAACTCTGTGGCGTGCTCTCTTTTGGAACAAAACGCGCTGCGCACAACGCGCAACGCGCACACCAGCATCCATTTGCACACAAATACCGCGCCGTGGAAATAGTACTTTGGTTGCTAATGGTATAGTACTTTGGTTGCTATGCGCATAGTACTTTTGGCCGTGCACAGAAAGATAGCAAAATTAGAAAGTAACATGTGACTCGCTCTCGGCCAATCAAGACACAGAATCTGTGGGTGAGGTGTTATAATGCGAGCTAAACAACATCATCCTGTCACTGTCCCAAAAACCAACATTTTCCAACAAAATACATCAGATTTCACCCTCAAAACGGCCTCCAAATTACTAGATATGCCACCTGAGGTATAAGTAGACATCGATGATTAAGATGGTTGTACTGAAGTTTACTTACGATCCGGAAGAAAAGTGAAATTTTCCGTTCAATTCTGAGAGCTCCCCTCGCGATCTTGAACACGTTAAATTTCCGACTCGTGTTAACAGGTTCATGTTTGAACGACGTGATTTCTTCTTCATGCCCAGCGTACATTCGATGGTCCCCGTATACCGAGCGCGATTCCGTTACCGAGCGCGCGCGATGCATCGATTATGATAATGGTAGACTGGATCACGTTTGTAAACACATGTGCGTTTCGCACGATAATATGGAGTCGGGAACTAGCGCAGCTTTTATGGCGGATACCAGTTCAAGCTGGTTCCCGATTCCCTTTTACAGTTCGAAATGCACTTGTGTTTAACGTGACTCATTATCATAATCGATGCATCGCGCGCGCTCGGTAACGGAATCGCACTCGGGATACGGGGACCATCGAATGTACGCTGGGCATGAAGAAGAAAATGCGTCGTTCAAACAAATAACACGAGTCGGAAATTTAACGTGTTCAAGATCGCGAGGGGAGCTCTCAGAATTGAACGGGAAATTTCACTTTTCTTCCGGATCGTAAGTAAACTTCAGTACAACCATCTTAATCATCGATGTCTACTCAGCTTGGGCAAAGGACGTTCAAATGTTCTACAACAATTGTTGTCTTAATGCCTTTCACAAAATGATATTTTAAACCTTTTACACTGTAAAAACGTTGGGCACTATTTGAAAGAAAAGGCTCTCAGCTTTAATCTGATATCCAAAAATTCAAATTCACAGATCACGTCTTTGAAATAAAAGAAGGGTTAAGGGTTGCTTTTTGGGGGTCACCCTGTATATGAATAAAATAAATAAAATTGTGAACTTACGAAATTTCAAAAGGACTTATACAAAATTTCAAAAGGACTTATATGGTACAAGGAAAAATAGTCATCCATTTATTTAAAAAATCACATTTTTTTCTTTCAAATCTTGCAACAACATTGGCTTTCTATTTTTGCACCCAAATCACAATTGCACCCGAAAGTAACTCACAAAATAAACGCAGAAAATATTGATGTTGTCAATTGAATTGTACAGTAAAAAGTTTCTAGATAAAAGATAAAAGAGAGGAACTCACACTGTAAGCTAATGCATTGAAGTCCTCGCCGGTTGCCGTGACGATGTCGCCAAGTTTGAAGACCGGACAGAATGGATCCGAATGTTTGTTGTACAGGCAGCCTTTAAGGTAACTGGTGTTGGAACTCTCCAATATATTACGCCTTAAAAGAAAACACAAATACAGACCAATTACCAGTAAAGTTAAAATCACAGATATTTCTCATATAGTGAACTGTGTGTACCTGAGTACCTGACTGTTTTCAGAGTTAAGGAATCCGGTACCCGTAACCAACTTTACTTAGTAACTTCTCCGACAACGAAAAACACAGGTTTTGAATGTCATTTGTGGGAAATTTTCAACAACAAAAACAGGCTACATGGGAAAACAAATTATATTTTATGTTTATGACGCTCGCGAAAGTTGCACTTTACACCGTAAAGTTAACAAGTTCACTGTATAAATCGAGCAAGGGGTGTTATGGCCAAGCCTGCGTGCAGCCAAATTTACAAATGGCATCCCTACATTTTCTAGGGCAAATTTAAAGGACCCAGTTTTCCAGCGTAATTTTATCAATTATAGCCCGAAATTATAGCCCGAAAGCCCGAGAGTTGATCTTTGGCTATATTTGCACAACCCCACCGTTTTTTAAACCAGTCCGAGACGGTCTCTCTTTACGCACTATCCGTAAATGCACACTCCTGTTTGTGTATTTTTTTCGCACCAATCGCTGAAGAAAACAAAAGTGATTTGAAACCTTCAGCCTCTTGAACACAATACCAGTAATCTTCTTAAGTACTGAGCTCTCATACTCTACATTGACCGTCTCCCAATTTGTCAATATCACAGGTCTTGTTAACTTTTCGTGCGTGACTGTTTGTCACATTTATTGCCAACATTGCATCTGCACCATCACTTTCTAAAGCAGAACATTTATTGACATACTTTTTTTTTTCAAAATGTTAAACTTCACTCGTATTATTTTCCCAAACATCACAATAATAATGAAATATGAAACTGAAATCCAAACTATACTATGAGGTGTCTGTCAAGTAAATCGACAAAGCTCACATTTATAAAGGTTTGCAGTGAAGGATGAGAATAACATTAATGTTCACCTACTTGAAGAAGTGAAACTTGGAGTAGGCCGCAGTGTTCTTGATCAGCACGGTGAAACGCTCAGCATCCTTCAAAATTGCTGTAGTATTCCTGTAATTCATGTTTAATAAATGTATTAGGATGGAAACAAATTGCCAAAGTGGAGGTTAAAATTGACGAATGTTTTCGAAAGGCATTTCACAATCAGTTCTGTTGTACACCAAAGCAGCCATGACCAGTATTGAGTTGGGCACAGTTTGTTGAAAATTGACATCACAAACTGTTCGCCGGTTCCATCACAAAACAGCATATGTACGTTATTAGTCCTTCTGACTGTTGTTAATCGATGACACTGTCATTTACAGTTGAAGCAGAGTCCACAGCCTAATGTGAAGATTCATAAACACGAACTTGAGTCCAGTCTAGTGGTTGAATTAAAATCTGGATTTTTCCTTTAAAATCCTATTCGAATTCCACTATTCGGTTTGGATTTTGGATGCCGGACACTCAAAACCAACCAGAAAAAAAGTTAAGCCTTCCATTTTTTTGTGTGACACAAGCTATAAAGTAAAATATTTGGAACATCCACCAATTTGATACGTGATCTCTGACTGAATCCGCATCCACTCGTTAGAGTTTTCTTGGTTTATTGCACTGGTCAGAGAGTTCCCACCCACTTTTTTTTACCACCACAGCTTGGGAGTGTTTATGTAAAGGGCTGGTGGCAGCGGCGGCGGAACGCTTTTCAAACTCACCACAAAGGGGCACTTGCTCAGAAAAAAAAGCACCTTCCGTCGGTGTGAAAGAGGAAAAAATTGTAAAACTATTTTCGTTCACATTGCAAGGAATACATGTTACCCAGAATAAAATTTAATAACAATATTGATATACTTTTAAAACTGTTTGCGTTAAAAAAAATCTTAATTCCCTTAGGCCTACTCAAAAAATTACAGTGTAGGCCAGTTCCTATAGTTTTATAGCCGTATTGTTCTCAAATAAGGTAATTTGTCACTTGATAGAGCCCTTCGGCCTCCGGCGCACCCCCGGCAGTAACCTTTCTGGGGGCCACCTTTGATTTTGTTTATATCATGAGAGGGGCATTGTTGCTTTTTGGCCAGTTCAGTGACGATTTTTATTTGCCTTAGAAGCACAATTATTTTTTTTTACAGGCCATTTTTTTTTTCATTTTGAGTGGGCCACAGATTTAATGTTATAAGCGGAGTGTTTGTGTTTCGAGGGGTGGTTTTCCATCTCGAAAAGGTGTGTTCGCGATGGCTCCACCTCTGGATTTTTTTCTCATGAATGTAAATGTCTGTGGAAAGTTTCATTTCTTTATGAACGTGGGAACAATTTTTCCATGGGGGAATAATAAAAAAAAACGCCCGCATTTTTCTTATATGGTTTCCACGCCCCTAAAAGGATGTGTTCGAGATGGCTAGCTCCACATCTGGATTTTTTCTCATCTGTCTTTTTCTTTATCATTATCGTCTGCGAGACGTTTTATTCGTTCATGAAATATGGGCACATTTTTTCGCAAGGCGGGCATACTAATTACCCCCATTTTTGTTTTACATGGCTGTCACGCTTTTGTGGTGGCTCCAAATCTGGAAAATACTTATAATCTATATCATTATGTCTTTGTGAAGTTTCCGGCTTTTGTGAAAAGTGGGAACAACCGTTTGCACTGCGGGCATACGGAGTCTCCCCTCCCTTTTTTAAATGGCTGCCACGCCCGTAAAAGGGAAAATTTGCGATGGCTCCACATATATTTTCTGGCATGGATATAAACATCTGTGCCACTTTTTGCAAAAGTGCACAATTGTTTCACACATGAGCTGGACTATAATGTGCAAGGGGTGTTTGTATTTTTGAGGGGCACTTTTCATTACAAGAGAGGAGACAATTTTTAAGCGCAATCATAATACTGTCATGTGTGCGTTTGAGGGAAACTTTTGTTTTAGCACGAGGGGCCACATTATTGAGCGCGAGTGGGGCACTTTTGATCCCCCCCCCGGTTCTGCCGCCCGGTTCTGCCCCCCGGTTCTGCCCCCCCCCCCCCCCCCTGCCTATAGTGGTTACTGAATCCCGCAAATAATATCCCACCATCATTGAGGGCATTGCATGCGACACACTGCTCATCACTTTTGGTTGGCATGACTGCAAGCTGAAAAGGAACTTCCGGTGAAATTGGATAATCGGAGTTTCTGATTATTGAATTCGTCACTAGTGGTCTGCGGGTAATTCTGCTGGTTTTGGATTTGCTTCCTGCCTGGGGTAGTGGTGCGTTAGTCATTAGAGCAGGCACTTTTATCCACCCAGGAGTAAATGGGTACCTGTGAGGGTAGAGAGGGTTATTTTGATTGAATTTAGCTGCTTCGCGCCAAAATTGCAGCATCGAGCTGTATACTCTCCATATTTTGAATGTTTAATAGGCCCAATGAGCTGGGGTAATAATAATGTAAAACAATTTGAAACAGCGCTTTATAAGTACCCTGGATTGAACATTTTGGAGACATCCCCATAGACTTGTGCACAATAGTTTTCAAACTTCCATGTGCCCTAACCCAATATCCCTTTTTCCACGAATTTCGGTATGTTTACAAAAGGCTAATTAGACCACGAGCAACAAATATGACCTAATTGCGACCAAAAAAATGTGCCTCTAAAGGGGGGCTGTGACATAAGGGAGACACGAAGATGTCCCCCTAATGACCGATGTCTCCCATCGTGCGACGAAATTACGATAACGTGTCTCCTTAAAGGTATCTTTCCAGGTATTATTATTATTATTATTATTAATCTACAGAATCCCGCAAACTGGCGACAGATTTTTCAAGTCGCGTCTGAAAAGTTTGAAAAGTTTTATATATAAACTAAAGGTCTATATCTATTTGAAAACAGAACAAAGGGCTTTAAGATGGCTTTATTTTTTTTGCCGATGTGCAGTCATGTTAATAATAGTTTTGTGTTCAAAGTTCATTAAAGTTAATATTGAGCTAGAAGCCAACAGAAATAAAATATTAAAAATTAGTTGATGACGTCATCTTAACACCAATTAGGATTTTGCATATTGATAAGTAATCTAGCTACCCACCACTGTTTTATGACGATAGAGCCTTCCCTTATACATGTATGTGTTTTTAAAAACTGTATTTTGGATTTCGTCATCATGAAGTCACACACTTCTATGTAACCCACATACAAACACAGAAAGGCAACTATTGTTTTCTTTTAAATTCTCAAAAACTAGAGTTAACCTTTTCTATTTAGCACAACTTGACTCTTAAATCCTCAAAACTTCAAGACAGTGAACAATGAATACATGAGCGCTCAATAACACACATTTCCAGGATCAGACTCTGTGCCTAGCTACTTCTTTACTCTGCAAACAACCATTAATATACAAATATAACATGGTTTGAGGGTGGACAGTCGATATTCGCTCCCCGAGGTATTGGAAGTTGACAAACTAGTTCCCGAGGCGAAGCCGGGGGAACTAGTTTGTCAACTTCCAATACCGAGGGGAGCTAATATCGACTGTCCACCCGAAATAAACCATGTTATATTTGTTTTAGTATACCTCATACATATTCAGTTGCCGAATTTTGTTTTATTATTATGCACCTAAAACAAAATTCGGGGAAACTTGTACAGCTCACCAAAAAATTCAACTTCAATTACTAGTTCGGTTCGTTTGCAATATAATACAGTTACTACAATTGTAAATACAAATGTTTGCAATGTGTACAGCTTTCTTTTGTACAGGAGACATCTTTACATGGTCTATAAATTTTCTCCAGCTCTGGAAATTAACATTTACGCGAACCATGCAACCATGCATCTCTCCTGGGCGATGTTCGCGCGTGCGTACTGCACCCGTGCGACAGTTCCTCGATTGCTCTGTAAAGCGCATGCGTAGTAGACTGTCGCACGGGTAACCCATGCGACAGTCTACTACGCATGCGTATTTACAATGTGCGTGAATCCTCGCGCGCGCGTTTGGTAAACAGCAAGAATAACATCTGGCACGTGATGGTGAATTGACCAGTGAACGTTCGGCTCTCGATCATGAATATGTATGAGGTATAGTAATGTTATGTACCGCCCTCTTTAGCGAGAATGAAGGGACGTAATGAACTTGTACATACTGTGCATGATGTTTTTAAGCCAAGGCGTGGTCAATTTGAAATATTAAACGTGCCGCAGTGCATCTCCAAGTTCATAGGAAAGTTTTAGACCTACCTTAGATTGACATTAAAGCAAAAATTAAGATTGTAACTCTCACGACTGATTTTTTTCAGGAAATTTTAAGGGAACCTCTTTTCATTTTAACGTCCGGTGTGACGACGTTTAATTATTTTTTTTGCGCACAGGTGCTGTCTGCATTAAGGTCATCATATATACTAATTTTAGAGCGATTGCCGCAAACTTCGCCACATATCAACTGATTATTCATTTTAAATATTTTCAACCTGCCGCTAAAGGGCGCTCTAACATTTTATTACATCACCGATATTTTCTTTTGTGAAGTACAACCTAGGTTAGAGACTAGACACCTTTTTTACAATTTTAAATAATCCAGTAAAAGTCCAGTTCATTGATTTTCAAAGATTAAATCTGGCAATCTTTAACGTCACTCTTCGGGTCTGACCCATCTGTTATACATGTAAAAGGACTATGACTGTGCTAACTTCGAATTGTGTTCGACAAAGATAAATGGCAAAAGTGGAGGCCGGAAAAGACGTGTACAATGTTTATGGGTATTGAGGAAAGAAGGAGGAGGGAGGAGGAGTAGAAGAAAAACGTTGACTGCAATATGACTCAAAATCATGATGGTTAAAATTTAAAACAGGAAAACAGGACTTACGTTGGGTTCATGTTATACTCCACTGGGCACCAAGCCTCAATTTCACATGTATCAGTTGTAGTTCCATTAGGATAATGGTAAGGCACACATTTACCAGTCCGAACACCTACAAGAAAATTCTCAATTAAACACCTCCATCAAAGTTCTGCATCCATAGATGAAATACTTAACGTTGCATTAATAACCCCCTTAAGTGATTTACTAGCAACCTTCCTTATTCCTGCAAATTCCCACACCATGTGATGAACTCAATAACCAAATTTGTGGACTATGAATATGATGATATGCCTAAGCCCATGTAAAGCATATTTGCTTAGCAGTAATCACTCCAACAGATTCCCCTAAAAACAGTTGGATTTTGATGGTTTTGGGTGGTTCGCGTAATCTACTAAAATTCAAATCTATCAATGAATTTTCAATTTGTATGTTTTATTCCGACAAAAAAAATGTTTTTCCCCTTTGATGGATGTCTGCAACCCTTTCAAAAACAGTTTGGTTTTTGGCACAGATCCTCTTTCTGAGCAGATTATCGATACTGATTGTGAAGCAGGAACCAACATACCTTCCAAGAATGAAATTATTATCTAGCAGCAAATAATTCAAAGTTGTAATTTAATAATTTGGAAAAAAACATGGGCCGTTTTTTTTTTTGTTCGATGTCTCATTTAAAACCAATCACTTTTGTTTTGCTGGAAAATATCAATTTAGAAAAAGAACCTTTTTTCGGGATGATATTTGTCAATAACTCTTTGAATGATACTTAAAAACTAAACTTCCATGGGTTTTTTTTTTACTTGGAACCTTCCTTAATCCCTTTAGATCCTCCACTGAGCAGGAGTCGAGTACTTTTTTCCAAGTACCGAGTACTGCCAAGTACTTAGGTTGCCGAGTACGAGTACGAGTAGGAGTATTTGTACCTCCGAGTACAAGAACAGGTCTCCGAGTACGAGTACTTATACTTTCGAGTACGAGTACGAGTGCGTACTTGTATTCCGAATACGGCCAAACGGCAAATGGTTCGTTGTGCGTAATTGGCCCCAGACCCAATCACGGCTAGCTATTAATTGTGTTTATCTGGATGTGCACAGTGGAAAGTCAGGAAACTTCGATTTCTCCACAAGCCAATCAACCATTTCAAACTGAAAGTATCGATAAAATAAGGCCATGGTGTATAAAGTCAAGCTATACCATTTCCTCCCGAGTACTGCTATTTGAGTACGAGTACTTTGATGATCGAGTACAACTTCGACATGTCGAGTACGAGTACCTTGCTGCCCGAGTACGAGTACTGTCATTTCGAGTACGAGTACTTTGACATTCAAGTACGAGTACGAGTACGAGTACTCCAAACAAAAAGTACTCGAGTAGTACTTGAGTACGGGTACCGAGTACGAGTACTACAACACTGGCAGGAACCTGTTGGGAAATGGATGAGTCGATACACAATTCTTTGGTTGAGGACTGTGTTTACCGTGACTGTTTATTCCACAACAATATGTTAATAGACATTGATTGATTGAACTGGTTACAGTGAACTGAGACAAAGAGAATTGGGTGAACTGACTGGATGAGCAGAACGAATTAAACTGACTACAGTACATGATTGCTTTTTTCGAATGGTTGACGTAGAATAGAAATGGAACAGAAAACAGAAATGAAACAGAAAACAGAATGAGGATCTGCTAGTTGTGCAGCACTTATATACTGGTGGAAACAGGAAGTCTGGAGAATAAGAAATACTTAAGAATGGGGAAACTTAGTCATATCGTGGTTCCTTGAGTGTCAGAAAAATGACTAGGAATGAGTAATATAGTTCCTTAAAACAATGATCTTGAAAGTAACTTGATTGTACTAAGAAACTGATCAATGACGTGAGTGGGCAGTGAAGGTCATTTGCTCTGTATAAAAGTATAGGGACTACACATCGCATAGGCACTGTGTGGGTGTATGTGTATACAAGGGAAACGATGAGTAATGCATTCAGGAGAATTTATCATTAAAAAGTTCAAAAAGGAACATTGATAATTAAAGTGTGATAATTAACTAAAAATTAAGATGAATTGATAATTAAGAATGAATCATCTGAAAACGCTACAAACTCAATGGCACACTCTTTGTGCAGTGACGGAAAGTGTAGTTTTTATGTACATGTACATGTCATTGTAGTCTAATCTTACGATTGAACTAGTACGCCCGTGACCGGGCGTGGCTTAGCAATCAGGGCATGTGTGTATGCACGCATTAACAAAGTCCCGTGGGTTTAGTGCAGCATAATGAGTTTGTGTTACATACCCTATGTGGACTTGTGAACAAAAGAGGTCCACATAATGCAGGTTGTGTTAACCTTATGTGGACTAAGCCGTGTCCACATAAGGTTTTGCCCTTTCTGGAAAACAGGTTTAGAGGCATTTTGGGGTTAGGTTTATTTGTAGCAGAATGAAGAGAAACACTATAGGGAATCATAGAAAAAAATCGGGTTAAAAGAGTTTTCACAGTTTAAGTAAAGTTATTTTTTGTACCGAGTTTTCTTAACTACACGAAAACAAAGCAATGTCTACACAAGGTATGTAACGTAAGTCTGGGTGGTTTAGTGTGTGTACAGTCGTTTTCCTAGTTCTGGATAGCAAACATCATTCAGGCTGCTTTCGGCTCAACTACTTCACGAATTCAAGTGACATAGATTGTAAAGTTTACCTTGAGTGATGGAGAGACCACAAAATAATTTTTCCGAAATTTCAGCTCTTTTTATTTTGATATTACGACGTCAAAAGTATCGATGTCACTTTTCCCAGTTCCGGATCGGTTCAATCAGTTCCGAATCGATCAAAACTGCTTCATGCGATTTTTTTTCAGCCATAACCAACTGAATCAAGCATATTTTCTGATAAAGTATTATTTCATTTTCGAAAAATAGTTCATTCAAGAGAATTCCAACAAATTTAAAAAGAGAAAAAAAAGGAAATGATTTTGAAACTTTCGTCTGCAGTGCAACGGCTAGAACTCATGCACGGACCGAAAATCTTTTGACACATCACAGAATACGTCAAACAAAATCGATTAACGCGCGTATAGTTGGGTCGTAATTGCACGCGCTATCCAAAAGCAGTACGGTCATTTGTGTTGAATTTTCAAAAATTAGAGACTTTTCAACTTATTTTGATTCAACAAGCATTCGACGGAAGAGTTTATACGACTGTAGTGTGTGAACAAAATATTCAAAAACACACGGTACAAGTGATGTACCGAGGAGAAAATTTTTCGTCGATTCGCAGCTCCCGCGATTTTCTAAAAACCGTCCAAACATGTCGAAGTGCGAGTCGGAAATGTGGCCAAAATTCCTCTTCTAAAGATTTTATCGGAAAAATCCTTGTGTATCAAGGAGCTTACATTTTCCTTTTCAAAATGCACATCGTCCGGAAAAATATTATTGGAGACTTATCCAAAAGCGGTAGGTTTTTATTTGAAGTTATCCGGAACTAGGAAAAATCCGGAACTAGGAAAACGACTGTACTATGTCTGCGCGTAGGTAGATCACTACACACTTGTACGCGCGGAAGATGTGGCAAGGGGCAGCGAACTGTATACGAACTTGAGTTGATGTGCTCTCGCTGTGGCGTGTATTGCTATATGGTGATTTGCTACGCGTGGGCGAACTGTTGGACAGTTTAGCCGTTCACTTGCGGGTGCACACACGCTTACATGGGCATAGAAGTGTTGTACTTCCTTTGTTCTCGTGTACTAACATTTTGCAACGTCGCACACTTATGTCGAAATGCTCTTATTTTAACCATAGTTAATTTCCTGGGCTGAAATTCGGACTTTAAATCCTTTTTCTAAAACTCTTCCATTTGCGACGAATCAACCCACATTGGAAATTCCTAGTTTTTGAGTAAAATCCATATATCTATTTCGTGAAAAACTTGTGGGGTACCGAAACGGTACCCTGCAAGTCGGTGGGCATTCCTTGTGGGGTACCTCCCATTGTTCCGGTACATAAGGCAGTGTTTGTACACGCATCCACCCTTAAACAGGCATGGAAGTGGGGTACTTCCTTTGTTCTCGTGTACTAAAATTTTGCAATGTCGCGCACTAATTTCAAAATGCTCTTATTTAAACCAGAATTAATTTCCTGGCCTGAAATTCGGACTTAACATCCCTTTTTCCAAAACTCTTCCATTTGCGACAAATCAACCCACCTTGGAACTTGATTCCTGGTTCTTGAGTAAAACCCATATATCTATTTCGTGAAAACCTGTGGGTTACCACTTTAGTACCCCACAACGTCACAAAATGGCCATTGTTCCAGTACCCCTAAGGCAATGGTTATACTCGCTCTGTGGTTGAATCCCAGTTCATGAACAATCATCATCATCACTTGGTACACGGCAACAGAACTAAAAGCTCCATGACGCCGCGGGGTGTAGACGATGTCTAGTTCGTGAGGGCAGCTTTAAAATTAACAAGGGTCGGTCGTGTAGTAATGTCAAGGGGTAGCCTATTCCAATCACGGATGGTTCTAGGGAAGAATGAGTTCTTGTATTTATCAGTTCTGGATACGATGATGTTGTATGCGTCAGCTGTGAAGTGCCGGCTTGAATGTTTGTTGTCTCTAAGTTGAAGCTTGTTGGATGTCACTGGAGATGCCCCTTTGTGAATAAGGTAGAACTGGCTTAATCGGGCATTCTGGCGCCTTTCTGCCAGACTTTCCCACTCCAGATCTTGGATCATTTTGGTGACGCTAGATTTACGACGATAATCGTTGACCACAAAACGTGCCGCCCTTCTTTGAACTTTGTCCAACATCTGAATGTATTTAGCTTGGTAGGGGTCGGTGACTGCGGCAGCATATTCGAGGTGAGGTCGAACGAGGGCCTTGTATGCTTTGGCTTTGGTTTCTATGCTGCATTGGTGGATATTTCTTTGAAGAAGACCAAGGATTTTATTTGCTTTGCTAACGGTGCGCCGATAATTTGGTTCCCAGGAGAGGTTATCCGATATTGTCACTCCAAGGTATGTGTGCTCTTGAACTTGCTCAAGGGTTTCTCTAAGCATGGTGTAGTTGTGATGAATCTTGGACCTCTTTAGTCCCACGGACATGGTGTTACACTTTTTGGGGTTAAAGGTCATTTGCCACTTGGAAGCCCATTGACACACATGATCAAGGTCTTTCTGGAGTTTATCACAATCCTCATCACTGGCTACGGTGGTGTTTAAGATGCAATCATCAGCGAACAGTCGTATGTTGCACTGGATTGTGTCTGTGATGTCATTGATATATGTCAAGAACAATAATGGCCCCAATACAGTTCCCTGTGGGACTCCTGAAATTACTGGGTGCCATTTGGAAGTTTCTCCATTGATGATTACCCGTTGTTGTCGTTGTGTCAGAAACATGCTAATCCAGTTGAGAGTGTTTTCTCTAATACCGTAATAATGCAGTTTTGATTTAAGCCTTTCGTGGGGGACACAGTCGAATGCTTTAGTAAAATCTAATATTGCGGCATCAGTTTGCTGTGTGTTGTCAATTCCCTCCATCCAATCATTAACAACCTGGATGAGCTGAGTAACACATGAATGTCCCTTACGGAAACCATGTTGCAGTGGTGACAAAATGTTATGTTTATCAAAATGCTTGCTGATTTGAGAATGTAATATATGTTCTAACAGTTTGCACATGATGGCGGTCAAGGAAATGGGGCGGTAATTCTCGGGACTTGCTCTAGATCCTTTTTTAAATAGAGCTGTAACATTAGCTAGGAGCCAGTCGTCTGGGAGAGTCCTCGCATCGAGAGATTGCTGAAACAAGGATGCTAAGACCGGAGCAATTTCCTCCGCTGTTTCTTTCAGCATTCGGGCGGTCATCTCATCAGGACCAACAGCTTTGCTGATATTATGGTTCTTGAGAAGTTTGAGGACCCCGTCACTTCTGATGATGATATCATCCATGGCAGGGTATTTACTTGATGTGAATGGAACGACATTGTCTCTTTCAATTGTGAAGACGGAGTTGAAATGGTCAGAGAGAGCATCGGCTTTTTCAGAGTCTGAAATTAAAAGCTGATCACCCTTTTTCAGGGTTGGGATGGTTGTGCTATCCACACGCTTGCTTCTAATGTATTTCCAGAAGGGACGCTGGTCTGATTCCAAATCATCAATACTATTCTTGATGTAGTCGGACTCTGCTTTCTTGATGATCTTTTTCACAGTGCGACGAGCTTCACGGAAGTTTTCCCAGTCAGCAGGTAGTTGAGATTTTTTCGCTTTTTTATGGAGCTTATCTCGCTTTTTGATCAGTTTCCTAATGTTCTTGGTAACCCAGGGGAGACTATTGGATGGGCGGGATGTCTTACTGGGAATATTTTCATCCCTGGACTTGAGCAAGGTTTGTTTTAGCCTATTATAATTGTCAGCAACAGTGCATTGAGTGGGGTCCTTGGCAAAGTATTGCTCTTTAAATTGACGCATATCTTCACGCATCTGGTCAAAGTTTCCTTTATTAGCTAAGAAAACTTTACGCCTTGGTTTCTTAAGAAGCTTAGGTTTTGACACAACAGAAGTTACCACTACGTCGTGATCGCCCAATCCAGGCCTGACGACACACTCCTGGAGTTTAGTTGGCAAGTTGGTCAGGACAAGATCAAGTATGTTGGATGTCGTTGCGGTTACTCTGGTTGGTTCTTTGGTCAGCTGCGTAAGGTGGAACTCGTCGCAGATTGTGAGCAAATGATTTCCATGGTGATCACCAGGAGCAGGTGGTTCTGTGAGCCAATCAATCTCCGAGCAGTTGAAATCACCAGTTAAGACGACAAAAGGCATGGTATTCTTCTGGTAGACTCTGGTAGATTCTTCAAGTCTGTTCCAATATTCAACAAGTTTACTTGGCGCCCTGTAAAAATTCCCAACATAAAGTGGTTTGGCATCCTGGAGATGAATACAAACCCATATTATTTCACAATCGGTGTCCATTTCCGGGCAGTGAGTACTGACGAGGTTTGATTTGACAGCTGTTATAACACCACCTCCCCCACGCTTTCTGTCCTTGCGGTACACGTTGAAATGCGCAGGGAACAATTCTTGGGAGGAGATATCGCAGTCGACTTTAGATTCTGTTTCACAAACAATATCAGCATTATGTTTGTCAATGAGTGCATGAAACGGAGCAACTTTGTTGCTCAATCCTTCAGCGTTTATTGTCAGAATTTTAACGTTGCATTTTCCAGTCAGTTTGACTTTAGGGAGTCAAGGTTGGTTATTTCTTTGTTCAGTTTTCTCAGTGCTATCAACAACAGGTGCCGAATCCCTATTTCTGGGTGAACTAGTACGCGTTGGAGGTGGTACGTGGTCTTCATCACTCAAGCCAGAAGATAGCGAACTGTTACTCACGTCAACATAGTTATTATTGGCAGAGTTATTTTCAAGAATAGAGTCATTAAATCTCAGTGTGTTACAGCTAGGACAGTACCATTCAAATCTTCAAGACCAATGAAGCGGCTGTACGATCGATCCGAGACATTTGCACAGTTGGTATGGGTCCATTGACCGCATAAGTCACATTCCAGGGCAGTGTGGGTTTTTGCAACATGTTTAGAACATACCGTACATGGATACCGCTGATAATTGGGACCAGGGTTTGGGTGAACATTCCCACTAATTAACATGTGCAGAACAATTAACAGTTTGAGCCTTGGTGCCATAGATTCACGAGCACTTAAAGTAATGGATCTGAAGTCCCCATAGAAACCACGCAGCATCAGCTGTTTTTTACGTGACTGGTAGAAGACAAATATGTGGCAAGAAATAAATGTAGTGTCTCTGTTCAGGCGGGCACTGGCATATAATTCATAACACTCTTTAGTAATAATCGGCACAGCAAAGTTATCTCTATCAAAAGTATCATGCATATTTGGTTCAAAGTCAAAGTCCTTTAGGTGATGAGGCTCAGTGCGGGTGCGGTGAGATCGGCGTAGTGGAGCTTGAGTTGTTGCAGGGGTTGCGTTATCCATTGGGAAGCAGAATGGAAGATCATGTGTATCGTTCTGTGTGGCTGTAGGTGCAGGGGTTGGAATAAGTCGGCGTGTATTCCAACGGGTGCCGTCACTAAGTTGCTGGTGCTGGGACTGAACCGACGAGCGATTTGCTTCGGCTGTGAGAGTGAAGATGCCAGCTTGTGACTGCGGTTTGGGCGTTTGATTCTGACCCAGTCACCGGTCTGAAACTGTGGCATTCGAGCACGACGCTTGGTGTCGGTGTAGGACTTGGTCTTCAGTTGGCGTTTTGCGATTGCAGATGCTTGGGCGGCTACCTTCGCTTTAGGTTTGGCTGGAGGTTTGAGAATGTCCAGTGGGAGGCGAAGGTTGCGGCCGATCATGAGTTCTGCAGGCGTCTTCCCCGTCAGCGAGTGTTGGGTCGAGCGGTAAGTGCGAAGAATGGTTTGAATGGCCTCGTCGAATTTTTGGCCTGCTGCAAGGTTGGCTTTCAACCCGTCTTTGATAACGCGGTTGAAGCGCTCACCGCCACCGTTACTCTGTGGATTGTATCGGGCGGTGAGACGGTGCTCGATACCGTGGCTGGTGAGGAAGTCGGCGAACTGGTCTGACACAAACTGTGGACCATTGTCAGTTATGATGACTTCTGGTAGGCCCCATTTGGTGAACATTCGCTGAAGAATGTTGATCACTGTGGCAGAGGTGACTGTACTTGTGGTAGCGATCTCTGGCCATTTGGAGTGCAGGTCGTGCACCACAACGAGGAAACGGTGGTTGGCTGGGGCTGTCTCAACTGGGCCGAAGATGTCCAGCTGAAGTTGTTGCCATGGTTTCTGTGGCCATGGGATGGGTTGCAGTGGAGCTGGTCGGATGTTGATGGCCTTTTCGCTCAAGTGGCATGCTTCGCAAGTGGAAACAAACTGTTCGATGCGAGTGTCAATTCCTGGCTACCATACTGTATCGCGACATCGTTGCTTCATACGGACAATGCCTGGATGTCCGTCCTGTGCAAGTGAAAGAACGCGTTGCTGCAGGGAGCTGCGGGGATTACTGCTCTGTCCCCACGCGCTAGGCAGCAATCGTTCCACAGTGAGAGTTCATCCCGAAGTCTGTGGAAGGGCTTGAGTTCTTCCGTGAGTTGTTTTGGCAATGCCGTCTGTAGGAAGTGGCATACCTGCTGTAGTGTCGCGTCGTCTTGTGATGTGGCTTTGAGTTCCTCACAAGACACAAGGTTGCTGAGGGAACCGGTGAAGAGCGACATGACATAAGCGTCATCATCGGTGTAGAGGTCAGTGTTACAGTCTGAAGCAGGTGTCAGGCGGCTGAGCATGTCGGCAACATGGTTACGGTTGCCAGCAATGTACTGCACAGTGAAGTTATACTGGTGAAGACGTTCAGACCAACGGCTGATTCGCAGTGGTCTGTGGCCGGATCCAGTTGTTGCGAGAAGTGTAGTCAGCGCCTGGTGATCTGTACGCAGAGTGAATTTTCTGCCGTACAGGTAGACATGCCAATGTTCACATGTCGTTTGTCAAGTCGTTAGACACAGACTGACCATGCCGCACGGTAGTAAATGACTTTGGCATGAATGGTTGTAGCGCTCACGTTGCATGAACGGATTCTGGCGCTGATGACGGACATAAACCACTATAGTCTAACGACTTGTCATCAAGTCTAGGGTTATGATCGAGAATAAGCTTTATGTGGCCTCTCTGGACTCCCATATATTAGTCTCCCATATATTAGCCTCGACTCCATGGGCGCGTGCGCGTTCCTTCACTAACCTCTTAGACTTGATGGCAAGTCGTTAGACTATAGTGGTTTATGTCCGTCATCAGCGCAAGAATCCGCATACCTGCCATGCCACCGCCGTTCACGCAACGTGAGCGCTACAACCAGTCATGCAAAAGTCAGGTACAGTACATGTACGATGTTCATACACGTACACCGCGCGGCATGGTCAGTCCGTGTCTAACGACTTGACTAACACGTTTTCAAGCGAATATTCATATATGCAGCCACTGCAATGCATATGCATGTATTTCCATAGCGCGGGCCAATGGTAGCCCATCTGGCTTGCGAAGAAACATCCATTATAAATATAGGGGTAATTATTACACGATCATTTGAAGTTTCCATTTGATTTGGCAGTCCTAGTTTTAAAATTACGGTAAAAAAAGAGTATAACATTGTAGATATTATTAGTACTTTTGCAATTGTCTTTGAATACAAAAGAGTAACATTTAGTGTAATTATGGAACTTGAAACTGTTACGAATAATTGTAAATCCCCTTCAAAAAATGAAGTGCGCACCGACTGTAAACGTAAGCTCCTTTTGGCCCATGTGGTATATCAGGGATTTCCCGTACCCGGTGGGTAGATTCACGAAGGTGTCGTTGCCGTCAAGAAAACTTGTGATTGCCTCAGTTTGTTGGGGTTTCAGAGCACTGGTAATCCCCAGTTTTCGCAACCCATGGTCAATGGAACCTCTATACTTTTCGGTGCCAGCTTCCAACTCCTCCATTTTAACGTTGGGTGATAGGAAATCCGAAGCGATTGAGAATATTTTGTGAAGACGCCGCGATAATCAGGCGTTGTGTGTACATGTACAGTGTACTCGTGTGTGTGTCGTCGCGTCGTGCAAGCCAAAACGCATCGGCTAAGAGATGCCTGTTGAACATTCATATTTTCTTGATTCTTAACCAATCAGACTGCTCCGTCCAATTTTGGTAGCAAGTCTCATTGCCTGTGCACAAACTGACAACGAGTTATTCAAGTCTGTAATGCAGTACACGCATGGGATCGCACACGCGTGGGGTCGAAAATGTACGTAGCGTCCCCGCTACTAGGACAGCATGCGGTATGTCGTACCCCCGGCACAGAGCTTGGCAGTCGCGCGCGGCGGACGCGATTAAAACCACTCATTACAGACTTGATTTCAAGTCTACTAACCTCTGGCCGTGATGTACACGTAAACGATGCTGACTGGCTATTTAGAGCGTACTGCGCGGGCATTTCGAAGATTGCACGCCGGGCGCGCCCATAATGCGCTCGCGTGCTTTGCACGTCACGTCACGTACGAATATTATTCAAATATTGAGTGGCGAAGCCGAGTGAACGGGAAAAGTCCCGATTTTACCGAGCGTTAATATTCCTCCCATTTCACAACTTAAAGCCACTCAATATTTGTTTTATTTAACTGACATATAGATCCTTGGCATTTGATATATTTGACCTTTTTTTCAATACAAAACTGGACAAAAATTTATTTCTCTCTTCCAAACCACCCTTACACGAAAATGTTTGAACCCAACGCTGTAGCGCTTTCTCTTTGGAACAATACGCGCTACGCGCAACGCTGAACGCGCACACCAGCATGCATTTGCACACAAATACTGCGTCATGATCCTAACAGTTGAATAGTATACAAATAATGAATGTTTGTGAGTGCAATGGAAAGAATAATTTCATGAGGTGAAAGATGAAATGTTCCATTTCACGAGGCGAAGCCTCGTGAAATGGAACATTAATCCTCGTTATTTGATGGAACATAAATCCTCGTCATTTGGAACATAAATCCTCGTCATTTGATAGGTTGACTTTTAATAGCCAATTTATTCAGGTTAAAAATTGTTTACAAGTTTGACAAGTTCAGAGTTATTATATTATGCAAACTGTTCAACAGGTTGAGAACTATAATATTCAATTCAACTTGTCCATAAGTTTAGAACTCAAACAGTTCAACAAGTTCAGAACTTTTATTGCCAATTTAAACACCACAGAGCAACCATCGGCAACATGTGCAGTGACAGTGCAATGCAGCCTCGACTCCAGGGGCGCGTGCTCGTTCCTTACACTAACCCCTGGCTGTGATGATGACGTAAATGACGCTGAAATGGCTATTCACAGCGTACTGCGTGCGCATTTCGAAGATTGCACGCTGGGCGCGCCCAAAATGCGCTCGCGTGATTTGCACGTAACGTCACGTACGAAAAAAAAATTATGATTCAAAAGTCGCGATGCCTGTACGATATGGATTATGTCAGCCGCGTTTTCGCTAAAAAAAACCTGTATCTGTGGTTGTATTTGACGCCATATTGGTGAGACCGGCTGGTAATCTATAAAGGACAAGTTGCCGTCTTTATAGACAGCATGATTTCTTTTGTAACGTCGCGGTTCACTTGACTTTTTCGGCGTTTTTGAAATAATAATCACTACGGAAATGTGTCCCTTTTAGAACATCAGTTGATACAACGCGCGTATTTACGCGTAGAACGTTCGTATTATACGCGGCCATCTTCGTGAGACCGGGGGCGAATTGGTCAATATGCAAAGTCTACTGTGTGAATGTTGTATGCATATCCGCTTTCCAGTCTAACTGTTGAATAGTATTTCCCATTCCCCATGGGCGGATAGTACTTTTTGAGCCGCGGCATGAATGGGAGCAATAACGAATGCAACGTGATGTGAGTTCCACCAATCAAATGACAAGGATCTGTATGTCTGTTATATAATCAAAACTATACGATATGGATTATGGCAGCCTTGTTTTGCGCTTAAAAAACCCTGTATCTCCGGTTGTAAAGGGACGAAAGGGGTATGTACCTTTTAATACAAATCTTTGCCAAATAACGCTACGTTCAAACCTTATTGGGGCTGGCCCATGGTTTCGTAGTGCTACGTGCGCGTGAACCATATCTCCACAGTGACATTGAGCTATGCAGTGCGATATTGTTTAGGCATTGGTTTGTGCATTGCTATATCGTTCCTGTTTGGGAGCACTTGGTTGTGCATTGCTATAGCGTTTCTAAGTAAGATTTGAGGCATTGCATGGTGGAGATACTAAATAATTAATGGTTTGCGGAAACACCATGTGCGAATAATTTCTCAACTAAGAGAATGGTTCTGAAAAGCACCAGAGGTATAAACTCGACGTTCCGGTTAGTATACTCTGACCGTCTTCAGGAGAGTGCCTAAACTCTCCTCCTAAACTCTGCCTACTATAGCGTTTCTGTTATGCAGCATTGGTTTGTGCATTGCTTTAGCGTTCCTGTAATGCACTATTAGTTTGTGCAGTGCTTATTGGAGTAAGCAGTGCGATATTAGCTGCATATTGCAAATAGGGCTCGTTCAAAAACCACAGGTTGAAATAAAGGTACCCAAGACAAATATTCCCAAATCATTTAATCATTCAATTGTTGTTGTCTCTGCAATAAATTATCGTGGTTAACTGAGATTACCGGTCATTCAGTTGCCAGTGTTCCTTGTTATTGTGTATTTGCCTGATTAACAGACGGTTTAAGAATCAATTCCTGCGGCGGTAGATTTCCACTCAAAACGAGCCTGCATCCTTTGTGTAGTCCCTGGTCCGAGGAATAACTTGCTTCGGCAACAGTCCCGCCACAGTACCTTCTAAGCTCCAAGGGGTATCTAGCCTTTAGTCAAGTCCCACGCGCCTACCCGCACACGTGACGCACCCCGGATGCTGGCACGTAAAGAGACTAGCACGAGCGGCAAAGCCGCGAGGGCCTTTACCATCTTGCGGAGAACGCTTATGTTTTTCTTTACATTTGTCTACCAATTTGGTAGTATACAAATAACGAATGTTTGTGAGTGCGATGGTAAGAATAATTTCATGAGGTGACAGATTGAATGTTCTATTCTACGAGGCGAAGCCGAGTGGAATAGAACATTCAATCTGTCACCGAATGAAATTATTCTTTCCATCGCACGAACGTAAAACATTCGTTATTTGTTTTATACAACACCTGAATAATTGATTGGTAAATTATAAACTACAATTTATTTTGATTTTAAAGATGTTGAACTAACTACAATCGCCTGCCATTTTGTTTGTTTACGCAAAGTAGCTATGTGTATAGCGCCGCCAGTCGAAGGCATTCGTCCTTACTGCGCATGCGCAAAGTGAAACGGTATAACGCATGGGTATAACGCATGTTCGCACCGTGCATTATACCAAATAATAAAATGTCACGTGATCTACAATTCACCAATCACATGACGGGGATTTATTCAGGTGTTGTATAAACATGCATAATGCATTACCGTTGTGAATTGACCAATAAGAATGCAGAATTACTAACGTATGTCAGCCGTCGTCTGGCGCCAGACAGCACCCGCGCCATGGCGCGGGTGCTGTTGCTGGTAACTGCAAACCACCGTTAAATGATTGGTTTATATTGCTCGATTTATATTACGTGAATAAATGAATAAAGGATTAGTTCCACGAGATAGTAAAGGCCCTTGCGGCTCCGCCGCTCGTGCTAGTATACAAATAACGAATGTTTGTGAGTGCGATGGTAAGAATAATTTCATGAGGTGACAGATTGAATGTTCTATTCCACGAGGCGAAGAATAGAACATTCAATCTGTCACCGAATGAAATTATTCTTTCCATCGCACGAACGTAAAACATTCGTTATTTTTTTTATACAACACCTGAATAAATTCTCGTCATTTGATTGGTAAATTATAAACTACAATTTGCTTTGATTTTAAAGATGTTGAACTACCCCTTCACGAAAATGTTTGAACCCAACGCTGTAAGGCTGGCTCTTTGGAACAATACGCGCTACGCTGAACGCGCACACCAGCATGCATTTTGCACGCAAATACCGCGTCATGGAACAAGCGCAAAGTGAAACGGTATAACACATGGGTATAACGCATGGTCGCACCGTGCATTATACCGAATAATAATATGTCAGATGATCTACAATTCACCAATCAGATGACGGGGATTTATTCAGGTGTTGTATAATACCTCTTTTTACGTGCCAGCATCCGGAGTGCGTTACGTGTATGCGTACGTGTATGCGTTACGTATAGGCGCGTGGGACTTGACTAGAGGCAAAGGGGTATCAAGCCCTGTGCAAATGTATAGACGCTGGACTCGATCTACCTTCCTTAATCCTGCAAAATCCTTCAAAATCTCCTGGTGGATTTTAAAGGACCTTCGAGGTATTATCAAGTTTATCCCAACTTTGTCTACAGAATTAAGATGAAAATTAAACAGTGTCCAACTAAATTTCTGCAAGCATATGACAAAGACAAAGGAATCAATTTTGATACTTAAGTAAATTTGGTGAATGCTGATACACTGTCTTACATCTTTTGTATTTTATACTTGACACTTTTAATTTCTACACTGATAACAAAGTCATGGCTTTGGAAAAACAAGTAGCATGATTTATCACTAGAAATTTTCTTTCTTAAATCTGTCTTCCAAAATGCTAGGATGTACGATACCGTTTCCATTGATGACTCGGTCGCCCTTTTTACATTCATTCGCGGAGGGATTACAGGCAACATCCGGCATTCTTGGATCCTAAATATGTAACGAGAAAAATAATGAAAGGCAATATTCTTCAACTTCCAAATACATGTATTTGCTGTTTGTTAAATCCACTCAAAAACAATGCTTCAAAGCAGCAGTTTCCACATTTTTTTTTTAGCATTTTCGGTTTTTTGATGGGTTTTTTTTAACCCCGTCCCCCCCCCCCCCAAAAAAAAAACCTACAGAAGGTCGAATTATATCCAGACTGCATTCCTCTTACCTCAGGACACTGCCCTCTCATTTGGTCCGGGGTAATGATCATGTTGGTCATGACAAAAAAGGCGTCGGATTCCTGCATGGAAAACCAAGAGTATATAATATATATCAGCCTTGAACCAACCAGCCATGCAGCCAACCCTGGTTAGCTCAGTCAGCCGTGTGGTTGCGAATGCCAAAGCGTGTCGGTTGTTCAGCAAAGCCAATTCAATTACAAACTCAGATGCTTTTAACAGAGCAGTGAAATTTGTGAAACCCCAAATCATGCGGGCTTTTAGAATGTTGTGTTTCTCAGAAAATATGCTCAGTATGATTGAAATGTTAAAATGTAACGGAAGAAGAAACTCTAAACTTCATGTCAGTGAAAAAAAGTGATATATTTTAATTAATAACTTGTGAAGGAGGCTTTTATGCAAATGTTTTACTGCACACCATAATGGATAGTCTGAGTATCACCCGTTATCCACGGAGCAAGACTCCTGTATAACGTCTGATATGTCTAGACATATACGTATGCAAGCTGCGCGCCAGCCAATGGGAATCGATTTTACTAAATCGTGACGTCATTTCATTCCTAAATCAGGACTAATGGTTTGATTGGTCAATTCGAATGCAGTGTTTTGTAATGCAACTACAGTCCGGCGCGTTATTGCGCGTAACACGATACCGAGCCCGTGACGCGCACTGGACTTTTTAATCAATTGTCTATGACGCGCAACGGGTGAATGACCGAAGACCCGATATAGAAAGCGCCCGCTGATGGGTCAAAATCTAGGAGGTCAAGAGGCGGGGTTTATCAATCAGCGAATCTGCTCACATATCACATAGACTAGGCGTTCATCTGGATCTAATGATTTGCATAAAATAGTGGCCGCATGAGGTCGCTGTTTGCGTTGTACTGTGTATGCACTGCATACTATGCAGCGATGATAGCGAGGTATGATAGCGAGGATATGCCGCCGATCGTTTGCTGCGTACGGACGAATAATAACCAACGCCTTGACCAAGGCAAGTGAAGGGCAAAAGTCCATTAATGCATTTATGAAGTTCGGTTGCAGTAACCGCTGCTAGTGTATATCAAATTCGAACCAGCAAACCGACAACGGCAAGCTAGATAGTCAAGTACTAAGATGTCTGCACTAGTAAGCAGGAGGTCTTAGGCTCAATTCTAACCGAGAAGTTTGATTTGTTTTCCCTCACAATTACTGGGGACAACATCGGGTAAACAGTCTTCGTAAAATACGTTGAAAAAAGGCAAAACCCTGTACGGTCATGACATTGATGCTAGTGTTAATAATGATACGGTACTTGAATGGACAAACTGATATGATTCTAGATCTAGTGCACTCGCCAAATCTATTTGTTGATTTGCAGTGGGTTTTTTTTTAGATGATGTACTCTCACGGGCCTACCCATTCGTTTTCTTGTATCGAAATGAGGCAGACACCATAAAAATTGGACCGCGGTGTTCTTAATGCCATCTTTTGTTTAATTTTGTGTAACTACTAAGTGAACACAAACAGTGCTAAAAATATTTCAAGAATTCAGTTGCCAACCAAGCCTTATTCGAACTTTACTTCCTTTGAAAAGATTTTTTAATTTTTTTTATTTTCTAGTGACGTCACAAAACAGGCATCCACTAAGTACACCACCAATTTGGTTAAAGTGGTCGGAAGTTGCCTCAGATCGCACCACAGAGCATCGAGAATAATTTTTTCCGGAGCCCTAAAGCGGGCCCTGAACCCCACACCGTGAATTTGTGGACCCCCTTTTTGGGGACCAAATTTTTCTCGGCCCCCCTAACCCCCAAAAATGTGTTCTGGATCCGTCAATGCAGAGGCCGAAGGGCTGTCACTTTCACAAAAATGGAAGGTGCCCATTTTTCTGGATAAGTGCTCTTTTCGCTGATGCCCCCCCCCCCCCCCCCCCTGTTTGAAAAGCGTTCCGCCGCCCCTGCTGACAACAAATCCATTCTCGCTGGAGAACATTTCATTTGACGAGTGAGTTGCCACTTTTAAATTAATGTCCTCCCAATGACTGGGTATAGTTTGCAGGATTCAATGACCACTGGGCCTTTACAAAAACACGCCAGAGCTGTAAGGCAAAATAAAAAAAAAACATGTTTAGCGTCCTGCCTCTTTGACAAAAAGGAAGGAAGAGGCCCTTTTTTTTTTTCTTTTCAAAATGGCCGCCAGACACATTTTTCAAGACAACGCGGCCGGGCTATTTTTCAAGATGGTTACCAGCTTTTTTCAAAATGGCCGCCACTTGGACTCATTGACTATTTCCACAGCTTTATACACGGTATAAAAGTCTAAAAATATGATTTCTTTCGTCAGAGATCGTTAAAATTTTTCAATTTTTGTCTTTTAAAAAAAAAAAAAAAAAAAAAAGGAGGCGGCGGCCTCTAAAAAGGAAGCGGGCGGGGACGCTAAACATGTTTTTTTTTTTACTTCACCTAATGTTGAAACAAATGGATGGGAACTCTCTGTCGAAAGGGCAGGCTACTCAGGCCATACAAAAAATGGTGTGTTTACGGTAACGGCCTGAAACAAAATCCAGGTAGGTAGGTAGGAAAATAATTTTATTTTGTATTTTTCATTTCATTCTTTCGCAAAGAATTTGTATAGAAGCATTATTCAAGCATTCAAGATATTCAATCGATATATTTCATTTCAAATTAATTCGTATCGTCCCAGGGTTCTCCAGCTCCCCAGGATTTTTTTCAAACCTGTGGGGACAGATTTGGCAAATAATTAAAAGTATTTGAAAAGTTTGAAATTTGTCAATATCAACCTTCAAAATGGCAATAAAATGTTTGAGGTCGGCAATTTTGCCGGAAAAATTCCAGGTCGGTCGGGTTACCGTAAACACACCATTTGTTTTGTTTGGTCTATATACCAAGACGACCACTAGCAAGTGAATGCAGTTACAATCTCAGATCAGGGAGCAAATTGAGGAATGTTCCAGTTGTTTTCTTAAAAGCCCGTGTTGCACAAAAAAGGAAGGCTTAAGCTAATTTTTTTCAAGGTATATATTATGAATATCCGGTTTCAAAATTGAAACGGAATAGTGGAACTCAAACCGAATGTTTAAAAATCTGGATTGAAGTAACTGTCACCATTTCTTTCTTTTTTAAATCTGGCCAAATTACCTTTGGAGGAATGACATAGTCAGAGACATCCCAGATCCTGTTGTATGGCGTTGTGTCCGTGATTAGGAGATCTGGCCAGTCAGTAATGTTTGTGTAGATCACGCCTTTCACTTTGGTAGTCACGGAGCTCATGACTTCGTCTGTAGACTGATATTTTTTCTGGACTGCAAGAGAGCTAAAGTAGACATTGGACAAAAAGTTCATTGCATGAATCTGTTATAAGGCAATCACACCTTATTTGCGTAGAATTGAACACAATTCCAAACTTAAAGTTCCTTAAGATGGAGAAGGGACTGACCTCCGAAATGTAGGTCTGACTAGGGTCCAGCTTAAAAACCTTCATTTTCAAGCTTGATCGAATTGGGGCCATCGGTCCAGGTAGATACTTCATATTAGTGTCCTCGGCCATTTTTCTTAATATGAGAGGACTTGGTGTGCAAGTACCAAAATAGAACTTATTATATATTCTATGGCCCGTTGCAATTGTTTTTGGGCGTCAAAAACTGTTTTTAACATAATTCTTAAAAAATCATCCGGCCAAAATCACAAAATCAACTATATGATTACAAAGTTTCATTTTTGCCCTTAGTTGAGAAATAAATTATTGTTTTAAATGTCACCCTTACGCTATTTTCGTAACATGCGTTAAAACACGTTTTTAGAACTTACTTGCAAATTTGTTTTGTCCCTCAAAACGTCAGCTTGCCAGGGGTCTCAGGATATTTTCCTTTAAGATTTTACTAAGGTAAATTAAGTGTACCTCAGTAATCACTTGAATCAAATTTATCAAACATGTTTGTCTGAATTATTGCATGATACTTATCTCTTTTGTTATTTGCACCACTGTATACGAAATGAAACCTCACCCTTGGTATCAATAATCCGGCTACTTTACAAGTAAACTTTGGTTTATGGTGGCACACAATTACAACCCGTGATGGTTTGGGGCAAATTTATTGCTGTTTTCAAACATTGAGTCAAACTTTAAAAAGGCGAAACTCGCGTGAACTCTAAAAAGCGTGCAAAACCCGAAAAGAATATCCCGCTGGTCTTTGTTTTACCCTACCACCCACAAATTAAACACCCAGCTCTTAAGCAGGCCCTTCTGAAACACTGGAATCTGATCAGCGATAATGATTTCCTCATTGCACTCTTTGCGACCCAACCCATTCTGGCATACAAACGACAAAAAAACATAAAAGATGGCCTGGTCCGATCAAGGATTAACCCATCTCCACCATCCAACCAAAAGAAACTTGGATGAGGAGAACGTACAAATCCTATTGGAACTTCTTGAAGAACAGCTAGAACTAACATAATAGTCATTAAGGCATGGGTTTCGAAATAAAATAAAAAATAAGGAATCCACTTAGTCTGATCATTACAAGAAATGCTAACGCGTAAAATATTCTTTACCATCATTAGCAATAAAGTAAATACTTATAAAAGAATTGTCGTGTTCCTCCACTGATTTATTGTATTAACCATTTATTCTCTCCCTTTCTACAGATATGAGTGACACCATTTGCACTTTCCAACAGCTCAGAAAGGCAAAGGAAAACGCCTTACGCTTTTCCTACCATCAGGATAACTACAGTTTTTACTCCCTCTCTCGATTTATCCCCAAAGGTTTGCAACTGTCTCACACTCCCTGCTTAGGAAACCTCTCACCACACCTTCAAAGGAGATGGAATCAAGTTATACATGGTGCCTCTATTAAACTCATCAATAATCTCTCTCAGCAGTGTCAATTTACACGTGAGGACCTCCATCAGAATATTTCCCACCTTGACTCCCAACTCAAATCCAGTTGTTCTGATTCCACGTACAGGAATTTCCATGATGAGGTTGAAAGGGGTTTGTCTAACCTTGACTCTGTCCTACTCAACTGGAGAAACAAGAAGATTGGTGGCGTGCTTGCCAAGCAACAGCAACGCAGACACAGACGTTTCAGACGTCCTAGGTCCCCATCTACCACGCCACCGCCAGAACCCCCTGTCAACACTTTAGTTAATCTTTCTTCCTCATCAATATCTGACGCAGAGCACAAACTTCTCTCCAAGGGTCTCAATTTTTGTCCCGCTCCCCGTTCTGTGAACCAGGTTCAGCTCAGCCAAGATCTCACGGAATACTACCGTAGAATCCGTCTGCGTGAGTTTTTCCTGGACAGTCAACCGTGTGAGCCAGAGCCTTTTCGAGTCAAGAGTTCATGGGTACCGCCCAGGAATCGTGCGCTAGCCATAGAGACATACGTTCAAGTTATCAATTCCCAAGTCACTAACCCGGACAACTTCCCCCACAGGACTCATGATAATCTCCCCAGAGAGGAGCGCCTGGCTCTCAACTCCTTGCGCTCTCGCACCGACATCATCATCAAGCCAGCAGATAAAGGTTCAGCTGTGGTCATCATGGATCGTCAGCAGTACATTGATGAGGCCCACCGCCAGTTGGATAATCGCACTAACTATACCCGCCTTGACTCTGACCCCACAGGCACTTTCTGTCGAGATATACAACAGGTACTTGACGATATGCGATCACGTGACCAGTTGTCCAAGAAAGCTCACAAATTTCTCTCTCCCTGTGATTGTAGGACTGCCAGATTTTACCTTCTACCCAAGATTCACAAGACTGGCAACCCCGGTAGACCCATAATCTCCGGTAATGGCTCACCCACGGAACGCATCTCCCTGTTCATCGACAGTTTTCTCAAACCCCTTGTCCCACAGATTTTGTCATACATTCACGACACCCCAGACTTCCTACGCAAGCTTGAAGGAATCAAGGACCAGATTCCCAGCACAGCCATCATTGGGACTTTCGACGTCTCATCTCTGTACACCAACATCCCACATGAGGAGGGTGTTCGTGCTTGCTCCTTGGCTCTGGCCAAGGCAGGACACACGACTCCTCCCATCAGTGATGTTGGCACCCTCATGAGACTTATACTAACGAAGAACAATTTTTCCTTCCTTGGTGAACACTATCTACAGGTACACGGCACTGCAATGGGCACTCGCATGGCCCCCTCCATGGCTTGCCTCTTCATGGGTGACCTCGAAGAACGCATTCTTGCCTCGGCCCCATGTCGCCCTTGGATCTGGTGGAGATATATTGATGATATTTTTTCATCTGGACCAGTGATGAGGACAGTCTCTTGACCTTCACTAACCACATCAATTCCTTCTACAGAACCATCAAATTCACATCGGAGTTCTCGGCTCACCAAACCCACTTTCTGGATGTCACAAGGCAAGGCAACTCACTAACCACTGACCTGTATTCCAAACCCACAGACACCCACCAGTACCTCCACTCCTCCAGCTGTCACCCCAGGCACTGCAAGACTGGCATAGCGTTTAGCCAGGCACTCAGACTCAGAAGAATTTGTTCTAATGATTCCGATTTCTCCCGCCATACACAGATACTGAGGAACAACTTGGTGGCCAGGGGTCACAGCTCTCGCCCAGTTCATCGTGCCATTGCCAGAGCTAAAGCTATCCCCAGAAATCTAGCTCTCACGGGAAAGGCCCCTGATGCCATGGCAAAACCCATGATTCCCTTGGTTACCACGTTTCACCCCGATCTCCCTCCTCTTCGCAAAATCACTAATGACAATCATCATATCCTCCATACTTCAGATCGCCTTGCCCGCGCCATCCCCAACGGCCCCACATTGGCTTACAGGCGTCCTCGAAATCTATGGGACTTGATTGTTCGAGCTGAAGTCCTATCCTTAGATGCATCCCCTCCCACCCAGCATGGTACTTTCAAGTGCAGTTCCAGATGTGTTGTCTGCCAGATTCATATCCAGGAGTCTGACTCCTTTTTCTGGCCACTCTTCTGTCACTACCCACAGAACCATTGGTAACATCACTTGTAACACCTCTAATGTCATATATCTCATTTCTTGCAGGGTCTGTGAAGTGCAGTATGTAGGTGAGACTAAGAATACGCTCAAGGAGCGTTTCTATGCCCACCGGTCAACGGTCAACACCAAGAAACTAGACACCCCTGTTGGTCATCACTTCAACCTGCCTAACCACTCCATTTCTGATATGATTTTGCAGGGCATTGAATCTCTTGGCCATTGCAAGGACTCAGTTCGCCTCAGCAGAGAGAAAGTGTGGATGAATCGTCTTCGAACTATTCAACCACATGGTCTCAACATCCAACTTGGAAATGATTAATCCTTTTCTTCCTCCATTGTCTTCTGTTACAGATAATCCACCTGGTCTTCCTTGTTTGTGTTTACCCATCTTCCCCCATCTTTCATCCCTTTCCACCTCCATACTGTGTCCCCCCCCCCCCCGCATCATCCCCCTTCACTCTCACACTCTTTTGTCCGTTCCCACTCCCAGTGACCTTTGATCCTTCCCCTTTCTGGTCCCTCCCCTGTTTATACCAGACCCCATGTGGTTTGCCATCTCCCTTTGTTTCTTTGTTTTCTCATCCACCCTCCCCTGCATCTTTCCACACCTTTCCCACCTAATCCTCCTTTTGTGTTTCTTCTTTCAGCCCTGCATGTTTGTGTGCACCCCCATGTTATTGTATGTACCTCTGTCATTTCTGTTTTAGCCTCTGAAGAAGAACTTGCTAAGTTCGCAACGTCAGGCCACATTAATTTTTAGATTCATAAAAGAATTAAACAAAGGGTGACTGATGAAGTGCGTAAAAAGGGCACAGGAAATATGCACTGTTTCCCCAGACACACAAAACAGAAAAACAGGTGGGACGGCATATTATCACCGGTAAAAATCAAATCATTAAGTGAACTAGAAACAAAAACCACATGTACACAAACCAGTCCCTGCGTCGCCTAAACACCGGATGAGTTTTTTTAAACTCCCGCTCTCAGGTTATCACCAATCTAATGGGCCCGCTGGCGAGGTATGTGTTGACAAGTTGTAACCCACCCATCATCGCAACCCAGCAGTGGAACTGATTTTACTCCCTATATGCGTATTGAATTTCCAAAAAAGAAGAAAACCTTAACAAATACGCTCTAGGCAGTTTAGTCATATACTTTACACAGGTATCCATACCAGTGCTTCTAAGGCCAAAAAAAAAAGTCTCCGGTTTCTGGTATGCGCGCGCGTCGCCGTAGCCATGCGCGTCGGCAAAATGAAAAAGTTTTATTTTTCAATAAAAGATGATGTCTCAAAACCGCCAAACTCACTGGTTTGACTGGAATTCTGCTGCTGCACAATTTTAACGTGTTTTTAGATGGGGTTATGATCGAGAATAAGCTTTATGTGGCCTCTCTGGACTCCCATATATTTGCACTAAGTTTAGTCGGGCACCATTTGCAGTCATCAGCCGACATTTGAAGCAAAAAAAAAAAAAAAACCAGGTAAAAAAAAAAAAAAACCGCGTCGCCGCACCACTTTGGGGCAAGCCCCATACCAGAAACCGGAGACTTTTTTTTTTGGCCTAAGCTTAAATAAACGGAAATCTTCCCTAGCTGGTTGCAAATACAATGTTTTCAAAAAAAATCATCAGCTCGCAGAGCCCCTCGTACTCCAATTTTATCTTACATCCCATAAGAAGAAAGGAAGGAGGAACGGCCCTGCTGATGCTGATAGCAAATCCCATCCTCCTCCCTTGTTTTAAACCCTAATTCACGGCGGCAACTTTCTTGGAATGACTTTGGAACTTTCTAACAAGTTATTAATATCAACAGATTGTTCCCTGAATTTTGCTTGCACAAAACCGGTTCTACCTTGCTATTTTTCTAGCCAGAAACCACTTCTTTTTAAGAAAACACAAGTCTGATAAAAACTTAAATGCATGGTGGCGGCCAAACTCCATTCCATTTAACTTAAAATGTAGTGGCGACATGTATGATTACGTCCCTTCCTATTAAACACAAAAAACAAACTTTGAATAACAATAATGCAAGCAATAAAGCTGTGTTTTTGACATGCTTGAAGGGGGCTTTTGGGTTCTGTGGAAATAATGCTTTATTTGGGGTGTGTATAATGCTAAAGTTTACAAGTGCTCTTTCCTCTTTTTTATGCTACTAGTAAAATTTTATTAGAAAATATAATGTAACAAATGCTATTATGGAGGCGGTTCGTCTAGACTTATGATTTGAAAAAGGCGCCAGATTCATGATTAAATTCTTTGTGTGTGTGTGTGTATTTTTGCTTCAAACTGAAGGAAAACCTCAATTTCAATTGTTCCTGTTTTTGAGGAAACTGACAATTTTTGATGCAGTACTGCCTAAAGATGATACTATCCCCCAAACATTTCTCACCAGATATGGAAAAACTATATGTTGGCAAATCGATTCCAAAAGGAAAATATTGTAAGACCCCTGGCGAGTGGACTTATTGAGGGACAAACATAGGATAAAAACTAAAGCTAATGTGTTTCACGAAGCACGGATATCAGCCTAAATTGCCGTTTGAACGGTTTGTCTGAATACTGACTCGCACTGACCACAAGGTGACCATTGCTACATGTGGCTGAGATTGGCAAAAGAATGTAAGAGAAACAACTATGAACATTTGACATTAAGACCGCCGAAACATTACATGAGAAAGCCGCCAAGACAAAACATGAAACAGTAGTTAATGCCTGTAGATTAATCCGCATATATAAACCATCAAAAATTAATCACAGCAATAGTGTTGTTTAATTAGCCTCCGTACTTTTTAATCCGCGGCGGAGTATCTGGCCCTCCAGTTTTGTATTGAAATTGAAGTTTATTTAAACTGTGTTCGGATTTAAATAATTTAAATCTTATAACCAAGCAGAATCTGTGGGTGAAGTGTTATACAACAAAAATTGAATGCTTTTTCTCGTGGTTAAAGTAAAACTAGCCTCCCTCGATGATCCATGGACATTCTATTTTCCCTGGGCTTCGCCTCGGGAAAATAGAATGTCCATGGATCACCTCGGGAGGCTTGTTTTACTACACCACTCGAAGCATTCAATATTTGTATACCATTCCCCATGGACGGATAGTACTTTTTGAGCCGCGGCGTGAGTGGGACCCATAGAGTTATATTAAAAAAACTAGAGAGCGCACTCATCACGTGACCCCGTGCTGGCAAGGACATTTTGCAAGTGGGCAAAGCACATGCGCACAACACATAACGTTAGGCAAAACAGCACGGTAAAACAAGGCATCGTCGGGGGGGGGGTTATAAGTGGAAAACCAACAGTAAAACAACAAGATACGCAGTGCAGTCAATCCTGAAGTGTGCACATCAGAGTATTTTTTGCCCACTTACAAAATGGCGGCGAGGTCTACAGGGTGGCACGTCTGCATTGTGCGTGCGGTATAGTGAATGCGCGCTCTAGATTTTATAATATAACTCTATGGTGGGACCAATAACGAATGTCACGTGATGTGAGTTCCACCAATCAAATGACAAGGATCGGTATGTCAGTTATATAAAGGTCTCAACCTCGTCCCCAGGGTGTCGAGCAGTACGCACCCACCACTACCTGCTCTCTCACCCTGGTATTGGATCATTTGCATGTGCAATATTTTTGAACACGTATGCAAATGAGGAATAGTATGGTGCCTGCCTGTGCGTTACATTAGTGTTGGTTTTTGTATGCGGGGTCTTGGGTAAAACAGAGTCTATCCGTCGCAGCGCGAGCATGGCGTGAGTTACAAAAACACGATTTATTTAATTAAACTGTTACGATCTTATCGAGACAACATGCAGTATCACATTTCATATTAATATGAACAAATTGGAAAGGAAATTAGTATTTTCGAGAAGGCGAAGACGAATGATCGTGAAAACACGTACTGCACGTTGTGAATAACAACACGATAAAAATCCATTACTAATCAATTGCGGTATCGAATCAGGATGCAGGTAGAAAGTTTTTTTATCCAGGGCTTACTATTGGAAACAAGGTTGGAAATAAAGTAAGCACTGAGGACAAGGTTGATAAAGGTCTATGATTCAGACTCAGATCCGTGACTTTAATCAAAACAATAATTTTGGGTAATTATGCAAAACCTATACATAATTCGAGTTTGAATTAGAATATAGCTTCACTGGAACTAAGAAATAAAATGCTGCTGGAAAATATTCACCTAACAAAAATTGTAAAATTAGAGGGCTGGACGTTTAGATCCTATTGTTTTGCAGGGATGATCTTTGGAGTTTTTTCAAGATTTAAACACATTTTTTCTCCTGTGTAGTTGTTCTTCTCACTCACCCAATGATGTAGCCTATGATGACGAACTGGATCAGCCTGTTTAGTGTCCCGAGCCACTTGTTTTTGAAGGTGAAAAACTTCTGAGTGTTGTATTCACAGAGGAAGTAACATTCAGACAGGCACCATTCTTCGTTTTGAATGGTCGACATTGTTGGCGTGGAGTCTTCTTAGTGTGGTCAATCTGTCTTCTTCTTGAGCAAACCAGGGCACTGTCGGAACATCATTTTTGGGGGTATAAACAGATTAAAGGTTATTAGACTTTTTTTTACAAATTACTACAGCCCTCACCAAATACAATCCAAGGTAATGTTGGAGAATTGGTAGGCATAGAGGCATAGTCATGGTTGAGTGTTTGGGATGGTACAGACATGGAAATAGATAAGGGGCACCCCAATTACTTGCGAAGCCATTGTCAAGGAGGATGCGTGGATGGCATGGATCGTACGACACGTCGCTAGTCACTGTGCTGCAGTGGTGTATTCAAAGCGCTTCGTGAAATCTGGTAGGGCTATATGAGGCCTACTACATGTACTCAGTATAATGTAGGCAGTTCCAAGCGTTAGGGAGTGGCAAATACAATCCCTTTTAATTCATGTTTCAAAAAATATTTAATAAACACTTGATTCTCAACAAACAAATCATACATTATGACATATGCAGTATTATATAACTTACACACAGATCCTAGTCATTTGATTGGTGGAACTCACACCACGTGACATTCGTTTTTGCTCCCATTCACGCCGCGGCTCAAAAGTACTATCCGCCCATGGGGAATGGGAAATACTACTCAACAGTTACGATCATGACGCGGTATTTGTTTGCAAATGCATGCTGGTGTGCGCGTTCAGCGTTGCGCGTAGCGTGTATTGTTCCAAAGAGCCAGGGTTACAGCGTTCGGTTCAAACATTTTCGTGAAAGGGTGGTTTGGAAGAGACAAATACATTTTCCTCCAGTTTTGTATTGAAAAAAAAATGTAAATATATCAAATGACAAGGATCTTTATGTCAGTTATATAAAACAAATATTGAGTGGCTTTAAATTGCGAAATGGGAGGAATATTATCGCTCGGTAAAATTTTGACTTTTCCAGTTCACTCGGCTTCGCCTCGTGAAATGGAAAAGTCCAGATTTTACCTTGCGATAATATTCCTCCCATTCCACGCTGATCCACTCAATATTTGTATACTAACTTCCTTTATACAACACCTGAATAAATCCCCGTCATCTGATTGGTGAATTGTAGATCACGTGACATATTATTATTCGGTATAATGCACGGTGCGACCATGCGGTATACCCATGCGTTATACCGTTTCACTTTGCGCTTGTTCCATGACGCGGTATTTGCGTGCAAAATGCATGCTGGTGTGCGCGTTCAGCGTAGCGCGTATAGTTCCAAAGAGCCAGCGCTACAAGGTTGGGTTCAAACATTTTCGTGAAGGGGTAGTTCAGCATCTTTAAAATCAAAATAAATTGTAGTTTATAATTTAGCAATCACATGACGAGAATTTATTCAGGTTTTGTATAAAACAAATAACGAATGTTTTACGTTCGTGCGATGGAAAGAATAATTTCATTCGGTGACAGATTGAATGTTCTATTCCACTCGGCTTCGCCTCGTGGAATAGAACATTCAATCTGTCACCTCATGAAATTATTCTTACCATCGCACTCACAAACATTCGTTATTTGTATACTAACACTAAGATTTCTATCTTTTGATTCATCATTTTTATGAAATGTGAATTTTCATAATTGCCGCTACTGAGTACGAGTGACGCGAATGGACATGAATTTTGGTCCATTACAGTAAGTTAGTACGGGCTCGGTGACAACTCTTTTGATCTATGATATCTAAAGAAGGCCTTGCTAAAGCTGAAATATCAGACCACTTTAATGTTTTGATCTATGATGTCATCACTCATTTACACGTAGGCAATTATGGCGCGCATTGGGAAGTAATGAATAATCATTTCGCGATCACGCGGTGACCTGATTTGCCCGCATGCGTGCATGCAAAATGTACTCATGACGACCGTTTTAGCCGATTTTTGGCTAACTTTGGCCGTTTTCTGTTAGAAAAAAACGAGTTTGACAGGACATTTGACGGGATGGATTTTTTGAGCAGATTTCTGGCAGAATTCTGCAAAAATGGTTGTTTGACAGAAAAACAAAGCAATTAAAAAAAAAAAAAAAAACGTTTAAAAGAGGTTGCCTGGTCTAGGTGCTGAGGTTCACACAATTATACTGAGGTTGCACAAAGGTTTACACAACTTCATAACATCTTTATGTGACGATAGCAATACTGCAACATCTGCATGTGATTTCAAGTGTTTATTGTGTATTTCGAGTAATTGTGGGGAATTTGGCATTTAGCAGAATTTGGCTATGACTTTATAAACGGAGAGCTGGATAGTGTTTAATCAAAATTTCGGGAAAAAAATCCCCTGATTGTCTTAAAGCATAGTATCATCGACCCTGATCATAGAATGACCATTCTTAAGTTTCGCTAGATAGATCAGACTAAGGCCCATTGGCGCCATGCCAAATCGGGCCAATTTTACATTTAATAAAAGTTTTAAGAACAAGAACGAAACCAGTATCATTTGATAGCTTGGAATTTGTAGATTATGGAAATATAACTTAAGAATGATTTTAGATCAAACTATTTAACTTAAAGGGAATGTACATCATTGGGTTTTGCTGTTATTTTCAGAAATGAATTATTTGAGGGGTTAGTATAATAGATCAAATATTGTTACACTGACATGTTTGTAGTTTTGTGTTCGAAAGTGCTGGAAAAATCAAGAAAAACAAAAATGTTCAAGTAGTCTGGTTCCCTGACTCCACTAAAGATGAAATGTATCAATTTATAGATGCCGGAAAATTGTAAGGTGAGGGAACCAGTCTAGTTGGCCTGCACCCGTTCATGAACATGTAACCAATAGCAAACAAAATTTTGTCTGAAAAAATGGTAAATTTGGCTCAGTAGTTAAAAAATAGTTAGGTTTTTCCAACAGTGGTCGGCCGACCACCGTTGGAAATGTATACAAAAATACCACTTTTCTTGAAAATGACTTCACACCAGGTGCCATAATTTTACAGGATGCTTTACACTGTCATTTACTAACATCCTAGTAAGGTATTTCGTAAAAACTGGGTAGTTATATTTTTCGATGTTTGCAAATGTTGTATATTCCCTTTAAGAACGGCCCGAAAAGCGCGGAGGGTGGGCGTGGCCGTAACCCCCTTCTTTTCCTTTTTGCTGCAACGCAACGGTAAAGGCGAGTAAGACCAGTGTGTATTGATGCCTTATCACCCATGGAATATAAAAATATAACTTAAAAGTGGTTGTAGGTCAGAGTAATTGCCTTAGAGGCAAAGGCAAATATAAAATCCTGCCAAGTTTCTATGATAGTTGTTCTGATGTCTTGCAGTTATTTTAAAACCAAGTTTATGAAAATAGGGCATATATTCGTTACATTAATGTCCATTTTCCAACACAGGTGGGCCTAATCGTTAACTTTCACCATTGAAAAGTACATGCACATGAAAGCATTGATGACGTCATCAAAAATGCAATTTTTGAAAACACATATAAGAGAAAGTCCGCTTGTCATAAAACTTGGTGGATAGCTAGATAATGGTACTAGTATGCAGAATCCAAAAATGACGTTACCATGACGTCATCGCAGATTTTTTTTATGATCTTTTTAATATTTACAATTTCATTCCGCTTCCAAAATTTGAAACTTCCCTTCATTAGATTGACTTCAATACAAAAATGTACATTGAAAAGTGTTATTGTCAGAAAGTAGTAGCTGTATTGTTGTGCTGACTAGCGCCATCTTGTGGTTTGAATATTCATTTGGCTTACTGCTGGATAGCATGTACGGCGCCCTCAATAATATCCTTATTTTCCAATCACATTTATGTCCGTAATTTCCGTTACAGCGTTTGATCCAAACTTGACCTGTTTTCCCATTTATAACAAACCAGGTTGCCTAAAATCCCATTCCTAGTTATCCCATAATCATCCAAGATAATTCCTGTGCGTGATTTTGAATAGTAAGTACATTTTTGATGCCTTTATGGGGGACCTTTCTGGGGTGATTTGTAACTGTTTTGATAATCATTTTAAGTACATGTGTATAGTGATAATACATGTACATGTTTACAGTGTTATAGGGTCAGTTTTACCCACTTAGTAATGTTAAAGTGCTATTAGTCTTAATTAAGGCTATAATTAGTTCCATAGCAATTAAGTGTTGAAGCTATTTACACCCTATACCCATTTGTTTAATATTATCCATGTGATTATTGTAACTCTAAAGACATGTAGGCCCATGTTCATGTACATGTAGATCACATGACCCCCTTTATTCATTATTACATGTAATTAGGACACAGGACGCACATGTATGGATGCACTGGGGATTTCCATTTATTTCCTTCCTTATTTTGTTCTTTATTTAGAACCACGGGAAAATCTCACAGGGATAACTTTAAACCTCACGTTTTTTTCAGTTATCAAGATGACGTCATCGTAAGGCGTGTGACGTCATCATAAACGTGCATTTCTAAAGTTTCATATTGAGAAAACTATCAGCCTGAATGGGTTAAAATTGCATATGAAGGTAGTCATATACGTCTGATTTAACATGGATTTATTTCTCTTTGACGATAATATATCTCACGGACGCTACATATCATTTTAGAAAATTCTTGTACTTTAAACTTTGAAACATTGTACTTGCATCCTCTGGGAAGTGTTCTTGATAAAAAAAAAAGGCACAATGCGGAAAAGCCCTATGTTCTGTTGCAAACAGACATGGATCTCTCGTTTCTTTTTTCAGTAATTTTTGCCCGTAGCATTTGTACACGTATTGTTTTTACTGGTACTTTGGCCTATAGAATTAATCGAATTGCCTTTATACTCGGCGCACACTTAGACCAGCATCTGAAGATGTGCCCCGAACGTTGACATTATCATGACATCATCATGTGACCCTTGACGTCACCTTATATGTGATTTTTCTGTTGTGACCATTTTCTAGCAGAATTCGGCTAGATCTGACAGTTTGGGCTATATCTCCAGAACTACAGTCCGATTGGGATGAAAGTTAATATGTACCTAGATTGGGATGTGCTACAGATGAAAATTGAAGTGACGTTATGATGACGTCATCACGTGACCTGTGACGTCACAAGAAAAACTGCATCTTTTATAGGCCTATATCTCCAGAACTACAGGTCTGATTGGGTTGAATGTTGGTATGTGACTAGATCGGGATGTGTTAAAGATGAGAATTAAAGTGACGTCATGATGACGTCATCACACAACATATGACGTCATCGTAAAATGCATATTTTATAGGCCTGTATTACAAGAAGTACAGGTCCGATTGGGTTCAAAGTTGGAATATACCTAGACTGGGATATCTTATAAATAAAAAAAAAAATGATGTCATGATGACGTCATCACGTGACATATGAAGTAATAATCAAGAAACATATTTTGATGGCATATATCTCCTGAAAAACGACTGATTGGGCTAAAAAGTCGGTATGTACCTAGACGGGGATGCGTTATAGATGAACATTATAATGACGTTATCACGTGACATATGACGTCATAGTAAAGTTGCATATTTTAGAGGCTAAATACCTATGATTGGAAAAATAGTTTCGCAAAATTGTGCACAATTTCTGTTGATATGACTTCATGCAACAAGTTCCATTCGGTTGACAAATATAGTTTCTACCTAAACCTCAATATGATATCGATCACAATATCAGTTGTGTTATGATGACGTCATCAGATAGAAATAGACGTTCAATCAAATCTGCATTTTACGCATATGTCTTGTACCATTTGTCTTCATGATTTTGCAGTTTTCGACTTCACATCTATTATCTCCCGTTAGTCTATAACATGACATAAAAAACTCAATAGCGAAACAGCCATATGTTTGTCAACAAACATACATCTAGTGCTTCTTTCCCCCCCCCCTTTTTTTTTGGTGTGCTTTTCCAGAGGGGGGGGGGCGCCCCCTTGCCCCTCCTCGCGACGCCCATGTGAGAGGTCAGTGGTCATTTGTACCTCCATTTTCCACTATTACTTCAAAATAATACAGGATCTCATGAATTCAGACCCAAAGACGAGTTTGTTATTAAGGGCATCTGATCCCCAGCGACGCAGGCGCAACAGAACATACATGTATAAATTATAAGAGGCAAGCCGGACAAACATTACAACAATGCACCAGTGAGCTTGGTAAAAGGGTTTATACAAAATGTGGCTGGTTATCGCGAACTACAAATAATGTGTCATGGTTGGGTAAAGCGCTTTGGCTATGTTGATTCCGAGCAATGCACCTTTTTGTTCCATTTAATCTTATTTTCAATTTTTGTTTTGCCATGTTAAAGGGTATTTTGGTGCTTTTTTTTGGTTGTTTATGTTAATGCAATTTCCATATTCATGAGCTTAACTGATGTCATTCCTAGCAGAAACTTTAATGTTACACCTATTTCAGCACAAAAAGTACTAGAATATTGGATATTTCACTGTCGCAAATTTTCTTGGGTATTCGTTGTTGTGTAAGTACATGGGAGTAAGCCAATGAGCAAATTTTGCAAACACAATTGGAACAGAAATCCCCTTAACTTGAACTTCCTATAATGACGTCACAGCAACAGCGCCCTTAGTTGTCCTGAAAAACATGGATTTGTTTAATGTTTAAAGAAGTGCACTTTTCAATAAAATTAACCAAAAGCGATGTCAGATAGTTTCCATGGATATAAGAGGAGTAAAATGTTGAAGCATTTGATGGAAAGGATCATGCAAACAATCGAAGCCTTGAGAGGAAAGATTTGCCGAGCGGAAACATTTTAGCTTTTTCAAAATGTCTGTGAAGTTATGCAAAAAAAAACTACCTCGGAAGCGGTCGCAAGCAGCCAACATTATAGCTTGTCTCACTCCAATATCTCACCTTATTACACGTTTTTCCTTCATTTTTCAGATGTCAATAATTGCGTGAACTGTACTCAAATTTCCTAAAGAATCGAATACAGTTGGCTCTCGTTAATACCGTACTCGAATATTATGAGTTCATGGCAGACATTTTTAGGCTTGGTCCAACTGAGCCTGTTATTAATGCAGCCTGCCTGTATACACAACTGTTGATAACAGCCTCGATGCCTTCCTCAGAAAAGTTAAAATTATCTGATATTGAATATATATTGAGGACTTTCAGGCTGACATAAAACTGTGGGAAAAGGGAACTTAGGCGAGCATTTGAGCAATATTTGAATTAATCCCAGACTCTAGTCCTGTTTGGAACATTAATACGAGCTTTTGAAACCAAATTTAAAAGCAGGAAATATACGGATGGCAATCATGCCATGCTGATGTAAACATGGATTTGCGTGTTAATATTTGCTATGTGGTGTTTTTGGGATGCAGTTCAAGAACTTTAGACCATGTTTCTTGGCACTTGTCAAGTTGTAATGGCGGTGTTTTCACGTTATAACATGCCTCACAACCATTTTTGACAGTCTCTATCAATAACAAAAGGTGTTCCGTGTTTGACCAAGGTAAGTTCTAAAAATACTGAAGTATGGACCTTGGACCTTGGACCTGCAAATAGACCTTGGCCACATGAAGTATGCAGACTTGTTCAATACTGTGCTCTCCTATTACTCGCATGTTGTTGGGTGAGAAGAAGGGGGTATCGTGCACCCTCGGAAATCAACTTCTTATCAACTTCTCTAGATCAGAAAAAAATGTGTATAAAACGATTTGCTATGTTGAAAAATTCAAAAAAAATTTCCCACGTATTGTTTTTTTGCAAATTAGTGCCGCCATTACCGAAAAATCTCTCACTATATCTTAACCAATATTGCAGATAACTGAACGAATTAGGGTCAAGGTCAGAGATCACAATAAAACTATTCTGGAAGTGACCACCTGTGTCTGTGGCATAGGAATATGCAAATTAGTGTTGCTAATACCGGAAAATCATGTTTTTGGCAAATTCTAAAGTGCTGATATATCAGAACTTTGATATTTAGCCAATATCTCAGCCAATATTGCAGCTAATGTTGACAGATGGGTTTTTGATAAGCAGTAATGATCAAAGTTGATTTTTAAGCCATCATATTCAGAATATTATATAATCCGATATAATATTATATATTATATCAATCCATAAGCGTTACGGATCGAGTGACTGTTCGTAGTTCGATTCCAATGGCAGTTTTGTCAACCATTGTGAATAATGGCATGGATGTAGTTATATTACACATCAATGGCATAACCAGAAGGGGGAAAGGGGGAAGCTACCCCCCCCCCCCTCAGGTGAACCATCTCGGCCTCCCCTCCGCCAACCCCGGCATCCATGACCCTTTTGGATTCTGCTGGTCGCAATATTTGTTAGCCTTTTAAACATTTTTTTTATAAATTATATTTTTTATGATCTTTCCCATTTGATGGTGATTTGATGAAAATGGGCAAGAGTATGAAAAATGAATTTGTAAAAAAAAAGGTTGAAATCATCATTGTTCATAAAATGATTCAGATGTATAATACAAATGTAATAAGGGATACATGTACAATGCCGATATGAAGATGTGAATATTAAACATATATGTAAAAAGTGGCGTAGCCACCGGGGAGGCGTGGGGGGCAACCACCCCCCCCCCCATGAAACCTTGTCGCCCCCCAGTCGCCCCCCCCCCTCCCCCCACTGAGATTTTGAGTTTCTAAAAAAAATATATCATTGATCTACACGACGCCATGGGCCCAATTATGTACTACAATGTATCTTTTGCGTAGAAAATATTGGTTAAAGTGGTCAGAAATTGCCTCAGATAGCACCACAGAGCATTTAGAATCCAAAATTTTTCGGGGCCCTTAAGCGGGCCCCGAACCCCCCGCCTATAGCTCAGAATTCTGGTAGCTCATTCAATGACTCCAACCTCGAAAACAATGTTCACAAAATTTCCTTATGCCTTTAGCTGAGAAAACCTCGAAAATTATGTTTAAATTATTATCTTTTGTGCTAAGATAATTATTGGTTAAAGTGGTAAGAAATTGCCTCAGATCACACCACAGAGCATCGAAAATCCATTTTTTTGGGGGGGGGGCCCTTAAGCGGGCCCCGAACCCCACGCCAATAGCTCAGAATACCGATAACTGATTCAATGTCTCCAACCTCGAAAAAGATGTTCAAATAATTATCTTTTGCCAAGAAAATATTAGTAAAAGCATGGAGGAAAGTCGTAAGAAATTGCTTTAAATCACACCACAGAACATCTAGAATCCAATTTTTTTCGGGGCCCTTAAGCGGGCCCCGAACCCCACGCCGTAAAGGCTTCGCGCTTCGCGCTTGCATCAGTTATGATCAAGGTATGTCCCCCCCCCCCCACTTTTGAGAAGCGATTGACGCCCCTTCTTGACGCCCCCCATGAAATGATCCAGCCCCCCCCCCCCCCCCCCAGCGCCCCCCACTGAAAAATCCCTCCATGTTTAAATCAACTTTATCAAGAAATTGCACAGGGTTCATGGCATCTGAGTTTACTATAGTGACAGATTTTATGTTTGATGTATTCACAAATCGTAATTTTAAAAAAAATACTTAAGTGCATAATTCATGTGCGGTAAACCATAACAATTTGAAAACATACGCAATTTTAATTGGACCTAAAAACAGCAGTTCAAATAAACACACAGTAATTTGTATGCCTGGATTAAGTGGTGTTTTTTTCCAACTTAGCTACTTCATTACGGACACACTCTCGCAAAATTTTGTCCGGCAGCTTTCTATACACAAACCTCGTTGGCTCGGGGTTTTGTACGTAAACCTTATCAGTTACCAGCCGATCACGCTCAATTGACTTCGGCCAAACCGCAGTCCCATCATAAGAAATAAGTAAACAATGTTAACCGGACCATTTTTTACAAGAGTGTGTCTCTAATGGCTGATGGGCTTTAAAAAGAACTTTTGCAAATGGGAAAGACACTTTGGCAACATCCAATCAGTTTGAATATGCTTCATGAATTTCTGAATAAACGAGGACATTTTTAAGAGTATTTAACTACTATTATTTTTCGGTGTGGTGGTGGGGGGGGGGCTAGACAGAAGATATATCAGAATGGCGCAATAAGACCGACAGCGGGCACAATAATTTTGATTAGGGTTTAAAAATTTCTACGCGAGTCGTTAATTTGCATAAAAAGTGCCCCCACATTTTTTTGTAAAAAACGAGACCGTCTAGTTTAAAAATCGGTGGAATCGTGCAAATATAGCCGAGGATCATCTCCCTAGATTTTGGGCTATTATCTAAGAGCAGATTTGATAAAATTAAGGTCCAAAAATGGGTCCTATTTGCACGAGAAAATGTAGGGATGCCACTGGTAACTTCGGCAGTATGCAGGCTCAGCATTACCGGCAGGCTTCAAGGATTACGGACACACTCTCGTTAAATGTGGTCCGGCAGCTTTCTATACAAAAACCTCGTTGGCTCGGGGTTTTGTACGTAAACCTTATCAGTCAGCCGATCACGCTCAATTGACTTCGGCAAAACCGCAGTCCCATCATAAGAAATAAGTTAACAATGTTAACCGGACCATGTTTTTTCCAAGAGTGTGTCTCTAATGTTAAAGACTTTTTGGTATGAAATTAATAAACTGATTTGAAACACACTTGCCTAAACATTTTCCACAATACGCAAGTATGTACTGGATGTGAAAACATGTCCATGAATGTATCAATAAGCAGCGCTGATATTCCACAGTCTTGTAATTCCACAAATTGTGGGTTATCCCTTGTCAGATTGAAAAAACAATACTCATTCTGAGACACTACCCTACATACAGGGCGAGTCAAAAAAAAGCGGAACCCAAAACCCAAAATTATATTTCGTACTTAAAAAAAAATATGTAGCACCAAAAATAATAATGACTGTAAAGCCAAATTCATAAGCTACGTTTAGATGAAAAAATACTAAAATTGGTCAATCCGTTCAAACATTATCACCATTTAAACACAATGACCCTAAAACCTGTCTCGTCCAAAAAAAATGCGATTTCAATGATCGTCGTCACAATTATCTTCAAACATCACCAGCGATGAAATCTTAGTTTAAACGTTAACAGTATGCAACAAGTCCTTTTGAAGGCCCGTCTTTTAAAAAAGTAGATTTTATAAACCATATTGCTTGCCTAACCATGGTTGTTAATCAAAATATTGTGTACTACAGTTGGTGACAGTTGTTGAAATAAGTATTCTGTTGCATTTCCTTTGTTGTTCCAAACAAACACACAATAAATTGTTGGGTTTTTTTGGACGAGACAGGTTTTAGGGTCATTGCGTTTAGATGGTGATAATCTTTGAACGGATTGAGCAATTTCAGTACTTTTTCATCTAAAACTAGCTTTTGAAATTGGCTTTCCAGTCATTATTACTTTTAGTATTACATTGTTTTTAAATATAAAATATATTTTTGGGGGTTTGGGTTCCGCTTTTTTTGACTCACCCTGTATTTAAGAACACTGAGCTGAGAGCACTGAAATATGTGTGTAATTCAATGGGATGTCCTTCTGTAATATCACTCAATAATAATAATAATAATAATAATAATCGGCATTTAAGAACGCTCTTATTAGTAAACTAAATCACAGTGATACAGTATTATTATTATTACCCCTGATCATTGGGCCAATTAAACATTCCAAATACCATCTCAACATGGAGTGTCATAATTTAATTAATCACAGTTCATTGATGAGCTTGATTTTCAAAAGAACGTTTTAGTGGATATAGACTCGCTCTTTAATAAATAATTATAAAATATGCATTTTTTCCGCTATGGAGGGATGAGGTAAGAGGGAAAATGCTTGAGGTCACTGATGCATAACGAAGTAGGCCCTACGCTATACGAAACTTTGTAAGTTTCTTGTGCTCTTCTAATGTATTTTTCTTTTCCTTGAACTTTAATAATTAATGCTATGAGGGATTAAAAGCGTACTAATTGAATACGCACATTTTGAGAATCAATTGATGCAGACTGATATCTGAATGTTCATGCAAATCATGACAATTCAGACTTTTAGCTTTGATTTGACACCAAATTTGTTAGGATTAGATGAATTAATTATAAATTTGGAGGGTTATTTCCTAATTTGCTTTGGATGGGACTGTCCCCCGCTAGCCCCATTTTATGGCCACGCACTGGAGTAATCGAGGCCATAGAGCCTACATACCGTCACCGTTTTTACGAAGAGCCACATAATTATGTCAAAAAGTACCATTTTTCGATTTCGATTTTTTTTCACTATTTTCCTTTAAAACATTGTACTTAACTATTTTGACAAGTTTCTGTAAGCAAACTATCGTTGATTTCCAAATTACATTAATGATGCATGGGGCAGAAACCTAGATAATTGCATTTGGCGTTTTCACGAAGAGCCACATACATCGTGCCCCTTGAACGCGTACAAAACCTATTGTAGGTCAACTTACGCTCGTCCCCCCGTCCTGCAAACAGGACGCTGTAATACTCTGATGAGCTTCACAGAATCTTGTGAAGGAAGTGGCCTATGACCTTTGTATAAAGCATCTAGCTGCAGCTGTTCAAGACCGCAGTTAGACAATGTGCGTAAATGCTATCCGAAAACTTCCCATAGAATTGCGCACTTTCCATACCGGATGTGATTTCTGTGTCATTGCGGACCATGTGGACAAAATTTTGAGCGTCGCACATTGAAATCCGACCGTTCGTGATTCGAAAGAGAGCCTGAGCGAGTGATCACGAGACGGGAATTGTAAATTTACAACACAGATAAGTTTTACAGAACTTATAATGCTTTTCAACGAAAAAAAAACACATCTCTGTAAAACTGGAATAAAAGAGTAATGAATCAGTCTTAACGGCCGTTTCAAACCTTGCAGAGTCATGACCTTAATGACGCGCAGGTCACTGGTCACGCAAAATCCAACCAATCAGAGCGTGAATTCATCAGAGTATCCCAGCGTCCTGTTTGCAGGGCGGGGGGTACGAACAAAAGGTCAACTGAGATTTTCGTTTTCACGAAGAGGCCACATTATCTTTGTTACATTCTCAGCTGCGCGCGCGTACACACGCGCGCACGTTGAATAGAAAGGGCCAAAATGTTGGAAACTTTATTTTTCGTTTTCACTTAGAGACACATATCTTTACTAATTAATTTTCATTAATTAACTACCATATTAATTCTAATTACTGGGTTCACGTAAAAATTCAGCTTTCATAGAATCATGTGAAGGTTCCCTTACTGCACAAAATTGTTGCAAAGTAGTATTTTTTGCAGTTAAAACGGTGACGTTTTACATGAGCTCGGAAAGATGGGAAAATAATGGTATTTTCTTTTGATGATCATTAGTCTTGATACTCGACATGCGGGTTTCACTTACCCAAGCATCCCATTTTGTTCTACCAAAATTAGGACTTTCTCCTGGTCTCTTATGGTGAAATTTGTCTCGTTTATTCGCCACCCGAATGTAGGTCAATGCATAAATTAAAAGACATATTTCACAAGAAGGAACCACGGGGAAGTCCTTATTTTGGTGAAAACGTGGGATGCTTGGGTAAGTGAACCTGCATGCCGAGTTTCAGGCCGAATGATTCCCAGAAAATAAAAGCCATCATTTTCACAATTTTTTGATCTCATTTCGATATGGCCTAGTTTACTCCAGTGCGTGGTCATGCATATATTGGCGCTACCCTCCGCCCCAACCCCTGCAAGCATTTTTGTGCTTTTTAATCTTTTCAGTCAGTCTACTAGTAGTACTACTTCACTACAACTACTTTACAAGACAGTTCAATCTCCTTTTCTTTCACTTCAGGCCTACCAGGCTCCGCCCCCAACCTCACCTTATTCATTACCCCACAGTATTTCCGCAAGCACTGACTGAGCTGCGCCGGCGGCCACACTCGGTCATGAGCTGCAACTGCGACTGTACAATTGTCCAGGCGTTGGAACTTATTTTAACCACGTCCCCATCAATCATGCAGAGTACTAAATCCAATAATATACATACCTGTTTAAGGCTTAACAATGAAAATTGTTTGCAAAATTTAGCTGTCTGCCGTCTTGTTCCGGTTCTTTGCAGACTTGTATTCGAGTCACCAAACAACGGGTACGAGTCACGAGTCACACAAGTCTGCTTCTTTGATGAAACGAAAATCATTATCACGAGTTCATGCACCAATATTATTTCCTTTCAAAAATGTCATAGCCGGCGTGGCGTTTGAGCGCCCTCAATATATTTCTAAGGATCGACTTTCCAAATTTGAACTTCCTTAGATTGGATTCCCAGAAATGTTCTTATCTAAGTTTTTTGGATTTTCCCGGTTAAGTAATTGAAACTTACAAGTCACCTGGTAATAACAAAAAAAATTATATCTAACAGATTTAGTTTCTAACAAATTTAGTTTCTGCATAACGCAGAGGAGAGCGCCCTCTTTTGATATTGTCTTATCTAGTTGTCCGAGTTGCAGCTTCGACCCCTCAGTATGGTCCGTAGAGGCCCCAACAATGCTTACTGTGTTCGTCCCAGTGTGTGCAATATTTTTGTGACTTTTTCCGTTTCGCCTCATTTTCCAGTTTTCACTAATTTGGACAATGACAGTGCCAAGTATAAATTTTCCACTTTGACTGTAAAACTATTCACAAATGACTTAGCCTAAAACGGGACAACAGAATGTTCTGCTCGAGTTCAGAAATCTTCGGCAGGGGCGGCGGAACGCTTTTTAAACCCGGTGGGGGGGGGGGGGGGGGCAACACCAAAAAGGGGCACCTTCCGTCGGTGTGAAAGTGGAGGAAAAGAATATGGTCCCGTTCATTTCGGTATAAAGCTACATGACAGGGAACAAATTACGACTGTGTCCATCCTTTTATAGCTCCATGCTCAGGCCATGCTCGCGTGGCGACGATTGACTCAGTGTTTTTACCCCATACACCGCATACAAAAACAAGCGCCAATGTAACGCACATGCAGGCACCAGACTATTCCTCATTTGCATACGTGTTCAAAAATCTTGCACATGCAAATGATCCAATACCAGGGTGAGAGAGCAAGTAGTGATGGGCGCGTACTGCTCGACACCCTGGGGACGAGGTTGTGCATGCTGGGAATCCAACATGACTGTCACATGTACAAGAAAATAAAGCCGCATTTAATTTTCACAAATGCCCTTTTTTGGCCACTGATAGGGATTAATACTAATAGACAATTTGTACAGGATTTGTATCACTGAAGTGTTTCAACTTGTATTTCTGAGTAATTTGGTATGAAATTGAACACAAACGTCGCTCTGGTTTTTTTTTTCAAAATGGAGATGGGTTTTTATCGGGACTACTTTTACTATAGGGATGCAGGCCAGCAAATAAGCCCGAAATTGCCTTCGCCGGCCGCGCCAAATAACGATTTGCATGCACTTAATATTGTTTTTGCTATTATTTAGAGCATATGGGTCGGTTTGTAAAAAGAAGGGTGGAAGCCGTAGACAGCACTGCAAACTCGTATTTCTGTGAAATTCGGATGGAATTAGGCCCTAAATTTGCTCTGTTTTGCAACTTAGCGTAGGCGTCATTTTTTCAAAGGGGCGAAGGGCATCAGGACCACTTTTTTTTTTTCCTAGGAGAGTTGCGAGTACTTTTCCTGAATTTCGGAAGTGGGAGATTTACCACTGGGGTCTATGGTGGTTTATTTACTGGTCTGCAACCCTAGGTGATTATCTTCGGAAGGAAAAATCGTCTTAAATCATAGTTAACCCAGCCTCGTTCCCAGGATCTACTTTGAACCTTGGGAATTGACACACTCGTACCCTACATTCTCGTCTCGTAAAAATCACAAGATCTCTTTAACATCGCATTGGCAATTGGGAATAAAATGATCACGGGAGAAATTCATTTGTTCGAAAATCAAACCGATCTCCAATTAAAACCCCGAGAATGCGTCGACTCCTTTATTTAAAAATATCTTGGAGTTTTATTCCTCCTTCAATTAATGTGATGAAAATCTGCAAACCAAAGTTTCACCTAAATCATTAACTCTGTTTAAATTAAGAAAGCAGCATAGTTTTACTGTGCAGGTAGAACTCCTGGGTCAGATTGACCCAGAATCTGAATCTACATTTGCTCAATTCTTTTCTGGGTCAAAAATGTCACTTTTTTAGGTCAAAATGACCAATATAAATTTCATTTTTGACCCGGAAAAGTGTCGTGTTTGACCCGGACAAAGAAGAGCAAATATAGATTCAGATTCTCGGTCAAACAGACCCGGGATCTTTTAGAGTGTACAATTAACTGAGGAATTTACCGTCGTTTGAGTTGGTAGACACTTTACAGAATTTATAAATCTTTTTTTTTTTTATAAAGTTCAGCACGGTTCATTATATGATGTTCTGTTTTACATTAAACAGTATAAATCTAAACAACTGCTGGCACGAGAACACAATCATTTCTACATGATTTCTGAAAGCCCTCCCTTTTTGCGTACTACACAAGTAGACGGACTAATTGAAGGAATTTAACTGTTAAATTAGTCGGGCGAGTCAGAAAAAAAACAAATTTGAAGGACAACTTTCGCTTTTGAGAGGCCAGCCAATTACAGCCAAAATACAGAATTCATCAATCACTTTTTCTTGATCAATCAGCTTTTCTTGATCAATCAGCTTTTCTTAGCTCGGCACCACGGTTACTTTGCAAATATTACAGCATGCATCTGCATTTCATTATGGTATTTAAAATCTTAACAAATACTGGAACCCAAAGGTTTTCCCCCTTGAATTTATGGAACTACTAGAACTATTCATAAGCACCCACTGAAATGATTCCGTCTGGCTTGATGTCATTTACATGTACAAGAAATGTAGGTGATTTTAAACGATTAGTCAATTGACTGATTTTTGGAAACAAAGAGTGCTATTGTCAAAACAGTTTTGTGTGATCTAAAGGTTGTGCATGGTTTTTCAATGTTTTCTCGAAAAGTGTAATCTCCACTGAGCTGAAACTGCTGTGGGTTAGGTTTTGAACATTCTTCATTGGGTTTGGAGTGTTTGTATTAAAGGGAGGATACAACATTTGCAACCATCACAAAACGAAATGATCAAATTATCACGAAATATCTCACTGGGTTGTTAGGGAATGACAGCCTAAAGCATCCTTTAAAGTTACGGCTCCTGGTGTGCTGACATTTTCAAGAAAAAGTGTATTTTTCCAACGCTGGTCGGCCGACCAGCGATAGAAAACACTGGCTTTTTTCAAAAAGTGCTCATAATTTTTCATATTTAGTTTGTCTGCGTTTTTCTTTGCAATTGATTACACACCTGTGAAGACTACAAGCCTGCTAGACTGATCCTCATGATCCTACAATTCCCCAAAGTCTATAAATTGCTCCGGTTCATCTTAAGTGGCGTCAGGGAACCAGACTACAAGAATAAGATTGGTTTTCTTGGTTTTTCTACTTTCCAGCATCTACGAACCCAAAACGTGAAACAAGCCAGTTTTAACAATATTTGCTATAACATACTGATCCTCCATATCAATGTATTTCTGAAAATTGCAGCAAAAGCAAATGTTGTACATTCCCTTTAATGGAGACGAACAAAATGCATAAAAGCAAATGATTCTATATGCCTTTAAGTACCTATGCCTTATCTCTACAGCTACACGATAAAAAAAGCAAAAGCTTAACAGGTGCATTTTTTTGTTGGATGGGATGCAAGGAGCATTGTTATAATTACAAAAATGCACCATTTTAACACAACCCTTCAAGGCACATCGTAAGTAACTCATCCCCACAAAGTGCCGTTGGGAAAGAAGTCATACAAAAGGTAATGCAGCAATACACAGATCTGCATCACGATAATCGAAAATATAACATCTAGTAGGATTTGTAAAATATACATTATCAATTTCACAAAATGGGTTGCCATAAAAATGTGTTTTTTATACTCACTGAATTCGCAACAAACTGCAATATCAGTGACACTACTCAAAATTATGGATTATAGATCTATACGCTGGCATTCAAAAATATATTCCTCCATCATAATAATGAACCAATCATCAAAAATACAAACAAACAAAAACAGAAAGTACCAGAAGAAAATAGTACTTTTCATTTCTTATTGCTCTTTACATAATACATGCAAAAGTCCATGATATTAAGATAACAAAGACAATCTGAACATTAAATTTTACCATTTGACATACAAAAAAAAATCAAATTCATAGAGAAATATACAGTGAAAAGTTGTCAAGAGTTTATTTTGGTGTTTATAAAAGCTGCATAAAAAGGCTCACATCAAAATCTAACCTGCAACTTCATACAATACAAAGAAATGATTGAAAAATTATTGTTGCATAAACCAATTTGGAATGGAAACTTCTACATAGTTACAAAATATTTCAGACAAAATCATCCTGATTACTGCAACATTTACTTAATTTCAGAGCATCATCTCACAATTTCAAGTATCATGATTGTGTTTTTTCAATTCTGTGATAAAAAAATGGTCTGTCTATATAAAGGCACTTCCTTTTCATCTGATGGGTCTCCTAAGATGCTTGTGATACTTTGCACACCGACTCACGAAAAATTCTGAAAAGACAAAAATTTAAAACTTGAAATTTGAGGGGGTCCAGATGAGAAATGGCAACTTCTGTAAGCCATGTTCCATGAAAATCCATGATCCAATGGGTCACTATACATGTATCTCTTGACGTATAGCTGAAAAAAGTGTCTCCAGAATCCAGATAAAGCAAAGTTGCAAACTATGGTATCAGCAGAGTTGTGGTGAATCACAAGTCAAATCACAAGTCAAATCACCCATCAATTCACACGTCAAATCACAAATAAGTCAAATCACCAGTCAAATCACAATTAAGTCAATCACCAGTCAAATCACAATTAAGTCAATCACCAATCAAATCACAATTAAGTCAATCACCAGTCAAATCACACGTCAATTCACAAGTCAAATCACAAGTCAAATCACAAGTTAAATCACAGGTCAAATCACCAGTCAAATCAAAAGTCAAATCAAAAGTCATCTCACAAGTCAAATTACAAGTCAAATCACAAGTCATTCACAAGTCGAATCACCAGTCAAATCACCAGTCAAATCACAAGTCAAATCACAAGTCAAATCACCAGTCAAATCACAAGTTAAATCACAAGTCAAATCACCAGTCAATCACAAGTTAAATCACAAGTCAAACCACAAGTCAAATCACAAGCCAAATCATTAGTCAAATAACAAGTCAATCACCACTAAAATCACCAGTCAATTCACAAGTCAAATCACTAGTCAATCCCCAGTCAAGTCACAAGTGATGGGGACAAATAATGACAATGGACTGTCGTTGTCACAGTTCACTTGAAAAGCTTGTGACTTGACTCTGCATAAGTTGTGATGGTTTTGTGGAAACTTAGCGATTCAGTGAACAATGTTGATCTGCATGGTTTTTTTTTTTTTCTACATGTATTTGAAAATAGCCGGATGACACATGTACAACAAAAGAAACAAAAGATTACAAAAACTGTTACTAAAAAAATAAAACTTCTGACATAGAGAAGTGTATACTCTACAAGGAAGCTCATGTAAAATGGACAAGCAAGCTTAAGTTTCATGTGCACAATTTATGAACACTATGGCAGACGCGAAAGAGGTGGGGGTGGGAGGGGGACTGCAACCTCCACCCACCCCCGACTCCCAGCTGTAACTCAACTAGCGCCTCCTAAGCACCCCCCCCCCTCCTCCATTGGCCCCCGCCAAAATCCCAATGAGTAAAATTTGATTTTTTTTCTGCCTTCAACTCCATTCTCATCACAGTTGAGGCTTGAGTTACGAATGGGAAAAGCAAACAAATCATTTCACGAAAGGAATAATGCAAAAGAGAATGTGCTGAAGAGTTAGTTCCACATACATGATACCCTACATGACACCTTTGCTAAAAATGATCAAGATATGCATGGCATTTTTTTAGGACACTCAGAAAGACGCGTTTAGAAATATAGAGACCAGTTGCAAATAAGAATTCTTTCGATGCGACCAATGGTTTTCAGCAGCAGTGGTGGTTTGTAGTTTAAAATTACAACAGACGAAAGAGTTTAGAAATATATATCCAGTAGAATGGAAAATGTATATGTTTCTAAAAAGCATGGCAGTTCCATTTGATGAGGCATATATCAATTTGGGATGCTTACAATTTGGGCCTCTTAATCATGTAATAGTTTCTAAGTTGCTCCATGTATTTCTGTCAACAAGCCCTGTGTTTCACCCTACAAAAACAGGAAACAATTACAAAAACCATGATTCTTTGAGCCCTCGTTTCCAGTATCCTGTAAAACTGAGCGGACCTGTTGAAGAATTTGACAGTTGAAAAGGGGGAAGGGGGTAATTAGGTGCCTGAAGCCACCTTCTATGGGCTCCGTGCGTGACCAAGAGAGGGGGTGCAATTTGCCTAGCAATGGTGCCTTCTTTGTAGGGACATGCACTTTGCTGGTTCACGCACGCACTGCACGCAGTGTGTGAATAGCGATACCAGTACGGTCGCAAAGCAAGATGGCGCCCTCTCTTTTCAACCAGTGAGGGGGTACTTCTACACGAGGCGGATATACAAGTTTGTGTGTTACTGTCTTTAATTTCCAATACCTTGAATCATATGAGTGGACAGCAGTCTATAGACTAATTTGGCGACAGCCATTTGCTGCGGTGGCACCAGGCTGACAAGAGTCGTACTCAGGTAGTATGCACGCACTTCGGGCTCCTTCAACCAATACGGTTAGCAAAATGCGCACATGCCCCATCTTTAGGAAAGCGTGCAGAATGCACGTGAGTGTGAGACTTGTCCCCCCCCCCCCTTTTTAAAGTGAGGGATATCATATTGTTTGTTGCCCCCACTTCTAATCCCTGAATAAAAATTGTAGCCTTAATTTGATTCTATAGCTCAGAATTGCTGATTCCATGAGAACAAACTCAAAAATGATATTTAAATATTTACCTTTTGCTCATAGAAAATTTGTTAAAGTGGTCAGACGTTGCCTCAGATTGCACAACAGAGCATCTAGAATCCAGAATTTTTCTAGTATCCAAAATATTTCCTGACCCCATGTCGTTAGGGGTTCTCGCTTGCATTTAATAGTTCTGATAAAGGTCCCCCCCAACTCTTTTGAGAAGCGATTGCCGCCCTTGACTGGAACTCTCATGGATAGTTCTGAAGTGCCATTTAATGCACAGGGATCATAGGCATAGCAAGGTGATTATTTGAGGGGGGTTACAAAAGTTTGTGGAAAGGGCACTTGCAAATCCGTGCTGAAATGTAGACAGTTTTTCTCCGGACACTTGGCCTCCGTAAAATCCAAAAGTAGGGGGTCGGGGGAGGCAGGTAGCGTAATTTTTATTCCTAGGAGGGTTAGGGGCAATGTCATGAATAATTCATGTGTATCCATGAGAACGGACAATGACATCAACAGCATTGTTGTTAGTTACTCAACTATAGTTACAATACATTAAAGCATTTTAAAGAACGGTTGTCGTCGAGCTACCACACAGTAGCCTAGTGGATAGCGAGATGAGCTATGAATACAAAGATCCCTGGTTCGAATCCACGTCGTCGCTGCTCATTTTCATCAGCTATTTTTCTTCTCCAAATTTATCACTGAGATAATTTTAAATTAAGGGGAAAATAGAACGAGAACCTAAGTCTTGCAATGATTCAAAGGAAAAACTGAATTATTCATGACATTGCCCCTAACCCTCCTAGGAAAAGAAATTACGCAGGCAGGTACCATTTTTCAATGGGCGCTGTTCAAATTGGACGTTCATGGAGACTTTCGGACAATGGGTGGCGTTTTTCAGGCTGACACAATTGTCCACGGTCACTCAAAGTATTAAAGAGGGGCAATCGTTCAAGGTCGCTGGTAAAAAAAAAAGGGCGCTTGTTTAAAAAGGGCAGTCTTTACAAAATATTGGGGGTAAAAACCCTTCCTCCTCCCCCCCCCATTCAAAAATTTGGAGAGAACTACAAGGTGAATAAAAAAAATTACAAATTAAAACAAAGCACTTACCTCGTAATCAGGGTCGTTATCAGCTCCAGATTGCACATTGAGATATTTCTTCTTTTTGTAGTAAGCATGCCCCTTCATGACGTAACACACAATGATGTCGCAGGCAGATGTGGCCTGTGCAGAGAAAGAAAGGAGGTCCAAATTTGGTTCATATTAAGTTGCACTAGATGTTATTTTACTTACTGCGAGAAGCACTAAACGTTCTTACATTTGAAACGATTCCTACAAGCATTTCATTTTATATATTGATTTACATGTATTCCTCTTTGTGTTTCACATAAGTCTTGGCACTTGATGGAACCAAAATAAATGAGAAAAAAATTAAGGAGAAAAAAACAGTATCTCTACACTAACTGCTTCTGGTTTGATATACTTTTGAATGTTAGGCAGTTTCTATTTGAAAGCATTTCCTTCAGGAACTTGTGAAATTTAATACATTTAGTGTTAGCGTATTCACTGATTATTTACCAGTATGCAGACGAATATATTTCATGAAGGGTAAATGAAGCAAAGAAGGTGGTTACTTCAAACCACAGCTTCCACTTCCAAATCCCCTACATGACCATTATTTATGTATATTCCTCGCTTGCCTATGCCCAGTCCCTAACTCCCAACACAACTTTCCCTTACTAAGCTATCCATCCAACCTGTACCATACCTTAACCCTCTCCTACTCCAACCCCATCCTTTTTCCTTTCCTTACCATTCCCTACCTTTTACCTACTTTTCCTTACTCCTAAGCTATCCATCCAACCTCTACCACACCTTCACCCTCTCCTAGCTACTCCAGCCCCATCCTGTTCCCTTTCCTTACCATGCCCTACCCTTTACCTACCTTCCCCTACTCCTAAGCTATCCATCCAACCTCTACCATACCTTACCCTCTCCTACTCCATCCCAGTCCTTTTTCCTTTCCTTACCATTCCCTACCTTTTACCTACTTTTCCTTACTCCTAAGCTATCCATCCAACCTGTACCATACCTTCACCCTCTCCTACTCCATCCCCATCCTTTTCTCTTGCCTTACCATGCCCTACCCTTTACCTACCTTCCCTTACTCCCAAGCTATCCATCCAACCTCTACCACACCTTAACCCTCTCCTACTCCGTCCCAATCCTGTTCCCTTTCCATTCCCTACCCTTTACGTACCGTCCCTTACTCCTAAGCTACCCACTTCACCTCTACCATACCTTAACCCTCTCCTACTCCATCCCCATCATTTTCCCTTTCCTCACCAATCCCTATATACCCTTTTCCACCATTCCCTTAACCCCTTCCCATCCCATCCCTACCGTTCAAACTATTCCGTAACCCTTTCCCAATCCCGCCCCACTCTTTCCGTACCTTTTTCACCCTTGCCCTACTCTACCCCACCCCATCTCCTCTTTACCTTGCTCATCCTTTGCCCAAGACTTACCCTAAGCTACCCTTTCCCACCCCATCCTCCTATACCCAATCCTACCCTTACTCCATCACTACCCCTTCTCTATGCCATCCCGACCTATCCCCCCCCCCCCTCCTCATCACCCCTACCCAACTCCAGCCTATCCCTACCCCTACCCTTCACTAAGCACCCCAGCCCATCCCCTACCCTACCCCGCCACTCCCCTAGTAACTTACTATGGTCAGGAGAGCCAAGCCCGATCCAATATTCAGCATCAGCGGCACGAAGTCAAACTTGCCAGCCGTTCCGGTCACTATCACCTTGAACATGATCCCGTAGGCTTTGAACAGTGTCCGCGTGTCTGTGCCATTTGCATCTTGGTAAAAGTTGGAGAACCTGCAGAGGAAACATGTCAGGAAATCGGAACTAAGTTCTGCTGAATATTAATATGTGACCTACTGCGGCAAAATGAGGAATGTCCCCCAAAACCATGTTTTGAGTACAAAACCATGTTTTGAGTAATCAACGCCCAAAGTTGAATACTCTAAAAAAATTGTGTCAAAATGAATATCGTTTTTTTTTCTTCTTATTTTGGAGTAACCAAACATTTTAACATAATGCACTTAACTTGAAGGGTCAACAGTGGGGGTTATTCCTCATTATGATATGGCAGGTCACATATACATGTACATACATACATGTATATATCAACTTCTCATTTCGTGCACAATGCAAACTGGCCACGAACCTTGTGCAAAAAAACAACAACTTATGCCGAAAACTGATTTGAATAACACTGCCATCGATATTGATGACAGTGATGTGCCTGCTGTCCTTCTGCATATTATGCAGCGTATTCTCAGGCAGGGCCTCTCAAAAGGATTGTTTAATATCAAAACTGTGGACCAGTTTAAGCCCAGTCCATCACAAGTCCTTCAGAAGTAAATCACAAGTCCATTCACAAGTCCAGTCTCCAGTAACACACTCAGACTGAAATTTGTATCCTTGTGGAGACATTTCTATGTTCTCGTGTAGTAAAGTTTTCGAGTTTGAAAGTGTAGTTTCAAAATGCTCTTATTTTAACAAGGATTAATTTCCTTGGCTGAAATTCGGACTTAATATCCCTTTTCTAAAAGTAAAACTCTTTCATTTGTGACAGATCAACCCACCATGGACATTCCTTGTTTTTTAGTAAACTCCATATTCGTGAAAACCTTGTGGAGACATATTAATCTATAGAAATTGCCCTGTGGAGACGTATACAATCTTTTGTTCCCTATTGTGTGCATGTCTCCAGAGGGCACGGTGTATCAGATCACGATAAACAGTGACAAGGGAATGTACTGCTTACTGTTTATAACAGCTTGTGAATTGACTTGACACTGGATGAGGGATTGGATATCTCCAAACCTGCGGGTAGCCGGGTAACCACCGGTTCCCAACGGTTTATTCCCCTGATCTAAAATGAGCTCTTTATCTACGGGTCACCACACACCTCAGCCTACATCAGATGTTTATTTAGTTGGCTCTGCCTGACAGTAAAACATGGCAAACGGAACTTCAAAGGCTTTTGGGTAATGTAATTCATTATATGGTGGCCTGCAGCAGAGGGTGGTTCCTATGCTGGCACTCTGGAGCTGACTGGATTGTTAATGAGCCATGGAATGTTAATGAACCGGTTACCCGCTGGTTACCCACCAGTTACCCACCGGTTACCCACCGGTTACCCGCCGGTTACCTGCCGGTTACCCGCCAGTTACCCGCCAGTTACCCGACAGTTGGATATATATCTGATCCCTAACTTGGGATTGACTTGTGAGAACTTGTGTTGGATTCAACTGCAACACCGCAGTAGACTATGATTTAACTGTTCCTTTTATCTCTACTTTGCTGGCCTTTAAAAAAATCCTGTCATTCTACACTCTCTACTATGCTACTGCACTCCTTATAAAATCTTTGGTACCCCTACCTGAAGTTGTACCCCTTTGCCAACTTTGCGTTTTTGTTGTCCAGCCTTGCGAAAGTGTAAACGGGCGTGCAGTCATCCCAGTTGTAGTCCAGATTACAATCCCAGTTGATAGAGATGGCAATGACACCACCCTGATGCCGCAACACAGAACGACAGAATTGGATCCAAAGAAAAGCCGTGAGAATAAGGATTTAGTGATAAGCAAAATTCAACATTAAAGAGGTTGTGGAATGCTCGAAGACATTTCCGTCATTTTTCGGGTATATGTAGCCTAAGGTGTGATGAAATAAAAATGACTATTGTGTCTGTCATGAAATGAGTACAAAAGGTACTTTTGAGAGCTGTTTTTCAGGTCCTGTTTCGACCCGAATGTGCAATTTGTGTAAAATTCGTCGTTGGGGGCAGCAAACAAAACAAAGTAAATCGTGACGTGATAAACAGGACTCGTTTATACTACGCTGCATCAGGAGTCCTGTTTATAACGTCACGATTTACTATGTTTTATTTGCTGCGCCCAACGACAACATTTACGGAAAAATGACGGAAATGTCTTCGAGCATTCCACAACCTCTTTAATGGTACACAGGATCATTGGTTTCTTCAGGAATTTTTTTTTTTTTTTTTAAGGCAAATTGCTCAAAATCTTATATAGGGTTCGTAACAACAACCCTATTGACGTTTCAGCTTATTAGTGAATGCTACATACATTTGAAACAGATAAAACCTAGCACAATTTTTGGTCTTGAATGTGGATTCTGTTGCTCAGGCCCCAATTCAAAAGTTGCAGTGTCTTATTTCGAAATACAGCCCCCTGTGAAAAATCCCTAAAACAGGGACAAGAGTCTCAAGTAAGATTTGAGGCTTTGCATGGTGGAGATACTAAATAATGAAAGGTTTGCGGAAACACCATGTGCGAATAATTTCTCAACTAAGAGAATGGTTCTGAAAAGAACCAGAGGTACCAATGGTTCTGAACCTCTGGTTCTTTTCAGAACCATTCTCTTAGTTGAGAAATTATTCGCATATGGTGTTTCCGCAAACCTTTCATTATTAAGAGTCTCATTTTTAGTTGGTTAGTGTATGTGACGTCTAGGTCCCAGTGCCCGGGACTATTAAATACAGTGAAATCTTGATAAGTCACAACCTGTTCACTCAAAAACCCTTCTAACTCAAAGTAAAAACTTATTCCCGTCAATTTTTGTTGAATATAAAATCCATTGGATAACTTGAAACTCTGCTTAACTCAAAATGTGAGCCAATTCCCCTGAGGTTTGACTTATTGAAATTCCACTGTACTGTCAATTTTTAATTTTTTTTTTAGTATTGGCCCGGCACACTTTAATATATTTTTTTCAAAACAATACCATTTCAGGTGGGATTAACTCACTGGTAGCATTGCCAGAAAAGAATGGGTCGGTAGGTAGGGTATTATTTTGTTCACATATGTACAAAGTGCATAGATGTAAATGAACATATTAGAGAAAGTATTCTGAAGTTGAAGATTTTTATTTCACTTTCAAAAAATATTTATGTATATGAATAAAATCTAAAATTAGGAACTTTAAAATAAAATAGAAAATGAAGTCTGGAATAAGATTGTCATTCTCATTTCAAAATATGTTGGATGTTTTTTTTTTTGTGGGGGGGGGGGGTCCATTCTTTCAATTCCTTCAACAAAGTTAGCTTACATGCATGACATGTACACTGTAGTTTTCCAACATCGCATAATGGCACCCTAATGTACATGTACAATGTACAATGGCACCCTAATGTACATGTAACTCACAAACTACACACAGAAAATATGTTGTCAATTCAGTTTCATAATCAATTTTCTAGAATGCGATAAAAGGGACGGCTGAACTCACGCTGTAAGCTAAGGCATTGTAGTCTTCGCCGGTCGCATCGATGATGTCGCCGAGTTTGAAGATCGGACAGAATCGATCCAAATGGTTGTTGTACATGCAGCCTTTAAGGTAACTGGTGTTGGAACTCTCCAATATATTACGCCTGAAAAGAAAACACAAATACAAACGAAAATTACCAGTAAAGTTGGAATCACAGATATTTTTACAGTGTGAACTTTATGTATAGGGCTGTTCATCAGAACCGGGTACCCGAGTACCCAACTGTTGATGTCAGGAACTGGTTCCAGATTATGGGATCAGGTACCTGGAACCAACTATACAAATTACTTAGTAACTTCTCAGACAATGAAAAAGCAATGTTTGAATGTCATTTGTGAGGAGTTTTCAAAATGAAAGCCAAGCTACATGGGAACACAAAACAAATTTCACATTTGTGACGCTCGCGAAAGTTGCAATTTACACACCGTCAAGCTATCAAGCTCACTGTACACGCTTGCATCTTGCTGTATTGACGCATCGATATGGTAGTGTTATCGTGCGGACCTTTATGAACAATCTCAATGGCAACTTTTGAGATTTGAATTTTGGGATTGGGTTTCTTTAAAGGGTATCCGGATACCCTTTTTTTCAATCGGGTACCCAGTTCCCATACTTCTCGTAAATGCACACTCCTACTTTGTGTATTTTTTTCGCACCAATTCGGGCGATTCACAATGCAGTGCGCCCCCAAGAGTTTGCCACGGAGAGTTCATTTTTCCCAGTGCATTGTGGGAGATGGTCGACAAATTCGCAGCGCGGGACATTTGAAATTGTTCGTTTTTCCCGTCAACTGTTTCGTAAGCGTATGAATTGAGTATTCTGTTTACCCCTTTCTTTTCTTTTTATCCATATGGTGATTTTTGTAAGGCGGCAGAATGCCATGCCCCAATGTATGACAAATTAGCTCAAGTTGTCTACTGATACTCATTCAAATGGGCCATGTCTTGTCGACCGTAAACTTAAAAAATGGACTCTCCGTGGCAAACTCTTGGTGGCGCACTGCATTGTGAATCGCCCCAATGGCGAAAAAACAAAAGTCTCCTAAAACCTTCAGCCTTTAGAACACAATCCAGTAATCTTCTTTAATACTGAGCTCCTGGACTCTACGTTGACCGTCTCCCAATTTGTCAATTTCTCAGGTCTTGTTCACTTTTTTGGTGTGATTGTTTGTCACATTTATTGCTAACATTGCATCTGCACCATTACTTTCTAAAGCAGAAAATTAACTGAAATGCTCAATTTTTCCAAAATGTTAAACTTCATTCGTATTATTTTTGCAAACAACATAATAATGGAATATATAAAATGAAATGCAAAACAGGTGTTTGTCGTAAAACTGTCCAAGCTCATATTTCTAAAAATCTGCTGCGATAACTGAGAATTTTCACCTACTTGGAGAAGTGAAACTTGGAGTAGGTAGCAGTGTTCTTGATCAGCACGGTGAACCGCTCAGATTCATTCAAGACTGCTGTAACATTCCTGTTAAGTCGTGTTTAGAGGGATGGAAACAAATGCCAAAGTGGAGGTGAAAATTGGATGGGTGGGTGAGGCTTGGTCCAATTTAGATAATTTCATCATTCGTTAAGCGATTCCGACCCTGGGGGCCCCTCCCAGGGGGTTCTTTCTCTTACGAGTGTATGTACGTACAGCGTGTGTCCCTGTATACATTCACATTCAGCCAGTTGTGTTTTACTATACTCTCGAGGACAATGCTTTGTGTTTCCCTTTGTCCCTGTAATATAACACTCTCCCATAAACTAAGCACATAACTGTATGATAGAGAACCGTTTTCAACAAAAGACTCAATGCCCGAGGACTGAAAGGATCTGTTGTTCTCCCTTTGTGTGTCGGTCCTCGGGGGTTATGTAGAACACGTACATGTACGCGTACACATACACACGCTGCGATTGCATCTGAAACGGGAACTCCCAAGCTACACGCCAATATGACTATAGAGGTCGCTGTTCATATGGGTAGACCTGTGAGTGCGTTTGATTACTTCCCCTACGCTTACTCGTGCAAGCGCGACAGCGTTCGATAAACTTCGATTTACCTCTCACGTGACTTCTCGCGCTTACTCGAGCCTGGCCCAAGTAACCGACTCGCCGAGCCGGTTACTTGGGTAAGTATCCCATAAGGCCATGCAATAAACATGGCTGCCAACGTGACGTCCGGCGGGCGCCTCAGGCCGTGTCCGAAACGGGATTCCAGAGCTACGGCTATGGGTCTATTGTGAGCGCGTCCCCGCATATTTTCAATGGGCGTGGACCTAGACCTAGACAGTTGATTCAGATGCAGGTGTGTTATGTCAAAGTTCAACTTTCGATCCAGCTCTTCTTGCACGAAACTTTACCCGAAACCGTTCGTTTAGTTAGCTCCACTGCGCATGTCTGTCATCACGTGAGGAGCCAGGCGCGAGTAAGCTGGGGTATATACAGCATGACAAAAACAGCACCGATTTTGGGCGCAAAAGGTTTACAGAAGGGGAACAACTTCTCATGATAATCAATCGCTACATCCAGGGGGTAACTGCCTAGTACAAATCAATGTTGTAATATGACTCGAAATCATAATGGTTAAAATTAAAACAGGAAAACAGGACTTACGTTGGGTTCATGTCATACTCCACTGGGCACCAAGCATCAATTTCACATGTGTCAGTTGTAGTTCCATTAGGAAAATGGTAAGGCACGCATTTACCAGTCCGAACACCTACAAGAAAATAAATGGTGGCAACTGTCTTGAAAATATGCTCAAGTTTAGAAAACAAAACGCAGTTCAAATGAACAAAGGCAATAAAATTAAACACCTCCATCAGATTTCTGCCATTAGAGATGAAATACTTACAGTTGCCCTCAAAATGTACTAATCTTATTAAAGTCAAATCTATCAATAAATGTTCAACTTGTATGTTATATTTCGACCAAAACAAAAATCTTTTTCCCCTTTTTATTTGAATGTCTGCGACACTTTAAAAAAAAAGGTTTTGTTTTTGGCACAAACAGGTCCACTGGCTTCTGTTCCGTAAATTATTTTGATTATTTTTTTTTTTTGGGGGGGGGGAATATTTTGATGTTGGTGGCACCACTTACACCCCTATTATACTACTCAAAAAATAGGCCACATACATGTACATATCACCAAGGTCAAATTGTGGGACAAAAAAATACCAAAAAACAAAGAGACCTGAATTATCGTCTGGCAGCCAATAATTAGAAACTAAACCTGGGCCAATTTTTTTTTTTTTTGGGGGGGGGTCGATGTCTCATTCAATCATGAATAACTTTTGTTTGGCTAGTCAAATAGCAATTCACAAACGGAATCTATTTCGGGATGGGATTTGAACGAAGTGTCCAACTTTCTGCAGCATGCCACAATGACAAAGATTTTTTTTTTGATATTGATGTCAATTTGATCAGTCTGATACACCTGATCAGTATTTTCAAACGGACACTTTTTAACTTCTACACTGATTAATAAAATCATGACCTCAGAAAAAAGGTGAGTTTTTTGTACAGGTTGAGTCAAAAAAGCGGAACCCAAAACCCCCAAAATTATATTTCATATTTTAAAAAATATGTAGCACCAAACATAATAATGACTGGAAAGCTGATTTCATCAGCTACTTTTTTTTTAAAATATGAAATATAATTTCTGGGGTTTGGGTTCCGCTTTTTTGACTCATCCTGTATCACTTTGATCAAAATAGAAATTTCCTTTAAATGCTGTCCCCCAAAATGCTAGGATGTACGTTACCATTTCCATTGATGACTCGTTCGCCCTTTTTACAATCTGACGGCACTTTTGGATCACAGGCAACATTGGCAATTTTGGGATCCTAAAAGTGTAAAGAGAAAAACCATGAAAGGCTTTAATTATTCTTAGACTTCAAACTCCTTGGTGTCGGTTATAAACCCGCTAAAAAAGCAATGCTTTAACCCTTTTACTGTTTGAACAGTCGCAGACAGCCAAAAATTCCATCCACTTCCTCTGCCATGCCTTTTACACAGGCTAGTTTACAAATATTGAATGCTTCGAGTGGTGTAGTAAAACTAGCCTCCCTCGGTGATCCATGGACCATTCTATTTTCCCTCGGCGAAACTAGCCTCCCGAGGTGATCCATGGACCATTCTATTTTCCCGAGGCGAAGCCGAGGGAAAATAGAATGGTCCATGGATCACCGAGGGAGGCTAGTTTTACTTCACCACGAGATAAAGCATTCAATATTTGTTTTATAACACTTCACCAGCAGATTCTGCTTGATTTTAATATTTTACATTATTTAAATCTGAACACAGTTGAAATAAACTTCAATTTCAATACAAAATTGGTGGAAAATGTATTTCTCTCTTAAAAACTAACCCTTCACGAAATGTTTGAACCCAAGTCTGCGGCGCGCTCTCTTTGGAATAATAAGCGCTACGCACAACGCGCAAACCAGCATGCATTTGCACACAAATACCGCGCTGTGGAAATAGTACTTTGGTTGCTAATGGTATAGTACTTTGGTTGCAATGCGCATAGTACTTTTGGCCGTGCACAGAAAGATAGCAAAATTAGAAAGTAACATGTGACTCGCTCTCGGCCGATCAAGACACAGAATCTGTGGGTGAGGTGTTATAATCACCAACAGTCAGATTACATTTAAGGCAAGCACTACGACCAGTCAAATTCAGTCAACAGACAAAAGCAGGCAACTGGTAGGCACAGCTGTCTTATCAATCATGTACAGTCAAAGCATAGCTGTATCAAGTTACATAATACAGTCACAGCCAGTCAATCCTGCTTTATGTGGGCTGGGAGCACTTAACTGTTGAAAATTAGTCACCTGATTGATTTTGACTGAAAGGACAATTTGGCACAGTATGTTTGCATAGGAAGGTCAAAGCAACATTTTTTACATTTTTCAGCATGTGTGTTTGTTTGAACTATGAAGGGGTGTTGAACCCCGTCCCCCAAAACCTACAGAAGGTTGAATTATATCCAGACTGCATTCCTCTTACCTCAGGACACTGCCCTCTCTGTTGGTCGGGGGTAATGATCATGTTGGTCATGACAAAAAAGGCGTCGGATTCCTGCATGGAAAATCAAGAGTATATATCAGATTTGAACCAGCCAGCCGACCCTGGCTAGCTCAGTGGTCGAGTGGTAAGACATCTGCACTAGTAAGCAGGCGGTTGTGGGTTCGAGTCCCACCCGAGTAGAACATGATTTTTTTTCTCACAATCACTTGACACAATACCGAGTATATACAACATTTATAAAATACGTCGGTGAAGGGCAAAACCCCATATTGAATTCATCATATCCCAATGCAAATTCCATCTTATGAATAAGTTTGGTTGCGGTACCCCCTGCTAAGGTATAGGCCCTATCAGATATGAACCAGCCAGCCGACAAAAAAAAGTTCTGCTTCCGCTTTCCCTACCTACCCAAAAAAAAAATTATTGGAAAAATAAAAAAAAAAAACCACCCAAAACCATCAATTTGACCTTTTACCCTTGATTACACGCAGACGCCTCCATGGCCATATGATTAACAAATTTTGCACCAAAAAAGTTTCCCTACCTACCTACCCTGTTTTCAAATGCCATGTAATCGGAAGCAGAACTAATTTTTTTTGGCCTAAGATGTCTGCACTAGTAAACAGGAAATAGTGGGTTTAATTCCCAATTCGCTCGTACCCCCGCCCTGCAAACAGGACGCTGGTAAGGGCTGACGTTATTGGAGCTCTCATTGGATAGATTTGCGTGACCTGTGACGTAGAATGCGTCACACAAACTAGCTTCCGGTGCCCAACATGCGTAGCACGCGCTAGCTGCATGCGAAGGTCAATCTGTACTTCCTTCACAAGATTCTGTGAAGCTCATGAGCCCTTACCAGCGCCCAGTTTGCAGGGCGGGGGGTACGAGCGAAGATTCCCAACTGAGTAGTTTCCAAATATTTTCTCACAATCACTAGGGACAACACTGAGTATGTACTGTCTTCATAAAATACATGTACATCGGTGACGGGCAAAACCCTGTACTGAATAGCACGGGGTGAGTTTAAAAAAGGAAAACCCAAGTGGTGCTACCTATTTTGTAAAGAGGTTCGACATGTTGCGCATTCAAGATCTAGGATGTGAAAGCCCAAATAATAAACTTTATTTTAGCACAAGAATCATTCATATCGCCCATCAGTATCGATAGTGATCGGACCGGCAACCAGTCTGCTCACAAGGCCAATCATTTTGTAAGCAACATAAAAGGTTTTTTTCAGACGGTTGCAGTTGGGTTGGAGTAAAAAAAAAAGTTGAAAATTTATTAAGAGAAAAATCGATCACGTGTGATGCATCTTTAGTTGTGGTGGGAGAAATCAGAAATTTCAAAATCGGATTATTCTACTTATTTTCAAACCGAATAACGGTTATCTGATTTCACTGGAAGTTCCCATCCAGCTCACAGTCATGCCAACAAAAAGTGACGAGTGAGCAGTGAGGTGCCGCATAAATTGCCCTCCCAATGACTTGGTATAGTTTGCAGGATTCAACGACCACTGGGCCTTCACAAAAACACTCCACAGCTTTAATGTTGAAACAAATGGATGGGAGCTCTCTGATAAGTCGAATGGGCAGGCTATTCATATCCCAAGATAACCACTAGCAAGTGAATGCAGTTACAATCAGAGACCATGGAGCAAATTGGGGAATGTTCCAGTTATTTTCTTTAGCCTGTGTTGCACACAAAAAAGGAAGGCTTATTTTTTTTTTTACAGTTTGTTTTGAATATCCAGCTTCAAAATTGAAATAGAAGGAACTCAGAAGGAACAGTGGAACTCAAACAAATGTTTAAAAATGTGGATTTAAATACATTGTAGCTATATCATTTCTTTCTTTTTTAAATCTGGCCCCAATACCTGTGGAGGAATGACATAGTCAGAGACATCCCAGATCCTGTTGTATGGCGTTGTGTCCGTGATTAGGAGATCTGGCCAGTCAGTAATGTTTGTGTAGATCACGCCTTTCACTTTGGTAGTCACGGAGCTGATGACATCATCTGTAGACTGGTAACCTTTCTTGTATATAATAGCATATCTAAGAGAGATATTGGACAAAAAGTTCTTCATGTCATAAATTTGTTTTAAGGAAATCAAACCTTACAGGACGATTCAAGAAAAAAAGAAACCCAAATGGCGCCCCCTATTTTTAAAAAAAAAAAGTTCTTCATGTAGCACTTTTCAGATCTAGAATGTGAAAGCCTATTAATATAAGCTTAAATGTTTTAGTAAAAGAATCCTTCATATCGCTCATTTTCTTTTCCAGTTATGGACTTTCAAACACAAATACAAATTTAAAATTTTGTCCACAGATCACAGTAACAGTAAGTGATAGGCCTATTTCAGCAAAACGAAAACAATTCACATAAAAAAAAACATCGGAACACTCTCATAACCATGATAACTGGCACTTATCAAAACCTTTAGCTAAACACCTTCTGCTTCCAATGTTAAAGCAACATGCTTTATAATGTCAAGAGTTTATAGTCTTGCCCTGCCTTCTACTTGGCTATCCCAGAGACTTATGTGATTATTCTGAGATCGTTTTTCATGATGCCACATGGTTTCACTTTCATACTGAAATACCACCTACCTTAAATGTGATGCCGCGGACAAAATAGTAAAACTGTGTTTGTGTTAAAAATAACTTGAAAAGTACATGATTGATTTGAATGATTCTTTTATTAAAAGAAAGCTTATTAGGTGAAGTAAAAAAACAACATGTTTCTCGTCCCCGCCCGCTTCCTTTTTGGAGGCCGCCTGGATATTTTGAGTATGTCATTTTTGAAAAATGCAGTTAAACACCGAAAAAGTCCACCAGTTCATCGGAAAATAAATACTTGCGAAATATGTGACCAATACAACTCTAAATGACACTGTAAATATGTTCAGTTTTCTTGTCCAACTCGTCTTTCATTTTAAAAGTGTCTTTGAACAGTGGAAACACCAACGGTTGCGGGAAATTTTAAAATGGCAACCATCTTGAAAAAAATAAAAAATAAAAAATAAAAGCCCCTCTTCCTCATTTCTTATCAAACATGTTTTTTTTTTTATTCGGCCTAAATTGGGCTTTTACATCCTAGATCTGAGAAGTGCTGCATGAAGAAGTTCGTTTTTGGGGGGTTACCTTTGGTTTTCCTTCCATTTGAGGTTTTGACTTTCGAACCAAAAACTTTTGATTTTTTGACCGATAATAAGGTATTTATAAATGCTGATAATTACCCTCGCCCTCGGCTTGGGTAATTATCAGCATCCAGACTCAAACTGGTCTTAAACATAGTGTTTAACACCTCCCAAGCACACATTTATTCACTTATTAACTCTCGCCATTTTGGTCACTCAAATTACATTGTTACCATTGGCATACTACATGGAAATACACTAGTGCGCCCCACGTATGTGTCGGGGATTGTCACTTAAATTTTGCCTGATGAGGGGTGAGGATTTTGTCACTTCAAAAGTGACAATTCCCACGTCTTTGGTGGGGCAGCTGGGGGGGGGGGGGGGGGGAACAATTGATAGGCGCATTATCTTCAATTCGTTATAGGAGCGATTTTCAAGATTAAGATCAAGTTTTTTCTTTCCAGTTCTTTTCACTCACCCGATGATGTAGCCGATGATGGCCAACTGAATCAGCCTGTTCAGTAGCCCGATGGTCTTATTCTTGATGTGGACAATCTTCTGCGTGTCGTATTCCAGGGCCCAGTTGATGAGCAGCGTACCTACGCCGGGCCCGCTTTCTTCTTGGCTTGACATTGTCAGCACGGAGTTCTGGCAGATTCAATAAGTCTTCTCCTTGTAAGGCAATTTGAGAATAAACTTAGGAACTTTAGCATTCCATTTGTAATTCTTGGCTCCATTTTACTAACTAGTACAAAAGCAGTCGGTGTAGTTTCTAAAATGTGAACTTGCAAATTATTTATTTCAATTTTTTTTTTCGTTATGCAAGTAGCAGACAAGATCTTGAATTTGAATTTTTTTGGGGGGGGGACGGGACAGAACTACGCCGGCTTCTATTCATCCTATGGTCTAAAAGTGATACACATCGTTGTTTTTGTTTGTGACAATGTGTTAGATTCAGGAACACCTTTTTTTATACAAACAAACCCCAAAAATACACCTTTTTCATGAGAATCACCATTTTTTTTTAGTGCTAGGCCCACTGTTCAAAGTGTAGCCCTACAGTTGACCAAGATTTTCAAACCAATATGAAATGACAAATGTTGAACCTAACCATAGTCTAAAGAAAGTCATTCTTAGTGCTCTGACAAGTGGCCAAAATTGGCCTAGAACGGCCAAAATGCATAATGGTGCGTTACCTACATGACCTAGGCAACAGACCAGGGGCCAATTTCATAGAGCTGCTTAAGCACAAAATTTGCTTAAGCACAAAAACGTCTTGCTTAATAAAATCAGGTTACCAGCCAAAACTCCATGCGATTGTTATGCTAAGTAAACAACCGCTAAATACCAGTCACAAGCAATGTACATCGCATGGAGTTTTGGCCGGTAACCCAATTTTACTAAGCAATGTTTTTTCGTGCTTAAGCAAATTTTGTGCTTAAGCAGCTCTATGAAATTGAGCCCTGCTATGGATTTCACAAGAGCTCTCCCAAAGTCCTTTTATCCTACAAAGTTCAATAAAAAAAACAATTTTTGAACCGTGGATGTGTGGCACGTTTGACATGTTTGATGGATGTTCGCCATCGGTCAAACGCGTCGATCATTGGTCTTTTCTTTCTAATTTACAACTCTGAAGGAAATTTTTTTTAAAAAAGGTAAGTAAGGCCAAAAAAAAAAGTCTCCGGTTTCTGGTATGGAGCTTGCCCAAAAAGTGGTGCGGCGACGCGGCTTTTTTTTTTTTTTTTTACCTGTTTTTTTGTTTTGTTTTGGCTTCAAATGTCGGCTGATGACTGCAAATGGCGCCCGACTAAACTTAGTGCAAATATATGGGAGTCCAGAGAGGCCACATAAATCTTATTCTCGATCATAACCCCATCTAAAAACACGTTAAAATTGTGCAGCAGCAGAATTCCAGTCAAACCAGTGAGTTTGGCAGTTTTGAAACATCATCTTGTATTGAAAAAAAAACTTTTTCATTTTGCCGACGCGCATGGCTACAGCGACGCGCGCGCATACCAGAAACCGGAGACTTTTTGGGGGGGCCTAAACGAGATATCCTACAGAATTGACCCATTGCGCAACAGGATCGACCGATCGCGAAGTTCGACCAATTGCGCCCAACATGCACGGATACTTATTGTGAAGTATTTACACGAAATGACTCCTAACTTCGCGACACTTAATGACTCTTACAGCGACAATGTAGTGTCCTAATAGTACACCATACAATGTATGCACACAAGGTAAGCACTTTCGTGGCTTCTCTGTAAGTTCCAAGTACCTTAGGCCAAAAAAAAAAAGTCTCCAGTTTCTGGTATGCGTGCGCGTCGCCGTAGCCATGCGCATCAGCAAAATGAAAAAGTTTTTTTTCAATGAAAGATGATGTCTCAAAACCGCCAAACTCACTGGTTTGACTGGAATCCTGCTGCTGCACAATTTTAACGTGTTTTTAGATTGGGTTATGATCGAGAATAAGCTTTATGTGGCCTCTCTGGACTCCAATATATTTGCACTAAGTTTAGTCGGGCACCATTTGCAGTCATCAGCCGACATTTGAAGCAAAAAAAATCAGGTTAAAAAAAAAAAAAGCCACGTCGCTGCACCACTTTTTGGGCAAGCTCCATACCAGAAATCGGAGACTTTTTTTGTGTGGCCTTAACCACTCTTACTTAGTTAAAGTGGAAATTTGAAATATAGGGGCCTACACTAGCTGGAGTTACCCAGCCCTGAGTTTTATCATTGGGTTGTCATTTAGGGCTGGAGCTAGTTTTTCACGTAACCGAGCAGCGTAGGCAGGTCCCAAAAAAAATTGCGAAACAGGCATCGGGTGTTACGCTTCCGCGTGACGTCATGCGCCAACAGCCAGCGCAGCCGGCGAAAACGACTAGTTGACAGCCTGGTAACCGACCGCCATTCATTGTACACAATTTTTTTTGTGCACAAACCAATTGCGGTCCTGGCCATGCCTGCAAGGTTGTCAGGTTAGCGGTTATTCCTCCTTCTTTCACTGCTGCAATTGTAGGCTGAATCTTCATCGTGGATCGTTTTTTACTTCAAGGACCTGTGTAATGGTTATTCCAGGCAAGTTTTTTTGGGACCTGCCTACGCTGCTCGGTTACGTGAAAAACTAGCTCCAGCCCTAAATGACAACCCAATGATAAAACTCAGGGCTGGGTAACTCCAGCTAGGCCTACACAATGTATCTCGTAAAAACAAACTTGAAAAAATATATCTCTTAAAAAAACGAATTTAGAAAAATGTACTTCACTGTTTGAAAATGTATACTTCATGGCACTAGGCTTTCGTAATAACAGGCAGCAGTACAGTACACACTCAATATTTAAAGTTAAAATGATAAAGTTAGCAATGCTGGGCGGCGGCCGAACTGCGACTGTTGATCAAGTTCCGGGTGTTAATTTGAAACTTAAACTATTAAAGCTAATTGTTTAAGTTTTAACCGCGCCTGAGCAAGCAACCAGCACAGCAATAAATCAAGACCCCGTAAGTGACATACCTGTTATAAAATTTGCCGTCAAGTAAAGTGTTGTCCGAGACTTTGATCGTTGTTTAGCTGCAAACGCCAGTGTACTCAGAATCACGAGTTAAGTTTCGTACACACATGCGGGATATGCATGTCACGTACAGAGTACCAAGATCGTGTTGCACACACAGCAGGTGTTTCTGTTTTAGCGCCCTCAATATTTTTCAAGGGATCTGCTCATCAATCACCTTTTATACAAGCACTAGTTGCGTTATGTAACCCTGGAACACGTGGGCCATCTCGCCCCCCCCCCCTCCCAATACACCATTTTGTCTTAAAGTTTCGAAAAATAAATAAAAACATTGTGTATCTCCCTCGCAAGCCGTTAATAAGGCAATATTTCCTTTCAAAGGCAATATTTACTTTCATGTTTCCAACAACAGTGACAGTCCAAGAGTATACATTGTGCACTTTTGGCTGTACATGTAAATGCTTGATAACACAGGTAAAGAAATGCATTTTGGAAACATTATTCAAATTTTGTGGAAATTATACAAATTTAATATTTCTTATAACAATTCAATGTATAATGAGAGCATCAGTTACATTAAAACGGATTGGACTGAAAGACAATTTCTCTGAATTAAAATATTGAAGTTTCATTTTTTACATTTCTTGACCAATTCTTTTTCCATTTTGTTCATATCTGCCTATTTCAGAATGTGTACATTAATTAACAATGTTAAGAAAATTATGTTAAACATCCAACATACAAACGTTTTAAAATATATTGAGTTGAGTTAACTTTGGGAGTTGTGAAGAACTATTTAAGGCCAAAAAAAAAAAGTCTCCGGTTTCTGGTATGGAGCTTGTCCAAAAAGTGGTGCGGCGACGCGGCTTTTTTTTTTTTTAACCGACTTTTTTGCTTCAAATTTGCTTCAAATGTCGGCTGATGACTGCAAATGGTGCCCGACTAAACTTAGTGCAAATATATGGGAGTCCAGAGAGGCCACATAAAGCTTATTCTCGATCATAGCCCCATCTAAAAACATGTTGAAATTGCTCAGCAGCAGAATTCCAGTCAAACCAGTGAGTTTGGCGGTTTTGAGACATCATCTTTCATTGAAAAAAAAACTTTTTCATTTTGCCGACGCGCATGGCTACGGCGACGCGCGCGCATACCAGAAACCGGAGACTTTTTTTTTTTGGGCCTAAAGGCCACTTTTTTTTTAACGAGAAAGAGTGCTAAATAAGCTGTTGAAAACTGAACATTGGTCAAACTTACACAAGTATTTGGTGCAAAACAAATAGTAAATGTGCAAATTCATTCCCACAATCCAAATACACCATTTGCTTTTGCTGTAATTTTCAGAAATGGATGGATTTTGGGGTTAGTATTCTATAGCAAATATTGTTACACTGACCTGATTAAAGTTTTGTGTTCATAGATATTGTAACTGATTGCAAACACAATGTGGACTAAATTGGGGCAGGACCGGGCAGTATTGAAGAAAGTCATTTTTTTTCCTAACGATGGTTGGCTGACCATCGTTGGAAATTGATACAAAAATTCCGCTTTTCTTAAAAAATGACAGCACACCAGGTGCCATGATTTCACAGGATGCTTGAGACCATTATTCACTTACAGTCAAGTAAGGTATTTCATACTATTAAATTTAATAGTTTTGTTTTTTGATGTTTGCAAATGTTGTGTATTAGGCCAAAAAAAAAATACTCAGTCTCTGGTCAGCACGCGCGTCGATTTTAATCATGCGCGTCAACCTTCTTTTTTTTCTTTCAAATTAACACGGAAGCTACAACAGCCCTCTATTGCTGCGCCTCCTCAAATGTTTGTACCAAGGAGCACCAAGGAATGGGGAAATTGCACCAAGGCAAATGATTATGGCAAATTATGGAGGACACCAATGTATAATGAGGACACAAAAAAGGAAAATAGTACCCACCTTGTCTGTACAATACAAGCTTGAAAAAAAAAAAGCCACCAAAAAAAACCACCACCGCGTCGCCGCATCAATTCCGGAACTTTGGTCTGACCAGAGACCGACTATTTTTTTTTGGCCTTACCTTAAGATGTAAATTGCAACACCCTATCATTTAAAAAAGATCAAGTTGTAGGAATACACCAAGAATATGCAAATATAAACTGAATCTTAGTAGAATCTTACAATAATATAATTTATCAATTAATTTGACTGATAGGGCCAGATATTGGAATGTCATACAGGTATTTGATTATTAATGGGTGCTGGAATAAATTGAAAACTTTCACTGCAAATTAATTTTTTGTTTGCCACCAAACTAGTATTTATCTTATGATTTGATTTATTGATTCCAATATTGATGTAACTCTACGGCTAATTTTGTTTGTCATACATTACAAAAATGTAAATAAAACGACCAAATTTTCTTATCAACGAAACAAAATATGATTATCACTCTGGCCAGATGTATTGCTGAAAACTCAAGGAATAATTTTGTTATTGGTTAAAAAAAAACGACAATAACATTTAAATATCAAAGTTCTTCCTTTCGGTTCACAAATGACTTAAAAGACAAGAGAATGTTCTGTTTGACTTCAAAAAGCTTCTTCTTGGCCGCTGTCAGTTTCTCCTTGAGGAGTTTCTGGACTCGTTCGACCTCCGTCGCAGCGAAGCCCTTGCCTTTCTCCAACATCTTCTCCATCATCTTGACGTAGACATTGGCCGATTTCTTCTCTTCGTCTGTCGACAGTTTTTCCTGCCCATCTTTGGCTGCCTCCAAAACTCGCCTCTGCTCTTTTTCGTCTCCTTTCACAAACTTCTCGACCAGCTTGTCATAGTTTTCGAGACAGCCCTCTAGGCCGATCCAGAGTCCCGAGCGTTCCCTGACAAACTCCAAGATGCTGCTGCTTTTGATCTCTCCCGTGTAGTCAATGGGGTCAGTCTGGCCCTGGAGGAAGAGCTTGTAGACTGGCCTGTCGTCTTTTGCAATACCGAACCTTTCTGCTAGCTCCTTGCTTCCATTATCTGTGTAATCTGGATTTTGAATAAAAAAAGACTGACCATTACAAACTTGCACAACACAAGAGATTTTGTACATGTGATAGCGCAGACTAGTACAGGGATATAGATGGTCTCCGATTTGTTAGCAAATTTAATAAAAATTAAAAACAGGAAATTTGCAAGACTTACATAACTGAAAGAAAATATCAAAATTGAATATTTCACCCAAAAGTCCAAACTTTGAAAAGATCTAAATACAGCATCAGTTTTTTATTCTTATTCTACTAATATGCAAAAAAAAAATTGTATAAATGTACAAATTAATAGCATCATGCTGGTAAAAAAACTAACCAAAAATTAGAGTTGACATCCAAAAATAGTATGTGCCTATCAAATGTACACCCCCCTGAAAATCCAATCCACGTGTTGGCCGCAGCGGGATTCGAACCGGGTCCCAGTGGTGAAAGGTGATGAAATTACCGCTAAGGCACTACGCCAACCTGACGCCATTTAAATGATACCAGTTTGACTTTCTACCTGAAATTCCAACCTCGGCGATGATCAAATCTGGCTGGGAGCTGCCCCTTGCAACAACGACCTTGTATTCTTCCTGCTTCTCTCCATACGGATACGACTCATCAAACTTGACCAAGACAGCTTTGAAGCGACTGATGACCTGAGTAAAAAAAAGAAGACAAAAAAAGAAGGCACACTTGCGCTCCTCTGCAAATTGACCATTCTTGCTTGCTTGCTTGCATGCAAATAGGCCAGTGACTGTATCTATATCTGTATACAGTCGAGTCTCGTTAATACAAACTCGTTCGGACGTAGCCAAATTGTTTGTTATATCAGAATTTTGTATTAAGAGGAACATCAGTCCCATTCCTTGTGCACATAAATGCACAGTCGGGACGAAAGTTTTATGTTTGTTATAACCGGAATTTTCTATTAACAGAGTTTGTACTAACGAGAGTCGACTGTAGTATACAACTGTATTATAGTCGGTATAGCATCCCAGGGGAAACATCACACCAACTTAGAGAGAAGACAATGAGAAGAAATTACAATTTTAGAGGTGGGAGGAAAAGCCCAGAAGATATTCTGGGGAAAACCCACGGAATCAGGTAGGGACTGAAAACCCAATCCACATATTGACCCAGAAAGGATTCGAACCCGGGTCACAGCGGTGGAAGGCGAGGAAAGTACCACTACGGCAACCTGACTCCTCAAAAATTTCAAAATTTTTTACTTGTGCGTTACCTTTTTCCTGCAAAATGTTGCTTTTGTCAACAGTCCCGTGTTACTGTGCATTTCAACTATGAATTTTTTAATTGAAATGGCCATTGTGGAAAGAATTCCATTCCTGGACATCACCTGATACTCAGTGCACAAACCCTAGTAAAGTAGTATAAGACTGGTCTGAAACATTCTAACGTTAAGTCATTTCTCAGTATTGCTTCAATTTTTCCCTGCTAAATTTGACTTTTTACTATAGGACAGACATCGCTTTTTGATGGCTGATACTATAGCTCACTGCAGGGAAGAATTTGTGATAACCATGTATGGAATTCTTTCCTTTTGGTATTAGGCAAAATAAAAAAAAAACATGTTTAGCGTCCTGCCTCTTTGACAAAAAGGAAGGAGGAGGCCCTTTTTTTTTTTTTTTTTTTTCAAAATGGCCGCCCGACACATTTTTCAAGACAACGCGGCCGGGCCATTTTTCAAGATGGTTACCAGCTTTTTTCAAAATGGCCGCCACTTGGACTCATTGACTATTTCCACAGCTTTATACACAGTATAAAAGTCTAAAAATAAGATTTCTTTCATCAGAGATTGTTAAAATTTATCAATTTTTGTCTTTAAAAAAAAAAAAAAAAAAAAAAGGAGGCGGCCTCTAAAAGGAAGCGGGCGGGGACGCTAAACATGTTTTTTTTTTTACTTCGCCTTAAACTGGGTATATATTGAATACCCCCTATACGCACTCGCAAAAAGCCTTATGGAGGGTCGAGGATATATAAAAAGAGTTTTCCAACTCCAAACAGCGCCCTCCTATTTCATTGTGTCCACGATAGGTCTACCAGGACATACCACTTATGTTTGTAGCATGGTGTACTCATTTTATAACAGCATTACAGTGTATTATTTTCCTCCTAGCCCCACTGCGCTGTACATTAGGCCACACGTCTGGTTTCCCAATTTACTGAGGAGTTTATTCCGAAACTGGTGCATGAACTCCAGAAAGATGTCTTAATTTCTCGAAAATTTTGAAGAAAGATTACCTAATCTACCTACAATATTAACAGCTCTAATTAAAAAAATTCAAATCATCGTAGTTCAATGGGTATAGAAGCATAGCTCATTTTCTTTTCTCGTCATACGATTATTTCCTCTTAGCCTTAGGGCCTGCCAGGAAAACGTTTAATTTAACATAATTAATAATGCCGTGCAGTGTTTGTTAAGATTGCGCAAAATTCATAAATTGCGCAAGTAATAAAAAACTAATATTCCCACGCAATTTTAAGAATGAGCGCTCATTCCTCAGATTTCGTGCTCATTCTTAAGAATGCGCGCTCGTTTTGAAGAATTCGCGCTCATTCTTAAGATTGCGCAAATTGCAAGAAAGCGCACAACAGGGCTATTTTCCTCCAGTGACGTGAGTGAGTTTAAAAATCTCACACAACTTTTTTCAATAGGCCTAGGCCTACCTACCTTATCAAAAGTCAGAGAGTCCAACTGAAGCGATCCCTGTACTGGTAGAGTATTCACCCCCTCAGATAGAACTACAATTATCACAAGAAAATTGAAAATGAAGCGAAATTTGTGAGCCATTATTAGTATTTTTTAGAGATTCCGCTGGAAAGTTTCCAGAAAAGCCGCCTCGATCAGGTGCTTATCGTCTTCCACAAATTCATCACGCTGAGTATTGCAGCGTCTGGGTTTCAGACTGTACTAGCAGGCCATTTATTCAACGGCTGTTCGCTGTTGTTTTCTCAACGGCTGTTGCCTACCATACAACTATACGCACTTCTTTAAAGTTTCTTTAATTTCAAAAGCCAGATTCTTTTTTCTATTTTCATCTTGCCAAAAGCACGTTGATTGGTAAAAGTAGAATTTGAGATACCTTTTAATGCCCGACCTTCATTCTGGTTAAATTTATTGTCAATTTCTATCTAATGACTGTCGAGGCGGTCCCTGCCGGGTTCACGACCTTCGCGCAATCGCGGGCAGCAGCTTGCCAGACCACAACATTGCATTGACCATGGACTTGATATTTTGATGCCATGAATTATGTTAACAAATACCGTTTTCCCAAAGGTAATGATTTCCAGAGTTTTCGTCATTAAGAGATTGTGAATGACTGTACTTGAAGGTTTCATCATGGAGCTATAGCTCCATGGTTTCATATTGCATGGTTATGAAAACTTAGTTGCAGTGCAGTGCCAACATTTGATGATATTCCAAGCGAGTGACCGACCGCTCCTTCCACTCACTCAGTCACTGTGTATCGTACGGGGTACGTGTCACCGTCATTGACCGTTTTGACGAAGTGACGAATATGCATACTTTTGCCTGCAAAACTGAGTTTTGAGAAAATCACGTTTGAAGTTGGTCGATTTTTTCGGAAAGAATGTTGCAACCTGACGCCACTTTTTTCTTCATATCATCTCAATAAGCAGTCATTGTAAAAATGTTGATAAGACATGAATCTGGGACTGAGTCAGACTCAGAAACATTTTTTGTTAAGAATTTTCTTGATTCTCCATATCAGACATAGGGGTGCTACCTCCATAGCTTGAGTAACTCTAGCTGGAGTTACCCAGCCCTGAGTTTTATCATTGGGTTGTCTATTAGACAACCCAATGATAAAACTCAGGGCTGGGTAACTCCAGCTAGAGTAACTCCAGCTTAACAAGCTCATCAGGAATTGCTTAAGCTGGAGTTACTCAAGCTAAGGGATGCATACCTACATGTATGTTCCCCAATACCTATGTTCCCCAATTACCGATGTTCCCTGAAATGCCTAACCCTTATCCTAAGGATTTCGGGGAACATCAGTATTGGGAAACATAGGTATTGGGGAACATCGGGTAGACCCCCTCCATAGCCTTTGTACACAAACGCTGAAGTGGCGTCAGGTTGCAACATTCTTTCCAACATGTTCCAAGTTGTTCTTCACTTCATTGTCCAAACGGAAATTCTACTTTGTCACAATATACTTTAAATAGCATATGCATGTACACAGCGCGCGCGTATTTATTCATTTTACATTTTTAGAAGACAGATTCGTCACTTTGTCAAAACACAAATCGTGGAGGCTAAAACATTTTTCCAATCTAAATATAGCACACATCATATTAAAGCAATGAGACTATAAGTAATGTGACGAATAGCTTTGTCAAAAAGAAAACTGAGTGTGTCGCACTTTTATAACTTTGTGTAATTAGCATAATTAACGAAGGATGGAATTTTGTGTGTCGAAATTTGGTAATCATGTTACTGTGTAAACGATATAATGTTAGAATTTCCAAAAATCTCAGATAGCTTAAAATCTCAGATTCCGCACTTTGTCAAAACGGTGATTGTATGTGACCAGTGGCAGTTAGGGCTGTTCAAATATACCAAATATTCGAATATTCGATTATCAACCGAATATTCAAAGAGCTTTTTGTCGGTTTGACTATTCGAAAAAGAGAAAACTACTGGTATGCATTAAACTCGACTGTTGTGTCATTTAGGGCCTAATCGTAAAAGTGTGTTTCTACATCGTAAAAGTGTGTCAGATGATACTTTTTTGGCAACAGTCACTTTCTTGTCGACACAGCATTGGATTCATGCATTGAATTGATGACTACACAATTGTACAAATGTTGACGTATGCAAGTTACAATAATGTAATGAGTGGCACTTCCTATAAAATGACAAATGATGTCCAAAGCACTACAGATTTGACATCAATTTTTGATTTGTTGTATTTCTTTGTGTTTGAAAATTGTGCAGACCTGAGACACTCTTACTCACAGTGACATCACCATAATGATGAATCAACGCCAACAGATTACTCAAAGTGGATAGAGCGCACTGTCAGCGTGTCGTTCATGTCGGCAATTGTTTCGTTTATCAAGGAGAATTGTCTGCAGGATGAAGCTGTGGGTTCACCAGAAGAGCTTCTGTGGTGAGTATTGCCGTCACTGGTTTGGTAAAACCCAGACTGGGACCTCGAGTGCAGAAAAACATGCGAAACTAAATCAGGCCAGCGTTACTCACTCTTTAGCCGACAAAATTCTCCAAAATGTTCACGAGGCAAAAATTAAGTTATCACCTCCTTCTTATACCTTGTTTAACCCTACGTGTATGTATGTTCCAATTCCACTGAAAAAAAATTGAAGTTTCTGTCATCATATACCTTGATTTGTTGAGAACTTACGGGCTGTCCTGATATACTGAATATTAAAATATTCAATCATAAAAAAAAAATCAATTTTCAAATATTTGAAACTCGTTGATCAAGTTTATACATTTGCCAGCCGCAACAGCGAGCCGGCGCAGCTCGCTGTTGCGGCTGGCAAATGTATAAACTTGATCAACGAGTTTCAAATATTTAAATATTCATTCATAAATACCTCAGACAGTTTAGCCATTCCTATTGGTCGAGAGCCCGTCACGTGGCTGGTCTTAAACGGATGATAAAGACATGGCTAGCTGGTCTTAAACACTTTTCCAGTGTCACATAAAATGTGGACTCCTAAAAATCCAGTGCCTCTTACCGTTTCATTGGTTGAACGTTCACAATCCTCACGTAGGCATGCGCAACACTACCAGTGAGTCAGAATTTTATAGTTCTAAATTCAAAACGCAACGCCCGAGGTGCATTCTGCACGACATCGCGTAGAACGTGCCACGCGCGCGTCAATCTCCATAAAAGGGTTGTTTACATCTTACTCGCCAGCTGAACACTCCATTATTTTGCTAGAGGGATGTTTCAAAAAGCTGGAGTGCACTTGTTGAACAAAATCGGGATTTTTTGAAGGAATTGCTTGAATTTTTTTTACCGAAAAGGTATTTATGAATGGGAATAAATATGTGCTCGGTCGGTATTAATCACTCTGTTTAAGACTGCTTAGAGTCTGGGTGCTGATAATTACCCTCGCCTCCGGCTCGGGTAATTATCAGCACCCAGACTCTAAGCAGTCTTAAACAGAGTGATTAGAACCTCTCGAGCACACATTTATTCCCTTAGTCAAATGCAGTTTCGAATAATCAAATACTAATTTATTTGGAAATGGACAGCCCCAGAGAACTTGAGGGGATAAGATAATTTTCTGGGGAAGAAAAGAACTGAACATTGAAACAACAGAATTCACAAAATAGACTGTTTTTATTATCATTGTCGCAGTACATGAAATATAAATCATCCATTGTAAACCTTTTTCTTCAAAGACAAACCTTCTTTAGAAACATTTTATTTTTACGTTTTATGAACCAAAACTGTAAAGAGAAACAAAATAACAAACACCATACAAAAATTAAGCTTTTTTATGAAAGCTTACGTAAAAATACCAACATATAAAAGGTATGAAACAGTAAGAGTGGTTGCTGCAATATTGCATGCCAAGTTCAAAGCTTAATTCTTTTAAACTAGTCATCAAATTTAGACGTAATGTGCACATCTACTGGTATGAACAGTAAAGTCCAGTTGAAAAAAAGTCTTGTTTCAAAGCAGCTTTACTGGACCGTTTACTAATAAAGTCACATTTGTGCGTATAAACGGTTTGGCAGCAAAAAAGCGAAAGGGGTCCATTGAAAATGTACAGGGGTTCAACATTCTAGTCATATTTTCTCAAATTAATCCAGATTTGTCGCTTTTTTTCTTGAGAAAAATCTCTAATATTGTTGTAGGTACATACATGTATTATTTATCAGGCCAAAGCGTTTTTTTTGTGGTGCACAAATGGAAAGGATCCCTGCTGATTTCCTTCAACCTCGTGCACACGGGACGAAATCAATTTTTAAAGTATTTATTTTGTTCACCAAAAAAAACACTTAGGTCTGATAATAATACAGTGTACAACAATATCAGAGGCTTTTTCTCAAGAAAAAAAAACAAATCTGGGAAAATTTTAGAAAAATTTACCAGAATATTTGCACCCCTGTTCATTTTCAATGGACCGCTTTCGCTTCTTGCCCCCAGGCCCATATAATCGCATGCGCGTATAAATCTGAATTTGTTACTAACAAGGTTCATTATTAGTTGATAGCTGACACGGATACCAGTAGACTATGCTCACATAATATCCCAAGGTGTTACCCACATACCAAATTGTTATCCAAAATTCCCAATCAGTATAACGTAAAAGTCACATGCACAAAGTATAATTGAATTTACAGCAGAAAAACAAAAAATGTACATACTGTACACATGTATACAGTTCAGCAGCATTGTTGTAATTGGCACTTTGAATTTGAAAAATTTACACTGAGAGTGTATTGCATTTTTAACATGTTTAAAAAAGATTTAGTACTAAAAGTAGTAAATACTTTAACTGATTACTTTCGTTGATGCCAGAAGAAAGTCATGTACATGGGTACCTTTGCATTTAATTAAATGTCCTTATCTCAAACCAAAGTGCAGTGATATAGTAAAAAACACATGAATCATGAACATCGCTGAATCAGTGATTATTTAAACACTCAAAGATTCTGTAAATCAAGTGCAATACGGCTGCCAGTTTGTTGCTATAAAAAGTAATATAGTTACCTGTACCTGTTGATTTACAAAGCTTTTTGCCTCCTTATTTCTTTAGAGGAGGAGCTGATTCTTAACCCTAAGGAGTTCCCCGGCATCCAAGTCGGTGACATCTTAGAAATTTATCATCCTGACGAGGACAACAGGTAAAAGTGTAACTTCTGAAAATTGGAGACTTTCTTACTCATTTGTACTTTTTCTTACATTGTACATTGTATTTATTCCTTGATGAATGTACAAAACCGTACAGTGCTGGGGCAATTTTGGGCGGTTTAGGTAGTAACAGGCAGGACGGTTTGAGGCAGCAAGAAACCAATCGGTTAACTTCTTTTTCTCAGATTAATTTTTTTTTAAAAAGGAACAACATTTAGGCCTACCTGTAACTATAATAATAATAAAAAATATGTTATTAAAAAAAGTAGAAAATTTTTAGGAAAATGACGTACAAAGATGATGCACATTTAGGGCAGTGCTGTAGTGAAGTCCTCCTAAGTCATCTTAGATTGAAGTCACAAGCCACATGAAGACAATGAAATGTGACAACGGCATACATACAGGGTGAGTAAAAACAAACCGAAACCCAAATGTGGGGACCATTGTTTTAGTGAAGTTCTGCATGTAGCACTTTCAAAATCTAGGATATAAAAGCCCAATTCATAAGCTTTCTTTTTAATAGTACAAGAATCATTCAAATCACTCATGTACTTTTCAAGTTACGGAGTTTTAAACACAACATCTGTTTTAAGGTTCTGTCCGCGGATCACAAAAAGTTCAGTGTTCTTTCAGGAAAACGAAAACAATTCACATAAGGATGTGTGTGAATTGTTTTCATTTTGCTGAAAGAACGCACACATTTTTTGTGATCCGTGGACAGAACTTTAAAACGGTGGTTGGGTTTAAAACTCCCGCAACTTGAAAAGTACATGAGTGATTTGAATGATTCTTGTACTAAAAGAAAGCTTATGAATTGGGCTTTCATATCCTAGATTTTGAAAGTGCTACATGCAGAACTTCACTAAAACAATGGTCCCGATATTTGGGTTTCGTTTATTTTACTCACCCTGTACATGTCCACGTGTACCTTTGTCATTGCTTTGTAAGCTGTGACTTTACTTGTGATTTGTGGGATTTGCCTTTAGTTATGGCCCTGACTGCAATTCTGCAGGTTAATCAGTAGCAGGCTTTCAAGTATTCCTACTTTTCCTACATTTCCGTAGTTTTTTGTTGTTTTACGTTGCTCCTACGATTTCCCATGGCAGGTGTGAAACACGCTGTGGGCTTGAGCTGCTTATGGTGGTTGGTTGGTGGGTGGGAGGGTGGTTTGGCTGGTGGACAGTTTGCTCGGCCATATATTGTATTCATGCAACTGGAGTATTACAGCTTTGCTTCCGAATGCCAATTATGATAACACTGATGTGCATGCGTCTAATTTGCATATTTTTGCATATTAGATCACGCCCCAATCGTTTTCGTTTTCTGTACTCTTGAGGTACCTGTACGGCCCGGGTGCGCGCACGGATGGTGCTGTAAGCCGTCTTCACACGTTACCCGGCCACCGTGGGTTGTACCACTTGGTACTTGTTTTCTAGAAATTCCTACTTTTTGGTCCCACAACTCTGGCAAAATTGAAACGCCATTGAATGTTTTTCATAACAGTGTTACACACTGTCCAGGTGCGGTTCTATGGGGGGGCTAGGGGGGGCTGTAGCCCCCCCCCCCAAAAAAATTTTTGTCTAGCCCCCCCAAAAAATAAATTCCGTAAATAAAAATTGCATTAGCAAAAAGAAGGATTGTGATGTACATGCGAACGGTCTCCCCCTAAAGAAATAGTCGTGACAAGGGTGCATTAGTTAATATAGTGTGAATGATTTTAGGATGTTATTGGCGCTCCCCATTGAAAATATGGCATGAGCCCCCCCCCCCCCCCCCCCCCCCCCCCCCCCCCCCCCCCCCCCTCCTCCTATTGATTTTCGGAGGCCTAAGTGTCTGGAAAAAATAACCGGTCTACATTTCAGCACGCCTTCCTGAAAAAAATTCTGGATCCACCGTGCTAGCCCCCCAAAAATATTGGGTCTAGAAACGCGCCTGACACTGTCATGTAAATCACACAATGAAGGGCTTAGGCACAGGAGTACTGCAACTGTACTTCCAAGAGCTTAGTTGAGGATGGAGCACAAGTGTTGTGAGTACAGAACATGCCAAATGAGGCTTATGATGCTGTGGACATGGGCGAGTATCGACAAAAACTACTCCTGAAATCCTGCAAAAGTCCTACTTTTATCCTTTTTTTTGTACAGCAAAGTCCTACTTTTATCCTGTTTTTAAGAATATTTTGATCATTCTGTTCTACTTATTATTTTCACCTGGGTCTGCTTGAAAGCCTGCAGCTGTTTCCACATTGAAATATCATCTCAAAAGTTATCTCAGCTGCTTACTTCTGTAAAGTTGAAAAAGTTTTACAAATAATAGTGCCATGGTATCAGCAATGGGCTCCCTCGGCTTTGCCTAAGGCTCCATTTGCCAACCCCCCTCGAGTGTACAAAACTCTGTTGTACAAAACACATCACAGCATAAATTTACATAGTGAACCCGTCACTAACAAGTGTGTACTATGAAAAAGGCAGTCATCTGACTGTTGGTCACTCCCATGTAGTTCATGGCCATGTTCTGTAACACTCATGAATATGTGACTACATGTCACGCCAACTACATGTACATTGTAAAACGAGAGCATGGTGGCTTTAGTGTGACAAGGTGACTTGTTTATTTTACAAACTTGGCTGCCTGTGTCCTCTTTTTGATGGTGCCTCTGACGTCCACTAGCTTCTGGTTCATAGTCTGGGTGATCTGGTAAGGCTGGATGTCTGGGAACTGGCCGCTGACGAATGCTAACAATGGAAAAGGGGAAAACAAAACAAAATTGCTGCTTAGTTAGGGTCCATGCAATGAATGTGTCTCAGGAACATATTCTGTGCAACTATTTGACATCCATTTGTGAGAAATTTTATTGAAAAGTGCACTTCTTGAAACATGCACAATTTTCCATGCTTTTCTCTGCACAACTGAGGCAGCTGTTGCTGTGATGTCATTTCAGGAAGACACTGTTCAGTTCAGGGGTTTTGTGCTTAAATTGTGAACTCAAACATTTGCTCATTGAAAACATTTGTGAGAAAAGTTTGCTCATTGGCTTACTGTCAAGTCATGTACACGTTACAAAACAACGAATCACCAAAGAAAGGAAAATTTACAACAGCAAAATATCAAAAATTCTGGCAACTTGTGGTGCTGAAATAACTGTAACATTGAGGTTTCTGCCTGAAATGACGTCACAGTTTTGCTCATGAATATGGAAATTTTCATTAGCATAAAAACCAAAAAGGTACCAAAATACCCCTGAAAATGGCAAAACAAAAATCCGAAATAAGGTTAAATGGGATACAAAGGTGCATATTCAAGGATTCCAATAAAAATATTACATTGCATGGGCCCTGTAAGGCTTTCTCACTGAAACAGATATTGACACATAGACTAATCAATTCATTAAAAGCCATTGGTGCTGTGGCACCATGCTGGAGCACATGTTTCCCAGGCACACTTAATACTCTTTGGACCAAAATGCAATTGGTGCACCAATGAAATACTACCTTAGTAATGGCTAACGATTGCGGTTGTTAAATTATTAGTCCATAGGGAATGGAGTGACTGAGGGAGGGCATCAAAGCAGGACTAATAGTGTGTAGAAGGCGTGCCTTAAATTAATGTCTAAACTCAAGACATCAAACTAGAATGCGCTATTGCCAAACCAGTCACATGTATGCATGACAACTGTGTATTAAAATTACTGTTATTCCTTGAAATCATTTCATTTTTATTAATTAAGGGAATAAAATATGTGCTTGGCCAGTTTTAAGCAAGTTCCTTTTAAAACTGGCTAGGGGCCTGAACCCTGATTTTCAGCTCTGGCCATTATCCACGACCAGGCCCCCAGCTGGTTTTAAACGTGCTTGTTTAGTACTGGCCAAGAATATACTTACTCCCATTCATATACCTTTTTGTAAAAAACCCGAAAGTCAAAAATTCACAATTTTCAAACGATTTTGTTTAATAATTTTACCTCATAATTTGTGAACACCCCTCTTGTTATTTCGATGATACATGTATGTGCCTCGTGCGCGTAGCACTTAACATCTCCTTTTATGGCAACTGGCACGTGCACAGCGCGCACTCTGTACATAGTTCTCCCCAATGTGAAAAATAATAGTTTCCTGTAGCAGTGAGTTTGTCTTACATTCACTATGTGGACTTGTGAACAAAAGATGTCCACATAATGCAGGTTGTGTTGACGTTATGTGGACTAAGCCGTGTCCACATAACGTTTCGCCCTCTCTCGAAAACAGGTTTAGAGGCATTTTTGGGTTAGGTTTAGCCGTGGCAAAATGAAGAGAAACACTAAAGGGAATCATAGAAAATAATTGGGTTGAAAGAGTTTTCACAGTTAAAGTAAAGCTATCTTTTGTACTGAATTTTCTTAACTACACGAAAACAAAGGAATGTCCACATAGCGTATGTAAAACAAACATGGGTGTGTTGTCATGAGTGTTTTGGGAATTGGATAACACATTGCCACAAATGTTGGGTACCTGCATACAATGTAACTGCAGTGTATGGTGTACATAAGTTCTCGTATGAGACCCATACTCACTGATGATCGCTTGCACTTTGGCCTGGTCCAGCGCCGGCCTGGCTGGGGAGTTCAGGGACCCCTTGCCCGTGGCTCTCTCCCCTCGGACGCAGCTGCTCTCCATCTCCTGTGTGTTGAAGACCATGGGCATCAGGCTACGGGTCAGTAAGGTGTAGCTCCAGCCCTTCTTGAAGGCAATGGAACTCAGCCTGTTGGAGTCGACATAGATGCCACTGGAAGGGACCAGTTCTACCTGGGTGGCGGGGCAGGCAGCCGTGTTCTGTTAGAGAAAATAGAAAAGCCAAAATAAAAGAAAGAACAAACAAATAAACACAAAAACTAAAGAAAACAAAACAAACCTAAAAACTTAAAGGCATATAGTATCAGTTGCATTTATCCCAAAAGTAACCTACATGTACCAAATTATTATCAAAAAGCTTACTAATTGGATTAAATATCGTATTGGTACTACATGTAAACACCTTGTGAAATTATTCCATCTGGCGTGCTGTCATTTCGAAGAAATCAAGAAATGTAGGTGATTTCCAATGATCAGTCCATTCATGCATTGATGTCTGATTTATGGAATTTGGAATTAAGAGTGCCATTGACGAAATTGTGTTTTTTGATCTAAATGTTGTGCATTTTTTTTTCACTGTTTTCTCGAAAACTGTAATATCCACCGAGCTGAAACTTCAACGGGTTAGGTTCGAACAATCTTCTTTGGATTTTGAGTGGTTTTATTATTGGCAAGGAACACAATGCATGAAAAGAAATTGACACCGCCTTTCACAGCCGATTTCAATATTGAATTTTGCCACTTTATATTCAGTGCTGTCTGAGGGCTTGTGACAAAGAAATCACAAGCTTATGCTTGGGTGGGATTCGAACCCACAACCTCCCACTTACAAGTACAGCTGGTGTTTTGCCACTCCCCCACCGGTTTGCCAGGGTGCAGCAACTTATCACTACATGTACACGTATTTTGATGGAATTTTGCATCAACAAAATTTGTGTATAAATAAGCACGCATACTGAAATTTGTATCCTTGTGGAGAACTTAAGTTTTCGAGTTTGAAAGTACAGTTTCAAAATGCTCTTATTTTAACCAGAATTAATTTCCTTGGCTGAAATTCGGACTTACATGTAATATCCCTTTTCTAAAACTCTACCATTTGCGACAGATCAACATACCTTGGAAATTCTTAGTTTTTCGAGTAAAATCCATATACGTAATTCGTGAAAGCCTTGTGGAGACGTATTCAGATAGAAATTGCCCTGTGGAGACAATCTTTTGTTCCCTACTGTGTGCATGTCTCCAGAGGGCACGGTGTATCAGATCACGGGATTTGTATCATAAACATGTACTTGACGATTTTAATTTTCAACATGTGTGTTTTCATGTTAGTTTTGAATATCCCACCCTTTTATCACTCCTCAAAAACGAATATCCTTTTAGATTCTTTATGTACCATTTTAAGTGTGACCCTGTGTTGCCATCAACTGTAAACCAAAGCCATTGTGGACACCAGTCTGCCAGTAGTAGGAGGGTTTTTGTAATAGACTCAGTCTGAAAACACATTAAAACTAACCCTGGGAAAACGTTGAAAGTCTTGTCGAGCCCTGCCACTATTTGCTTGGTACAAGGTGCTTGGGTTTGGGTTGGGATGTTGTGATTGGGGCTGGGGCTGCAGCTGTGGCTGCGGCTGTGGCTGCACTGCTGTCTGATACAGTCTCGGTTTTGTAGCCAGTGACTGGGAAGGAATGGCTCTCTGGAACTCTGTCAAAACAAAGGAAAGGATGGTGGGGTCAAACAGTTCGTTATCCAACAGAATCAATTGTTTGATTTTGTTTGGATTTGTGAGAGTTAGTGCTAATCACGGTGTACTCAGGTGTAGCTACATGTTCCACATTAACCCTAGGCCAAACCCCTAGGCCTTTTTGCTAGGATGCATCCTCAATCCTGCAAAATCCTCCAACTGCCACCATGTTAAAACTGGATACAGCTTCAATCCTCCAAAATCATCGGTTATTTCTTGATTTCTTTCCTTGGAAGGGTGGATACTGCCTCAATCCTTTCATGAGCCTCCAACAATCGCAGTGTCAGTACATTTGGCAGTTTTAGACCAATGACATAACAGTTCCCAAGACACAATACAAGAAGTACTTTTCTACCAAACATGCAACCACTACACAGGAGACAATTTTGAAGGAATTAATCAGTTGATGCAGTTTTTTTCATGGAGTGGGTTTAGGTTTGAAATGAAAGTCCTTTTTTAATGACAATTTCTTACCTGTTACTTCTTCCTCCTCTTCTTCACTGCTCGAGTATATCTGTTGAAACTCCGGTTCTGTTTGCCATGGCGACTCGTAACTATGACTACATGGGCAGGCCTCCCTTGGGGACTTGGGTGTCGGCACCCCAAAGCTTTGCAGGGTCATTCTCAATGTTTTCTCCAATTCTCTCAAATCTGAGTAAAAGAAGAATGTAAAAAAAAACTCTTATAATGTTAGCATTGTCAGTCAGAGGGGGATTCCGAGTGGGGCAGTAATTAAAAAAAATAAAAAATACTAGCAAATATGCAAACAAAACAAAGAAAAACTTGTTAAAATGCTGTACAAAATTGTTTATAACATCTGAACAAAGAATTTTTTAAAAGCCTACAAAGATGCAAATTTTGCAAATTATAAAAAGAAAGGATTCAGTAATGGAATTGCACTTTAAAGGTTCAAAAAATTACATTAAATTGTTCCTCTCTTTCCCCAAAAATGATGGAACAGAATGATCTTTTTAAAAAGTTCAAAGGCTTTGTTTTAAATTATATCCATGCCCTTTTGCCTGCCAATGCCTTTTTCACAACAATAGAGGGCACTCCAGCTGTTTTCATCAGTAGGCATGGTAGGGAATGTACATGTAGCTTGACTTACTGAGAAGTTCTGCTAGTCTGGCCCTCAGCTCCCTGTTCTCTTGCTTGTATTGCTCCAGCTCTGCTCGGAGCTGGACCATGGCGTTGGACTCCCTCTGGGCCAGAGTTTCCCCGCCCCTGCTGCTGACAAAGTTCCTTGATGCAGGAGAATGGTCCCCGGCGAATCCCTGGTAGTCCAGAGAATTTGATGAGTCCGCTGAACTCAGGAGTTCCTCGATGCTTGGGTATCGTCGTGCCGGGAGAGTGTGTCCATTGGTGTTGCGGTTGGTCATCTTCCGTGTCTGGGAAGTGAACTTGCGTCGCTTTGCTCCCGCTCTGGTGACAATTAGCCCACGGTTCTGTGGAAGAAGTATCAAACAATGAAGAATTATCAGAGGGGGCAATGTATTTTTCTCTTTTCATAAAGGGATTGCTTGTGCAATGAAATCAAGCCTCGAATTCAACTCTTTTTTTTCCCACTTACCCAGCACTTACTCACTTCCAGATTTTAACTAAGCCTTTTTCAAATCTGATTTTCCAGATTTTTATCATCAGTCAGACAATGATTAGATTGTAGCATACATTTTCCCCACTATACATGAACTACATGCACGTGTAAAATCGTAGTACACACTTGTCCTGACTACAACCAAATGAAAACAGAAAATATTTTTTGCATGTCGTGGTGACAAATTGTGTTTACAAATTTGTACTTATTTTGCAATACCGACGTAATTTGCATTCTTTTTTCTCCATATTGTTTGAAGTGTATCAGTAATTGTCATTTTTTTAGTGAATAAAAAATGTAAAGTATATTCTAGAACCCTTAAAAATAAAAGGTTCCTAATGATCAAAAGAATTCTTTCCCCCAAACTTTGTCAGTAAATAACCCACATCATTGTACCAATTCTAACTCTAAAGTTGGGAGAATGGGTTTAAAGAAACAAGTTGTACATTTGGTCAGAGGAAAAAAAGTCTTGAATATCACAAATGTGCAAACTTTGATGCACAGGCAGCTTTAGTTTAGGAGGACAGTACTTTAAAAAAAAAGTTATAGAAGTTGGATGAAGTAAATTCCACTTTGAAACTCATTTTTTTTTTTTAAGGGTGTTTCTTTTTTGTGTGCCTTAAAATTAGATTTTAAGTTTTAATCACCTTTTAAGTTCAACATAAAGCTTTTCAAAAACTGCATTACATGTATTTTAAATATGGTTGTACGCATCAATGCCAATTAGATTTGATACACACAATGAGGGTTTTACACAGATCCTTTCTGTCCATGCACACACAAAGCAACTATCATTTGGCAAAACGAAACAACATTTTATTCCCAGTTTACATGAAGCACATTATCATTATCGCTGGGCGAGTTACTTGAGTACTCGCGAGTGGTTTATGCTACTCGTTCTACTCGTGGTTTTTCATCTATTTGAGTACTCGTCCTGGCGCGAGTAGAAGCAGCTACTCGTGAGTAGCAATTTAGGGTTTAGGGTTCAATGCTTAATACGTCCCCTGCAAACAGGGAATTACTCCCTCCACCTCTCTCTCCCTAGGATTCCATTCGTCAAAAAAAATTAATCAAGTAAATGACCCAAGACGTGGCATAGTAAGGATACCTCAGTGCTGTAGATTGCGGTGTGACTTGCACGCTATTTGCTTGTAGGTTACTTTACGTCATACTTACAAATAAGTCATTTTTCAGTTTTTATGGGAATTCGGTTAACTACTTGCGAATTTCTTTGCGAGTTCTCGAGTAGAAAAAAATCCACTACTCGCCTAATTGACATGATGAAACACGTGCGTTGCCTGCTGCCCAAAAGTAAGTTGGATTTTAAAGACCAAAACACCCCCAAAATATCACCAATTGAAAATGTCATCTTAGTCAAGAATATTTTGGTTTAAGTAAGTCCACTGTTAGCCGTAGTAGTTGGCCGTGACAATTTTTAACCGCGCGCAGCAAAGACAAAAGGCAACACGCAATCATTAGTTAAAGCCCCACTGCACTGCCAACATCATGGTGACAAGTTTCCGTAATCCTGATCAAGATACAGAATATAATGAACGAACATCCACCATTTCATCAAAACAAAATTCACACATTTACTTGTACGTCACAAAGAGTTACAAAATGTTTGAATTGTCAAAAGGGGGGAAAAAACCAATCATGTGGTTGATTTCAGCCTGTGTCAGGTTGGTGAGCTGGACTCCCAACCACTGATTAAAAAAAGGGACTTTGTTTATTACTTTTTCATTTATTAAATCATTTTGCATAAATTTTAGTAATGCCTGGTGCCATTTAAGATAATGGCTGTATTATATTCACAAATAAAATGGAAACTGCGAAAACCAAAGGGGTAGCATTCATTTGTTTGACTCCCTGCAAAAACTGGCATCTATTTTTTTGTGTAAAAATGTAGCCATCCTGAAAACAGAATGTTTTGTTTGATAGTTTTTGCAATGCACACACAAAACAAAAATTATCAACCAGCTTGAAACTGCCGTCACAGGCCCAGTTGCCTGAGGACCAGAATGCATATTCCAGAAGTTACTGTTTCAAAATCTGTTTCAATTGATTTTATGCATGAGAAAGAAAATGTGCAAACATTTGTTACATCCTTTGAAAACCTGTTTAAGCATGGAAAAAAGTTATTGGAATTTAAGCCAGAACAAACAAAGTGGCTCCTCCATGGACCTTTAAAGGTAATATACAACATTTGCTTTTGCTGTAATTTCCAGAAATAGTTTGATTTGGGGTTCAGTATTTTATAATAAGTTTTGATACACTAACCTGTTTAAAGTTTTGTGTTCATGGATATTAGAAAAAGAAATGCTGTTTTCGCAGTCTGGTTCCCTGACCCTACTTCAGACGAAACTGAGCAATTTATATACAATGTTCCTCAGGGAATTGTCAGGTCAGGGAACCAGACTAGCTGGCTTGTACCTGTTCACAGATGTGTAAGCGATTGCAAACAGAATGTGGACTAACTAAATTTGGTTAAAGTTGTTTTTGAAAAAAAGGCATTTTTTTCCAATGATGGTCGGCCGACTATCATTGGAAATTGATACAAAAATTCCACTTTTCTTCAAAATGATAGCACACCAGGTGCCATGATTTCACAGGATACTTGAGACTATTACTCACTTTCAAATGGTCAAGCAAGGTATCATATAATTTGGTAGTTTTGTTTTTTTGATGTTTGCAAATGTTGTATATTGCCTTTGTTGGTCTGTACCTGTGTTGTTTTGCCATTGGCCGTTTCCAGTGCCTCCTGTTTCATTTGTGTATCCGCCATGTTTGAAGGGTTCGTCTGTTAACTTTTAGTCAACGTAAATCTGTGGAGAAATGGAAAAAAATATGGTTTTAACAAAAACCTTAAATTGAAGCTACATGTGTTCTCCTATTGTAATTTGAAACAAATAAATAATTAATTAAATCCAGAACTTATCGAAGATTATAGGCTTTTAAAGTACATTATTAATACATTTTTTTCACTCTCTTTTCCCTTGGTGGGGGTTTGAGGTATAGGTTGGGTGCATTTGTATAGATTGCACGTAAATAAATTCTGTAGAAAATATAAGTGTTATTTCTAATCTTAAAATGTAACTGCAAACATAACAATCATGTTGATGCCCCTGTTGCACCCCCCCCCCCTCGGCTCCCCTTCTCACCCCACCGAAAAAAAATACCAGTGTTGGGTGGTAGTGTAAAACTAGTAACTGCCAACATGGGCATGGTTGATCGAAAGAAAGTTTTATTGAGTTTGAGTAATATAAAGTGAGGCCCAACCATAAAGTGAGGCCCAGCCATAACTGAAAAAGAAGGCCAAATTCATAGAGTAAATCCATAACAGTCTGCATTAAAGTGAGCAAAAATGCTTGGTGCGATTCTGAACAATATGTACCTGAATTACCTGCAGATGTATACTCACTTTTTTAAAAGAGAGGTACAGCGCCAGTCGGTTTTAAAAAAAAAATCCTTCAAACTGCATACCAGTAAAATCTTTAACAATAACTTTGTACCCTAAAAGTTACTCACAGTTGATCCATATACAGTGAGTCAAAAAAGCGAAACCCAAATGTCGGGACTACTGTGTTAGTGAAGTTGTGCATACACTTTGAAAATCTAGGATATGAAAGCCCAATTCATAAGCTTTCTGTCGTACAAGAACCATTCAAATCACTCATGTACTTTTCAAGTTCTGTCCACGGATCACACAAAAGTGTGCGTTCTTTCAGAAAAACGAAAACAGTTCACACACACATCCCTATGCGATTTGTTTTTGTTTTGCTGAAAGAACACTAATACCTTCTTGTGATCCGTGGACAGAACTTTAAAACAGTGGTTGTGTACGTGTATATTTAGAATTCTGTAACTTGAAAGGTATATGAGTGATTTGAATGATTCTTGTACTAAAAGAAAGCCTATATGGGCTTTCGTATCCTAGATTTTGCAAGGGCTAAAACAATAGTCCCGACATTTTGGTTTTGCTTTTTTTGACTCACCCTGTATAGCTTGAGAACTTCCTTCAAAAACCCAAAGTGCCATGTAGGCCCCAAAGTGGGAGTGCACACAGTACACCAGTGAAAAAAGGCCCACGGAACCCCCCAAATTGGGGCCAACCCTATACAAAACATGTACATGAAGCTGACCCTAATTTGAAAAAAGCAACCCTTTCATTCTCTTTAGTTACTGAAGGTAGCCATGTCATAGGATGATTTTCAGTGGGCCATCATTAAAATATATATACAGGATTAAAATACATTGAGAAAGAATAATTAACAGGGGGGGGAGCACTTAAAAATCCAGACAAAATGTAAGTTGCAATTATAAATTTAAAACAAATATAAAAAGCTACATTACAATTACCAGATTGACTTAAATGTACACCATATTGACTCAAATGTACACCAGATTGACTCGAATGTACTGATAATACAGTGGTCAATGGTCATGGTGGGGTGAACACATTTTGACTGCTTGTGCTTAAGTAAAAGGTACAGACAGCTCAGGTATGAAAGTCAGATTATATGTGGATGAGTTCTTTTTGGTCAAATAACTTTTAAAACAGCATCCCACCACAAGACCCTGCATTCCTAGTCCAACAGTACCCCCTAATTTACAGATACTTACAGTTGTTCAGAAAGCTGAGAGGGTTATGCATATGCAGAGAGTTTTGAAGTTCTGCACCACCAAAATGGTATGCAGCTATGATATAGCCCCATATAGGTGTGTGCATGAATGCATATGGTTGTTGTGGTGGTTTTTGTACAGAGTGCATAGTGCATATTATGTAGCTATCCTATAAAGAGCATATACCCATTCATATAGACCCGTCTGTATGTGGTAACAATGTACGTGAACCCATTCATGTGTGATATGTGCTGTGCAGACAGGCAGGGCACTATCATGATGACTGCATGTGTACGTAATTGTATATGCTCATTTCCATATAAAATGATAATGCGCCAGACTTTGATCATGTATTTACACATGTACGCGCATGAAGTGGCTTTGAACTCCGTTTTGAAGGTCACCTTTGCCCTATCATAGTTCATGCAAGAAGTACACAATTACAGTATCTATAGCAAGGTTATGAAACAGTAATATAAATGCAACATGTCTATTAATGTGTGCAAAACTCAACGCCTAGACTATATACACATTATACTGTACATACTTGTATTTTCAGTTTTTGGGGTAAATGTTTGAATACAATGTGGTTTTTTTTTTCCAGTGATATTTTTCCTTTTGTAAAAAAAAGTTTTTCTTCCTTTTACTTTCCAATTGTTCTTCAATATCCTCTGTCACACTCTCGCACTATTACCAGTATTACAATCATCAATTCTTTTTTAATTTCAATTTCATTTTTGAGTTTTTCTTCTCAAATTGCCTCAATGCCTCAACTGCATTATCCCTCCTTACATGTAGTTTTGACCACTTGCCAAATTGTCCCTGCCTAGAATTGAAAACCTTTAAAAAAGTATCAAGGGTTGAGAACAATTTGGCTCATATGTTGAGATTGTCGTGTTGCATGAGACGAGCATCATTTTGTACACTGCTCCATTTTTTGGAAACATCAATCTGACCTTATGTAGAGTAGCTGTACTGGTTCCCAGTATTGTACAAATCAACCGTACCGTGACAGTTATTGTGAACAAAAAGTTGGCACAGCGCTTCAACCATTGTGACTATGTACATCATCAGTTCAGTGTTACTTACCAACCATGACCCCCCCCCCAACCCCCCCCCCCCAACCCATGGGCGTCAATCCTGGGGGGGGGGTCCCCCCCCCCTCCACTTTTTGAAGGGTGGGGGACACAATATCAAATGTCCCCCCCCCCAGATTTTTGAACTCGTGCCTCATTTACAGGGCCCTATTATGTACTACAATGTATCTTTTGCTAAGAAAATATTGGTTAAGGTGGTCAGAAATTGCCTCAGATATTTCCCTCAGACCCCGAACCCCACGCCTTTAGCTTAGAATATAATAGCTTATTCAATGACTTCAACCTCGAAAATGGTGTTCAAATTAGTATCTTTTGCTTGGAAAATATTGGTTAAAGTGATCAGAAATTGCCTCAGATCGCACCACAGAGCATCTAGAATCAATTTTTTCGGGGCCCTTAAGCGGGCCCCGAACCCCACGCCTTTAGCGGAGAATATAATAGCTTATTCAATGACTTCAACCTCGAAAATGATGTTTAAATCATTATCTTTTGCTTGGAAAATATTGGTTAAAGTGGTCAGAAATTGCCTCAGATCACACCACATGAGCATCTAGAATCCGAATTTTTTCGGGGCCCTTAAGCGGTATACTGCTACAGTTGTGCCATAGTGCCATTGTGGGATAGTAACTTGCCCCCTGAAAGTACTCTGATTAGATCCTGCAAAAAGAAGTTATGTAAATGTATGTTATATCTTGGTGGCTTTAATTTCAACTTGTTTACTTGGGGTGTACATATTTTGATTAAAACTGTGAATATTATTATTAAGTCAATTTCACTCACAGGAATATGCCTTTTCCATCTTGCTTATTATCATTATAGTAATAGTGCAGGTTGGATTGTGTGATCATCACTTTGCAACTTTGAAAAAGATTTGCTTTCTGATACAGTTGCCTCAAAGAATTGCTTCAGTTTGTGCCCTAGATACCACATTTAATAAAATAACCGCTGACATTTCCAGTATTGGCCAGACTTTTCCAAACCTTATTAGAATATCTAAGATTTGTTGGAATATGTGCAAATATTCCAACACCATGGTAAAGAGAGCAGCTACTGCTCGACACAATGGGGCTAAGGTTACCAAAGTTACTTTTAACTTACCAAAGGTTACCAAACTTACTTTTAACTTACCCATTTTCAAATTACTAACAACTTTCTCGATAATTATACATTTTAACCAAGCCTCGAATTTAATTTTTGTTACCCACTTACCCAGTATTTACCCACTCCCAGATTTTAACTTACCCATTTTCAAATCTGACTTACCAGATCATCAGATCAAATGATGATTAGATTGTTGCATAAATTTGCCCCACTAAGCATGATTACAAAATCACTTGTCCCGACTACCATCTGAAATCAAAACAGAAAATATTTTTGCATGTTGTGGTGACAAAGTATGTTTGCAAATATGTATTACTTTGAAATACCAATATAATTTGCATTCATTGCTCTCACGAAACAAATATTGTTGGAAGTGCATCAGTAATTGTCATTTTTTAATGAATAAAAAAAGTCGTCTTGAATATCACAGATGTTCACATTTTGATGAATAGGCAGCTTTAATTTAGGGGACAGTATTTTTAAAATCTTGTAAAAGTTGTAGGAGCTGAATGGCATTAAAACCCATGTTAAGACTAATTTTTTTAAGAGTGTCAAGTAGTTACCAGCAGGAAAAGTAACTTTATATTTTTAGTTCGCTCAAATACAGTGGCGTAGCCACGGGGGGGCGACAACCCCCCCATGAAACCTTGTCGCCCCCCAGTGGCCCCCCCCCCCCCCCCCCACTGAGATTTTGAGTTTTTTTAAAATTATCATTGATCCACATGGCGCCCGGCCCCCCCCCCATGAAATGTTGCAGCCCCCCAGCGCCCCCCCCCCCCCCCCCCCCCCCCCCCCCCCACTGAAAAATTCCTGGCTACGCCACTGCTCAAATACCATATTGAATATCACTTTATCAGCAGGCTTAATTTTGTATATAAAGAGGACAGGGTTTTTATTTTTGAGGAAAATTTTGGGGTAACATGATGACAGCGCCTGAACTGCTGTGACTCGTTCTAGTATAAAAGTGCTAAATCAGATAAAAAAAAATTAAAAAACTAGACTTAATCTATTTAAAAAGGTCTGCTTTGGCCTGAAAACATAATTTTGGAAAATTTGACAGTCATTTACAAAAATCATTTTTGAACTGAACAAGTAATAAAAAAGGGAGGTGTCCTAAACCATTGCCATATTTTTTTTACATGATGAAACATGCACAATGCGTGCTGCCCAATTGAAGAAATTTGGATTTTAAAAGACCAAAAACAACAAAATATATCACCAATTGCAAATCGCATGGGTCAGTCAAGATTATTTTGGCCACTGTAATATAAAGTGTAATCACTCTTGGCTATGACAATTTTTAAGACGAAAGGCAACACGCAGTCATTAACCATGTGCCAACAGTCACCATACATGCCATATGCATGGTGGAAATTTCCTTAATCCTGATCAAGGTACAGATTATAATGGCCAAAACATCTACCATTTCAACAAAACAATATTCACACATTTACTTGTATGTCTCAAAAAGTTACAAAATATCTTAAATGTCATAAAAAGAGCGATAGAAACTAGACCTTACTTTTCGTTTCACAGCTAACTTTACAATCACAACGTTCTGAACAAGGTGGTACTTATTTAGAACGTGTAGTTCATGACAAAATTCCTGTCATGCTCTAGTGCATTACTACACAGATTTTTTCGACATCACCTACACGAAGTGATGGCTAAGAAGGGGTTGCTCCATTATGTTTTGTAGGGGGTTTAAAAGATTAAAAACGTAATTAAGGGAGAAAATATTATGATTTTGTTTTGTAGTAAACATTGTTCATGTATTTAAATTTTGCTTTTATTTACAAAACAATCCTAAATGTGCTATTTCTCAAATCCAAGTTAAAGAAAACTGTGCAACATTACTGTTCAGAATTGACTTACCAAGCAACTTACCCATTTTTGTAAATCACTTACCTCCCCAAAAACCACTTACTAGCGGTAAGTGGGTAAGCGTGCATTAAAGGGGCACTAGGTCCTGAAATCTCCGAAAATGTTATGTTTTGGAATGTTTACTTAGCCTATTTCAAACATCTGGTTGAAAGGAAACCCACCTAATGTCTTACTGTTCCAGGACCTAGTGTCCCTTTAAGCCGGCCTCAGGTCGACCTGCGATTTGCTTGCGCCACGACGGAACCGTCGCCAGCATGCAGCAAGCAGAAAAATATTAATGCTCAGGTCACAAAACTGAGAAATCGTGTGATTTGCTTGAAACAGGCGGCATCCCGACGCAAAATAATCTCAACCATGCTCATGTCACCCAAGACGCGACGATCCACCATGATTCCACATAGACAGTCATGTGGCTTCTTTGACAATAAGGGAATAATTATGTGCTTGGTCGGTTCGGCTCGAGTCAGCACGCGTTCCCCTGATCCGGTCTTAAATGTACTTGTATTCACATTCACAAATACAACAAATACACAAAGTCAACCCGAGTCAAAATTATACATTTCCAAAGATTTTGTTGAACAGTTTTACTTCATTGCTTTTTTTAAACACCCCTCTAGCCATGGTATGGAATATCCTCTCGCGAGTAGTAGTAAACAATCTCCTTATATGGTGATTGACGCGTGTGTGGTGCGTGATGTTGCACGGAACGCGGAGCGCTGGTGTGTAGTGTGCTGATTGGCTACCAGTGTTGTAGGTCTCGAGACCAGTCTCGGTCTCAGTCTCGGTCTCGAGACCACTTTTTGCCGGTCTCGGTCTCGGTCTCGGGAGCTGTGGTCTCGGTCTTGGTCTCGGTCTCGGTCCCCTTTGGTCTCGATATTTTGGCTGGTCACAAGTCGAGACCAGCCAAAAAGTGAGGGGGGCGGATTCCACCCCCGGCCCTTTTAGGGTTAAGTAAAGTATCAGTTTAGGGCAAATGTGACTGCAGTGTGATGCTAATGGACATGTCTCTCTTCACTTTCTAGTGAGTGAGGCATAGTCCAATAACCATTGCTCCTCTTCTTATTTCTCGTTTTTATTGTGGGATGATTCGTTGAAACAAGTACTTTATAGCCATCCTCATTGATTCCAAATACAACTGAGATTTAAATCTTATGAATCAAGACTGAAACATTATTTTTACCGTCAGATTTTGTATTTTGAATATGGGAACAATTCAACTCTTTTTCCCTAGAATTTTTCCTTTATTAGTGGAGGCGGAAAAACGTTTTTTTTTCATTATATTTATTAATAGATATTTATCAATTCGTAGACTGTTAAATTGGTATTAGTGGTGGACAGCTGAATTTTGTGATCTCTTTATTAAAATAGACACGACTTGGGAATAGAGTATGCAAATTACGTGAAATGTTCACAGTTACTACTCAATACTGACATGTTCTTTATCCCAATTATATTTTTTACGAAATGGAGCATGTCATTTTTTTTTATCATACGGTCACTTTCTTTTTGACTCGCCATGTATTCATCTTTTCATCTGTCATAAACACAAATTGAGCTACTGCCATAGTCACACAAAAATAGAGTAATTGCCTGCCTCGTCTCCTTCCTAAATGTCAATTGCATTTGCATGAGTCGAAAAGAACTGTGTTCCATAATCGCTATATGCTGTTTACGGCCATCACAATAAACTATTAATATATTGGGGTCATTCCATGTCAGACCAACGCACTTTTTTACCTCATGTCTTCCAATTTTGATATTCATTGCTCATTAGGACCTACAAGCACAGCAATTTTTATTAAAATCGGAAGACATGAGGTAAAAAAGTGCGTTGGTCTGACATGGAATGACCCATTGGCAATATGTCGTACTTGTTTATCACTAAAATATTCAAGTAAATTGCCCAGCAAAGTAGCTGATGCGGGCGATACGATGGCACGGTACAAAACACAGAGAGGCGTGCGCACTGAGCCATGAATCCTAAAAGTACATCTCGCCCACCACATTCTATTGTGTCGGCCATATTCTCAATTAGGCTAATGACGATGATGACGGCGGGCAGATAAACAGAAGATAGATCAGGCAAATAGGGTTCATCAATCTTCTATAGTATATGTAACGTTATTGACATTACACAAATATAAAGTGGCATTACATTTCAGCCTTAGCCAGGCCTTCTTCAGAGGTAAATGACGATGATGACGGCGGGCAGATAAACAGAAGATAGATCAGGCAAATAGGGTTCATCAATCTTCTATAGTATATGTAACGTTATTGACATTACACAAATATAAAGTGGCATTACATTTCAGCCTTAGCCAGGCCTTCTTCAGAGGTAAATGACAGAGGAACAAGAAACAAACATGTAGGGGACACACAAACATGCAGGGTTGGAAGGAGAATCACAAAGAGGGATGGGGGGGGGGGGCAGACCAATCCATATCTGGCTACCATGTTCAAGTTTTGCAAAAACTAGTACAAATTGTCGTACTCCTAAGTTGGAGTTTCTTCATCAGATTTACACTTTATAGTAGTTAAACAATTTAAAAAAAAAAAATTTTTTTAAAGTGGCAAACATATATGGAGTTCATCAAATAAGGTTTTCCCCTTCTTTAAATTAGGTTGTTTCCAATTTTTTTAATTGATTGTGACAATAACAAATTCTGTTGCCATGTTGTAATTTATGGCATGAAGCAAACACGAAGAGCACTCGCATGACACAATTAAGCAGGTACAAGTGATTCCTAACTTTCAATCACTTCCTTCACATCCCCATGAACATCAACATCTCAAGGACAGACTGTTCAGCTGTAATTAGTGTCTTGTTGTTTATTTAGATTATTGTTATTTATTATCCGCGGTCTCGGTCTCGGTCTCGGACCATTTCGGTCTCGGTCTCGGTCCGCCTTGAAGGGGCAGGTCTCGGTCTCGCAACTTCGGGTCTCGGTCTTGGTCTCGGTCTCGGACTATCCGGTCTCGACTACAACACTGTTGGCTACACAATTGAAAAGGATACTTTGATGCGCGCACGATCGCGACGTCGTCGTAGAAGTTGAAATTTTTCTACTCTTGCGACTATTGTTTTTGTTGAGCGCCGACTACTTCCGATCGTCTTAATATCGTCACAGTTACACTCAGGTCGCAAAAAATCAGCGACTGAAATGTTCCCGACGGTGGTAGCTCAGACGCAGCTGGACCCTGAAAAGTCAGTCACCGACTGATCTGTGTCGTCGCAAGGTCGACCTGATGGCTGGCTTTAATTTCGAGCCTTGATTTTAACCCTTCTATGCAAACAAACTGTACATTCTGTGCTAAGTTGTCACCGTTCAGTCAAAATCAGTCAAGTGACTGTTTTTAACAGTTGAGTGCTCCCTGCCTATGATAAAGCAGGATTGACAGGCTGTGATTGTTTATGTAACTTGATATAGCTATGCTTTGACTGTAGCCAGCTGTGCCTACCAGTTGCCTGCTTTTGTCTGTTGACTCAATTTGACTAGTCACAGTGCTCGCTTGAAATATGATCTGACTGTTGGTGACTAGCCTGTGTAAAAGGCATGGAAGAGGATTGTTTGTTTTTTTCGACTGTATGCGACTGTTCAGACAGCAGGAAGGCTAATGTAAAGAAATAAGGGGCTATGAAGATAATTGTAAGGTTTGTTGTGTGTTTTTTTTTTTGGGGGGGGGGCAATTTAATTATATGCCTTCTATACCAAAGTGGTTTTTCAGTGTGTTTTATTTGCATCATTTCAGCCATCTCCTACTTCAAGTTAAGACACTGAAGAATGTGGAGTTACCTCAGAAAGGTGAGTAGCCGGACAGATAGGTAGTCTATGTAATAGAGCCATGGTCAATGATATATGAGCAGATTCGCTGATTAATTAGGCAAGACCCTGCCTCTTGACCTCCTAGATTTTGACGAATCAGTGGGCGCTTTCTATATTGTGTCGGGTCATTCATCCATTGCGCGTCATAGACAATGGATTTAAAAAAAAACCTGTGTCACGCGTTCTGTATCATGTTACACCATATGCGCATATATGGCTGTTGTTGCATTACAAAACACTGCATTCGAATTGACCAATCAAACCATTTAGTCCTGATTTGGGAATGAAATGACGTCATGATTTAGTAAAGTCAACTCCCATTGGCTGGTGCGCGGCTTGCATATCTGCATATATAGACATAATCGGACGTTGAACAGGACTTGGCTTCGTGGATAACAGGTGATACTCAGACTGGATAACGGGTGATACTCGGACTCATAACAGACCAGTAGCTTTGGGGGGGGGGGGAGGGCAGTAGGACATTTTGAGGTGCTTATTCAACCTTGGAAAGGCTTGCACCAGTACTTTTCTTATAGTAATTGAGATTTCAGAGAAAATGCAGTTAGCAAGGCTATGGAGGTACATACCCAATCAGAGAAAAGTGAACATAATTGTTGCTTTAGTGCATTAGTTACGAATGAAAACAAATTGTGTTCAAGTTGCATACCCCCTGCTCTTCGAAAAGTGTTTTTTTGTCTCCTGACGAAATTTCAATTTGTATGTTTTGTTTTTAACAAAAAACAACGACTTTAGTCTGATTTTGGGTACCTGTAACCCCTCTTAAAAAGGGCTTTCATTTTGTGCACAAATTAATTCGCCCTGCGAGGTCCGCATTATTGTCGACAGGTAATATTTTGAATTATTTTGAAGAAATAATCCAGTAACCTAAACAGCAGTGGAATTTTTTTTCGTTTGATGTCTCATTCAGAGTTAATTCAAAAACAAATGACAGTGGCGGATCTAGAGGGGGGTTTGGGGGTTGCACACCCCCTACCCCCCCCCCCCCCTTTCATCAGCTGACTGATGTTATGATACTGATAAAATGGGGCCAAAATATTAAATGAAATGCTCAAGTTCCTCAATTTTGTTTTCAAATTGCCTTAGAATGCAGGAGAAAGCATCAAAGATTTCAACATTTTCCAGGGGCATTCCCTGGATGGCACGCGTTCACTCAGCCATCTCCCCTCCCTTTATTTCAAATCCCTGTTTCCTGAAAGTTAGATCTGCCGCTCCCTAATGAAGTTGTCATGATGTCACAGTTAATGTGCTCACCCAAAGACCAGGTACTAAGTTTCTATCTCCCTTACAGATATCATCAGCGTTGAGCAGACCATCGCTAACCTCTTCCAGCTGAGGGCTTACAAGGATGTCGCGGTCATTCCGGTCACTTCCGTTCAGGATGTGGGTCTGGACCTTGTGGAGCTGGTCTTCAAGGACCAGTACATCAGCCGCAGCGACATGTGGCGGCTCAAGAATAACCTGGTAAGGTCAAGGGTCGTTGCTATGCTGACCTCATATCAGACAAATATATAGTGCCCTCAGTGATTTTGAAATCTTAAGAATAACCTCTTATCAGACCTCTTATGGCTCAAGAATAACCTGGTAAGGTCAAGGGTCGTTGCTATGCTGACCTCATATCAGACAAATATGTAGTGCCCTCAGTGATTTTGAAATCTTATTGGTTGCTATGCACCTTGAAGTTGCTCCTCGCTAGGGATGCGTTCCACTTATGCGAGCAACGCAAACGGTGACAACAATTTCTCTCCATGCACAAAAAGATTGTTTGAGTGGAACACACCGGTAAAGTCGGATTGACCAACTTCTCCAGCACACTCTCGTGTCATGCTGAACTGCAGTGCCCCATTAGTATTTCTGTAACTTTGGAATAAGCCTCTGTACTGATCACACTTTGTTTAGGTGTGCGCTTTTCTATGGGGCTACGAAACCGTCGTCCCCACCAGGCTCCCATAAGAAAGAACACATGTAAACAAAGCATGACATCATCAGTAAAGAGGCTTATTATTTACCATCTAAAATTCATCTCAAAGACGAGGTTGTTAAAAGGCAAAATAGACCAACTTGCTCTGTTTTAGACCACATTCCAGAAAACTCACGTATTGCTCATCTTTGAACTCATGTTAGAAGCCGTCACTGATTTGGCACCACGCTAGAGTGCATGTTGCCCTTGTTCTTTAAGTCAAGGCGTGTGCATTTTGGTAACCCTTTTGGTCGATGGAGTATTGAGTGCTTGCATACCACCTGCATGTGAGCATGGTTCTATTGATAGTAATGACTTCTAATTTAAGGTAGAGTCCATCATTTGTAATTTCTGCATTTTTTGGTTTGAAGAAACCAAAAGTGTTCAAAATCTAAAGAAGGGTGCTGAACAACTAACCTGATGAAGTTTTAGCTTAGTGAATGCTGTAAATTCCGAGAAAACAATATTCTAGGATATTGATTTTAATTCAAGAGTTGCCGAGTCATGTTTTGAGTGGCGCCCGAAATCAGCGTCTGTGACACGTTCTCATTCAGCCGATTGCAGCTATACACAATGTCCTGCGCTGAACCGACAACTTGTAGTAATCGTGTGTGCGTGTGCGTCGTGTCAATGCTTGAGCACACCAGTTGCCGAATTAAAAGCGAATTACTGAAAGAATATAAATTTCCAAAAATGCGTCTGTAGACGCGTCTTTGTCTATTATTGTTTTCTTCTAAATGACAGCATGCCAGAAAGAATAAGTTCACAGGGAGTTTAGTGCCATTACTATCTTTAAACCAAGTAAGCTTTTTAACAATAATATTGTCAGTTACTTTTTGGATAGCTTTAAATGATGTACTCTACCTTTAAATGTCACTGAATTAGTCTATTGTCATGCCTTGCCTGTAATCGACTTCTAAGGAACTAAAGTTAGCTACTAAACAATGTTCCTTCCTCAAAGAGTGGAACAGTTATTTTGATTCCTAGATTAAAATCAATGCTTTTTAATTCCTGCACAGATTTGTGCCCAAGCCTAACTTGTGCATTTCATAACAGATTAATTTTTCTTCAGCCAGACATACGGAGATGTCGTAACAGCTTGCAGTAGATTACTCATGTAGACTTCTTTCGACTTTTTCTTCTTCCGCCCCCTCTTTAACACGTAACGTCTCCCACCGCCTTCCTTCTTTCTATCTAATCCATTCCGTTTGTCGGCACGTCAGCTGCCCGAGTCTCCCTTCCAAAACTTGCCTCTCCCCAAACAGCCAAACAACCCAACTGGGAATTCCCTGGTTCTGTCTGCCGCTATGCATCATGGGTAAGATTCAGGTGTCGGGAATGAGCTTAAGCCTCCCTCCCCCCCCCCCCCCCAACAAAAAAAATGTTCGTTTGTATACTGCAGAGATGCCACTTTTCAGGTTTTAACCTGAATTCAGGGTTTTTTTCAAAAAGTGTGACAAATTAAAAGTGCTGGATTTGGTCTGAAACATCCAGAAAACACATTTTTGAAAGGGGGTAATGGTAGTTTCAGCTTTTGTAGTAGTGTTTCAGGCTTTTCATTGATATATTGGTGGCATCTCTGATACTGTAACGCTTGAGTGTCCATATGGGTAGGTAGGAAAACAATTTTAGATTGTAACTTTTTATAGCCCTAACAGTCCTGAATCCTCCAATTTCAATCATGTCAATACGATTTTGCACACCCCCTAGGGAGTTAGGGTTGTTTGTCTGTCTTCTATACTTACTTGTAGTGGTGGTTAATTAATATCCAAATTTTTTAACATTCAGCTCGGTTTGGATTTACAAAACCTTACAAAATTAAGCCTTCCATTTTTTTGTGATGCAGGCTAAAGAACACAACTTGAACATCTCCCAATTTGCTTTTGTCTCTGATTGTGACCGCATTCACTCGCTAATAATGGTCTTCTTGGTTCACCAATAGCCTGCCCATTTGACTGTTCAGAGAGTTCCCACCCATTTTTTTCACCATTGCAGCTCTGGAGCAAACATATTGTTCTAACCTTATTAAAGCACTATTTCATGGCATGGTTGTGCTAATGGTTGCCCGCACATGGAGATTTCTATTCTTATGTCACTGATTTAAGCAACTTTTTCTTCTGGGGTTAGGCATGCTTTTTGCCATGCCTACTGCTGCTTGAGATCTCCATGAAATAGATGGAGGCTCTGTTAGCAGAAAAATTGTGTGCTTATAGCAGCGCCATGAAATGGAACCCAGCTGAGAACACAAATGACATTCAAAAGTTACTAGGTAATGTGTAAAGTTGGTTACGGGTACTTGATTCCATAATCTGGAAACGGTTCCTGACATCAACGGTCGGGTACTTGGGTAACCGTTTCCAAGAACCGGGAAGTGTAGTGCAAACGAATGGAGTACGCGCGCGTGTTGGTTCATGGGCCGAATCACGCGCTAATGTCTTTTACACACATAATTGTGCGCGTGATGTATTCACTTCGGTACTCTATAGGTTTGGCATTTAAGTATGCGTGGTTTGTGTTTACTCATATGCAAGTAAACTACATACATGTATGGAGTTGATGGGTTGTTTTCAGAGCTTTGCAGGAGGGGATGGGGTTGTCAATTTCTGACTGACTTGAATTTTATTGTACACTTTGGATGAGTTTGTGTTACATTTACTATGTGGACTTGTGAACAAAAGATGTCCACATAATGCAGGTTGTGTTGGCGTTATGTGGACTAAGCCGTGTCCACATAATGTTTCGCTCTCTCTGGAAAACAGGTTTAGAGGCATTTTTGGGTTAGGTTTATCCGTGGCAAAATGAACAGAAACACTAAAGGGAATCATAGAAAAAAAATTGGGTTGAAAGAGTTTTCACAGTTGAAGTAAAGTTATTTTTTGTACCGAGTTTTCTTAACTACACAAAAACAAAGGAATGTCCACATAGCGTATGTAAAAAATGAGATTTCATTTCGATACAAAGTGGGATATAATACTGCATAAAATCTGTGTAAATAAGTTCTGCAGTTGATGTCGCCATTGTATTTTCCCACTAGCATGCTATGTGCATCGTTGGTAGAGTTGGTTTTCAGTTGCTACTGTTTATTTTGTGATTACAAAGCATTAGAATAACAAAATTGAAAGCCATAGAATGTTGTTATGTTACAAATTTATACCTGATGATGCGTAACATATGCTGTGGGCAGTGTTCCAGTTTGCATTCCAGTTTACTGTACTTTCTCTTTATGCATCACATGCTATTTGAACTTTTTGCCTATTCAATGCACCATTCTGATGTTTTGCGGTCTTTTGTCGAACTGGAAGCCTGAAAGGGAGTGTTGTCATTAGAGCAACATGTATATAACTCAGCAAAGGAATTGATCATGGAAAGCCCCAGGCTAATGTTGCCCTAGAAAGTCACAGAAGTTCATTTACAGATTTCTTTGGGAACCCTGCGCTTTTAAGTTAAGGGCCTTTAAAAAAAATATTGCTTAAGGCCAAAAAAAAAGTTTCAGGTTTCTGGTATGGAGCTTGCCCAAAAAGTGGTGCGGCGACGCGGCTTTTTTTTTTTTTTACCTGATTTTTTTGCTTCAAATGTCGGCTGATGACTGCAAATGGCGCCTGACTAAACTTAGTGCAAATATATGGGAGTCCAGAGAGGCCACATAAAGCTTATTCTCGACCATAACCCAATCTAAAAACACGTTAAAATTGTGCAGCAGCAGGATTCCAGTCAAACCAGTGAGTTTGGCAGTTTTGAGACATCATCTTTCATTGAAAAATTGTTTTTTTCATTTTGCCGACGCGCATGGCTACGGCGACGCGCGCGCATACCAGAAACCGGGGACTTTGGGGGGGGGGGGCTAATGGAAAGCAATAGGAACTAGGCCTGGGCCTACTCGAGAACCCGCAGAGAAATTACTTGCAAGTAGTCGAGTACTCGCGAGTAATTGACTGGATTCCCATAAATACCGAAAATATGGCATAAACATTAGTAAGAAGGAAGTTACTATTAGAGACACACCACATTCGTCAGCACTGAGATATCCTTACTATGCAAAAGTTTGGCTCATTTTACTTGTAACTTTATTTGTTGTGAGCGCTAGTGGAATCCCAAGGCAACAGACGGAGATAGTGATTCCTTTATTGCGGGGGATGTGTTAAGACAAAAGACAAGTGTGGCGCAGAAACCGCAAAGTGGTTACTTTTTTCTAAGTCCGCACTTGTAAAAACAAAATTGCTTCTCGCGAGTACCTACTTGTACTCATGCCAGAATGAGTACTCGAGTAGATTAAAAAAACCTGAGTAGAACAATGAGTAGCAAACATGACTCACGAGTACTCGGGTTACTCGCCCAGCACTGATGAGAACTGCCAAATTTTTTCCCCACATAACATTTTTATTCATCAAAATGTTAAACTGAGTAAGGCCAACCAAAAAAAAATTGTGTGCTTATGGTAACCCGACCTACCTGGAATTTTTGTGGCCAATTTGCCGACCTAAAACTTTTTATTGCTATTTTGCAAAAAAATTTAGTACACGTACATGGTTAATGAGTCTCAAACATTGCAAAAGAACACGTGAATGCATGAACTGGGATGAACGAAAAGACAAAATAAAATTATTTACCTACCTATACCTACCTGGATTTTTTCCAGGCAGTTACCGTAAACACACCATTTATTTTGTTTGGCCCTCATATATCAATATGAAGAGATGCCTCTGCTCTTTCTTTAATGCATAGCCTTTAATGCATAGCCTATGGAAAATGAATATAAATTTTTTTAAAGTCATAATTGCTCAAATGATATCCCATTAGCTCCTGTACTACATTGTATTACATTGTGTTTATTCACTGAAAAGTCACAAAAGTGGAACCCAAACCCTGAAAATTACATTTCATATTTCAAAAAATATATAGCACCAAAAATAATAATGATTGGAAAGCCAATTGCATAAGTTACTTTGAAAAAAATACTGAAATTACTCGATCCGTTTAAAGAATATTACCATTTAAACACAATGATCCTGAAACCTGTCTCGTCCCCAAAAAAGTGCGAATTCAAGAATCGTCACCGCAATTGTCTTCAAACATCACCAGCGATAAAATCTCAGTTAAAACGTCAGAAGGTTTCAACAGAATCCCTTTGGAAGCCTGTCCTTTAAAAAAGTAGATTTTATGAATCATATTGTTTGCCTAACCAGGGTAGTTAATAAAGATATTGTGTACTACAGTTGGTGACAGTTGTTGAGACAAGTATTCTGTGTCATTTTCTTTGTTGTTCCAAACAGTCAAAACACACAATGAATTGCTTTATTTTGGACGAGACAGGTTTCAGGGTCTTTGTGTTTAAATGGTGATATTCTTTGATTGGATTGAGCAATTTCAGTCATGTCAGTGTTTGTTTTCATTTAAAAGTAGCTTATGAAATTGGCTTTCCAGTCATTATTTTTGGTGCTACGTATTTTTAAAATATGAAATATATTTTATAGGCTTTGAGTCCCCCTTATTTGACTCACCCTGTATTACTATGTCATTCATTGCTTCAGTTAGCACTTCAGTTTCTGTGAATAAACCATAGAATGCTTGCCTACAAACATGACAAAATTTTGCCCATAAAAAAATATCAGTTTGCAAGGCATGTTGTATGAAAATTTGTCCATAGTGCAACCAGTATTTTTTTCAAATTCTTTTAATTTCCAAATGAAATCAATCAAAACATAATAATATCTCAAAACATAATTAGAATGCTTGCCTACAAAATTTTGCCCATAAAAAAAAGTTGCAAAGCATATTGCATGAAAATTTGTCCATAGTGCAGCAGTGTTTGTTTCAAATTCTTTTAATTTCCAACTGAAATAAGTCAAAACATAATCAAATCTCAAAACATAATCAAACGGTTCTTTTTGCTCCGACCCCAATTGACTATTTTTCTTAGGTTAGATCGTGTATCCACCTCCAGCAGAAGATTGAATTCACAGGCATCCGGGCCCAGGTCAACGAACTCTGGGCGCGGGGTGAAAAGGTCATGTGCGGGGCCGTTACCGAGGATACGCGGGTGGCGTTTCGATCCTCCACTGCCATGGTCTACATGTTTGTACAGATGAGCTCTGAGATGTGGGACTTTGACACGTGTGGTGAGATTTTTCTCTTTTTTCCACCTATATTTTGCATGAGGTGGTTTTCACCCGAGGCCCAGTTTTGTAGCTCTGCCAACTACAGAATTTTGCGATTTTGATCACCATTAAATTAATGTTCATGAATACCTAAGACAGTATACCCATTCCTATTGGTCTGGAGCCTGTCACGTGAGTGGTTTTAAATGTTGATTAAACACCAACTGGTTTTAAACACTTTATTCCTGCACCACTGCGTTCCGCGCCTCATCGCACAGTACGTGCCATGCGCGCCAATCTCCATAATTGAGGGTTTTTAACACTATGTGCGAGGCAAGTACCATAGTCAAGGCAAGAGGGGTGTTTCACAAAATTTGAGGTAGAATTGTGCTCAATCAAATATCAGCGTCCAGGCACCTACTGTAACCAGTTTTAAGCGTACTTGTCTAAAACCAGCCAAGCACGTATTTCCTAAATATCTCGATTTTTAGCATGCATTTTAATAAGATTCAATGCAGGACTAAGGACAGCGGTACACATGGTACAATACAGAACAGTTATTGGGCATATCCGCTCCAATCACAAGTACCCCCTCACTGGCAAAGAAAGTACAGTTGGGGATGACCGACCAGTGCCATCTTGCCTGATTGCAGTTTTGCTGCGATGCACGGCCACCACTAGCACTGTGTGTAGGGCCAATGATTTTCCGTTTCAGAGAAGTGCAAATTCCGTTTTCAAAACTCCTGCATTCCGTTTCAGGCTGAAAAATTCCGTTTCACATTTATTCAATACATAAAGAGGCATTTAAACATATACAATGTACACAGTAAATAATTCCAAGACTATAATGAAATAGTCGTTTGGTTGGAGCGCGGGAAAACTGCCCCAAAAAGATTTCTATTTTATCAACGGCCGATCAATGTACAGAAATAGTATTTAACTTCACCACAGTCAAGTCGTATACTGCACTGCCACTGCCACACACACAAGAAACATGCAATAGCCGTACAGGCCAATCCCATGACGTCACACACATCAGCTGGCCGAAGCGAAATTCATGTTCGCAATTTTGTTTTCGGCTAATGTTAGCGACAAAATAGGATAGTTTACGCATGGAGGAATAAGAACACACGGTAGATTTTGGACCTAAGCACAACATGCATTTCAATAGAGCCAAAGTTAGATGTTATACGAATGGTTGATTGATTGAACAGAGAAAAATAAACCTGCCGATGGAGCAAAAGAGACCCGCGAGAGCGTGCCGTGAGTGTATGATTTTCACCGTTGCGCTGATGCGTGCTGACCGACAGCTACGGCATGCGTCGGGACTGTCACTCCCGTGACTACGCGTACTACGGTAATGATCTCGCAACATTTATTGCTCTAATCTTGAACGTTTTTGTCCCCCCAAAAATTGTGATATAAACACTGCTCACTTGTTGTATGGCTCGTCTGTTCAATCAATCATCAATAATTCGTTTTGTACATGTACTCAATAAATTTAACGAAATTATGTTTTTTATCAATAAAATTGCAGAAATTATTTTCTTCAGATTCCAATTCCGTTTTCCATTTCGAGGAGCAGATTCCGCGAATTCCGTCCGTTTTACATACAAGCCCGCGGGAACGAGGGGTGCTGTGGGTGCTGCAGCACCTCCAACTATTTGCATTGGGGTGGTGGAATATGCTTCAGCACCCCCTACTCCCGGGCAAAAAGTCTAGCACAAACACTGTAAAATATTAAGAGGAGGTATTTTCTAAATCTTCAGGCAGTGCAGAATCGATATTTCTCTCAAGGTATCTAAAATCATGACATGTCTATGATATTTCCACCATGATGGAAGCTTTAATTGACCTGCAAGTAATAACCTCAGCCATGATGATGGTGGCAAAGTTGATTATGCTTTCCAGGATTTTTTTTTTTTCATTCGATCTTTCTGAAGGTTTTTCTTTTCATTTGAAAGTTTCATTGACGTTGCAAGCATTCTGTACTCAACCTTGACAAATAGCAAGGTGAATTGAAACCAGTCATGCTTCAATTCCAGTGTACATGTAGTTTTCTTTTAATGGAAAACTATTCATGTTTTACCCTATGCAAGTTTTTCCTCATAAAAACTCTGTATACTACCAGTAAATTTCACCACAGTGCATTCAGAATCCAATATGTTCTGGGGCCTCAAGTTAAAACGGGCCCCTGGCCCTGTGGCCCCAAGCCATAAGGGCTCGAAAAATAAAACAAATCATACACAACAGAATTTCCAATAATATTTACATGCGATGTCTTGCGTAATGATACAATTCTTTTCCAAAATTAAATGGAACCAAAAATGGAGAGAAAAAATACAGGGTTCTCCACTTTTCAGTACAATTAAACGTTTAAGAGCAACAGTATATTCTAAACAAAATAATGAAATAAATTATCTTTATAATCTCAAAAAACATTTGCTAAAAAAGTCAAATGAATGTGGCCAGGAATCGCCTCAGATTGCACCACAGAGCATCCGTATTCCAAATTGAGCCACGACGTAAGGGCTTTGCGCTCCGCTTTCGTATTAATTTTGTCCGTCCTTTAGAAATTCCTGCACCCCCTGACAAAAGTTTGTTCCAGTGGCAATGTGTACATTCTGGTACAACTGAATCCCCTGGTGTACGTGCGTCACACACAAGGAACAATGCGCATCAACCAGCGAAATGTCCCGCCCATGGGACGTCGTTGCTGGGCAAAATGGCGCCCTCTTTCCTTGGCGCATGGAGCCCATGGCGAGAACAGATGAGTTTTTATTTTACCCAATAATTGTTAAGAGAATTGATGTAGTGTAAGCAAAGAAATTCTTTGAGCAAAACAAATCCTTCACTATCCTTGTTGTGCACAGTTCTCAGTAATGGGAGGTACAGCCTATCATTTGTGAGGAGCTCGGTGGCCAAGGCGCTCCTATACCGCACTCCTTGAAATTTTTTTTTTTCAGGGAGGGCCAAAAATAAGGGCTTGAGGACTTTTCAAAATTGGACTGAACCAAGACTTTGCCAATAAGGACATTTTTTTTTTTTGGTAATAAAACTGGCATTGATGCCTCCAGAAAAAAAAGCCACGATATCTTAATTACATGTAAGCCATGCAGAAACAAAACCCATCTAGCATGTATACTTGTATACAAAGTAAATTGTCATAGCGGTGCAGCACATGCAGCATGTATATGCTGTACTGGGAACCAGTTCCAGCTGCATGCTGTAGGAGAGAACTCTAAAAGCCAGATCCGTAAAGGGAAAAACTACAGCAAAGGGCTTTGGGGGGGGGGAGTGGCTTAGCATGCATGTACGTTTGCTTGCCATGGCAATAGATGTATTTTCTGCATAAAGTGTGCACACTTTACCACTGGGCACGTGCCATATTCATTGGTTCCTGAGAGTGGTTCCATCCATCCGTTCATAGTCTGTCTGTCCCCGAACTCAAGGGTTGGACTCAATGATGATCGTGTCCTCTTGGTTGGATAGCTTTCCTCCACTCCGCTCGGTTCAATGCCAGACTGGCATTGATCTGCAGGCACCTCGGGTCATTGTTGATGTTGTCGCTCCACCTCTCCTTTGGACGGCCACGTGGATATTTGCCAGGGTTTATACAGCACCATCTACAATTCCTGTCCGTGGATGGGAAGTGGTCGGCTCTTTCACACAGGGGTGTCAGTAATGCGCATGGGGTTGTCGGCATTTCTGTTGGTTGCAGTGCTCATTGTATTAAGTGAGGAGTTGGTAGGATCTTGGTCACGACATTTGCATCGGCACGCTTCCATCAAAGCTGCACGGTATTGCGGGTTCATGGCGTTGTAGATCAATGGATTGATTGCTGAGTTGATGTGCAGCAGAAGGGCCGTCACAAAATACTGAACAAGGCTGTACGTGCTGGGAACATTGATTAACCTACAAAATAAACGATAGAATGTTAAGCAACTATAAGGGGTCTGACACACAAAAAATACTACTCCATTGACCACCACCATCCTGGCAATCCGGTTGCCAGTTTGCATTGCATCTTGGCTGCTACTTATTCTGCTGTCGGATCTCCTGAGCTTGTATAATACACAAATGATGCGGGTGTACATGTAGGTGTTGGCAGCTAAGGCAGCGAACCACGGAACAATGTCTACAAACAGGCTGAAAATGTACTCGGAACCCGCTACCCAATCGACCGATCCACAGTACATGTATGTTACTCTCGATGGAAATTCACTGTACATGTCCTTGTCAGGCCAGCGCAGGCAATGAAATGCTACCACTTGGGCGATAATAGGCACGCTCACGCCGGCAAATACCAAGCCTACCAGCCAGCCGAGTGCAATCAGTTTGTAAGTCCGTTGCCGACTGCGGATGCGACAAAATCTGAGCGGATGACAGAGGGACAGGAATCTCTCATAGGACACCATGGTCAAGAGTGCAATGGAGGAGTAGTACCCGAGGTGTACGAGAGAGGAAAAAACAACACACTGAGCTGAGTTTACAAATGGTTCGGTGTCCACCAGCGGCGACGAATATTTCATCCAGATTTTAACCGGCGCGGATGTACCGAGATAGAGAAGATCGGCCAGGGCCATGTTCGCCAGGTACAGAGTGGTGTGAGATTTCTTTTTGGGGTTCGAATCACGGCAAAGAGAAAACTGGAGTTGGCGATAACGCCGAAGCACAGAACGATTGGCATGGCAACAGCAGCGATGAAGGTTGTCGTGGGGTTGTGCACAAGCTCCATAACTTCCCACTCCTCAACGACGTAGACATGGTGCGTGCAGTTTCCCTCTGTCGTCGAGATGTTGGACGCCATCTTGTGATTAACAGTTCCGTACACTTCAATGTCTTGAATACCTCTCGTTTTATGCAATAACAATTGACTTAGATGCTGCGTCAACTGAAGACTTGTTGATGGAACACTGCAGTTAGAACACAAGTGTTTGTCCTTCAGCTGAGTGACTTCAAGTGATCTGCTGCTTGACCCAGAAGTTCAACAATAACTCTAGCCTCTCCTACCAGCACTTTTATAAAGGCATTTTATTTTTGAATTTCATATTTTTTTTATTCAGAAACAGATGGCATGTGAAACTAATACGTGATCCACGGATAATATTGCACGAAAGTAGACGTTTTAGATATCCAATAATTCACAGCTCTACGTGGGATTGGAGACAGATAAATGCAGAGGGTGTCATGATATATGCAGTGACTCATGTAAAGTGGTTTCTCATTAAAAAAAAAAATGGGTGAATAAATCAAGTTTGTCAGAGGCGAAGCCATTATCTTACCAAGTTTTATATAAAGTCATGTGCCAAGGAAAAGGACGTTATCAGCCCAGGCACGCAAGAAAACACCCTTTTGGGATTAATCAAGTTGAAAGGTTGTGTGCCCCCATTTCTAAATTAAAAATCACGTAAGACTGAAATTTTGACTCGTGAAATTTGTTAATAATTGAAACAATATCGTGCATTTTAGTTTCAAAGTATGACTTGATTTTGAAATTATTTACATTTATATGCTATCGACCTTTTAACAGGAACTCCCCGTGCATTAAAGGTGCTCTTAAGCAGCATGTTAAATCATAACGTCCCTTTGCCGAGAGCAAAATTGGCTAAGTGCTTACCCACTTCAGTGGGACGTTTGTGCGCTAATTATATAAGAACATATTTTGTTACAATTAGTTATACTACTTAAAGGGAAAGTACAACATTTGCAAACATCAAAAAAAATAAAACTACCAAATCATTTTGAAATACCTTGCTGGACTGTTAGTGAATGACAGTGTAAAGCATCCTGTAAAATCATGGCACCTGGTATACTGTCATTTTCAAGAAAAGTGGTATTTTTGTATCAATTTCCAATTTCTTAAATGGAGTCAGGGAGCCAGACTACAGGAAAATGATTGTTTTTCTTGGTTTTTATAGCATTTTCGAACCCAAAACCTCAAAAAGTCAGTGTAACTATATTTGCTATGTATTTCCAACCCCCCCAATTCCATCCATTTCTGAAAATTACAGCAAAAGCAAATGATGTACATGTATATTCCATTTAACATCCTTTTGCTGGGGAAAAATAATAAAAAAACCTCTTCCGTCTTCTTCATCGTGTTAATAATGTCTGTGACGTAGCCCCTTGAGACAAAATGTGTATCAAATGAAAGATATTTCCATGCTCTATCGATTACTGGAAAAATCCGATTCGACCTTTTGGCCCATTTTCGCCCTAACGGCCTTCTTCCATGCACTTGACCCTATGCATGTAAATGGTAAATGGAAAATGACATAGCTGTTCTATTAGTGATGGTGTCAGAAAAACAATGTTCAGCCTGTGTTGTTAAAGGAACATAGGAACAAGTTTGTTTTTTGTATATTTTTTTAAATTGAAGCAACAAAATTGCTCAAAATGTGAAGAAGAGTGCATAACAACTGACGGGTTGAAGTTTCAGCTCAGTGGATACTATCCGCTCCGTTCACAAGTACCCCCTCACCGGCAAGTAGAGTACAGTTGGGGGTGACCGACCAATGCCATCTTGCCTGACTGCAATTCGTTTGCCGCAAAGCGCGGCCACACTGCGTGTAAATAGTACAAATCCCTTGGTATACATGCGTCACACACAAGGAACGGTGCGCGTCAACCACCGAAATGTCCTGCCCATGGGACGTCATTGCTAGGTAAAAGGGCGCCCTCTTTCTTCTGCGCACGGAGCCCATACACTTTGAGAAAACGTATGCCCAATTTCTGGGGTCTCGTAATGGATTCCGTTGCTAACACGTAAAAATCTGTGCCCGCCGGCACATTTTCTAAAACCAACTTCAAAGATTGCTTTCTTCGGAATGATACCATTTCAGGGGGAATAATTTCACAGGGTATTTGGTACCGGTCCTATCTTCACTTTGAGCAGGGATTTTCTCTGCTTGATTTGACTTTTTGACCGAAAGGTATTTATAAACGGGAATAAATATGTGCTCGAACAAATATCAGCATCCAGGTCCAGGTTTTAAACGTACTTGTTTAAAAACCAGCCAAGCACATGCATGTATTTATTGCGTTAATAACTCGCTTTGTCAGATTCAATGCACAACTAAGGACAGCTGTACAAGACACAACAGTTATTGTGTACATGGAGAGAACAGTTTTTATTTTACCCTAAAAAAGGTTCAGAGAATTGATGTTGTGTAAACAAAGACATTTTTTAAGCAAAGCAAATACTGCACCATCCTTGTTGTACACAGTTCTCAATAATGGGAGGTACAGACCATCATTTGTGAAGAGCTTGGTTGCAAAGGCGCTCCTACCGCACTCCTTGATTTGTTTTTCAGGGAGCGTAAAACATAAGCGCTCCCAAAAAAATTGAAGAGGACTTTTCAAAATTGGACTGAACGACAATCGGAGCTGAAGACTTTGCCAATAAGGACAAGGCTTTGTTTGTCATAAAACTGGCATTGAATTGCATTCAGAAAAAAAACACGATATCTTAATTAAGCTGTGCACAAACGAAACCCATAGGCATGTATGTACAAAGTAAATTGTCATGTACAAATGTACAGCAGTGAGGCACATGCAGCATGTATGCTGCACTGGGCAACAGTTTCCCGCTGCATGCTGTAAAGATGACACGCCAGAACCATACAGAGAACAGTTAAGCTACAGCAAAGGGCTTTTTTTTGGGGGGGGGGGTGTTTCGGCTTAGAATACATGTACGTTTGCTTAGCAAATAGCAATACATGTATCTTCATTGGTTCCTGTGAGTGGTTCCATCCATCCATCCATCCGTTCACAGTCTGTCTGTCCCCGAACTCAAGGGTTGGACTCCATGATGATCGTGTCCTCTTGGTTGGATAGCCTCCCTCCACTCTGCTCGGTTCAGTGCCAGACTGGCATTGATCTGCAGGCACCTCAGGTCATTGTTGATGTTGTCGCTCCACCTCTTCTTTGGACGGCCACGTGGATATTTGCCAGGGTTCATACAGCACCATCTACAGTTCCTGTCCGTGGATGGGAAGTGGTCGGCTCTTTCACACAGGGGTGTCAGTATTGCGCATGGGGTTGTCGGCATTTCTGTTGGTTGCAGTGCTCATTGTATTAAGTGAGGAGTTGGTAGGATCTTGGTCACGACATTTGCATCGGCACGCTTCCATCAAAGCTGCACGGTATTGCGGGTTCATGGCGTTGTAGATCAACGGATTGATTGCTGAGTTGATGTGCAGCAGAAGGGCCGTCACAAAATACTGAACAAGGCTGTACGTGCTGGGAACGTTGATTAACTTACAAAACAAACGATAGAATGTTAAGCAACTATAAGGGGTCTGACACACAAAAAATACTACTCCATTGACCACCACCATCCTGGCAATCCGGTTGCCAGTTTGCATTGCATCTTGGTTACTGCTAATTCTGCTGTCGGAACTCCTGAGCTTGTATAATACACAGATGATGCGGGTGTACATGTAGGTGTTTGCAGCTAAGGCAGCGAACCACGGAACAATGTCTACAAACAGGCTGAAAATGTACTCGGAACCCGCTACCCAATCGACCGATCCACAGTACATGTATGTTACTCTCGATGGAAATTCACTGTACATGTCATTGTCAGGCCAGAGCAGGCAATGAAATGCTACCACTTGGGCGATAACAGGCACGCACACGCCGGCAAATACCAAGCCTACCAGCCAGCCGAGTGCAATCAGTTTGTAAGTCCGTTGCCGACTGCGGATGCGACAAAATCTGAGCGGATGACAGAGGGACAGGAATCTCTCATAGGACACCATGGTCAAGAGTGCAATGGAGGAGTAGTACCCGAGGTGTACGAGAGAGGAAAAAACAACACACTGAGCTGAGTTTACAAATGGTTCGGTGTCCACCAGCGGCGACGAATATTTCATCCAGATTTTAACCGGCGCGGATGTACCGAGGTACAGAAGATCGGCCAGGGCCATGTTCGCCAGGTACAGAGTGGTGTGAGATTTCTTTTTGGGGGTTCGAATCACGGCAAAGAGAAAACTGGAGTTGGCGATAACGCCGAAGCACAGAACGATTGGCATGGCAACAGCAGCGATGAAGGTTGTCGTGGGGTTGTGCACAAGCTCCATAACTTCCCACTCCTCAACGACGTAGACATGGTGCGTGCAGTTTCCCTCTGTCGTCGAGATGTTGGATGCCATCTTGTGATTAACAGTTCCGCACACTTCAATGTCTTGAATAGTTCTCTTGAATGTCTTGAGTAGCTTGCTATATGCACTTACAATTGACTTGCTGCGTCAAATGTAGACTTGTTGATGGAACACTACAGTAAAAACACAAGTGTTTTTCCTTCAGCTGAGTGACTTCAAGTGATCTGCTGCTTGACCCAGAAGTTCAACAATAACTCCAGACTTTCCTACCAGCACTTTTATAAAGGCATTTTTTTGAATTTCATTATTATTATTTTTTTTATTCAAAAAACAGATGGCATGTGAAAGTAATGCGTGATCCACAGATAAAATTACACGAAAGTAGACGTTTTAAATATCCAATAATTCACAGCTCTACGTGGGATTGGAGACAGATAATGCAGAGGGTGTCATGATATATGCAGTGACTCATGTGTGAAGTGATTTTACTCATTAAAAAAAAAAATGGGTGAATAAATCAAGTTTGTCAGAGGCGAAGCCATTATCTTACCGAGTTTCACATAAAGTCGCGTGCCAAGGAAAAGGACGTTATCAGCCCAGGCACGCAAAAAAAACAAAAAAAAACACACTTTTGGGGATAATCAAGTTGGAAGGTTGTGTGCCCCCATTTCTAAATTAAAAATCACGTGAGACTGAAATTTTGACTCATGAAATTTGTTAATAATTGAAACAATATTGTTACCTATATATAGAAAATAATGTTCAGCCTGTGTTGTTAAAGGGACATGGGAACAAGTTTGCTTTTTGTTTATTTTTTTTTCACTTGAAACAACAAAATTGCTCAAAATGTGAAGAAGAGTGCACAACCACTGACGTGTTGAAGTTTCAGCTCAGTCATGTCAGTGGATACTATACACTTTGAGAAAACAGAGAAAACGTATGCCCAATTTTTGGGGTCTCGTGATGGATTCCGTTGCTAACACACGTAAAAATCTATGCCCGTCGGCACATTTTCTAAACCAACTTCAAAGATTGTTTTCTTCCGAGTGATATCATTTCAGGTGGAATAATTTTGCAGGGTATTTGGTACCGGTCCTATCTTCACTTTGAGCAGGGATTTTCTCATTAAATTGGTAGATATGTTTCAGAGTAATTGCAAATGTCCCCATTAGTGCCTTTAAGTGCCCGTGTGGTTGTCAGCAAGAGATTTCTAGTCAGGTACAACAAACTCTCATTCATGATAAATGAGAAAACCTCTGACAGTTTGGAGGTGGCAGGTCTGTGATTGATAGCTTTGCACAGGCTTTGATAATACAGGTAATTTGGAATTGAATGTCTTCAATTTCACACGTAAAAGTAGCTCGATACATGTAGGTGTCATTTAAACTCTTGGCACTGTGCCATCTTATAGAATTTTTGATAATCATGTACACACCTGTTGACAATATACGTACCACCCATTGCCCACATAAAACCAGGCTGAAATATAAGTTTAGCGATAGGCGAAATGCACGTGTATTACGTTTCCATAGAGAGGGCCAATGAGAGCTCACCTGTACTAAGGAAGCATCCATTTTTAGAGTGGGGATATCCTTCTCTATCTTGATCAGTATTCATTTCACTCTTTTCATAAGATTTTCATTGGAAGTTAAACTCAAGGGTATAATAACAATAAAATTAGAAAATATATGTCAAATTATTGTTTTCCAAGTAAGAAAATAATAAGATGAAATACCGAACAGCACAGAAATTAGTTTTTGACCCTTTAAGGAATGGAACTTCGTATGATACAAATATTCATATTCTCCTGAGCAAATGATGTATATTCCCTTTAAGAAATCCAATAACTGATAGTTGTATGTGTTGTTGACGACAAATACATTGTAAATTGCAGAGGTTTTAGTGTGTGCAGTTGCCTGGAACTTGGTTAAGCACTCATTGATATGATGTGAATCATAAAAACGGGTGAACCATAAAAAGCCATTACCGTAGTGAATTGCATGTATAATGGGATTGATACATACATGTATGTAGCTGCTTGAGTGATCATGCGCAGTATGTAATATCCATGGCTTTGTCAGAGAAAAGCAAAAGTGCACAGGACATTGCCAATGTGGCTTACTGCATTGCATGGGCGCTTTTGCAGACATCACCCACACAAAATGGTTTCACTTTGTTCCATTGCACCACCTGCTTGAGGTGGACTGTGTTTTCAGAATTACTATAAGCCATTCTTTAATTTTAGTGTCCAAAGTGGGACATTTTTCCTGTCCCTGTTACCGTGGTATTTTGAAATTTGCCTTTCAAATTTCATTCAAATTGCCGAACTTGTTATTGTTTACTCGTCCTATTTCAAAGGGCTGGTTGAAAGGAAACTGACCTAATGTCGCACTGTTCCCGAGAAAAGACCAAAAAACAGCCACGGTTGTTTACTTCTGAGTGGCGGACATTTTGGGACATAGGCATACATATTTCGAGCCATAAATAGGACTCCTTCTTGGACGAGGAATTTGCTCACAGCTTCTGTGTCCATGATTTTAGACGATTGAATATACGGTACGCGTCATGTTGACACACGGCACCAATACACTCGTGTTGTTTCCCGAAAATCTGCAGCATGTGATGCACTGGGGAGCCATGTGCAATTGTGCAAGTAGAATCATCGTGACTCCCATTTTAGGTAGTCAGGTTGGCGCAGAAGTACTTTCCTCGCCTCCCACCGCTGTGACCCGGGTTCGAATCCCGCCCAGGCCAATATGTGGATTGAGTTTTCAGTCCCTGCCTAATTCCGTAGGTTTTTCCCCAGAATATTCTTCTGGGCTTTTCCTCCCACCACAAAAACTGTAATTTCTTCTCATTGTCTTCTCTCTACAGGTTTCTTCAGGCTTGCGAGCTACAGTGCCTTGGGCGTTTTTGAGGAATTCTTGGTTTCATTACCAGAAAATGATTAAAATAATAATAATGACTATCACCCAAACGGCTCGATTTTGAGAGTCAAAGTTTTGAACCCCCAAATTTTTCTTGGTAGAATATCACAAAAACGGCCAATTTTTAAAGGATTTAAATGCTCTTTCCAATTTACATCATTTCATTTAATATGCGTTTTGTAGCCCAATTGGGCGCTTTCCAGGATGTAGTGCCCCTTTTGATAAGAATGACTACAAACAATTGTTTATTTGTTGGGTAAAAAGTAGTTTGCTATTCGTTATCATTCTTGGAGGATGACAGCATTAAGGAGTGCATCGGAATTATAGATGTCAGATGTAACAGGGACGGGAAAAAAAGTGGTATTTATAGAATGACCCATATACCATACTTATGAATTTGTTGTACTTTTGTTGGATATTTGCAGGTGATCTTTACCTTGAGAAGGCCGTCAACGGTTTCTTGACGGAACTCTTCTGCCAGTGGAAGCGCTCCAACATCAACAGCGAGCTTACCTTGGTCCTCTTCTCAAGAACTATCTATGAAGCCAAGACAATAAGTAAGGTTCTGTCGGAAGGTCAAGTTCTCAACGTCCAAGGCAGTTTTATGGTGGTTCTAAAGGGCCAGCTGAGTGTCCTCTCTGTACCTGTCACTACAATGTAATACAAGTACTAAAGGGTTACGAATCTTGACCGTAAGCAAACCACTAGGAATTGTCAATGTTCTCACCCAGATAATGAGGTCTCTTTCTACTGTGTGGGTACAGCTAGGCAGTAGAAATATCACGTTAAACCCCACCCCCTTCAATGGGTTAAACCCCACCCCCTTCAATGGGTTAAACCCCACCCCCTTCAATGGGTTAAACCCCACCCCCTTCAATGGGTTAAACCCCACCCCCTTCAATGCGTTAAACCCCACCCCCTTTAATGGGTTAAACCCACCCCCTTCAGTGGGTTGAGCCCCACCCTCTTCAGTGGGTTAAACCCCACCCCCTTCAATGCGTTAAACCCCACCCCCTTTAATGGGTTAAACCCACCCCCCCTTCAATGGGTTGAACCCCCCCCCCTTCAATGCGTTAAACCCCACCCCCTTCAGTGGGTTAAGCCCCACCCCCTTCAGTGGGTTAAACCCCACCCCCTTCAATGGGTTAAACCCCACCCCCTTCAATGGGTTAAACCCCAACCCCCTTCAATGGGTTAAACCCCAACCCCCTTCAAATTGGTTCATATTTAGTGTATGGGGTAATTTTGGCTGAAAAATCTTAAGTTTTAGCGCCATCAGACCAACGGTTTTTGCGCTACCGCCTGCCACTTTTTGGTGATTTTGGCCAAAATGGGCATGGGAATCTTGACCGTAAGCAAACCCTAGGAACTGTCAATGTTCTCACACAGATAATGAGGGCTCTTTCTACTGTCTGGGTACAGGCAGTAGAAATATCACGTTTATTGCAGCAATTAGCAGCTTTGCTCCAATCTGAAAATTAAAGATTGTAAAAACGTAATTAATAAATGATAGGGTCATTCCGTGTCAAATCACCCAATGGGTTAAACCCCATCTTCAATGGGTTAAATCCACACCCTTCAATGGGTTAAGCCCCACCCCCTTCAGTGGGTTAAACCCCACCCCCTTCAATGGGTTAAAAAAAAACCTTTCAATGGGTTTAACCCCACCCCTTCAATGGGTTAAGCCCCACCCCTTTCAATGGGTTGAACCCCATCCCCTTCAATGGGTTAAGCCCCTCCCCCTTCAATGGGTTAAGCCCCACCCCCTTCATGGGTTAAACCCCATCCCTTTCAATGGGTTGAACCCAACCCCGTCAATGGGTTAAACCCCACCCTATTCAATGGGTTGAACCCACTCCCTTCAAATTGGTTCACATCTAGTGTATGGGGTAATTTTGGCTGAAACATCATAAGTTCTAGCGCCATCAGACCAATGGTTTCTGCGCTATACCGCCTGCCATTTTTTTGGTGATTTTGGCCAAAATGGGCATGGCCGCCAATTTTCAAATGACCAAATCTCCATGCTTTGGAAAGATTACATCATAAGGAATCCAAAATTACCAACATTTTTCACGTCAGAGTAATTTGAAGTATGATGACCTTTTGACCTTTACTGTGACCTTAAATTTGAACTTGTGGATCACGTGACCTTGAGACGAAGTTGGATGAAAATTATACCCCAAAAATTCAACAAACAATTCAACAGTAGGGGGTTTAATCAAGTTTGTTACTTTGTTTGGTTTCTAGCTCATCTCAAAGTTGGTGTATTTGTTGCACAATGTGATATTCCTATGCAATAGTTAATTAAATTTCCGTTGTAAGACCAACTTTTGCCTTTCTTTTGTTTTGTTTTTTGTAACATTTTTTCTCCATTTTTATTTGTTTCCAGATGAGTTTCCTGAGAGTATGCATGGTGCATTACATGTGGACTCTGCTGGCAGGATTTACGAGGACTTCTACAGGTACATGTACAGCAACTTCATTAAGTTATCTTTAAGCAAACCGTATTTCGTTTCCGTATTTTTTCCTGCAGTTTGTTTTGTTGACCCGTATTCAAGGTGGATCTTATGGGGTCTACGTATAAAAAACTGTTTTGGCATTTGTTTTACTGCTCGTATACAAAGTAATTTTGGCCTCCAAACATGAACAAAAGAGGGCGCTGTGGAAGCGAGAGGCTGTGAAAGACACGTAGCGATAGTCTTTCCACACATAATCCACATGGAATGCTGTATGAGGCATTATGATACTTGGTGGTCCTTCTTGGTAGCATGCCATGGTCCAGTGGTTACGGTGTTTGACTCATGTACGATGGTGCGTGGGTTCGAACCCGGCCAGGAACATGGTGTTTGTGCCCTTGGGCAAGACACTGAACTACAATTGCCTCTCTCCACCCAGGATATCGGCTGCCGCATGGTCTCGTGGCCTGAAGAATGGGAATAATTGTAAAGCGCTTTTAGATTGTTGATACGATGGAAAGCGCTATATAAGCATTACAATTTATTTATTTATATTCAGGTTTGATGCTGTTATTTTCATTGTCATCATTGAAGAAATACATGTACTTGCACAAGTACATGTGGTCTGTATCTGTCCCATTCATTTGTTTTGTATGAAACCATTGCATTAGATTTGACAGTTTGCATGGTTGAGTCTGCAATGTGACAATGTGACAGTCGATAGCTTTTGTGTATACGAAAAGAACCTGTGCAAACTCAACATTTGGAACAGTGTGCTCTGTTCATTGTCAAGGGACACAAAAAACAGAGATTCATCTGCATAGTATTGCCGCAAACTTCCTTCAACTGGTATAATGCAATTTTGCATCCATAAGATGTAAATTTTAATATTGTTTTTTTTCGTTCTTGTTTCTTTAGCTTTCAGGCAGCACTGAGTGTACAGTGCTTGTAAATTTGCATAAATTGTAATGCTTAAATTGTAATGTTTTGTTGGAAGGGCAAAATTTGCCTTCGAAATTCACAAAGTTCCTCTTGGTTCAAACACTGAATCTCACACAGGGTTGTGGTGCACAATGAAAGGAGGGACGACTGGATGCAGATGCTGTCAACTCTCAAGCAGATCATGTGGGAATACAATGATGCAGTAGCGTCTAGCCACCGAGGAGGTACATGAATGTCTCTGAAGGGCGGGGTATGGGTAAGGGGTAGGGTACAGGAGAGGGGTAGGGCATGGGGAGGGACAGGGCACAGTGAATGGAGGGACGACTCGATGCAGATCATGTGGGAATACAAACGAGGCAGTAGTGTCTAGCCATCAAAGATAATAACTGAGGGGGCAGGAACAACAGGGAAGGGTGGGCCACTCAAATAGAATACAATGAGGCAGTGGCGTCAAGGCGGTAATTGAATGTCTGAGAGGGGTGGTAGGGGTATGGGTGAGGGTTAGGGAGCAGGGTATGGGGAGGGATGCGGCCACTCAAGTAGAGCCAGTGACATACAGCCATCAAGGAGGTGTGAAGTGAGGGGGCAGGGCAGGCAACTTAAGCAAATGGGGCAGTGGTGTCAAGCTTTCAAGGAAATTGGGGACGGAGGAAGGGAGGGGGAGAGACCACTCCAACAATTCATGGGAGTATATCAAGCCACAAAGTGTTATCTGCTTATCTAAGTGGTCAAGGAAGTGGTTGGTTCACTCAAGTCAATTATGTGAGAATAAATCAAGGTAATGTAGTTCACGGAGAAGGCAAACGGTTTGGTAAGGAGAAAGCTGCATTCACCCACCTTGAAGTTGAAACGACCACAAGTCCATCACAAGTTCGGTCACAAGTTAATCACAAGTCCAGTCACAATGAATAACAATACCCGACGCAAAATTCCATCTTATGAATAGTTAATGCGGTACCCGCTGCTATGTACATCAGATTCGAACCAGCCAACCAATCTTGTTAGCTCGGTGGTCGAGTGGTAAGACATCTGCACTAGAAAGCAGGAAGTCGAGGGCTCGAGTCCCACCAAAATGATTTTTTTCCAACTTTTACTCGGGAGGTAACACACTGAGTATACAGTGTTTATACGTCGGTGAAGGGCAAAAGCTAATTTGATTAACAATACCTTTGTCACAGGTACGTGAAAAGCTTGTCGCTTGATTTGGGACTAGACGACATTTGATTGACTTGTGATAGAATCTTTGAGGACTAGTGATGGACTTGACCACAGCACTGGAATTGACTCAAGCCAATCATGTAGATATGCAACAAAACAATAATATCCTGCTTGCAAGGAGGTAAAACTTCAGTAACAGATTATAATGAAACAATTGCAACCATGGCCTTAAAGGGAATATACAACATTTGCAAACATCGAAAAATAAAACTACCAAGTTTTTGCGAAATACCTTAATAGGATGTTGGTAAATGACAGTCTAAAGCATCCTGTAAAATTATGGCACCTGGTATACTGTCATTTTCAAGAAAAGTGGTATTTTTGTATCAATTTCCAACGCTGATCGGCCGATCAGCGTTGGAAACAACTGGCTTTTTTTCAAATACTGGCCCCAATTGACCATTGTACTTGTTTGCAATCGATTACAAACCTATGAACGGGTACGAGCCAGCTAGACTGGTTCCCTGACCTTACAATTCCCCAATGTATGTAAACTGCTCTGTTTCTTCTTATATGGAGTCAGGGAACCAGACTACAGGAAAATGATCGTTTTTCTTGGTTTTTATAGCATTTTCGAACCCAAAACCTCCAAAAAGTCAGTGTAACTATATTTGCTTTATATTTCCAACCCCCCAATTCCATCCATTTCTGAAAATTACAGCAAAAGCAAATGATGTATATTCCCTTTAAGCTTCTGCATTTTTTTATTTTGATTTACAGATGGTTCGATTCCCAAGGGTTACAACTGCAAGGCAGCGGATGGTAACCTGCTAGAGGCCATGAATATGTCACTCAATGGTGAGTTGAGTTGAGCAGGGCACAGGCAACACTTGATGAATTTTAGAAAGAAAAAGGCTACTTGATATTAAGGCATGGTTCGAAATATTAACAAATGTAACTAGAAAAATTTGCCAGGACAAATAGATTAGAAAAAAAGTAATTATTTTCTTGGATCTTTGTCCATCAGGAAAGAAGAAAATTAAATTTTACTAAGCGTAAAGAGTTCCTTTAACCACTTCGCGCCGGAATTATTTTTGTCAAAAAATTCAATTTTTCGCAAAAGGCAAAATATTCCAGCCAACTTCTGACATACAGCCAAATGCCACAAATACTGATTTGCAAGAGTCATTTCAACAGAATTTGTACAATATTTCTTGCCGAAACCTCATATGTTTCAATACTTAGGGGTGTGCGCTGGAGCTTAAATTGTTGAACAATAGGCCGTGCACAACTGTCAATTCAAGATCAACACACGGTCCGCCACCACAGACTTCACGGACTTTGTGTGTGTGTACAAAAGGCACGAGGGATTAGCGTGTTTAGACGTCATCCGGAGGCGAGTCGAGGCAATCTTAACAGCCTAACCCGTCAGCCGTGCCTGTGTATAAAAACAGCCAGTACATGTTACCACGTCCTCCGACGCAAACTGGTTAATAATTTGTTAATAATTTGTTGAGAAAGTTTGAATAGACATGAATCGTGAAGACAACACGCTATGTTTGTGCTTTCTCATTGGAGCCAGGTGAGGATGAGAGCAACAAGATCCCACCCGTGACGTCATTATGTTTCAGGTGTATTTTTGATGCTTGCTCTTGCTTTTTCATCACCAACGTAATATTTTAAACGTTGTTTATGCTCAGTGCTTTCAGGGAAACTAGGGGGAGAAAACTGCATGGACGGGACTTGAACCCAAACCTCCTGCTTACTAGTGCAGAGGTCTTACCACACGACCACTGATCTTGCCTGGGTCATTTGGCTTGTCATATCCAATGTACATGTACCAGCAATAGTTGGACCACAATCAGTGAAGCTTTGGTTTTTGCTAGATATACTTTAAATTTTACTACAATTTAAGTTTTGTTTCTTCTCCTTGGCAGTGTTTGACAATCACTACATCAACAGGAACTTTGATCGGACCGGCCAAGTGGTTGAGATCGTTACGCCGGGGGCAGGGGTGTTCCACGTGGACAGAACGCTGTGCGACATCACCAAACACAGAATGATTGATTATGGTCAGTATCGATACACTAATCACCCATCACCATTGCTATAGAAGAATCTTTGTTGTCACATATTTTTTGGAATGATTACCTTACCAGAAAAGCGAAGTGATACATTTTACAGGTTTTGTGTCACTTTGCCTCTTCTGCATGATGCATAGATTTGGAACAATGTTCAAAATGTAAAGAAGAATACAAATTAATAATCTCGGGCTTAGGTTTTCACTCAGCGAAAATATCAGTCAGTTCATTTAAAAAGTCAATTTTGTGGACTTCAAATTAAATTACAAATATATCTTTCTTGTCGGTCAATTCATGATTTCAGATAAAAAAAAAAGTGGTTGACCTTAATTACGAAAGATTTGTATAAAAGACTAATTACTTCATTAAAAGAAAATAGAGTGAATGGAACATAATCACAAGTTTTCTTTATATCTGTCTGTATTACTTGTCGGTATGTCTCTCTGTCTGTCTGTCTGTCGTACCGTTCTGACCAGACCACCCTTGTGGGGTGATGTTCCTTTCAGAACACATCACCCCACTTTTTACACAATGGAAAAACATCACCCCAGAAGGGAATCTTTAGAAAAAGGGATAATGGGAACACAATGCTATCACCCCACTATTCCGTCTGGCTAGAACGTCCGTCCGTCCGTCCGTTGTGTCAGCTTTTCGTCCATCTGCATTCGCCTTTGATTTTATTTCATTTCACTTTACAAGTATTGTACTGTTGACTACTTTTGTTTTAATATATGCTTATTGTACTATTTAATTCTTCTGAATGTAGTGTATGTATATCAAGGCCTTCCGTAACAAGCTATTGCTGTCTGTGAATTGGCCTCCATACATTTGTTTAATTATCTTACCTATTATTATTCCTTGTCTATTTTCCCTGTAATGTATGGAAATAAATGTCTATTGAATTGAATTGAATTGAATTAAAATTTATTCAGGTATTGGGAGTGATCTTGTTTGTCTGGCCGAGCAGCCTCCTCATCCAGTTCCACTTCTACTGGTAAGAATCTGCATCTGCTCTTTTTTTTTTCTTTGAAATTTTCTGAAATTTTTGAGAAGCAGGTGTCTGTAAAAACTGTTCAGGCTGAATAAAGAAAAAAAATGTTGAGAAAAAGTTCAGAGTACAAACAAAGGAAGCAAAAGAAGAGAATCTTTCCAAAGTGGGTATGAATCATCAACACAGAGTCCGTGCCAAATCTTTTAAAATTCAATCTCTTTGTGAAAGTAATGATTGCTTTGAAAATTGTAATATATTTTGATAATGGATTTGATTCGAAGGTTTGCATGGTGGAAAGATACTAAGACAAGATAAGTTTGCGGTAGCACCATGTGAATAAATCTCTTCTGTGAGTATGTGTGGTTCTGAAAAGAACCAGAGGGACTCTAGGGTTAGGGTTTTTTCATAACCACACATACTCACAAAAGAGATTTATTCACATGGTGCTACTGCAAACTTATCTTGTCTTGATAATGGATTTGTATTTTGCAGTTCAATGATGACATAGCGAAGAGTCCTGGCTCCACAGACACTCATCACATCCCCTACTGGCTGAATTACAGCTTCTACCTGTCGCCCAGCCAGAGACACCGAAACTTCTCCTCCTCTCAGTCACACTTCATACCCAGAATCAGACTGCCCACTAGAAACGTAAGTCCCTGTGACAACCAAAAGCCAAATTTTGGAGGGAATAGTCTGGGCAGAATATGTGTTTAAAGGTATAGTTCATCATTTGTAATTTGTGCATTTTGTTCGTTTGAAGCAACAAAAGTGCTCAAAATCTAAAGAAGGGTGCTGAACAGCTAACTTGATGAAGTTTCAGCTCAGCTTCCGCTGTATATTTCGAGAAAAACAACATTCTAGGATCTCGATTTCAAATCAAAAGTTGCTGAATCATTTTTTGAATTAGGCCTGAATTCAGCGTCCGAGACATGTTCTCACTGAGACGATTGCAGCTATGCGATGTCGCGCACTGATCCGATGAATTATAGCAACTGCGCACGCGTGTGCGTCGTGTTAATGCTTGTGCACGCTTCACCGAATAAAAAACAAACTACTAACGGAAATTTCCAACAGTGCTTCTTAAGACGCACCGTTGGAAAGGCCCTCTTTCATTGATTTCTTCAAAATGACAGCTTGCCAGAAAGAATAATTTCACAGGGAGTTTAGTCCCCTTACTATCTTTCAACCAAGTATGTTTTTCAACAATAATTACACCAGTTACTTTTGGGATAGCTGCAAATGATGGACTCTGGCTAAAATCTGTCAAATAAACCACGAAAGGAAACCAACTTGGTACAGTGAAGGATTGTTCGTACTTGACATGAGTGCGAATGCAGAGTGAGTTTGACGTCGGGAAACGTTCGCTGCGAAATTCGTCGGAGTTGAGATGTGTTCAACTTTTGCAATTTCGCAGCGTGAATACTTGCCTTGACGACTCATCCAATGTAACTCCACCACAGTTACGTCTTACAATTGTGGTTGCCAGTTAAATCTGGGAGTGACGCAAAAATACAAATGCAATCTCAATATCTTCTAGATTTTCAGGGGAAAAGGTATTTTATTTGGCATAATGAACTCAGAGTTTCTGCCAAGTCTGATCAATTGTTTTGTATGTGATTGTGACTGATTGGGAATTGTAATTGTAATCTTCATTGCGAATGTCATCCAATCTTCTACAGGCCCCAGATAGACCATCTGCCGGCCTCAATGCCCTACCCAAGCTACCTCCAAGAACAGCCAATGAAATGCACAGCTCGGGGTCACATGCTGCCGGTTACACCGATGAGGAGTGGGACGAGTTCTCACAGTTTGACCGGACCATCTTCAAATCCCACCCTGCCCGGGTCAAAAAGTGCAATAACCCCTTCGTGCCGGCCTCCCTGACGACAAAGCTCACTCCAGACAGACGGAGGTGGACGCATACTTTCCCGCACGGTGAGCTGCGATGGACAAAGATTTTCATTTCAGACATTTTTCAGACTTAAGTCTGCTTTCAGACTATTTGAATCAGAGAGAAAGACATTATCAGTATAGAAAGAAATGCATCTTTCAGACCTTTCATCAAATTTTTTGAAATTGATAATATCTCTGAAAACTCTGAGCAAGTAAAAAGCCGCATTTCCGTGGTATTAACATTCCTAAGTAAGGTCTCAATATCAAAAGGAGCATTCCTTCAGAAGAGGCTCCACAGTCATAATAACCTTGAAAATTATCCCATACATTTATATTTATTTATTTATAACATTTATTTACCCAGGGTATGCCCAAACAGATTAAAGCTGGTTTCCATTGGGGCCCTGCATACACTACAAATATAATACATTACAAATACAATACAGCACAATGAAATAAAATAAAAGCATGTGTGATTACTGCATAACTACAAAAGACTATACACGTACAAATACAATACATTACAAATACAATACAACACAATAAAATAAAATAAAAGCATATGGGATTACTGCATGATTGTAAAGCAACTATTATAAATATTGTACAACATTGCAAAGAAACACATACAGTTTTAAACGACATCGCTAAAGTGAATAGGTAAAGGTAAAATAGGAGGAAGATACTTTTGCCGTTTTGTCTTCATTTTCACAAGCAGATGATTTACAATATAAAAATGCCTGTGCAGTAATTTCTGTAACTAATAAATCAACTGGACGAGACATACAGTTATGTTTAAGCAGTTTTCTTGTGCTGTTGTGAGGAGTAAAATCTACTTACCATTCAGCAACACTATGAAATTTGGCCCAGTTATGTACTTATTAGGGACTGTTTAGAGTGCTGTGTTGCAAACCACAATTGTCGTAGACACTAAAAATTGAGAAAAATGCTCCTAACTCTCCAAGATGTTCAAGTCACACATCAAATTGAAGCTTGATTTACCAAAATGTGGCATTTTGCTGAGTTGCAGATAGCAATTCGGTGTCATTTTTCATTGGTCCCGCAAGTTATACAAGTGTGCAAATTATGAAGGAAATTGATAAATTAGGACCAAGAGCCATGTGAAGTCATTCTGTCTGGCACGCGATAATCTGGAAATAATCGGTTGGGTTTAAAATTACTCAAGCGATAGATGGACTGGATTTTAGATTTACAAAATTGACCAGTCAAATGGCTTGTTTCAATGGCAGGTCCCCATGGCGACGTGATTCAACTTCATCACAGGTCCAGCTCCCAGAGCCTGATGGAGTCTAGCGGGGGCAGTGGCAGTGAACTCAGCTCCTCCTCCAGCGCCTCCAGTCTGTGCAATGAGTTCGCTGTGGAGGAAACTACAGCAGAGGGTAAGGTCAAAGTCACGTAGAGCAAGGCCAATTCCAAAACCTTGGTTTTTTTGTCTGGCATTGGCTTTAGGCTCTCCCTGAGTTTGGAGCCCTGATTTTAGAGATGCTGAAAGGTACAGAAATACCCAATTATGCACAGCCAGAGTTTTGAACTATTTTATTTGGTTTACAGGCCTAAAGATTGTTCTGCATGATGCTAGACATGAAGCCACTGTGGCCAATAAGGAGCAGCCACCGTTTGCACAAAAAGGTTGATTTTGTTTTGACTAGGCTCGCACAGAGTCGTGTGTTGTCGACAGAGTTGTAGTTGAGATGATCTTAAAAATGTGCCCTTCTTTGGGAGGGTCGGGGGTTGTACAAAATACTCGCTTTCTTAATGGTTTTTTAAGAAATTCTAGGTGATTTTATTTGGTTTATTTTACAAGACAGTTCCTTACAGATGAAAAGTCTGTACAATTCTTCATTTTGATATTGAGGGCTGTTGTCATTTAAAGATATTCCTCTGAAATTTGCCAATTTTTCCAACAAAGTTATGGAGTTCATTGGTTTTGACAAGGAAGTTGGCTTGAAAGTGTTACTTGTAGTGTAAGTGCAATTATGTTTGTTTTCTTTTAAAATAAAACAAGAATCACCCAGCAGAATTGGCAGCTTGATGGTCAACTTGAAGCGTCGGATTGGCTGTGGATGGGGCATTACTGGAGAGCAGGCATGGACACCATTCCTCCAAACAGGTGCGACGATTAACGACCCCAAATCTTTACAGTCTTTTAGTGTTTATAGCAGTTTTGTAGCTGAGTTCTTTTGCAATCCAAAAAGTGTACTGAAATATTGTGTGGTACATAGGAATTAAAGCCGGAAGAACTACAAATTGAGGTCAGAGTAGTTAGGCTTTCGATTGTGAATAAGATTCAGAGTATCAGAGTATTTGTACAAAAAAAGGATATTGAACATTTTTATGTATAGTGGTAAAAGCTTTAGTAGTTTGATGATGACGTACTGGCCCCTTTATCGCATTTTGTATCAGATAGTCAGTGCTAAAAGTAGCCCTAAAATTGGCCAACTTTTAAACATATTTCACTGCACGGCTTCATGTTTTAGTGGAAATCTCTTTGGTATTTTTTATTATTTTTATTTTAATATAATGTTTCTGCACAGTAAGTCTGCCATTAGTCTGCTGTTAGTGTGATCATGCTTTAACGGCCAACAATCTCCATGAAAATTGGCAGCATTTCCAGTATAAAAAATAATGTGCTGATGTCAATGTCTTCAAAAATATTAGATTCAGACTGGCCAGCTGACTCTGGCAATCACATAGGTTGAGTGGTTAAAGACTTTATAAAATCTTATAAAATCTTATAGAATCTTGCTCCATGAACTCTGGGATTGAAATACACAGGGCCCGATTTCACGAAATGCTATGACACATCGTAACCCAAGTTACGACGTGTAAACGTCGCAACTCACAACGCGTTATACGATCCATTTCACGAAACTTGTGATGTGTTAAATGCGTTGTGCTAAAACACGTCGCCAGTAATGACATGTCTAATTGTCATCACAAAATAAGAAGCGTCCTTTTCTTAGCCAATTTTATGCCATAAAAATTACAATACCGAGACAATGTGTGTAAAGTTGTAAAAAAAAAATGAATTGAAGTGATTAATAATTACCCTGGAATATTGCAGTTGAAATTCCAAAGTAGGTATTAGTCCACCGCAAGCTTGTTTTCCATTAAAACTGCATCACACGTTCGCCATTTTTTTTCACGTTTTATAAACCTATCGGAGAGGAGATCCAACGACTCTTTGTTGAATATCAGACGACTGTTTACTGTACGCTAAATAAATACATACAACAGTCAACATGTTGTGCTATAAATACACCTACGACGCATCGCACTAATGATGCCTTTTTGTGAAATGAACGTAGGGATACAATGAGTCGCAGTGCGGCAATGCATCGTAAGTTGCGATGAGTTTCGTGAAAGCGGGTGCAGTGCTTATAACAATGTACTATTAATAGATTAACTCCCCATGCAGAAAAGTTCATATGTAGCCTTCCAAAAAGGAACATGATTATGTCTTATAATCTTCAGGTGTGGACTGGAAGTCCCTGACTGCGACGGCATGTTTCCCAATCACGACAGACTTCTACCCTGACAAGAAGACCTTAGAGATGGACTATCTAGAGAGTCCTCACACCCTGGATATTATCCCTGACGATGGGGACGAGGCCTTCTCCCCGTCTGGTAAAACCATCCAGAGTGCGTTTGAGGAGCTGGTCTCCCAGCGTCTCATCCAGGTATGGCTACGGCTAAATGAGTGACTACGGCTGGCCATAACACATGCGTCTATGACAGCGGCTGAATCCACTTCCCATAGATTGTGTATTACTGTTAGCCATAGCCAGTGACTACGGCTGGCCATAACACATGCGTCTATGACAGCGGCTGAATCCACTGCCCATAGATTGTGTGTTATTGTTAGCCATAGCCAGTGACTACGGCTGGCCTTAACTTATGCGTCTATGACAGCGGCTGAATCCACTTCCCTTAGATTGTGTATTACTGTTAGCCATAGCCAGTGACTACGGCTGGCCATATCACATGCATCTATGACAGCGGCTGAATCCACTGCCCATAGATTGTGTGTTACTGTTAGCCATAGCCAGTGACTACGGCTGGCCATATCACATGCGTCTATGACAGCGGCTGAATCCACTGCCCATAGATTGTGTGTTACTGTTAGCCATAGCCAGTGACTATGGCTGGCCATAACACATGCGTCTATGACAGCGGCTGAATCCACTTCCCTTAGATTGTGTGTTACTGTTAGCCATAGCCAGTGACTACGGCTGGCCATAACACATGCGTCTATGACAGCGGCTGAATCCACTTCCCATAGATTGTGTGTTGTTGTTAGCCATAGCCAGTGACTACGGCTGGCCATAACACATGCGTCTATGACAGCGGCTGAATCCACTGCCCATAGATTGTGTGTTACTGTTAGCCATAGCCAGTGACTACGGCTGGCCATAACACATGCGTCTATGACAGCGGCTGAATCCACTTCCCTTAGATTGTGTATTACCGTTAGCCATAGCCATTTTATTTGGCCCAAGACCATTCTCCTTTATAGTCGGGTATTGGAAACCTTCCCTTGAAATGGTCCTTTCTTCCTTGCATCCTTAATAGCAAGCAAATATACAGCGCTTTTAAACGGGGTATCAAAGTGTTTTACAATTATTATTACCTCTGTTCAACGGGCAAACACTCCTGAAGCCTTCTCAACTCCCTATGGGGCATACACGGTCGGTAAGCAGCCATTTCGGTGCTCTTGGCAGTAATCAACCTCTCACAGTAACCAACTCTGTCCTCACAGGTACCCATCCACTCCTGGGTGGAGAGAAGCAATGAGTGACAAAGTGCCTTGCTCAGGGGCATACGCACCATAACCCCAGGCTGAACTCAAACCCACAGCCTGCAGAATTACCCGCAGACCACAAATGCAATGCTCCAGACCACTAGGCCACGGCACTTCTTACAAAGAAATTAAAAGAATTCTTCAAATAAAGGTTTTCCCGTCCAATTTCACAACTCGTTTATTCAATCAGACAGAATTTTTATTCAAATAAATATAAAAATGTGCAAACATTTTCACACTTAGTTCAAATTAACGAAAGTTCAAAATATTTCCGGGTATCTTTGTTCGTAAAAAATGCAGGCAGCAAATTACGTGACTTCTGCATTGAATTTCATGAGCTTTGGATTTTGGGCTCGGGAATTCAAGTCGGTGCACACATTTACAAATGTAGCACATACTCAATGAAACCGCATTCGTACCAGATTTTTGAAACCTCGCGAATTGGAATGAACGTTCTGTCTGATTGAAGGAACAAGTTGGGGAATAGGACGGGAAAACCTATATTTAAGGCAATATTCGCAGAATATGGTTTGCAATATTTCAAAATTTCAAATTTGAATTTAACAAAGTCATTGTGTAGATTGAAAGAAATGTCTTGTGTGATAACTACAACATGTGACGGGTGCTTTTAAAAAATAAGAAGAAGAAGAGGCAAAATTCCAACTCCCTTTCAATACTTGATTTCTTTCTTTTAGGAAATAAATTTACAGAGAAGATGATAAAATTGTTGTTTTGATGTTTTTGCTGTCAGAATTATCAACTGATAGTCCTGCCCCGGTCTGAGATTGCAAGCCTGGCACACAAAGGAAGCAGCCATCTTCCCCTGGTCACTAACCCAAGCAAGGTGAGTGTTGCCTGGCATTAGTTTCTTTCCTTTTCCTGGCACACAAAGGAAGCAGCCATCTTCCTCTGGTCACTAACCCAAGCAAGGTGAGCGTTGTCTGGCATTAGTTTCTTTCCTTTTCCTGGCACACAAAGGAAGCAGCCATCTTCCTCTGGTCACTAACCCAAGCAAGGTGAGTGTTGCCTGGCATTAGTTTCTTTCCCTTTCCTGGCACACAAAGGAAGCAGCCATCTTCCCCTGGTCACTAACCCAAACAAGGTGAGCGTTGTCTGGCATTAGTTTCTTTCCTTTTCCTGGCACACAAAGGAAGCAGCCACCTTCCCCTGGTCACTAACCCAAGCAAGGTGAGTGTTGTCTGGCATTAGTTTCTTTCCTTTTCCTGGCATACAAAGGAAGCAGCCATCTTCCTCTGGTCACTAACCCAAGCAATGTGAGTGTTGCCTGGCATTAGTTTCTTTCCTTTTCCTGGCACACAAAGGAAGCAGCCATCTTCCTCTGGTCACTAACCCAAGCAATGTGAGTGTTGCCTGGCATTAGTTTCTTTCCCTTTCCTGGCACACAAAGGAAGCAGCCATCTTCCTCTGGTCACTAACCCAAGCAAGGTGAGCGTTGCCTGGCATTAGTTTCTTTCCCTTTCCTGGCACACAAAGGAAGCAGCCATCTTCCTCTGGTCACTAACCCAAGCAAGGTGAGCGTTGTCTGGTATTAGTTTCTTTCCCTTTCCTGGCACACAAAGGAAGCAGCCATCTTCCCCTGGTCACTAACCCAAGCAAGGTGAGCGTTGTCTGGCATTAGTTTCTTTCCTTTTCCTGGCACACAAAGGAAGCAGCCATCTTCCTCTGGTCACTAACCCAAGCAAGGTGAGCGTTGTCTGGTATTAGTTTCTTTCCCTTTCCTGGCACACAAAGGAAGCAGCCATCTTCCTCTGGTCACTAACCCAAGCAAGGTGAGCGTTGTCTGGTAATAGTTTCTTTCCCTTTCCTGGCACACAAAGGAAGCAGCCATCTTCCTCTGGTCACTAACCCAAGCAAGGTGAGCGTTGCCTGGCATTAGTTTCTTTCCTTTTCCTGGCACACAAAGGAAGCAGCCATCTTCCTCTGGTCACTAACCCAAGCAAGGTGAGCGTTGCCTGGCATTAGTTTCTTTCCTTTTCCTGGCACACAAAGGAAGCAGCCATCTTCCCCTGGTCACTAACCCAAGCAAGGTGAGTGTTGCCAAGCGTTAGTTTCTTTCCTTTTCCTGGCACACAAAGGAAGCAGCCATCTTCCCCTGGTCACTAACCCAAGCAAGGTGAGTGTTGCCAAGCGTTAGTTTCTTTCCTTTTCCTGGCACACAAAGGAAGCAGCCATCTTCCTCTGGTCACTAACCCAAGCAAGGTGAGCGTTGCCAAGCGTTAGTTTCTTTCCTTTTCCTGGCACACAAAGGAAGCAGCCATCTTCCTCTGGTCACTAACCCAAGCAAGGTGAGCGTTGCCAAGCGTTAGATTCTTTCCTTTTCCTGGCACACAAAGGAAGCAGCCATCTTCCTCTGGTCACTAACCCAAGCAAGGTGAGTGTTGCCAAGCGTTAGATTCTTTCCTTTTCCTGGCACACAAAGGAAGCAGCCATCTTCCTCTGGTCACTAACCCAAGCAAGGTGAGCGTTGTCTGGCATTAGTTTCTTTCCTTTTCCTGGCACACAAAGGAAGCAGCCATCTTCCTCTGGTCACTAACCCAAGCAAGGTGAGTGTTGCCTGGCATTAGTTTCTTTCCTTTTCCTGGCACACAAAGGAAGCAGCCATCTTCCTCTGGTCACTACCCCAAGCAAGGTGAGCGTTGTCTGGCATTAGTTTCTTTCCTTTTCCTGAATGTGTCCCAAGGGAACCAAAACAGTATCAGTCTTTTAGGCCTGAGAGGTAAAAGAATTCTTCACTACCTCTGTGTAGGTGTGGAAATGATTGCCAAATACGACGGAGTAAAACAGCATGCCTCGATATTTGAACCAAACTGCCGACACTCTGACTGTCATTATTGTGCTATTCATAAATACCTGAGACAGTTTACCCATTCCTATTGGTCAAGAGCCTGTCACATGGGTGGTTTGAAACCGCTGATAAAACACTGGCTGGTTTTAAACATAATTGCTCTGTACTGTGCCGCATCCCACAGTACGTGCCGTCCGCATACCAATTTCCATATAAGGAGATATTAACCCAACGTGTGCGAGGCACATACCATAGACATTGCCAGAGGGATGTTTCACAAAAAATGAAGTAAGTTGTTGAACAAAATTGTTGAAAATGTGTGCATTTTTTACTTGTTTTGACTCTTTGACCGAAAGGTATTTATGAATGGGAATAAATATGTGCTTGGCCAGGCCCCTACTTGGTTTTAAATGTACTTGTATAAAACCGGCAAAGCACATAATTCCCTTAATATATAAGCTTGTCAATTGCAAAATGTTAATCAATATTAAAAGGTACATAGGATCATTTGCTTTTTGTACCTTTTTTGATCGCAGGTTCAAATCTCACTCGCGTCAATTTCTTTGTTTAACTTTCTGATTTTTTTTGTATACAGCATGAGTACATATTGAGCTACGGCCAAACCTACCACAAGATTATCCTCAAACCAGACATGAAAAGTGTGGAGATAGTCCGGTACAATGCAAGGTAAGTGCTTTAAAAAACAAACAGCTTGAAAATAACACAAACAGATAATTAAAATAATTCTGACCAAAAAAAAGTTGTGTTTTTTTCACATTGTCTTTATTCCTAAGTCCAGTATTATTTTCTCCAGTTTCCTGCAGTTTATAATCCTTTATTCTTTTTTAATCTCTCAAAGCTTTAAAAAAAAATTTGCTTCATTTCCTTTTCGTCCCCTATTCTGTAGCAAACTTCTTGAGTGACATTTGGACATGTGGTGCCTTGTATTTACTTTAAAAACCCTCGGGGAGTCAGGTTGGCGTTGGTGTAACGGTACTTTCCTCGCCTTCCACCGTTTGTGCCCCGGGTTCGAATCCCACCTTGGCCAATATGTGGATTGGGTTTTTCAGTTCCTGCCTGATTCCATGGGTTTATCTCAGAATATTCTTCTGGGCTTTTCCTCCCACCTCTAAAACTGTAATTTCTTCTCATTGTCTTCTCTCCACAGGTTTCTTCAGGCTTGCGAGCTACAGTGCCTAGGGCGCTTTTGAGGAATCCTTGGTTTCATTACCAGAAATGATTAATAATAATAATAATAACAATATGTCTTCCTTTTTTATTTTTCCTAGAAAACCGAGAACAAGTCCCAAGCTGGGTTACTCCTACCGTCTCTGGGCGATACGTAAATCTGGCTACGAGACTGCCCACACCAGAGTCTACCACAAGCCTGTGGACAACAAGTGGAATCATCGGGATAACTACATCTGCCTCGGTGGCGAGGCCACCAGGGAAGGATTTGACCTTCAAGAGGTGAGAGGTTAAAGGTCATAGGAGGTTTGTTGCAATCGTGGTTTTGTCTCCATCTTCACTAGCTAGGGTACTGTTACTCACGTATGTCGTAAGACGGCACCATGGCAAACCGAGTCCGTATCTTTCTCATTTTGACCTTTGTCATATTCAGTAAACGTAACACAACATATGTATGGCCACATTCCTGTTTTCCCATTGACTATTTGGAACAATACGCTCACAGTTGATTGGTTAAGGTCTTTGTAAATATGTTGTATATAAGGCGTAAAAGCAAGAATAAAGTTGTTGAAGTCGTTTCGGGGTTCATGTGCCGTTATTCATTTCTGCGTCCCTTTCTACCTTGTGGGACTAATTATTCATGAGATTAATCATTCATATCCCCAAATATGGACTGACATGATTTCTGACCAATCAGATTGCTTGTTACAAATGCTCACCCAGACCTCGCCTGCCAATAAAATGGCAGCAAGTTGTGCTGTCCTGAAAAGCAGTCTCCCATTGGTAAACAAACTTTACCCTGTCATTCCGTACGTGAATACTCCGTGCATAGGAAAATATCCCAAAGTCTACGCGGATCGTCTGATTGGCTGACGATGAGTGTCATAATAGTACCGATTCTGACTCGGTTTGCCAGGGTGTCTTACGGCGTGAGACTGGCCTGGCTAACGAGGCTGCTTTGTCTCCAGCATATGCTTCAGGAGATAACACTCCCTGTACTTGGTGATCTCCGGTTCAATGTCGATCCTTGTTTTGCAGCAGGAACATCAAATCCTTTCATATGAGGCCGAAGTTTAGATTGCTTCTGCTTGGTTTGAAAATTGAAGGCTTTTGAATTATTCTGAAGCAAGGGATGAAGTCGGTTCTGGAGATAAAGCTGGCTTTGTGTTTGTTAAATTTCTACCACATTATTTTTCTTTTTTCTAAAAAAATTTATTTTTGTAATTTTTACACACATCTCATTTTCTGATCATTACATCCACAGTCCTTGAAGTTCTGGCGTAGTCGTTTCATCCTCCTCCCCTCCGCCTCCTCCCTGGTCCGTAAGCTCTCAGACCAGGGCTACCAGGGCCCAGTGGATGTCTTTGAGGAGCGTAGCATGTCTCAGAGATTGACACTCCTGGATGGGTTTCTGAGGTTTGTGGAGGGGTGGAACCGCAAGAGGAGGGCCCCTAGTAGACCTCCAAGTCAGGTGAGTTAGTGCTGACCAACCTTCAGTACACACAAGTCCATCACTAGTCCATCTCTAGTTCATCACAAGTCAATCACAAGTTGGTCACAAGTCAATAAAAAGTCCATCACTGGTCAATCACAAGCCCATCACAAGTCCATCACAGGTCAATCACAAGTCAACCACAAGCCCATCACTAGTCCATCACTAGTCCATCACAAGTCAATCACAAGTCAATAAAAAGTCCATCACTGGTCAATCACAAGTCCATCACAAGTCCATCACAAGTCAATCACAAGTCAATCCCAAGTCAATCACAAGTCTAATCGCAATCCTTAACTAGTTAATCACAGGTCTATCACAAGCCAAACACAAGGCAATCAGAAGGCAATCACAAGTCCAATCACAAGTCCATCTCCAGTCAATAGCAATTCCATCACAAGTCAATCACAAGGTAGTCACAAGTCGGGGTACAAGTTTAATCACAAGTCAAGTCAAAAGTCCAATCAAAAGTCTAATCACAAGTCAATCACAAGTCAAGTCAATCACAAGTCAAGCCAATCCCAAGTCAATCACAAGTCGGTCACAATCCATCACAAGTCAGTTGCAAGTCTAATCACAAGTCCATTCCACAAATCAAATCCCAAGGCAGGTCCTTAGTAGCAGGATGAAACAATGAGTTCATTTTAAGAGCTTGTCTCTCGACTTGAGACTATGGGCTTAAAATGACTACAACTTTTAACAAGTGCTTGGACATCTGCACAAGTAGCAGGAGGTCATGGGCTCATGTCTTTTGCCCTTACATTGGCTTTTTAAGTAGACAAATTTTGCCCACAATTAATATCGTGCATACTCCAAGATAATAGCACAAGTACCCCTCAAATTTGTAGTACGCCTGGCAGCAATTTTTAATGCTGCCGTATGCCTGGCACTGCATGAAGACAGTACAGGTTTGTGCACACGCAGAAGAAATCTCGTCATGTTTACTTGGCGCCATACCCACACACGCACCACGCATACTGAAATTTGTATCCGTGTACTTAGGTTTTCGAGTTTGAAAGTACAGTTTCAAAATGCTCTTATTTTAACCAGAATTAATTTCCTTGGCTGAAATTCGGATATCCCTTTTCTAAAACTCTACCATTTGCGACACATCAACATACCTTGGAAATTCCTAGTTTTTGAGTAAAATCCATATATCTATTTTGTGAAAACCTTGTGGAGACGTATTCATCTATAGAAATTGCCCTGTGGAGATGTATACAATCTTTTGTTCCCTATTGTGTGCATGTCTCCAGAGGGCACGGTGTATCAGATCTTTGGGATGGGGTTTATAGGGTACTTGTAGTGTCCACGTCTTATCCCTATTCTTCAGAATTTCTCTTCCGGGGTACCGTGTTACAAAGACCGAATTACGGGGTACCATTTGTTCCGCAATTGTGCGAGTACCCAAAAAGGGAGCTCTTGAAAAAACAGTGTGTCCTGCAAACTGTGATTTTAAGCATTTCTAATAAGTTTTTTCTTGTTGGTGTTTTTTCCAGAGGCCTTCGGTGGTAGGAGACCCCACCCAAACCACCACACCCCGTCGCCTGAAGTCCCGCAGCGGGCCCACCAGCGGGCCCACCAGCGGTGACAGCACCCCGACCACCTTCCAGCCCAACCCTATGTTGTCCACGGCCAGCATCAACAGCGCCCTCGCTAGCATCGGGATCATTGGAGGGGGAGGGGCCAAGGGAAAGGAAGAAGGAGGCGGAGTGTTCCTTCCAAAGAGCCCGGGATCACCGGAGCCGGACAAGCTGTCTCTGCTGACACCTGCGTCGCATGTCGCTTCCATCATGAGAAGTCCAATGTGAGTTGAATTTCGAGTGATTCGCAGTAGAACAAAGTCTTGAAGCAGTGTTGTAGTCATGGCACTTGAGTCAAGTCGGAATCTAAGTCTTGAGTCACTTTTGTCAAATCCGTGTCTGAGTCTCGATCACTTGATTCAGTCCAAGTTCTAATCAGAAGCCACATTTGTACGCAATGGATGTGCATGGACATGGACACAAATGTCAGTGATGCACTGTCACAGGAAATAGGAGTGGCACATTTCATAACAAACATTGTTATTTGCAACAACACCTGAAGGGTTGTGTGTTACGGTTTGTGTGCTTAAAGGGAATATACATCATTTGCTTTTGCTGTAATTTTCAGAAATGGATGGAATTGGGGGGTTGGAAATATAAAGCAAATATAGTTACACTGACTTTTTGGAGGTTTTGGGTTCGAAAATGCTATAAAAACCAAGAAAAATGATCATTTTCCTGTAGTCGGGTTCCCTGACTCCATATAAGAAGAAACAGAGCAGTTTACATACATTGGGGAATTGTAAGGTCAGGGAACCAGTCTAGCTGGCTCGTACCCGTTCATAGGTTTGTAATCGATTGCAAACAAGTGCAATGGTCAATTGGGGCCAGTATTTGAAAAAAAAAGCCAGTTGTTTCCAACGCTGATCGGCCGATCAGCGTTGGAAATTGATACAAAAATACCACTTTTCTTGAAAATGACAGTATACCAGGCGCCATAATTTACAGGATGCTTTAGACTGTCATTTACCAACATCCTATTAAGGTATTTCGCAAAAACTTGGTAGTTTTATTTTTCGATGTTTGCAAATGTTGTATATTCCCTTTAATGTTCTTTAGCGTTGCTTTAACATTACTTTCGGGGAATAAAAACATCAGAACTGTATTTTAAAAGGTAAATTTTTTGGTCAAACAATACATAACTTGCAAGTCAAGAGTCATCAGCATGATGGGTGAGTCCGAGTCTGTTTTGGAGTCTTTTGCTTATGTGACTCAAGTTGAGTCTGAGTCAACAAAATTGAGACTGGAGACAAACTCGAGTCCAAGTCCTGGACTCAAGTCCTACAACACTATCTTGTAGTCAGGCCCATCACAAGTCCTCACAAGTCGAGTCGGAGTCGGAGTCATTTGCTTATATTGAAATAGTCCATCGCAGGCTACTCCCAAGCTAATGCCAATACCCATTTATACTCCTGGGTGGAGAGAGGCAAGCAGAAGTGAAGTGGCTTGCCCATGGACACAATATATAACCAGCAGCTGGATTTGAACCCCTGATCATGAGTCACGAACCCTAACCACAATACCACACTCTTCATATAACCACCTTACCACTAACCTAATTATTCAACTTTTTTTCTCCAGAATGATCTTTAACTCTCATCGTTTTTTCCATTTTTCTTCCAGTGAGGGGGTCAGTTTGATGACCGGGGATGTCAAGGGCCTAACAGGGGACTGTTTCGTCTCGGCAGATGCCGTCGCCTGGATACGGAAAAATTTGATTGGCAGCGTCAGCCATGATGAGGCTTTAAGCCTTATGCAGGTAAGAAGGGTACACCTATTTTATTTGGGGGGGTGGATATTGAGAAGACGAACTCACTTCCAAGTCATTGCAAAAGAGGGATTATATTACTTTTACTTTTTGGTGAGTGTGCAGCTCGCCCAAAAATCTTGCTTGAGATTTGATATTTGCTGTGGATCCTTTTTTTTCTTCTATATTTTGGCTGAACCAGATTATAATATAAAGATTTTATTATCTCCCACCTATCCCAAATAAAGTATGTCCTACCAACTTGCTAGATGAGGCCATGTTCAGATTAGGCATGTTGCGTCTGTGGCTTTAGTATTGTCTTTGGTGTGTTACAGTGATTAGCCCTAGCCCTAGACAAGAATGCCCATTTTGACACGGCATTAGATACATGTTAATCTTTTTTCCAGAATAAAAAAAAAACATAAGAAACCGAGTATGAAGACGGCATTTCTGATCTGATTGTTGTGGTCATTTTTTCTTCTTTTTTGGGGCTTAGATGATTCTGGAGGAGGGTCACATCCGATCTGTTTTCAGTGCAACGGCCAACAAGACATTCCTGTATGGCTACTACATCTATTGCTTCGTACCACAGTCAGAAGTCACCAGCCCAGGTAAGATGCTTGCTGGAAAACCATGATGCTTCACAGCTCACGTGGAGCAAGGCTAATCATGAACTAGGGTTAATTATACAACGCCTGAATAAATCCCTGTCATCTGATTGGTGGGTCGTTGATCACGTGTCATTGAAATATTCGTCCCAATGCAAGGGCCAGCCGCACCGCAAAAATAGAACTCCCATTCCATGGTCACACCTTTGGCGACTCTGACCAATCAGATGCCGAGGATTTAGTCAGGTGTTGTGCAAAACAAATAATGAATGCTTCACATTCGTGCAATGAAAAGAATAATTTCATTCCGTGACGGATGGAATGTTCCATTTTTTGCCTTGTGGAAGGGAACATTCCATCTGTCACCTCATGAAATTATTCTTACCAATGCACTCATAAACATTTAATATTGATATAACATACATGTAGTTTGAATGACTTACATCAAATGCATGCTGGGTGATAATGGTTGGAATATTCTAGTCCACTATTTAGATGCATTGCAGTGTACAAGACTTAGCCAAGAATGCAAAGTTTTGTGATGAATTAAGATACAAAAGAGTCTTTGATTTATAAGTGCAGCCTTTATTTAACCCCAAATTGTTAGCGCAGAATTTGTCTGCTAGCGCGGTTAGGCGAGCCATCAGATAACAGACCGTTCGGGTACCGGGTCCGGTATGCTAATTTCTTTCACCCCAATCGGTACGAAGCCAGAAGCCACCCGGTCACTGAAGCGTGACGCCCCAATCGGTCCAAACTGGTGACTCAGGGTTTCGCAATAGGCAACATAAATTGAAGTCTGGCCATTGTTGGAGGATTATTCGGCCCACTGGGATTACCAGCGGCAACTTCTATGAAGCTCATCACAGTCATTGTTGCCTACTGGAGGATTAGCGCGTCGCAAATTGGTTCCTTTGTGATGAGCCAGAGCCATGGTGCAGAAGCCTGGTGGAGTTAATCCAGGCCGATCGGTTCCATGCAAGGTCCCGATCCCTTCAACATACTGGGCGGGCTCAACCCCGAACGGTCCGGGGAGGGATTCTAATTTGAGGGCTCGCCTTAGCACAAAATTTGTGGTCGTAAGTGCAGAATTCTGTGATTAGCAAATTGGCCCCTGGTACAGATCCAGCAGCTGTATCATGACCATAGATACATGTAGTCCTGTCCAAGTTCAGTGTCATGATTTCAATAGGTACTGTGGCCATTCACAATGACTGTTGTTCATTGACCAGCATGTTCTAAAACTCGTGGCCCATTTTTCCTTTGTCCTCTAGACTCCAGAAGGCCTTCAGGAATTCCAGCTACCCGATCCCCTTTGACCTTGACCTTTGACACAACCTCTCGCAACCCGTGGTTCGAGGTGTCCTGCTCGCACCCAGAAGGAGGGAATTATGGGAAGCTATCCCATCAGCCCTCGGAGGAGAGCTCAGAAAATAGGGACGAGACGGCAGCTGAAAATCAGGAGGGAGTCGATTCCGCTGAAGTTGAGAAAGACAATGGTAAATTGGATTATTTATAAACCCTCCCCCCCCCCTTTGATTTGTAACCACTAGTTCTCACTGTGATGTTGACGGAGTTGGTTGGGATGCCCATTTAAGAATAATTTAATATTTGATTATTTGAAACTGCGTTTCGCCAAACTTTCAAATATTGGAAACTCTCTGATCAAGTTTTACACACGCCAGCTGCAGCTGCGTGCCGCGCCGGTCAAAAGTTGCCCTCAAAGCACGCCGGTAAAAATGTGCATGCGGCGATCGATATTATGGACCGCTGGAGTGTTTTACAGCAAGTATTTTATAAGTGTCAAGGGTTTTAACCTGCTAAAAGGATGGGAACACGGTCGACAAAAAAAGTGGCACTTGACAATAAAGCGGCGCAACTTTACAATTATAGTAAAATTACAGTCGTGTGTACAGCGAGTATTTCTTTTTCTCGAATATTCAAACGGGCAAAAAGCTATTTGAATATTCGGTTCAGCACTATGAGTTCGACCGAGCTACCGTGGTCACCAGACCCAAAGTCGTGATTTAATTGGTTGGTGCATACTGTTTGATTGACTGGTAACCGGCAGAAATATCATGAGATGCCTAATGCTGGTGACTGGTTCCCATCCCATTTTTGCTAAGCGCGTAAGGTTCCTAAGCCAAATTATGTGCTTGGCAGCTGCATAATATCAGATCTAGACTATTTGGTCCAACTACCTCACCGTAATATCCATCTCACCAGGTATCGGCAGTGAACCAGAGACCAGCTTCCAACAGCCGGCCTACAAGTCACTCTTCCTGGAGATCGACAGCAGCAAGCTCAAGGATCGCGTGGAGTGGTGCCATGTTGGTTACCATAGCAACTACAACCCCGTCTCGGCCTTTGAGATTGAGCTGCAGTGGCTGACCTCTACGCCGAGTCTGCTGCAGGAGCTCGTAAGTTTTATGTCATTTAATTTTTTTTAATTATTTTAGAAACAATTGAATTGAATTTGATCTTCCTCAACTTGCTCCTTGTAAGGACCAGTTTCAGACCAGTTTTAGAGTATGCCAGCCAAGTCTGGCATACCTCGATAAGTAAACAACTGGCTTATAGAATTGAAAATGTACAAAAACGTGCTTGTCGCATTATGTTAGGCTCTCATCAGTATCACAGTTACTCCAATGCTTTGGTGCTCTAGGTATTTCAAGCCTTGAAACTAGGAGGGACACCTTACTGTATAACTTTGGCACAGAACTATTACATTCCCCCAGATTTAGAAATATGCTCCCCCTTTTAAATTGAATAACACCACTACCAGAATACTCAGAGACAGTTTCACATCTACGCTAGTTGTACCTAAGTGCAAAACTGATAGATACATGAAGTCTACAATTCCTGTCTTAGCTAAACTTTTGTAATTCTTAATTGTTTACAATGTAGGTGCAAGTGAGTACTTTTTATTAGACCAACTTCCCTGAATGACCTGTCTTCAAGTTTGATTTTTTTTTAAATTTTATAAATCAGGTTTTTTTTAATATTGTGCTGTTTTGTGCTGTATATATATGATCCTATACTTTGTTGTAATTTTATGCTTCTATTCCTTTAAACTGCTATGTAACAATTTTTAATTCTTGTAAAGTGTAAACGTGGTTATATCAGCAACTCTTTTGTGGCTGCCTACCTCGTGTTTTTATATGAATAAACCAGAATAATAATAACCGTTGAGGGGGTACTTTTGATCTGAGTCCATTGTGAATCCCTTCTCTATTGGTTATGAAACAGATCACCAACTGGGCGAGGCGTGCGGTTACCAGCGGCTTCCACCTGGTACCCACCCACGTAGACCCCTTTGGCTTCAACTGGGACACCTCGGATTCCCTGCACAGTCCTCTTTTCATTGAGCTACGGCTGCCTGGGGATTGCCTGGGGGAGGTGAAGGGGTCAGGTGAGGATAGCACAGCGATGGAAGTAGGAAGGAGAATACAACAGGCTATCCTTACAAGGTAAAAGTAGGAACGGACCTTTTCCGTTGTCTTTTTTGTTTGCTTATCAAGTAACAGTGAAAGCTCATTGTCTTTGTATTAATTACCTTTAATATGAACAAAGAAATTAGAGTGGCCTGATATTTCATCCTTAGCAAGGACTTCTTCACAGGCAAGTGACAGAGGAACAAGAAACAAACATGTAGGGGAGACACGAGCATGTGTGTTTAATATGATTTGATGTCTATGTTTCGGGCATTATTAAGTTTTTTCCTGAATTTCTTTTTCTTAGCAACACTGGTGTGTTTTGATCAAGGAGTTAATTTGTCTTTCATGCTTTGATTTGATCTTTGTGTAAAATTGTCACTGTATAGAATTTTGGATGGCAATCACATCTCAAAAGAATCATCAAGTTAACAAAAGATACAATGAACTCTTTGCATGCAGTGAACCAGTATAAGAGCTTGCAGTGGCACCTACTATGGGTTCCATGCACCAACGAAAGAGGGTGCCTTTTTACCTAGCAACGACGTCCCATGGGCGGGACATTTAGCTGGTTGACGAGCACCGTTCCTTGTGTGTGACGCACTTACACCAAGGGATTTGTACTATGTACACGCAGTGGTACGGCCGCGCACCGCGGCAAAATTGCAGTCAGGCAAGATGGCATCGGTCGGTCACCCCCAACTGTTCCTCCTTTGCCGGTGAGGGGGTACTTGTGAACGGAGCAGATAAATGAGCTGATATACCTTCAAGGCAATTTCATTGTCCGAGCTCATTCCACAAAAAATGCAGATCTCTAAAAAGCCCCATAGGGACAGAAATTTAAACAATCCTCTCTTTTTTATGCAGGTTTGGTTTCCTTAGCAACCAGACGTCATACCACAGCCCGTTAGCCAGCAACACACAATCAGATCACAGCGCTCTCCCCATTCACAGCCAGTACGTTCACGTCACAGGCTGCGCGTTTCTCCTTACATTACCTTTCAGCCAACCGCCCCCCTCGACCCTTCAAACCCAACACCTGCCATGTCTGTGCAAGCTTGGGGCTGGCCACACCAACAGCAGTTGCCCTACTTCCGCTAGCAGAACGCAGAGCAACGGTATGGGGTTCGAATCCCCGATCCCGGAGCGCTATGGCGGGAAGTTTGGCTTCCTGTACGTCCACAACTACCTCCTGAGCAAGAAATGGCGATCGTCGGCCACTGGGGACGAGAAATTCCACGAGGCACTGCTGGCGGACTTCAGCCGGTTCTGTCAGGGGGAGGACGGGAGGTTAGTGCAACTCTTAGAGACGATGAGGAGCTGTAAGGAAGAGACATCTGCAGGTGCCGATGATGACCAACTCGGATAGGTCTTGTTCTCCTCACAGTCAGTCACTGACATGAGTACGTTTAGTCGAGGGCCATTAGTCAACTTACCATTGATTTGTGATTTAACTTAAGCCTATACACAAATGGCAACGTTTTACTAGAATGTCTCTAGTGAATAACAAAGGTTGGAGGTCAGTTTGGAAAGGAAATTTTGATCGTTTGTAAGAAACATAGCAAAGTGGTTTCTAGTGTTGTGGTATTCTACTGTATATTTTTATGTGTATGTTTCATCTTCTATGCAGTATCTTTCACTGTAATATGAATCGTGTATAACAAAAATGTATTTTAAACAAAGATTCCTATATTTGTCATTAACTTTCTATATTGAGCAACCGCTATCTATGTGTGAAAACAGTGGTTAGGGATATGTGAACCAAATTCACTTGAATGCAGGACTGATTTGAAATACAACCACTCAACTACAGACTGGTAGCAAATCACCTTACTGATCTTATCTATGCTTAGATATGTCTTCCATCAGGGTACCAGACCAAGATGGCACTTGCAGCATGCGCAGAGCGACAAATGTTAAACTATACAATAACGTAAATAAAAATTAACAATGCAAATGGTTGGCGATCTATGAAGGTTTGCAATTACAAGTCAAGTGACTTAACTCTCAGTACTTCCAGGTGATGATTTTTAAAAAAATTCAGGTCCCAAATTTAATCAATACGAGTCACTGGAATATCTTGTGTTTAAACAGTTTTCTTTTAAACTTGCCATAGAGGTGACAACAAAGTCATTCTGAATTCACTTGAAATATTAAGTATGCAGCTTGTTTTAAACCACTTTCATTTTTGCTGAAACAACCGTCCATTTCTCTGTAGAGTATTATCTGAAACTGGAAACTTCTTAACTGAAATTTAAAAACTTGTAAGATATGTCCCTGGAATGTTTTGCCCCCATACTCTCCTTAAAATGTCAAAAGCTAGCTTATATTTTGTAATACAACTATCTACAGTGCTTGCAGTAAAGTTGGTATAAGTATATCTGCCATTGAAATCGTTTCTAAATATTGTTTTCTGCTTCATTTTTTGAGGGGAAGGGTGATCTTTTCTGTAAATCATTACACATGGGATAATAGTAGGTGAATCAATGCACAAATAAGATACTTTTTGTGGGGAAGAATAATTTATAAATCAGTTTATATTTAGAACATATAAAAATGTGTTAACTATTAAGGGGGAGGGAGTCAGGCAGTGTAAGAAACTTGTCTTTGAAGGAAGCAAACAAAATGACAAGAATATGCACCTATCTATTTTTTTAGTATAGGTCAATCTGTTAGTTCTGAAGATGCATTATCTGTTATACTTTAATACAGTTTGTGTATATTTTTACTTGTAAAGTTCCCAAACTGTGTACACTGTACTTTATATTTTTCCTACCTTGTAAAGCAGCATCATCTTTTAAGAATTCTTTTGTTGCACGATTGTGTAATTAATCACTGAGAAAATTTTATATATATTTTTTGTTTGAGGTGGGGGGGGGGGGTAGTGGGTGGGTGGGCTAGTGTGGGTTGAGGTAAAGGGCTAATACTTCACACTTCAGAAAAACATGTTTATGTTAAGTTTGTTTTTCAACCTGAAATAAAGTTTTTCTCGTCTAATTGCGTAATTTGTTTATTCAATCAGACAGAATGTTCATTCCATTTCAAGAGGTTTCAGAGAGTTGGGAATGAAGGCATGGTCTCTAATATGCAGTTAGAGCATTCTATTTCATTTGCAGTGTTTCAACCTGAAGTTGAATGAACGTTTATGAGGCATTCTGGCAAAATGAAACGGAACTGGGCACAGGCCGTAGTGGAAAAAAAAATTGAAGAAATAAAACAAACGAATGGGGGTGATTTTTTTTGATTTTACAGAGTTATCTTTGATACGTCTACTACACATATTCTAAAGAAATTAGTGTAAAACACGTGAAATAAAAGTGTAAGTTGAGGAAAAACAGTCGGCATCTTTATTTTCACGACTATACAATCGAGACTTTAAAGAGTCTTATTCCCAGTATTTTACTTTTTGGACATGTTGATAAATGCGAACTTTAAAACAGCCATAACTTTTCAACGGAATGCCCGATTGAAGTGCAACAACAGTATTGTAAGGAGAATTGTATTCTGTTTCCTAAAACCCGCAAACCCTCATTTCGACATCTGCCCAGTTCTGTCTTATTTTTGCCAGAGTGCCTCGCGTTTTGTCTGAGTTTATGAACAAGTTGCGAAAGTGGACGGGAAAACCTACAAAATAAGTTGGTACGTTGTAAATGTATAATCTGATGTACTAAAAGCAAGTTTTGCAAAGTACTTTAATTTAGAATGTAGCACATGCATACATGAGAGTGAAAATGCGGTCCAACAATGAAACCATTTCCGAATATATTTGTCTCAACAAAAATAGATGTGCTTGATGTGGATTTTGTGCAGTGTTCAGTGTTTATTATAAGAATGTGACACTCTTCAGTTCATTATGCTAGTTAATTTTGTCTGAACAAATTTCATGCCAAATTTTCCTCTCTGTATGCATGATAAAAGGATATGGTGTGAAATATATTCCCCTTTTTAACATGTTTAAAGTATTGCGGACACAATAGGAGGGCGATAATTTGATTGAGTAAATGCTTCTGCATTTACTCAAATATACCCACTTTAAATAATGCTCTCCTGCTGTGGCCAGCATACTTCAAAAAGGCTTATTGAGTCGACGGTATGTTTGTGTTTTATACTTATGTACAGGGTAACTAACTTTTTTAATTACGCACAAAACTATGTAGCAGCTTTTCAATGCAATGTTTGTATACATATATTTCTATTTTGTTTTGACATTTTCTTGAGAGGAATTTTCTGGTAGGTGAAGGGTCAGTATTGTCGCGTGGGGGAGCGGGTGGAATAACAACAAGATAAAGTGTGGGCTTTCATAACGTGTGATTAATACTCTGCAAATTTTATTCACAAAATTCAATCACTCTCAGAAATTTCATGTGTGTTTCTATAAAAAATGGAGCATTAATCGTGATAGGACAGCAATAATTGTATTCAATGATTTCTCTTTTTTTACATAATCACATCACATAATGTTCTTTGCATGATTATAATCATCTGAGAAGTTGAAAATATACTATTTCAGAAAGAAGATCCCCTTTCTTTTATTCACTAGTCTGAGTTTGTTAAATGTAAGCAGTCATAACATTCTTTAAAATTCATACCAAAACCAAACTATCAGATACACAACTAAGGTTTTTTATGTTGTTGCTTGTTTTGAACTGAACAGACTTTTTGCACATGTAGTTTGTCTTCTTTAGGAAAAAAAGGGTGAAAATTGCATTTACATAACAAACAGGTTTTTAACTGTTAAAAGTCAATTTCTGGCATAACTAGATTTCTCCATAATGTACAAAATTGCTCTGTTAATACTTGGTTTTTTTTAATCCAAACAAGTCTAGACACAGCACTGAAAGTCAACCTTCAGATATTGGAAGCCATTTGCGAAATGTAATTCATCCGTGTATGTATTACTGAAATCAAAAAAAAATATTAAACATACGTTGCAGTTTGCAATAGTATATTAAGTTTTTCACCGTCATATTAAGTAAAGTAATCATAAAGTGATAGGATATCAGATGATCACCTGAGCTTTTTTTTCCCGTCTGCCATGAAAGATCTGAAAAGGGTGAGATTAAATTGATTAATTATATGAATGTTTGCCGGATAAGAATTCGGCTATGTCTGAATCGGCCGTTTAATGACATTACGCTACAAATTGATAAGCTTTTGATAAGGCTTCATTTCTATTCTATTCTTCATTTCAATAAGCCATTTGCGAGTTAAATTTGAATAAAATCTGGAACGCTGACTTAATACAATGCTTTGCACGTTTTAACCTAGCATTCTCCCGACCAAAGAGACTGTTACTATATCACGTGATTCGGGGCAAGCCTTATGCTAGCAACCCCCAGCTCCGGCATGGTCTGGTGTCTTTGTGCCATTCTCACCCATTGTGAACGATGTATTGGTGCTGAGCGTCTCTTACGTAACTATGCAAGAGCTTGCCCCGAATCTTGTGATTAGCAACAGTGTCTTTGGTCTGGAGAATTCAAAGTTAAAATGTGCCAAGCATTCTGAGCAAGTCATTGTACCAGACGTTTTTCAAATGTAAATCCCAAAGGGTATAGGTTACTCGCAAATGGCTTATTCTACTCATGTTCGTGTTCTCGCAAATTTCCATTCATGCTTCGTGTAAGAGTGACCAGCCATAATTCTATGCTAAATCCTTTAATGGTATGGTATCTAGGGTAGCAGTCAAGACAGATAGCCTAGAGACCATACGTAACGAGTGCACTATCATAGCCTGACAGTTTGTTGTCCACTCAGGGTACAGACTAATGGTATGGCAATTAGGGTAATAGGGAGGTTTCGCAAACGAACGGATACGCTTACACTTACGTTTAGCTATCCGTAGCCGTTTTTACTTGCGTGTAGCGAGCGAGATATGCGTGTCGTCTGCACATTTAGCGGATAGTGAGTGGCGAATGACGTCATAACTGATGACGTATCCGTCGCACTAAACGTATCCGTTTGCATGCGAAACCTCTCTAATTGTCAAGAATCAAACAACAAATAGCATGGATCCCAATGGGATCCCATGGTACCATTAACTTGTACATATATAAAAAACAAAAAAAACTACATTTTTCCAAACCATAAAACCCCCAACAAAATATCGTGAATTAATAACATCTCCTTTTAAGCACTTGACGACTGTGTATATGTACATGAAGAAATACAAAATTTGTCAAAATCCGTCTTCAGCCTAGAATCTAGAATTTCATTATTCCTTTCAAAAACATTCCATCCACATATGTACATGTACTAAAATAATATAAGGCCCACTGTATACATATGAAAGCTTGTCGGTAGAAAACACTAATATTCACTAAAAGAAACTCCTTTAAATACATTGCATATATATTTTGTTTCTCAATACCAAAAGCGTACAATCCATTTTGAAACTTGGTACTGAAATATACAACCGATTAAACTGATTTGCGATTATAAAAGTCAGATATTTTATCCCAAACTACGACTACGAAGCTACGCGCGCACGCAAGTAATTGGCACAAAGTTTACAGCAAATCTACTCCGCAACAAAATCAATTTAAAAAGGACACAATTATTGCGCTGTATTATTTTTAAAGGCTTTGCCTTTTTTTTTTAGTTCAGTCCTTGAACGAATTTACAAAATCTGGTTCTAGTATCAAATTTTGTTTTAGGTGGGAGTGAAATTGGGCTGGGGGAGAGTGGGATCTATGTGCAACAAGTACCCCCTCAACGGTTTAAAAGAGAGAGTTGGGGGACCACTTGGAGGGGCCCTTAAATGCATTGCTGCCGTAAGCCTGGCAATATGCAACATCAACACCTTCGATCGCTGGCTGTGCTCTGTGGTCAGAAAGGGGTCGTATGGCGGCAGCCTGAGGCGACTTGACATGCCTTCTGATCAACCACGTCCTTCGCAATTCAGCTTCTCAACTGAGAGTATGGACGTTTAGGCCCAACTTCAGATTACAATCAGGCGTGTGTCTCTCCCACTGAATTTCTCAAGTGGTAGGCCTAACAAAGCATTGTCTACTGTTTGCGTACCGAGCTCTCGGAATCACCGTATTTTGCCCAGCCCTTAAATGTATTTATTAATTTTAAAAAAAAATAAAAAATTGGAAGACATTCCAAATTTTTTTTAAATGGACAAGAATTTTTTTCTCTCTAGAAAATGATACTAATACAAGTAGTGTAGACTGTGTATTTCTACTTATACAATCATTAAAACTTGGTTACTTTAAAAAAAATATATTTAGCTCTCAAAACTAGGTTCCAGAAGTGTACTGGGTAAAAAGCAATCTACTGTACTTTTCAGCGGGTTCATTCTTTTGAGTACATGTACGTTATCAATTGCCTATAAAGAAGACAGAATTAAAACAATGCACTTAAGACATTCTAGCCGATATATCAGCTAATGCAGGGTCTCTTCCCTTAAATGTTACAATCATCCACATAATAAAAGATCTTGGCACTGTGAGGAAAGAACGGATAATTAAATGTACCTGTCTGACAGTGTTTGAAGTCAAACATCAACACTGAAAGGCTTTTCACTTGATTAAAATGGCAATTCATGAAGGAAAGCTGCCCGCAGCTGATCAAATTAGTTTGCCTTCAATCCGATGGGATGGCTTTTCTTCAATCCGATGGGATGGCTTTTGACAATCTCGATTTCTCATCAACAATTCATCAGGCACGCACAAAAAAAGAGGAAATTGAAATATGTCCAAGACTTTGTACAGTGTTCTATTTTTAATGACACACACGGAAATTAAAAAAAAGAGAAAACCTGCCAATCCGAGGACAAGTTGCATGCCTGATTCATGTCAAGTAGTTCACTCATGCACTCTGTCCTCGACACAAAAAAACACTACATCCATACACATCTTTTTGTTACCTGTGCCAAAGATTTAACTTGTGTTTTATATTTTAAAATTGAGGAAAGAAATTGACTGGAGGCGGGCTAATGAATGAAAGGTTTGCCTAAACACCATGTGGAATATTTTCTTGAACTAAGAGATTGGTTCTGAAAAGCAGAGGTATAAACTCGACATTCCGGGGAGTGGGGTTTGAACCAGTGACCTCTGAATTGCCGGTCCGGTGCTCTATACCAATAAACTGAGCTTTCCAGCCATAGGTTGGGATTCCCCATTTTTGATATTGTCATAAGCGAGGAAGTAACGTACAGTTGAAAAGTTCCACTGATGCTAACAGACAATGAAGTTATCAATAAAAAGACTTTACTTTTTGGAAAAAAAAACCCTGAAAAATTAAAGTGTGCATCTTTACAAACAGAGTGTTATTTGCTTACCAAAGATCACTGAGTACCAATGTCATGAAGCTCCTAGGCAAAAGTAATGCATGTGCTATAAGCATCAATCAGTAAGTAACTTTGCTTTCTGTGCTGATGAGCTGGGCCTAATTTCATGGCGATGGAGACCGTAAGCAGTAAACACAGCAAAGGGCACGCGTACCTCAGAAGAAAAATTCGCTTTACTTAGTGACGTAACAATGGAAATCTCCATCGCGTTCAACCGTTAGCACATCCACACCGTAAAAACATAGTGCTTAATGTTAGCACAATTTTCAGCTGTAGTACAAGCACAACTTTTCTGCTAACTGTTAAGCAGCGCCATGAAATTGGGCCCTGCTCTGTAAGATTGGCCAATTACAGGGGCTAAATCTTATAAAACTGCCAAGCACAGAAATGTGCTTAGCACAGAATCTTTCTGCTTAGCAAAAAAAACAGGTTACAAGCCGAAATGTCATGTAATATGTATTGCACTTGACTGCTTTCTCAGTTATTCGTGCTTAGCTCACAAATTTGCTTAGCACTTTTTTTGTACGTAGCAGCTCTATGAAATTTCGCCCAGTTGAGAATTTGGGCCCAGTTGAGAATGTGGGCCCAGTTGAGAATTTGGGCCCAGATGGGAGAGACCAGTGCAATTTTTTTTTTCGGAGGCGGAGTTTAGGGATATCCCTTGGCATTGCGGTTGCCAATAATGTGGGCCTGATCTGAATCGCCGGAGCGGATGACGGTGACGCAGACGGCAATGGCGATGATGATCAGGAGAAGACCGATCAGAGCGATCAGGGCAATCCACCAGATCTCCAGGGGGAGTCCCGTCTGGCTATTGGTACCATTGCCGTTGGTGGTCAGAGCTGTACCAGAGATGGCGAGAGAGAGAGAAATAAGAAAAGAAAATTGAAATAAATTGTTAATTTAAAAGTCCAGTCACAAGTGAATGAACATTTTAAAACAACATCTGATGTGTCTATCTTGAGTGACGTTCAACGGCCAAATTACAGGAAGCTCAAGCCCAACAATCCATCATTATAAAAAAAACATTAAGGCAATCACAAATGGGCCTAGGTCTGAGCAATGGATGGCTTCAGTAATAATCTCATTTGTAAAGTCAAGTCAGCAAATACCAAAAAGTCATAAAATAGCTGTCTGGTCTTAAAAAAAAAATTTGAGTTGCAATTATGTAGTATAATAAATACATCTCTTAGTTAACTTGAGCGTGATGGCTATTTCATGCTCAAGTCCATTACTTTCAAGGTACGTGGAAACGCTGGTCTCATCTGCTCAACGTGTGCTGTGTAAATATGTAAATCACAATTTTTGTGTGGAAATACCAATTTTTCTAAAACGTCCACGCAACGCCAACATTGGGGTCAACAGATTTCACATTAGAAACTACATTGTATTCACCAAAACCAGAACTACAGAAAGGATAACCAAAAGTCTGCATGCACTTGTTGGAAAACTGTTCAAAAGCTAGTGAATACTCAGTTTTTTAATTGAGTTTAGCCCAACTGAAATATCCATAACACTTCAAACCAAAATGAAAAAGTACAGTTCTTCCCGTAGAGTCATACTCTGTACATTGACTGGCACTTTTTGTATACCCATTCAGGACAATGGTATCACCCTACAATGAGGGGTGTCCAGTCAAGGGTGACCCCGACTGCCCCCACCCCCACACACGCAGAAAAGGAACAAAGAAAAAGAGGGGCGAAATCATATTGTTGCTAATTTAATGGGTTGGTGGGGGGAGGGGAATATCCCTGCCCACCCTCTAAAAATGATCAATTGGGAAAATGCTGGAAAAAAAATAGGGATTTGGGGGGGGGGGATGTGCTTTGCCCCCTCTAGAAAAAAATCCTGGTGACGCCCATGCTGGGCATTGTCTAGCTATGCCAAAGTTGTTCCTACTGGCCCCCATGCATGGGACAGATACGTCGGACAAAACGTTGCTGGGTCCAGCAACGCACACAGTGCTGAAGACGGTAACCTCTGCAAGGATGAGAAGGGCGGGGATGGCGGACTACCAATGGGAGCACCTATTGAGTGAATAGCCATAATTGATGTCTTGGGGCCCCTTCCTCTCACTGAACGAGGTATGCGGTAAATCGTGGTGGTGGGCGACTGTTGTACCAGATGGACTGAATGCTTTCCAGTTACTGATCACACTGCTAAAGACGGTCACAACCAAGCTTGTGGACGAGTTTGTCGCCCGATGTGGAGTCCCCCTTGAAATGCACTAAAACTAAGGTAGAGAACTCAAATCAGAAGTCTTCAGTGAGATGTGCTTGACCCTTGGCTTGAGGAGAACTCACACCTCTACGTGCCACTCAAGATCTGACGGGATGGTAGAGCATTTTAATCATGGATGCCATGCCGAGCCTTTTGGTGAAAAGATCTCAAACTGACTGGGCCGAGCACCTGGCTCTCCTTGCCATGGCTTACAGATTGGCAGAGCACGAAACAACCAAGAACTTGTTGACCTGCTGGTTGGTTTCATTCAATTCATTTGAGCAAAGAAATTGAATTATTTTTTGAATGAAATTACTTTCTGTTACATGTCAGTCCCACAAAGAATATTTACAGATAAAGAAACCTGTTGTTTAGGCTGTTGCAAGTTCTACAATTTTTACAAGGATTGTCAATGCAGAATGGACCTCCACCTAAATCATTATTTCGTTATAACTGGCTTAAGGCATATCAAAATACAAAATGCAATTATTTCTGGCATATAAAATACTTTGAATAAGTTAAATTTGAGAGCTGTTTTTATAGACTCTGTACATTTATAACTGGCGATTAAGTCAGGCGCCACAACCATATTATGGAGCTGTGAAAGGTGCAATTGGAGTAGATGTTAGACCGGTAGTTATAGATATCACTACAGTCTGTCTGTATAGGCCATAGGCTAACTCCTTATTCTTGCACACGGAGAAGCTCTGAAGCCGCTCTGGGCGCAGACATTTTGAATTCATGTGCGTGTTTGTAGAACACAATGAAATTAGATGGATTGAATTTTGAAAGTGTACTCTAAATGGAACGCGCAAGTAGAAAGCACGAAAACAACTTAAGCGCGTTTCAAGACGGTTTTTAAAAAAAAAGTCATGGTAATCATCTGCAGCGGATACATGCATGCGTTGCACTGTTTGGGAAGAGCAAAATGAAACGCTCATTTGCTGATCGTGCATTTCAGTTTTGGGCGGATCGGCTTTGATAACGCATCTGCACAAACACAGAATACAAACACAGATATGCAAATAGCTGTTCAAAAGCCGTACACAATTTTGAATTTTCCATAAGTTTGGGCACAAACATGGATGCGCCCAGCAGGCATCACAATGTACACGAGTCAGCACTCTAGTATTTAATATAGCTCTATGATCAATGGAAAAGTCAATCTGAAATTGGCTTTTGAATGACTGATGAGAAGCAATACATCACCCTCTTTCTGGACAAAAAGCAAATATATCCAATTGCAAAGATATATAGTGGGAACCGCCTTTTTCAATACATTTTCCGACCAGTGTCTCGAATGACAAGAACACAGGAAGCTGAAGCTCAATTATTCATCATCAAAACTCATTACATCCCATCTACATGTAGACACGCAAAGCTCATTTCCGCAGAATGGCCTGTTGCATTTCCACTGGCCTTGTACCGGCTACAAGAGCAAACACAAAATAATGGCCCACTGGCAGAGTCTGAGCAATAGACGGCTTAAGTATTAATCTCATTTACAAAATCACCTCAGCAAATATTGAAGTCACAAAATAATGGTCTCATCTCAAAAATGGGAGATGCAATTACGTAGATTAAATACATCTCCAGCTTGTGCTGGATGACTATTTTATGCTCAAGTCCAATGCTTTCAAGGGATGTACTCATATATGTCAGCGTTATTATTTGACTGATTGATGGGATACGGTAATTCACAGAAACATTTACTTTGTTCCACACGAGCCGACAGGTACAAACTGGCCAAACCCAGCTCACATCAGACTTCTTCTAACCATTAACAGATCGGTTTTATGTTTCATAATTCGCCAAGCTCTTAATTTTTTTGCACGATATTTGCTCTTGCTTTTGTGTCAACAGTATATGAGACAGCTAGTGCGCATATTCAGGGCACAGTACCCGATGTCTCTTGATAGGAGGTGGTAAACGAATGACTTCAGAATCAGTTCAAGTGAGCAGCAGCAGAGTTGAGGAAAAGCAACCGTCCAATTCACGCGTCTAGAAAAAAAAAGGGTAAACCCAGCTGCACATCAATACCATTCTGCTGACGCAAAGAAAAGTTGCGTATACGGCTCGCTTTATAACGGCCATCTCTGTAGGAAAAGTGCAACTGCGCAATCAAGCACGCATTGTGCAGTGTTATAAATGTTCCAAATACGCCTCTTGTTCAAAATAGGACGCAGCCGATGCGCGTTATGCAAGTTGACGCTCAAAATGCAGATGCACGTGGATGGTCTGTAGGAAATGATGTCATTTGAATAAGACATATTCGTGAATCTCCTGTAACTATTTTGCTGTTATTCAAGAGAAGTCAGCAGGAGGGACCATGGGATCGTGCACATCCTCGGGCGAGTGCGGTACACTACAGACTTTCAACATAAGCGCAGAGGCAGCTTCTCAGTGGCTGTATACTCCTGCGGACCGTGTCATCATGCCTATCGTCATTCCCATCATTTGCCTTCTTGGGATCCTGACCAATTCCACTTTTCTCTTTGTCTTGTTCCGGGTTCCTCAACTGAGGTCGGATACCAACGTCTACCTGGCCCACTTGGCAGTGGCCGATGTACTCTATCTGTGCATGACGACGGCAATCTACGTTTGGCTTTTTGCATCATCTCCCGTCGCCTTTGACTTTCCTTTTGAGAACTCTGCCAGCTGCGTCAGTTTCATTCTGGTTTTAAACACTGGCTACTTTACGGCCATTGCTGCAGTGACGGCCGTCTCATATGAGAGATACCTGGCCCTGTGTCACCCCATTAAGCACCGTCAAATCCGTACTCGAGTGCGGACCTACAAAATGACCGGGCTCTGCTGGCTGCTTGGGCTGTTGTTTGCCTCTTCGACGGTGCCCCACTCAGCTCGGCTGATTCTACAAAAGTTCCAGTGGCCTGACGATGATGAGTATCAGGATTTTCCGTCCTTGGTAACTCGCTGTGATGCGGTGTCCTCGTGGGTTAGATACGCCGTCCCGCCATTCCAAAACTTTCCCTGGCTCATCACCATGGCGGCCAATGTTTATATGTACATCCAAATTGTACGACAGTTGAACAATCGCAGGAGTAAAAACAGCACCATGGAGAGAGCTCAGAAAGCTCTGCTCCTTCGGAACCAGGTGGCCAAGATGTTGGTCGTCAACGGTGTCATTTTCTTCATGTGCCAAGTCCCGTACCGCATCCTCAGTTTCTCTGAGTGGATCTGCTTGATTGGCCACATCCCCGATCCTTTACTGATTACGCTTGGCAGTGGCGCTCGATGGATTTCCACTCTGCCGCAGTTGATCAACGCTTTCATCAATCCGTTGGTCTACGGCGTAATGAGTGAGCAGTACCGAGTTGCTTTGGCTCAGGTGTTTGGATGCAAGGGTCGAGCCAGGCAGAACAACAGCGCGCATCCTCCATTTGTAATCAGTGCCCCGGGGAACAAGAACTCCTCCACGGATAATGCGACCACCAGCGACACCAATGAAACACAACTTTGAAGACTGAGCCCTATTTACATGTAAGTTCTAAGACTTCTAAATGTATAGGGCGAATGGAAAAGGCGTTGTGACCAACTCATGAGAGCCAAATTAGAGTAACTTTTTGAAATGATGTGAAGTGCCTACTTGTTGATATGTTGAAAAGTAAAGATGACTGTGCTAAAACGAAACCCACGCAATTTTCAAAGAAGCAGATGGATTTTGCAGGATTTCCTGGCAAGTTGAACATGCCACGTTGTTTTCAAAGGTAATGGACCCATTTGCAGTCACTACAAAACTAAACTGCAAGATTGTATAAAATTGATTTTACTACTTGATTTTAAAATCAAAACATTAAAGTGACCTGATATTTCAGCCTCAGCAAGAGGGCCTTGCTCAGGCCTGTCATCAAAGGGGGGCCTGGAGGGGCTGGGGCCGGGCCAACCTTGGGGAGCAATTTGTCCCCCCCCCCCCAAATGGCAAAAGCCGTACATGTGTATTTTTGTATTTTTACGGTATGTGGGCCCACCTTGTTGGTACTTTGGCCCCCCCCCCCCCCCCCCCCCCCCCGATGCTCGGGGCTGGCCTCGCTAAGGCTGAGATATCAGGCCATTTTAATTTGTTGAAATTGAATATTTCAGGTCAATCCAGTCAGTGAGAAGTTTGCAGCAGATTCATTTATTTCCATACTTGATTTTAAGTAAAAAATAGCATCAAGCATCCTGTGAAATTATTGCGCCTAGTTTGCTGGCTTTCTAAAAAAAAAGAGGAATTACCAAAGAAACAGCATTGCCTTTGCCCTAAATACTGTCCCAAATTCACCATATTTAGTCTAGTTTGCCATCGGTTACATATCCATGAATGAGAAGTATTTTTTCCCGAGTGAGAAACTGGAGATCATACCGCAAGAAGGTGCAAGTCAAAATATATCTATGAAAATATGCAAAGGGAGGGTCTTCAACAGAAACCATGCTTCGCATTGGGAAAAAAAAACAAAGATGCATTTTCTCATTTTTATTAAAATGGAAATTATTTTGTTTAAATCTTCAAAAAGTATGTTTGGTTGGGGTTTTTTTTTTTGGAAATGGTGTCTATTACCTTAAAATATTTAACCAAAGCACTCATTTTGTGGGATGGCAAGGATTTAGAGCAAGCCACAATCAAGCATACCACCAACGGCTGAGGGTGGAGGGGTAGGGATATCATTAAGCATCAACAAACAAATTCCAAGCATTCGTAAATTTTGTAGTAGATGAGCACAGTTGAAGTAAGCCAAATTCTGCCTGACCAATCTAACTCCGTATCAAATTTGGCCAGGGTAATGTAATTATTATTAGAATGAAATACTTACTTATGCACGTGTGCCCCGTATAGCCAATTTTACAGAGACATTTTCCGTCATTCGTGCAAGTTCCGCCATTCTTACAAGGATTGTCGGTGCAGAATGGATGGGTTACCATTTCTGGCAAGAAACATACAAATCAATCAAATGTAATAGTTATCTGAATGAAATTACTTACTGGTACAAGTCTGTCCCACGTAGCCGTTTTTACAGGCGCATGTGAACCGGTCGTTTATGCTGATGCAAGTTCCGCCATTCTTACAAGGATTGCTAGTGCAATAATTTGTTTCGGTAGTGTCTGCAGAGAAATGTACAAACCAATTCCATTTCAATTTGGGGGGTTTGAATTTAAGCCTAACCTTCCCAACTCCATCAAATTCCATCCTCCCAATTTGGGGGATTTTGGCAGATAAACCATGTGTACCAAGTCCATCAAAATCCACCGGCACCAGAGGTGGACATTTCAACAGATTTGGTCCTGAAGCATTATGTGAAGCAGAGTGATCAGTGATGGATTTTGATAGACATGGTCTTCTACTTAGTAAAACTTAGTAGGGAGTTAGGGTTAATTTAGTAAATTGTATAATTCTTAGTTACTTGTACAACATAAACTCTGCAGTCAACATGTAATGGACTTTGTGCTTTTCAAATAATTTCAATGTCTCCAAATATCTTTTATTCCTATTTTGGGCATTTGCATTTTGGTTTTGCCCATATCGTGTATAAAAAGGTCTGCCTGAATTGTTGCTAGGCTTTAAATATTTATAACTTTATAAAGTGATTATTCTTCTTAACTTGGCTAGAATTTTTATTTGATGTTTAATTCGAAAGTGAATAACTTTCTTTCGCTAGAAAAATAGCAATTAATAATAATACTGGAGTTTGATATAGCACACATATCTACCAACAATTACGTACTCAAAGCGCTGGTAATTATGTCTATTATTAAAGACAGGTAAATGAGGTTCATGAGAAATATGAGACCCATTATGTAGCACCTTATAAGGGTGTACAAGGTGCTGCGGCGCATATTGCAGCCACTGCCAGAAACACCGGGGCAAACCCCTTCTCTTAGCGATAAACGTTACTGGGTTCTTAACATGCATTACACAAAATAACTACGGCTTTACATACCATCCAAAGGACAAAGCAATAATGGTAATTGTTCCCACGGTCAGGATTCGAGCCCATGTACCACGGCACACAAGTCGAACACCATAACCATTGGACCACAGCACCCCACTATTAAAATAACCTAGCTTGGGGAGGGCTAAGTTTAAATGTTTTTACTAAGTTTAGATCTGAATCAAACCACAAGCAATACTTACCACAGTTCGTTCCAGTGAAGCCTGCTGCACATACACAGATCTGACCACTAGATGCACTACAGGAACCACCATTCATGCAAGTCATTCCCACCACGCAGGTGTCGGCTGCAATAATCAAACAACAAATTGAACAAAAAAAAATCATCAACAGTTAAAGCTTTGTAAAAGATGTTTGTGTGAGGTTTCTTCTGTTTTTAAAGAGGATGTGGAATGCTCTTAGACATTTCCGTCATTTTTCGGGTATATGTAGCCTAAGGTGTGATGAAATAAAAAAGACTATTGTTTCTGTCATGAAATGAGTACAAAAGATACTTTTGAGAGCTGTTTTTCAGGTCCAGTTTCGACCCGAACGTGCAACTGTGTAAATGTCGTCGTTGCGGGCAGCAAACAAAACACAGTAAATCGTGACGTAATAAACAGGACTCCCGATGCACAGTAGCATACACGAGTCCTGTTTATTACGTCACGATTTACTGTGTTTTGTTTGCTGCCCGCAACGACGACTTTTTTGCGGGGCTAATTCAATTTGTCTCTTCGTGAAAACTCCAACACCTATACGCGCATTATTTTTGCCCCATAAAACAACGTGATAAAGTTGGAATTTGTCTCTTCGTGAAAACTTAAAATACGTCATCATTCAGGTGAAATTTCCCTGCATTGATTGTCATGATTTCACTGACTTGAACTGATTTTTGACCCAAAAAACTTTGCCAAAAGGTTCGTTGCTGTTTACTAAACCGATTTTGCCCGGAAAAAGAATTTTGAAAAAAATATGGATTTTGGCTGAATTCGTCCCTTCGTGAAAAGGCTGACAACTGTATCTGGTTCATTAGTAAAAGATCATACACGCGCGCGCACCACTGATTACTAGCGCAATTGGAAAAAAACCCAAGTTACATTAGCTTCCAGTTCTAATGGTTCCAATGCTACTGAATGGTCAGTGGGCGTGGTTTAAACTGAACTGACGTCACACCAACGAACTGGATAGGGGGTCTTTTTGAAAAGTAACAAGACATCTACTCATTTGATCACACATTTCACCAGTGTAGCCAGTTGGGCACATGCAAAAATAGTGCAATCGATACACTGAATGCGATATTGACCATGGTATATGGGACAATATTATGATACACTGTTGTTAATATGCTGGACCAACCAATCGGAATCGAGGATTCAAGTTTGTTTGAAGGTAATTAGATTAAATTTAGTCCGCCTTAAATTTTGTGAAAGGTAGTTTGAAATAACATATGTAATACTTAAAGATAACTGCATTACTGGCAAGAGTTTTTCAGTATACAGTGTTGTTACGAAATGACAGAAATGACAAAAGTCACAAAGGCTAAATAAATTCCCACCACCGACAGGTTACCGCCACCAACAATTAGCCAGTCAGTGGACTCACCAGCAGTTTCACAATTAAGGCCTTGGTAACCACCGGCACATTCACAGTTATACGAGTTGCCGGTTCCATCTCGGCAAGTACCGCCATTTTGGCACGGATCTGACTCACAGGCCAGGCTTGGGATTTGCGTTGTCAACTGTGCTGTTGTTAGGAGCGGTGGCAAGGTTGTGACTACACATAGAACAGCAGACAACAGAATAAACAATCAGGCAACAAATCAAGCATTCTTGGGGCAATTCTGTGGTATTTCTGCATTCATTGTTTTGAAATTTGTGGACAGGAATTATCTTCTGTTTTTTTTACGAGCTAAATGAAAACATTCTTGGCAAATGCTTTCGCAGTTGGTCGTCTTGCGGTGATCCAAGAATTCACCTTTAACACCACATTACGAATGCCCCCATCAGTTCCTTTTAAAGTAGGAAAACAATTGCCAAAAACCACAAAATTCCAAGATGCTTGATTGTTGCATAAAAGTATTACACATGTAAAATATCAGTTAGATATATATAATAGTCAGTTAGAAGGGTTAAAAAAATCACAGAACAATTTACACAGCACAATATACTGCAACATTATCTAGATACAAATGTTATACATTTTCTAAGCATGCACTGTCATATTGAAAATTCAAGTTATTTACTCAACTTTGCAGAAGACTCACTTTGGTTTAATATGAACCCCAGAAATGAGGCTTAATTCACTTAGTTGTACTAAGTTTGTGAAGACTTAATTGCTGCCAATAATTGCCATATCGACAAATTGAAAAACTCCCCCTATTAAAAGCACTCAGTGTGAGCAGTTTATGTGTTTTGGGAAAATAGCATTAACAAGGGTGAAGTACGTAGCCCCCTACCCCTAGTTTTTTTTTCACGCGTGCCCTTTTTTTTCCCAAGCGTGCTATTAATATTTTTTTTACGAGTAGGTACATACCAATAGTGTAACTCAGATTATATGCGAGCACATTGTGTTTCTAACCGACTATATACTCCAGCGCTACGTAGTTGAATGTGTGTTTTGAGGTTACTACAAGCGATTTAAGTTGATGTTTTGAAACTGTGATTTGAATATTGTTTTAGCCTCAAAATTCATATTTTGTTGCATTGTCTGATGATTTTTATGGAACAAAATAACGAGTGGTTATATTAATTAACCATAAGTACACTTCGTGAAACTCAAACATCAGATACCGCTATGTTCCAGTTTTCACGAAGTGACGCTAACTATGTGTATTAGCGCTTAGCGCTACTTTGTGAAAACGCCAGAAGTGAGTCCCGCATATCACGTGACACGGAAGAAAATGAGTTCCTATTTTCCATGCAGGTTTCATTATTTTGACATGGGTTAGATTTGCAGGGAATAGTTACTGTACATGATGAGGATGAAGCGCTTTATAAATGTTAATTATTATTATTATCATTATTTTTGTTATTTTATTATGTTTGAGGGTTAATAACGATATTTATGTTTACTCTGGGTTAATAGGCTTGTGTTTACACTGGGTTAAAGGTAATATACAAAATTCACAAATATAAAAAAACTGCCAAATTACAGTGTAACCTTACTTGACTATAAATGAATAATAGTCTCAAGAAATCATGGCACCTGGTGTGCTGTCGTTTTCAAGAAAAGTGGAATTTCTGTATCAATTTGCAATGATATGGTCGGCCGGCCATTGTTGGAAAAAACTTTTTTTTTCCAAATACTACATGTACCCCCAATTTACCAAACATGATGGAGTTTACCTTTACATCCTCAAGGGTCTTTTTGAAATGTTCAAATACAAATCAAGTCGAGGGAAACATCAAAATGCGACACAGTGGAGGACTATATATCTTTGACAAATCATGGAATTTTCAAGTTGTATGATTGGCCATTACCATTTCCCTTTCGGTCATTCCATAAATTTTGATCCAAAAATGCGACATTTTTGTGTGTCCCTGTTACACCTGACCTGTGTAATTTGTCATGAGAGTATCTTTAAAACTTCAAACTAAGTTTTGTTTCTTTGAAAAATACATTGCAATCACTCTTGGAGAAGGCATTACAGAATGTGTCCTGAATTTATAAAAGCTTATATCAGATGTAACAGGGACACACACACAAATCGGACCCCATTTTATAGAATGACCCATATTTGTTAAAGTAGGGCGCCTCGCTAGGAAGCACTCAGCCGATTTTTTTGCCCAATTTATGGGCACCACCATGTTTGCATTTTAATTAATAAAGTTCATGACACTAAATAGTTCACAAGGATTCAACAGCAGCATGATTAAGGTAAAGTAAGGTACCAATATTTTAACCATAAGGTAAACTCCCAATGTTTTAAACCTAAAGTAAGGTACCAATGTTTAACCGTAAGGTAGGTCAGGTATTCAAAACTACCAATATTGTAACCGTAAGGTAAGGTACCAATATTTTAACTGTAAGGAAAGGTACTACCGTCCACTTCCCAGCCTGACCAAACTGGGAAATGCCAGTTTTGGGAGTTCTATAGCATGGAGTTATACACCTACCTGTAGTTTGGCAGCGATTGCCTGTGTAACCAGTGGGGCACATGCACTGTCCGTTGGCATTGCAAGTCCCTTGATTCTCACAAGGGTAAGAAGGTGAACAGTCCACTGTCAGAAAAAAAATCTTAATTTTCAAACTTGCATTCTTATGTCATTTCTTTGAAACTTCTTCATCGTTAAAATGATCGCATGGAGGCTCGGCAACAACAAAGACTTGTTTTTTAAGATTACTTCAACGAACAACGTTGTGCCGTGCGTGCGTGTGCAAGTAAGTGGGCCGACATGTACATGTACTACTAAACTCGAGTCCCTTACGAGGTAAAAATCAACGTATTTCCACAGTTTTTCTTCCCTTTTACCAGGCTTTTTTTTGACAGCCGGAAAAAGAACGGATTTGTTTCGAAAATCACTCAGTATTTTTCCGGTTTTTTTTCTTCAATTGACACCGGGAGGAAAAACACAGGAATTTTGTAAGATTTTTTTAAAAACCAGAATTCCGGTTAAAACTGGAGAAGTACGTGGCACCTCTGTTTATGGCTGCAAGTTGCATCGCGGCCAGCATGCAAAATAAGAAAACTTATAGGGAAGAACGATTTTAAGAAAGGTCCTCCAGAAGATGTCTGGGGGTAAATGTGGTGGCGTACCTTGTGTCTCACAGTTAGCTCCAGTAAATCCATCCTGACAATTGCAAGTATGGGTGTTCCCACTGGCCGTGCAAACTCCGCCATTCATACAAGGGTTGGAATCGCAAGCATTGGGAGGAGGTACTGCAAACAAACAATCAATAAAATCAATAAATAAAAATACACAGTTAAATACAAAACGAAGAAGCCTGATTAATAGACCCCTCTCTTAGACATCCATCTGCGTAGGAAAACTACAACTGCGTGTTCAACACCATCAGGTGCTTGTACGCGCAATGTTTCATAAACAAATTGGAAAAACAAATCTACAGGCATTATTTTCAACAGCCTACAGGGAAATAACTCACAATTGTGAGGTAGCATTTATTGACCAGTTTTCCGAATGATTTCACTTTTGCTTCAAATACACGTGTAGTATCAATGGCTGGATCAGTTGCCACATGTGTGTCTGATCCATCATCAGGAAAGTCCAGTGACCTTGCTCGCTATTACGTAGGCTTAAAACTTCCATCATGAATTGCAGTGCATAGCTGCAACACGCAGGTACCAGTCATGTGGGTGCTATGCAGCGAAGGTGATTGATTCTGTGTATGCGTGCGTGTCCAACGTATGCCCGGTGGGGAGATCATGGCACAATGTTGTATAGGAGTCAGGCATTTAGCACAAGCACTAAACTCAAGTCCCTTACGAGGTAAAAATCAACACATTTCCACAGTTTTTCTTCTCTTTTACCATGCTTTTTTTTTTTGACAGCCGGAAAAAAAACGGAAAAAAATTTTGAAAATCACTCAGTATTTTTCCGGGTTTTTTTTCCCCTTCAATAATTGACACCGGAAGGGAAAAAAACACAGGAATTTTGTGAGATTTTTTTTTAAAACCGGAATTTCTGTTAAAACTGGAAAAGTATGTGGCATCTATGTGTATGGCTGTAAGTTGCATTGCGGCCAGCATGCAAAATAAGAACAAATTATAGGGAAGAACGATTTTAAGAAAGGTCCTCCAGAAGATGTCTGGGGGTAAATGTGGTGGCGTACCTTGTGTCTCACAGTTAGCTCCAGTAAATCCGTCCGGACAGTCGCAAGTATGGGTGTTCCCACTGGCCATGCAAACTCCACCATTCATACAAGGGTTGGAATCACAAGCATTGGGAGGAGGTACTGCAAACAAACAAATCAATAAAATAAATAAATAAAAACACGCAGTAAAATACAAAACGAAAATGCTCGATACTTTCATCTCATTTTAAAGTATGGAATAATAGACCCCTCTTATAGACATCCATCTGCGTAGGAAAATTACAACTGTAATGCCATAGGTGCACATGCGCGGAGTGTGCAAAATGTTCCAAACATGCGGTCATGTTGTTCGAAATTTTTTCGAAATAAACAGCCCAGTAGCTGCACGTCAGGACAATTTGACACCAAAAAATGCCAATGCACGTTACAATTTGTAGGAAGTGACGTAATTTGAAAGAGCTTCAGATCAGTTTATACTCCAAGCGAAAATACCAAACAAAATCAATTGAGTTATGAATTCAGGTTTCTCATCAGGCAATCTGAATAAAAACTCGGTAAATCCACACAATTTATACCAATGTACGTGTACCTGTTTCACACATGGTGCCGGTATATCCCGTTGGGCATGTACAAGAAAAACCACTTCCGTTAAGGGCACAGGTTCCGCTGTTCTGGCATGGGTTAGGGTTGCATGCGGTTACTGCATGGAGTTATAGGCACATGAGGGGTTGAGTTACAAAGGTTATCATGGATGGAAAGGAGAAACTCATGACAAAAACAGGGAGGTTAAGTCAACTGAACATCAACAAGCAAATCATGTACAAGCAAATCAAAGCCAATGTAAAAATGCAAATCAAAGGATGGCTGGGTTTAGGTTTAGTTTTTCTTTTTACTGATCTGATTATTTGTGTAGATTATATACACTTCTAACCAATTACGATGAGGCTCAACGGAGATATCAATTCTTTTTCCCTGCATTACTTTATAGATTGGGGCAGATATATGATGATGATATGATGTCATCCGATGAAAACATCTATTGATTTGCACACCAGTTTTCATCGGTTGCTATTTGTATTACAACTCAGCACTCCAGACTCAAGAACCACTGAGTTTCAAGCAAATACAGTTGTAAGTCTGGGCTGGAGCTTGATATGCCAATGTACAAATTCCCCGGACGTCCGCGCCAACCTATTGAAAGCACTAAGTGTGAGCAGTTTATGTGTTTTTGCGAAAATAGCATTAACAAGGGCGTAGCCCCCTGCCTCTTATACTTTTTAACTAGTTCCCTTTTATCCACACATGCCCTATTTTTTGTTCCACGCATGTCCTAATTTTTTTCACGAGTGATCACATGCCAATATACTGTAACTCAGATTACAGATTTGCAACGATGTTGTGCTTCTACCCAACTACACAACTCCAGCGCTATGTAAACACAGGTAGTTTAATTATCTCTTTCATTTCTCATAAAATCATAATTCATTTCTCAAATTCACCATTCTTTGGGCGCAATCTATATAAACTGACTTTAAGCAAAAAAAATTGTTTGATTTGCTCTTTCAAATCTTGAGTGGATTTTCACAGGCATTAAAGTGCAATTGACTTGATAAACCCTGGTTCAGTAATGGATGGATGATATGTAAATGGTCCTACGTTATGTATAATATGAAATGAATAGGTATGAATGAGAGATATTAGTTATTATCTTCAAGTTAACTTGAATCCTCGATCCTGATTGGTCAGTCCATGGCAACAAGCCGTGCTACATATAACCATGTAGCACGGCCTCGGTCCATGCCGCACTCCGCGTATTCCGTTGTGCCAAGATACGAGCGACATTCCAGCTGCATACGCTATACTGCAGAATGTCCGTGCAAAGCGTGCTTGTTCCAACTGTACTGCCGCGTCAAGTTTGCTTGAAGATAAATTCGTTATCACGCTCGCGCTCGTGGAACACGGAATAATGTAGTGCGTCTGTGTCCCACATACCACTCGGCCTTCCGCCTCATGGTATGTGGGACACAGACACACTACATTATTCCGTGTTCCACTCGAGCTCGCGCTCGCGGGATAACTTATAATACCACAAACGCAATTGGAACACGGAATAATGTAGTGTGTATGTGGGACACAGACACACTACATTTTCCGATCAAGTTCAATGCGCGCGAGTGAGACAACTAATATATATACAAGCAAACTTGACGCACAGTAAAGATGGAAATACACATCATGGAAGGAATTTTCCAACAGTTATCACGCTTACGAGGAGCAGGAATAGCGAGCTCATCGTAAAAACAGTGCAATCGATAAAAGGAATGGGATATTGACCATGGTATATGGGACAATATTATACACTGTTGTCAATATGCTGGACCAACCAATCGGAATCGAGGATTCAAGTTTTTTAAGGTAATTAGATTCAATGTAGTCGTCGTAATCGGAGGGACAATCACAGATATACGAGTTGCCGGCTCCTTCTCGGCAAGTACCGCTGTTTTGGCATGGGCCTGACTCGCAGGCCAGGCTTGGGATTTGCGTTGTCAATTGTGCTGTTGTTACGAGAGGACAACAGAATGAACAATCGGGCAACAAATCAAGGGTTCTCTTGGGCAATTCTGTATACACTGGACTTTACAAATTTTCGCAACCATTGATTTTAAATTTGTGGACAGGAACAGTCAAATTTTTTAAAGGCTTAAAGTAAAGCCAAAATGAAAGGAAACTCGGGAAGAACGTTTTGCCAAATACCACAAAATTCCCTAAAATGTTTGATTGTTGCACACACAAACAATGAAAACTTTCTGGAGTCGGTTAGATTAACAGGTAGAAAGCTTTCACAAACATCACAGAACTATTGTCCCAGCAAAAAGTACTGCAACGTTTTCAAGACAATTAAACGTGTTAAAAAGCTAACACTTTCTACGCATGCTTTTATCTTTTAAAAGTGCAGTATTTGAGCTATTTACATGTACTCAACTTTACAGTCATGGTTATACATTCAGGAAATGGGGCTGTCACTTCTCCAGCAGTTTTGTGTCTGGAATCCTGAGAGATTGACTAATATGTGGAGCATAAGTGTTCAGCCTGCCAATATCTGCCAACTGGTTACATTAACCCTTTCCATATCATTTTCAAGTTAAAAATTGGCTCCTTTTAGAAAAAAGCACTTTGATGGCAATAAAGGGCCATCTTGTTCACGGTGCAACAAGAACGTGCGTTGCTAGAGGTGAGCGCATATTGGAATAAATGCCTGATGATTTGGAATCGCCAAAGTTGTCAATTGTCGCCTGTGCTCAGCAATGCATGTTTTTTTTGCCACGTGAAGATCGCCGCATATCACAGTGAAAGTGCTTATTGCTCAAATAATTTTCAAGCCACCTCAACATCAAAATATTAATAAAGTCAGGACATTCTAGAAGAATTGGGTTTAAAATCAATATGAAAAAATATCATTAAATAAAAAAAAAAATTGTAATTGTCGATTACAAGACCACAAACAAGACCAAAATGAACTCTTGCGATTGAAAAGCCATTAGGTGATAATCCTCTTATTTTACAATAGAATTTACAGTAAAAAAAGACTTGCAAGATGACACTCCATGTAACCTGCTCAACCCAACAGGATCCAACTATGTTACTTTTCCGTTGGAATATACCGCTGTCCCATTTATACCGAATATTCAAATATTTGATCATCAACCCAATAATAGAATTAATTTTTGCCGCTTCAAGTATATTTTAAGCTACCAGTGTTCTGGTACTCACTTTTCAATAAATAGCACCCTTCAGAACTTCACCCTGCACGCCCTGGTAGTTACTGAAAGACGACTTTGAACACGCGCCAACTATTGAATTATGTGATTATAGTTTTTTAGCTTACTACCTACAGTAATGGGTGGCTTTCCCCTTCTATTCCTTGGGGAAATAACAGCCACTAGTCCATTGACATTTTTCAACAACAATGTTTGGTACGTTTTGTACACAAAAATCGGGAGCCAAGGACGTTGTTCGGTATAGCCAAATGAATGTTTGGTATAGCGGTGTTCGGTGTAGCCACGTTCCACTTTATCATAAAGTTGGGACGTTGCATTGTCAGGTGCACTTTTTTGTGTTAACGGTAACTTTTTTTCCGACGGCTGTTCATTGTTTCCATCCTTTTAACAGGTTTTTGACAGTTATAAAACAATTACTGCAAAACACTTCATATCGATCGCCGCATGCAAATTCTAACTGGCGCGCTCTGCGTGCAACTTTTGACCCGCACAGCACCCATTTGTAGCTGGCAATTTTGAATATCCGAATATTCGGTCAAACACAGTTTTGAGTAATCGTATACTAATTTAACCTGATGAAAACATTAAGAGTCAAAATATGTTGGGTGCTGGTAAATAACGCCAAGTTGGACTCAGTTGGGTTCAGCAGGCAACAGAAAAATAAGGCAGTGTTGGATTCTGTTGGATTGAGCAGGCAAGTCATTTTGTAACGTAAGTTACCCAGCAAAATGACCTGTTGGACTGTGTTGGATTGAGCAGGAAACTCATATGATCGTCAAATTTACTCTGTTGGATTTAGCAGGATAGTCCTAGGGAACTTAACTTTAGGGTTAGGGTTTTTGAGAGTACTACTCTGATGATGTGCTAGACAGGTGCGGCGGAACCGGGGGGGCTGGGGGCGTTTGCCCCACCCCCCCCCAGATTTTCCCAAGTGCCCCTTTTGCGGCCATAAATGTGCCCCCTCGAGATAAATAAAAATGCCCTTAAAGTATCTTAGTATTTCTTAGAAGTAACCTTTTCCCAATAATGGTAGAGATATTCTTGATATAAACGAGGAATATGAAAACCAAGTCCCAAAACCCATACAAGACGCCCTGAAAATGGGCACATAATGTATGTTTAGCATATAATCATTGGTTTTGAAGAGCGCCCCCTATGTTGGAAGATGGAACAAGCCCCCCCCCCCCCCCCCCCCCCCCCCCCCCCCCCTATTTGATTTTACGGAGGCCAAGTGTCCGTCAAAAAAAACGTGGCGACATTTCAGCACGGGTTTGCAAGTGCCCCTTTTGGTTTGCAAGTGCCCCTTTTGGTTTGCAAGTGCCCCTTTTGGGTGCTGCCCCCCCAGTTTCAAACCCGTTCCGCTGCCGCTGGTGCTAGACTAATTATGAGGGACAACATTCTTTATAATCTCGATTCTTTGATAATTGGGGAATTGTTTTTAACAAAAGCTTATTAGAACATTATCAAATTCTTGAACATTTTAAGGAGGCATCACATTAATCTTGGTGGGTTAGTTGGGACTGTTTAATGCATGGGGAAATTATAGCTCAATAATTCATTTATTTAATATTATGTTAATATTAAACAGAAACTAGTATGCACTAGTAGGGATGAATTGTAAAGCATGGAGCAGTCAAAATAAAAAAAACTAGTATACTACTAGTATAATAGATCCATGGGCATCAATTGGTGGGGGACGGGGGGGGGGGGGGGGGATAAGTTCCCCCCACTTTTTAAAGTGGGGGGAATTGAATTAAATGGGAGGAGTTGGTGGTACATGTAACTTACTTTCCGTCATACAGTCGGCACCAGTGTGCATTGTATCACAGACACAAAAGTATGTACCAGGAGTCGTAGATGACTGATAACAGGTGCCTCCCATGCCACAAACACGACCATCCATACAGTATGGGCCTGAAAAATTGGAAGACAACCATATATCCATTATAATAATTTCAGCCCATTAGCACCCGACATGTACCAGGGATGAAAGTGAATTCAGCTGTCAATGTTTCACCTGAATTTTTAGGGATAATAACAAGTACACGCAGTCGAGTTTACTATACCCCCCAAGACAATGATTTGTGTTTCCCTTTGTCCCTGTAATATAACACTCTCCCATAGACTAAGCAATAACTGTACCATGGAGGACCGTTTTCAACAAAAGACGCAACAGCCGAGCTAGGACACAAAGGATCTGTTGTAGTCCCTTTGTGTGTCGGTCCTGTGTGCTTGGCCTTTTTAAACATTATGTTTAATACTGGTCGAGTCTGGATGGGTGATAATTTCCCGAGCCAAAGTTGAGGGTAATTTTTAGCATCCAGACTCCAACTAGTATTAAACATAGTGTGTGTTTAATACTGGCCAAGCACATACTTATTCCCATTCATAAATACCTTTTCCGTCTAAGATTTTGTTCAAAAGTTTACTTTATGTTTTTTTAAACACCCCTCTAGCTATTTTATGGTACGTTCCTAGTCTTAAACAACTCCTTATACGGAGATTGGCACCTGCATCGTGCGTACTGCGCGATGTGGCGTACTGCGCGATGTGGCGTACTGCGCGATGTGGCGTACTGCGCGATGTGGCGCAGAGCACAGCTGTGCATGAATTGTGAATTTAGGACTAAATACTGACTCACTTGTAGTATATTGTGAATGTTCCACCAACAAAACGGTAAAAGGCACCGGATTTCATAGGAGTCCATGTGACACTGGAAAAGCGTTTAAGACCAGCTAGCCAGTCTCATATCAACCATTTAAAACCGGCCACATGACGGGCTCTCAACCAATTAGAATGGGTAAACTGTAGGTATTTATGAATGCAAATGTTTAATGTTAATGAAACATAAAAAAATAAAAAATAAAGTTTAAAACTTGATTAAGGTTGCATGTAAGATAGATTTCATGGCAAACAAATTGAGGCTCTTTTTTTCTGGGAAAGTTGATCTACATGTAGTTCAATAACTAGTTTGGTCATCTGAAAATGATTTGACAAACTGTCTTACTGTCATTTAGACAAACACTGACAAAATACAGTGATCGGTTTCTTGTCATAAAAGTGTGCAATGTACTTACTGTATATTTGACTACTACAAGTAGGTCCTTCAAATCCCGAGTCACATGAACAGAAATGCACGCCAGGACTCCCTTGGAAACACAGCCCATTGACACAAGGCTCACTTGCACAATCAGCTGCAATAAAATTTGGTTATAAATACTGTATTTTAAGAGTGATCTTGCTACATTGTATGTTAAGCTGGACCAGAAAGTTTGACAGCTGTTCGTCATAGTTAAACGGGTATGTTCAGTTTTTAGGCACTTTAGGAAATAATATAAATTGTTACTCAGTGGCAGATCCAGCATTTGCACAAAAGGGGGGGGGGGCAGGCGCGGATCCAGGATCTTTTCAGACGGGGGGTACGCCATTGGGTCATACTGCTTCGAGAACGAATGCGAGCGCAGAGCGCAAAGGCCTTTTAAGGCTTGGGGTCTGGGGCCCGCTTAAGGGCCCCGTGAAATTTTTGATTCTAGATGCTCTGTTGGGCAATCTGAGGCGATTCCCGGTCCCTTTCGCCCTGGAATGGACTGATCCAGTAAGCTCTGCCCAGTGCGCACGTGGGCAAATTAACTCGTGCTCCTCACCAATGCCACGCTGCTTTTTCCTTCCACGCGCATCATACGCGCGTGCAGGCATGTCGGACTTTAGTGCGTGAGGTTTAATATTGGTATTTTTGTAAAGAGATTTCCCTCCAACCTCAAAATGGAAGCGAAACCCAAACATAATACTCTACTGGGCTTTTCCTCCCACATCTAAAACTGTAATTTCTTCACATTGTCTTCTCTTTACTGGGCCCCATGGGAGATCAGTGGATTCCACTGAATGGGCTTCCCAGTTAAAATAAGAAATAAATAAATAATAATAATAATACAAGCGGGGCATACATTTGCTCATGTGGGTGAACATTTCTGTATTGGACACAATTAAATAACCAATGGACGGCAGAAGAAGCATGGGAAAAAAGGACAAGCCATGCCTAGAAAATATTTGTTTTCAAAATGTGAAAAATAGGGGGGGGGGCATGTGCTGGCTGCGCCCCCTCTGGTTCTGCCACTGGTCCATTCACCATCACGTGTCGGTCGCTATAGTTTTGCTTTTTACCCAGAACACAGGCGAGGATTCATGCACAAGGTTGATAAATAAGCGCAGTCGACTATCGCATGGGTTAAGTGTACGATAGTCTACTACACAAGTTTGCTCTCCTTAGCATGCAATTGTTGAACTATTGCACGGGGGGTATTGCATGCACACGCACGAATATCAATTATCATCCTAGCTCATGAAAAGATGGCAGCTCATACCCTACAAGTGTTGCTGAGAAAATTGTTGTGTACATGTAACTCGATAATACTGGTGTAATCAAACAAATACATGTACAACATGGTTATTTCAGGTGGATAATAGACAATATTACATACACATATTACATATAGCTTCCCTCAATATTGGAAGATGACTGACAAACTACACTAGTTCCCAAGGCAAAGTAGTTTGACAACTTCCAATACATAGGGGAGCTACGGATCTAGAAATGTTCCCATTTTGCAGAGGACGGGTCTGGAAACCAGACCCGTCCTCTGCACAAACAAAAAAAATTGGAGGGAGGGATGGGGTGCTAGACACTGGGGCCACTTTAGAACAGTATTTTCTCCATTTACTGTTCAACCAAAAGGTTCCTTTTGAATTTTAACCCTATTTTACACCTACCCTTCAGTGTGTTATATAAACAGAACATAAACTGGTATCTTTTGTTTTAGGAAACTTTGAATTGAAATTGTGGCAAGTTTTGATATAGTATGTCAAATCAATGTAATATAATTTATTCAAACAATGTCATGTTCAAATAAGCAAATGTTAAATTTTTGTCTTACAAGATTTGTAAAAAAAAAAAAGTTAGGTAAGGCCAAAAAAAATAATAAGTCGGTCTCTGGTCAGCGCGCGCGTCGATTTTAATCATGCGCGTCAATCTTATTTTTTTTCCAAAATGTTCCGCGGTAGCTCCAACATCGCCCTCTATTTCTGCACCTCCTCAATTTGTTTTACCAAAGAGCACCAAGGAGAGGGAAATTGCACCAAGGAAAATGATCGAAAGCACCAAGGCAAATTATGGAGGACACCAATGTACATGAGGACACAAAAAAAGCAAAATAGTACCCCACCTTGTCTGTACAATGTACAATCCAAGCTTGAAGAAGAAAAAAAAAAGGAAAAAAAAAAGGAAAAAGCCGCGTGGCCGCGTCAATTCCGGAACTTTGGTCTGACCAGAGACCGAATATTTTTTGGGGGGGCCTAAACTCAATTGATAAAAAGCTACAAAACAATGACGGTATCAAGAGTGCCAAAAGAGTAATGGAAACTTGTACATGCAGCTATGGAATTGTCCTTGCACAAGTACATGAAGCAAAACACCAGGGCCTTTAATTAATTATGTGGTGGGGAGATTTAGAAATGACAAAATATTTAGTAGAGTTTGGTTTGAGTGTGAATTTATCGGGCTGCTGTTCAAAGTGGACTATTATGGACAGTGATATAAAGTCATCCTCTTTCATTTTTTTTTGCAGTAAAAGAGAAAAGCAAACAAGGTAGGAATCTTGAAAAACATATGCATATTATTTCTAGTGTGCCTGCATGCTATACATATTGGAGATATGCAATGATGGACACAATTATTACCTGTTGGAACTCCAGATGCTGGTGAAATGGCCGCAACGTGTCCAGTCCAAAAAATTTCCTTTTGGAGGGCAATTGTTCCCCTACAAGAAATTTAAAAAAAGCGACAAAAATCAATACCAGCAACAATCTCAACAGGATAACAAGTTTGTTTTTTAAGGACTTAAGCACTGTAAAATGAATGCAAGATTTCATTATAAACATTTTTTTAACAACACTTTTGTTTTCTATTTTAAGGTTTGTTTTCAAAAATGAAGAAAAACGAGAAAGATTTTCTGTTCTGACTGTATCCAAAATGGATTTCAGCTTGTTAAAAACTTGCTTTTGAACAAGTTGAACGTACATTATTTTGATAATTCCTGTGGCAGAATTGGGTGGAGTCCACGTAAACTGGGCACCGCCTGCCTTTAAATCCATGCTTGTGTGGGTCAGGGAGTCTCCTGGATTGGTGCACTGAAGAAGCTGATAACCAATAGGGGCTTGCCAAGTACCAACTGGTGTGTCACCACTTCGAGCTTGCAAGAGTATTCCTCGGAAGCTGAAGGAACTTTCAATGGTCACTGACAACAAAAGAAATTAAAAACATTAAGGTACAGAAAAGAAAAAACTAGACAAGCCTGGTGCTAAAGCTGGTCCTAGACCAGAGTGCACAAAATTCTATTCAACTGATTCAGATTAGTGACTAGTCTTTTTGCGCATCTACATGTAGTCTACAAAATAGGCTGAATATAGTCCCATCATTGGCATTCCTGGCTAATCATAAACAATAGCACTGCCTGCATGCATGGCTCTTTTCATCCTCGTGTACACCAAGTCTAAGTCACAATTGGTGGTAGTTGTTACAACTGATAACGTAGTAACCAACTGATAATGTATCACCAACCGATAATGTCACACAAATTGACTGATACTGTATCACTAACCAATAATGTAACAGAAATTGACCGATAGTGTAGTAAATGTTACTACACTATCAGTCAATATTTGTTACATTATCAGTTAAGACCAATAATATGTAACAACAATCGACTCATAGTGTAGTACATTTTTACTACACTATCGGTCAATTTCTGTTACATTATCGGTTAGTGATACAGTATCGGTCAATTTGTGTAACATTATCGGTTGGTGATACATTATGCGTTGATTACTACATTATCAGTTGTAACAGTAGTCAGTTAGATGGGTACAGAGAGGACACTGGGCTACCCCTCTTGGGCAAGCAAAAACAGGAACACGAGACCAAAAAATTGAAAGTCCATCCCAAAAGTCCTTATCACTTTGTGCTAATATGTGAATACACTAGATCTAAAAGAGGAAGCTCATTATTTGATCAAAAATCTAAATGCGTTGAGTAAAGTAGTAAACGTTTGTGGGAAGAAACTTTAAAGTTTCCTTTTCAAGCTAAATTTTAACCCTAATTTGCACATCCTTCAGTGTGTTAACATAAACACAGCACGAACAAAACTGATACTTTGTGTTAGGAAACAATGAATGGAAAGTGTGCCAAATTTTTGACATGTCAAATAAATGTAAGACATGTTCAAATTTGTGAATGTTAATTTTTTTTCTCTTATATAAGCTGATTCATAAAAATAAACCAGGTTTGGTAAAATCAATTAATTGATAAAAAGCTACAAAACAATGACAGTACAAGAGTGCCAAAAGAGTAATTGATGTACATGTAGCTATGAAATTGTCCTTGTGCAAGTAGAAGCAAAACACTGGAAACTTTAATATAAGGCCAAAAAAAAAAAATATTCGGTCTCTGGTCAGACCAAAGTTCCGGAATTGACGCGGTGACGCGGCTTTTTTTTTTTTTTTTCAAGCTTGGATTGTACAGCCAAGGTGGGGTACTATTTTGCTTTTTTGGTGTCCTCATGTACATTGGTGTCCTCCATAATTTGCCTTGGTTGTCTCGATCATTTGCCTTGGTGCAATTTCCCATTCCTTGGTGCTCTTTGGTAAAAAAAAATTGAGGAGGTGCGGCAATAGAGGGCGCTGTTGGAGCTGTTGCGGAACATTTTGGAAAAAAAAAAAGATTGACGCGCATGATTAAAATCGACGCGAGCGCTGACCAGAGACCGACTTATTTTTTTTTTTGGCCTAATGAGAAGATTTAGAAATGGTAGGAATGTAGGTTTATGTTCCTGTATATGATGCATGTAGAGGAACATAAACTCAACAAGTTACGCAACCGTGAGGTTATTTGCACAAAACACAACAGGCAACGCCTACATGTATGTGCCAATAATACATTATTCATACCCATTCAAATACAAATTTGTTCAAAATATTATCACCTGCATAACAAAAAGAGTCACATTAAATAACTGGTAGTACCGGTATCTCACTTCCCCAACAACATTAACCCTTACTCCCTAGCATGATTTACTACGAACCATACCCATTCTGGCAAATTCCAACACCATGAGAAACTGGATATTTCTGACTTAGTTTCTGGAGGTGTGCCAACCCAATGTAAAAGACTGTCAGTTTAGTGTTTAGGGGTACTGTACCCATCCCGACAGATTCCAACAAAACATGCTGTTGGGGTTTGATGGGTGGAGTTCTGTTTGGGTTAAATTAATAAAAATGCATAGTTTTTCCATCTGTTAAACCAGGCACAATTTGTGAAATATGTGCATGTACATGTACATTGTACAATTCAACAAGAATTCATGCATGCATGGCCGCTTACAAAATGAAAGGGACAATATGTATAGGCCAACATGTACCTTTTGTAAAAGTCACCCGAAACCAACACCCACTACATGTACAACCATTGAATCACAAACAAGCTCGATCGGATCGTGGAAGCTGCAGGCCATTGAATTCGTGTTCATGCATGAGTCACGTGACTGTGCGATATATACGTACATGTAATTTATGCAACTGGAGAAGTGTTTTGATTTTTTTTTAAATCGGCTTTATGACCCCAGTGATCCCATGATGACCTTTGACTCCAGCTTGGTCATGTGACATGTTAAGACTGGGCTACTGATACTTTTGACAAAGTTTGGTTGAAATCGGTGAAAATATGTAGAGCAATAGACAGTGTCAACGTTTGTTACTAACTAACGCAGAGACACAGTGATTTGTTGAGCTGCTATCCCGCAGCTAAAAATAATGCACTGAATTCCACCTTTGTAAAAAAAAAAAGAAAGGTATCGTAGACAAGTACATTTTATGTAGCCTATATTTCACATGACTTCGCATTATTTTAAATTCACTGATTCTATCAAATGTAAAATTTTAAAACTGGAATCACCTCTCTCCATTGATAATTCAAACAGCTTTTATAAATCTTCACACACACAGCAAATTGATATTTTTTTAAAACAGCTTCAATTTAGAGTGTAACCTTTTTTTACTTAAAAAACAGTTTTCTTCCCTGAACTGTGCAACCAGCCAATGAGTACCCCCCACGGAAGAGGAATCACAGCGTACATCAACCAATGAAATCTCTTCAGTTTTAAGCCTGCATTTGACATGTTACAAACAAATCTCAAACATGCGTTTTAGCACCAAATTCAGCTGGCACGTTTTGAACCAACAACAATGGACCATTCGCACTTTCAGTCATTTATTTCACCAGCTCTAAATCCTTCTGAACTCACCTTGGCCCAACGATCAATAGCACTAATCCTTTTTCAACACATGTATGGATTTCTAGCTACTATCCAATAATGAATTGACCACAAACATGTTTTTCATTTGATAGATTGAAGGTGGTTTAAGCAACAACTCACAAAACAGTTCTGTTTAAAGTCCCGTTTCCAATATATTTTCCAATTCAAAATTTTAAAATCAAAACCATCAATCTGACCAAGCATTCAATTAACTAAGTTACACTTTATTAATTCAATTCAATACTTTTAACCCTGCAGTATGCATTTTTCTTTTGTTTTTCAAGTAAAAAAAACCCTGAAAACTGGCATTGATACATATTTTTTTAATCATGTTTTGTTCTTTTTTGGCAACTGGTAATTTTGAGATTTTTCAAGAACATGTTGAAAACAAGACCAGACCAAACTTTATTCCAAATGTCTTTTTTGACCTGGTCCCCCTTTGTATTTAGGCCCATCTTTTTTTTTAAGTCTTAAGGTGTTTTTAAAAAATATCACAAACAAATGTGATGTTATGTCAAAAGCAGACTGTTTTTGACATTGAAACAAAAATAAAATATTCCCCTTCAAGGTTTATTGTTTGAAGGGGACTTTTTTTTCAAAAATATGCTTCTTGGAAGTTTGTGATCATTTTTACAGCACATAAGGCGAAGTAAAAAAAAAAACATGTTTAGCGTCCCCGCCCGCTTCCTTTTTAGAGGCCGCCTTCTTTTTTTTTTCTTTTTTTTTTTTTTTTTTTTTAAAGACAAAAATTGATAAATTTTAACGATCTCTGACCAAAGAAATCATATTTTTAGACTTTTATACCATGTATAAAGCTGTGGAAATAGTCAATGAGTCCAAGTGGCGGCCATTTTGAAAAAAGCTGGTAACCATCTTGAAAAATAGCCCGCCCGCGTTGTCTTGAAAAATGTGTCGGGCGGCCATTTTGAAAAGAAAAAAAAAAAAAAAGGGCCTCCTCCTTCCTTTTTGTCAAAGAGGCAGGACGCTAAACATGTTTTTTTTTTATTTTGCCTAAGAGTTTCCCATTTTATACTTTTCTCTATAAAAAACCCTAATTATACAAAAAACAAAAATCAAAAGAATCACCTCAAAAAGCACAATTGTGGACTCAGACTTTGACACTACATTTTCAAATAAAAAAAAACCCAGAAATTTAAAAAAAAAAATTTTTTTGCAAATTCAAAGGTTTTTCATTTTACATGAATCATATTTGCAATGATTGTCCAACAATTCCTTTAGGACTATATAAAAAGTGGCATTTAGATACTCCTTTTCTACCCACTAAGTAGGCCTACAATGTATAAGTCCCAAAACACAACCAATGACAATATCCTAGGTCATTTTCTAAAATTCAGAATAGTCCAAATATCAGAGAAAATTAAACCGTAACTTACGAAAAATCTCACTCACAAAAGATATTAAGTAAAAAAAAGAACAAAAACTTTCCTCAAACTGAACAAAATGTCACCTTACTCGAAACTTCCAATGTTTTTTATTTACAAATTAAATTCATTTTTTTACCAAAATTGGAAATGTCTCTAAAGTTCATGTTTTGTAAAAATACGTGTATCACTGAGGTAAAGGTCAAGATTTTACCAAATTAATGGCATCAAAATACTGTATCCTTTTCATATTCCTGAAACCTTTGCCTACTCCTAGAACTATGTAGTGGAGCCTGTCATAGTTCTTGGAGTAACCTTTGCCTTGATAAAAGAAAACTTACTTCAAAGTTCAAAATTAGCTCATTTGTTAAAAAGTCATGTACAATTACGTATACTAATTAAACTTACCCGTGACAGGTTGCCCAGGAGTGTATTTCGTTGGCTGAACTTTAATAACATAGGGGCTAGCAAAAGCTTGAGCAGAGATGGGTTGACCATTGTTAAGATGTCCGGGTGTGAGCGTCGTACAAGCGGCTGTCGGTGCCCCGGATGGGCGGCCCCACGCCCCGTCACGACTCGCCAAAAACACGGTCAGCACCACCAACACGGAAGTGAAAACTTCCCTGACGGCCATTTTTATAATCCACGGAAAAACAAAACTTCTCGCACTTATTTCCACCAAGTTTCCGTCCCACCTATCTCTTGTTATATTCTCCTTCTGGTCGAAGAACGTCAGAACGTGTTAGTTCTGTCAGCTTTTGGATACAATGTTCACTTTTGTCCACTTCTAAATGTGAAAAAAATCGACGTTTTCAGGTTTCAATTTCTGGCGACCGAGATGACAGAAAACGCCTAGATGTGATAACAGGTGTAGTGTATTGATGAAGTGTACCACTAGTACCGGATACCAGTTCGCTCCATGGTTACGCATGAGTGCACACTTTCATTTTTGGCACTGTGACGTTTACCGCCCAAGTTGACACAGAGCAGTATGGGGACAGTTTCGGTTCGCTCCACGAACACAAAAGAGGGAATTTATGATGCAAATCCCCACACAATAAATGTCTTTCTCTTCAGTAAATATCAACCGAGCAAAGCACTAGCTGATACCAAAGTATGCTGTTGTTGAGCCAAGGGGAAAAAAATAGAATTTTTTTCTGTCCATGGGCCCGAACGCCTGAATGAACAAATACGTAGGAGGGTTTTTTTTTCAATTGGGTGGACAATGCTGGAATTTGGGGTGAGTCATTGGCATCAAACTTGGTCTTATACTTTAACCTTGTTTTGTTTAAATGGAACAAAAACCCCCACATTTTTGGGCGTTGTTTTACACAAAAAAAAATAGAAATGATTCATACTCATAAATGGAAGAAAAAAGGTTATTTATTTGCTATTGAAAAAAGGGAAACGTTATCCTCCTTTGCCGATAGCCTTCCTACATTGGGGAATCGACTGGTGGGAAAGAGTAACAATTCCTTGAGAGTGTCGTCAATTAATTTCAGGTTTACAAACACTGGAAAAAAGGGGGACAATTTACTGGTTTAATGGAAAGGTATTGATTGAATTTGTTTTACTAAAATATGTTTGAATTTCAGGGTATTTACTGACCTTTTGGACTCCCAAAACCGGGTGCAAATTTCTGATTTATTTCCACCACAAGTATTTACATCAGACTCCACTGATCAAATTCACTGTTTATATCTCTTTGGTCATCATTTTCTTATTAGCAGTGCGGCAGCTTTTACAATAAATTCCACCAATTAATGGTCTTTTCGTTACAACAAAGTCTACTTAGTTTCAGCAGAAAATGAACATTTCACAACATTTTTTTAGTGTACTGAATTATCCATTTTGTAAACGAGATCATGCTTCGACTTCCAATACAACTAATTTTCACGCATTAATGCGAAAGATCGGCATGCATGGCATGCAATTAACTGGGACGTATCAAAAAACGGGGAAAGTTCCAAGCTTTGCAAGACTTTGTGTTTCCTTTTTTGTTTAATGGCATACGTTTTGTGAAGTAAAAACGAGGAATTCAACTGATACAAGGCAAAGTCGCACGCCTAGACCACAGAAAACTAAACGCTATACCTCAACATAGGAAGGTCGACGTTTGCCATAGGCCTCAGCAAAAAGACCCAAAAACCCGTCAGCGAGGACTTGTCTTGTGATGTAATCTCTTTTCCCGCAATAAGAAAATTGACTGAAGTCGGTTTGTATACACAGGGCAAGACTGATCTCCCCTGTCAGTTTGTGATTATTGAAGAGCGAGCATGGGCGTCGCCAGGATTTTTTCTAGGGGGGGGGCAAAAAAAAAATTTGCCAAAAAATGCTTGTATTTCTCAACACATTCTCGATTTATCAGTTTTAGAGGGGGGCAGGGACATTTTGCCCCCCCCCCCCTCATTAAATTTACACCACTTTGTCTTCGCGCCTCTTTTTCTTTACTTTTTTTTTCTTTTCTTTTTTTCGTTTTTTCCTTTTCTTTTTGCTTTTCCGGGGGGGGGGGGGGCAAGTGCCCCCTTGCCCCCCCCCCTCCCCCTCGCTACGCCCATGAGAGCGAGTGGATACTTTGGACGTCAGCACAGTTATTTAAATAACCCCAAAAGGGTTTACGCCACAAAATTTCTTATAAGCCGTACCTAACATTGTCACTTCCTACCGTTATTGTGATCCGTGGACCAAATTTCAAAAATGTATTTGTGTTTATAAAAAGACCATAACTAGAAAAGGGGGTCCACCCGATGCTCCCCATATGTTTTCCAATACCGATGTTCCCCGAAATCCTTGGGATTTAGGGTCAGGGTACGGATTTCGGGGAACATCGGTATTGGGGAACATAAGTTTGCACCCCTAGAAAAGTAGGAGAGTGATATGAATTATTCTTTTACTAAAAGATAGCTTATGAATTGGGCTTTCACATCCTAGAATTGAAAAGTGCTTCGTGCTGAACTTCTTTAAAAAAAAAAATAAAAATGGGTCTCCTTTATTTTGACTCAACCTGTATATTGCCCAGTTCACGAGAAAATTCCAAAAATGTTGGCTTTGGACTATTCCATTTGCATTAATCCATTATGTGGATAAACTAAATTTAGGCGATTGTTGCCGGTGTAAGGACAACCGATAAACGATAGTGCATGCTATAGGATGTTACAGAACATTTCTGACCAATGTGAATTCAATATAATTTGCCAGTATACTCGTTAAAAATGTTGATAAAACAATACCTTCATTTTATTTTCTATCAAATTACCCTTACAGCATTTATTACAAAAAAATAGCAATATGAAAGACATTGTATTTTTAATATCTGGAAAGACGCATTGTTGAAAGAATATTCAACATTATAAACTGAGAATCCATTTTCCTACATAATATTAAGCGAAAGATTGTCCTAAAAGCACATGCTATCATATAACTAATCAAGCATTTATAGCAATTAAAATCACAAGGAACAACCGAAGCATCATTAATGTATCAAATTCTACATTACCTTTTGCATACAAAGTAACTGCACAGGTAGATCAAAAGAAACTCCACAGAACAAAAAAAGTATTTGGATTTAAGAGATCCAAGAAAAATAACATTAACCCTGCTCCTATGCTAACATACATTCTGTAATTCTGCCTGAAATTGACTAGTCGCAGTGCTTGTTTGAAAATGATCTAACTGTTGTGAATACAGACTGGCACGACAGGGAAGAGGATTGCTTTGTTTTTTTGTTTTTTTTAACTGTCTTTTTTTTTTACTGTCTGTGACTGTTCAGACAGCAGGAGGAATGAATCATAATGCCCATACGGCCAACAAAATACCAGAATCTTTTGGTTATACAAATACTGTTTTTGAAATTCCACAGATCAATATTTATTCAACATTCAACATAAATTGTTTGCTTCATTTTTTTCATATTCATCAAAAAAGTATCCCTAAACGACCAAACGGATTAATTTCATTCATATACAGTTACCAAAAGTATCCTTAATTTTTTGCTTGAAGCAGCCCATAGTACTCTTAATGTAGAGCCATTGAAAAAGTAAGTCCTCTATCATTTTATGTAGTTAGAATCATCCTCCTGCAGTAAATACAGAAAATATTAGTTTGAAATTGAAGTAAAATATCCACGGTAAGTACAATGAAAAAGATCATGTGTAATACAAAATATCCTACTTTTGAAAATTCATATTTTACACCCTATAATACACAAAACGTTTCATATTCCAATGTTTATAATATCTAATTTCATCTTGATATACAAAAGATTGTAATTTGCATAGACATATATATCTGCTTTAGCAGTTAAAAAGTTCCGACAATAAATTCATTTTGTCAATATCAATAAAGCGTGCCCTCTAAGCGTACCTTAAAATTTCTCACTTATATAAAATTTTGAAATTAAATTACATTGTCTTCGTGCTAAATTTACTGTAAAATATTTCTAGGCTTTCAAGCAGACCCAGGTGAAAACGTAGGAAAACAGTAGGATCAAAAATTTTCACAAAAAAAAAAAACAGGACAAAAGTAGAACTTTGGAGGACAAAATCAGGATAAAAGTCGAGCTTTTGCTGGCTCCATCCTCAACTAAGCTCTTGGAAGTACAGTTGCAGTACTCCTGCGCCCAAGCCCTTCATTATGTGATCTATATATGACAGTGTGTAACACTGTTGTGAAAAATATTCAATAATATTTCATTTTTTTGAGTTGTGGTACAAAACAAAGTAGGGAAAAAGTAGGAATTTCAAAAAAAAAGTAGGAAAAGTGGGAGTAAGGCAAAACAAATAAACTAGGAAAAAGTAGGGCGAGTAGGAATACTTGACAGCCAGCATTTCAGTCACCAAGCAAATGCACAACATTTTCAAAATGGCATTACTAGAAAGCTTAATCTTGCAGTATTTCAACCATAGCCATGTAATTTATAGAAAAACAGCCACACCCAGAAAACTTTATTTTATTGGTATTTAAAAATCCTGTTATGAAGCTGACAGAAAGCCAGTGGTATTTATGCGCAAGGCATGATTGCAGTTATCAACTACTTTAAAAACTATAAATTGGTTTTTGAATCTCTTTTAATAATACTACTCTGCAGATAACAATCTTACAGTAAAACGACGCTATAAGAACACAATGAGAGCAATGGCTGCGGCCAATGTTCTTAATTAAAAAGTACTGTAGTTAAATTTGAGAGCCAAAGGCTATGTTTATTATTACCAAATGTTCAGAACACAGTGTTCATTGCAGTGGGATTCTACTATAATGGTGATGTGATACTGTATTGGTTCAATTCAAATCTCAACAAGTGACATCAAGGCCGGTTCATACTTGGCTGAAAAGCAAACTCGAACGCGAACTTGTGATGACTTCACAACAAAGTACGTGTATTTGCAAAACTTGAAAACAGTTCTGGCCAATTTCGCAGCTAATGTTTCATCGCATCGAATTCACTTCGAATTGGCATTTGCGTGGAGTATGAACCGGCCTTTAGTCAGGTAATTGCTCTGGATTTTCAGCCGAGAGTGAGACTAGATGATTGTTTTCCTTAGGTCGTCGTCGTTGCTGCGATTCATGGTGCAGATGACAATGAAGAGGAAGATGACAAAGAGTCAAGTAATCACTCTGGATTTTCAGGAGGGGAGAGAGTCAGACTCGATGATTGTTTTCCTTAGGTCGTCGTCGTTGCTGCGATTCATGGTGCAGATGACAATGAAGAGGAAGATGACGAAGAGTCAAGTAATCACTCTGGATTTTCAGGAGGGGATGAGAGAGTGAGACTAGATGATTGTTTTCCTTAGGTCGTCGTCGTTGCTGCGATTCATGGTGCAGATGACAATGAAGAGGAAGATGATGAAGAGTCAAGTAATCACTCTGGATTTTCAGGAGCGGATGAGAGAGTGAGACTAGATGATTGTTTTCCTTAGGTCGTCGTCGTTGCTGCGATTCATGGTGCAGATGACAATGAAGAGGAAGATGATGAACAGAACACCAATCAGGCAGATGAGCGCTATCCACCAGGGCTCCAGGAGGGCTCCGGCCTGTGCAGCATTATTAACGTCGTTCTCGGCTGTATGCGGATACAAAAAATTGGTAATGGGTATTTATACAATACTCAGATATCACAATGCAGTGTCAAGTCATCAACAATTTCACTCACGCCAAATTGCACCAAGATGTAGACTATCAGTTTCGGTCCAAAAATTGGGCCAACGGTATCAAGTGATCAAAAGGGGGTGTGCTCATAGCGATTTTTGGCAAGGTATGCACATCTAGAGTTGGAAAATGTGTGAAAGCTTTGCAGTGTGAGCAGAGGCATTTGGGGTGTTATCACTTTTTATATTTTTTTTTCAAAATGGCCGCAAATATGCTTGTTACTGAATAAGCTATATGTGGTAACAAGCATGTTTTGGCCACCATTTTCTTATAAAGTGATAGCACCCAAAAAGCTGCCACCGCTGCAATGCTATCACATATTTTCCAACTACAGGGGTGCATACCTTGCCAAAACTCACAATGAGCATTTCCCCTCATTTGATACCGACCAAACCCCCAGGCTGATGGCCTCACTTGAAGCCAAACCAAGACCGTCATTTCGCACCAGACCAAAAGGTTCCAAATTTTGTTTTAAAGCTTTTTAATGTCCACTGAATGTAAAACCATTGATTTTGTTGTCTCACGTAAAGGCATCTTTACTGTGTCTAAAAAAATGTTATATGAAAAAATTCAAGTTTTCCCATGGTAGGTTGCAGCTACTTATTTGATATGAGTGTTCAGTTTTTTATTTGTAATTAGTTGGTTAGAGAAATAAAGAATTGAAAATGTTTTCTCTTCGGGCTAATCAAGAAATTTGACAGTAAAGAAATCCAAGTGATTTGCTTTATTGAATATGTGACACTTCTTTGCTGAAGCGAAGTAAAAATATTTAGGAATTCTCCTTTAGTTTTGTCCATTAGGACAAACTTTATAATACAAAGCAGTTCAACAAATAAGGCCGAGTAAAAAAAGAAGATGTTGTTTCTCGTCCAGGCTTTTCGAAAATATGAAGGAGGCGGGCGTTTTTTCCTTTCTTTTTCTTTCCAAGATGACAGACTTTTCAAGATGACAGATGGATTCTTCCATTTTCTCAACTCTTTTGCGTATACGAAATTGTGTCCAAAGGAGACGTAACCCTATCTACATAGCAGCAATTTTGTTGAAAACAAACAAAAAGGCAAAATTATATTGCAAAGGTATAAGTTTAAAAAAATAATTTTAAAAAGGCACTTTGGAAAAAGGAAGCGGGCAGGGACAAGAAACTTTTTTTTTTTTTTTTTACTTGGCCTTACTTCATAAAAGTTAGATTCAGGGATTCAGAATAGGGCATAGGAAGAGGCGTGTAGATTTGGAAATGGCAGCTTCTTGGCCTAATAGAGAAACAACAATGAAATTCAACAGCTCTTTTCTAATCATTCAAATGCAAAGACATATGCTTCAAAAGGAAATTGGAAGAAAACCTTCCAAAGTTTTGCAACTCAAACTACATCTAATGTGCTTGATTGATTGCGTGCAAAGTAGCATTCAAGAGCAACAGCGGGTGCATTTTATATATTATCTAATAATAGCAACATTGCGCCTGTGTGTTGTGTCAATGCTTGCACACACCCATTCACGGATTCGCCCAATTACAATCCAACTACTAAAGGAAATTTCCAAAAATGTGTCACTTGACTCATCTTTGGAAATGACCCTCTTTTATTGTTTCCTTCAAAATGACAGCATGCCAGAAGGAAAAAAAATCACAGGGAGATTAGTGCCATTATTATATTTAAACCAAGTAAGCGTTTTCACAATAATTTGGTCAGTTATTTTTGGACAGCTGCAAACGATGTACTCTACCTTTAAGACTTGAGATTTGATCGTTTTGTGAAAGATCACTTAATGATGGGGTTTTCCCTTCACCGACATATTAACTTTGTCAGATTTCAGAGATTCTTAAGCATTTGCCACAACAAAATTAGGTAAATTATGAAGGAGCAGGACAAAGTCTTTGGAGGATTATAATGAGGAATTTAAGGGGGAGGATTATAGTGAGGAATTTAGGGGGTGTGGGGAGGGGGGTTGAGAGAAGGAATCTGAGGAAAGAGCCCAGGTAGGGAGAGGAGAAACAAAACCAATACTGCCCATTTACGGCATGCAGCAATAAACTATATCAGCTTCCTGAGCCGAAGACGAGCTCAACCCAGCAGAAGCAGGCGTGGAGTGTGTGCCATGCGGGAGCAAAAACTTGCCTCTCGATAAGGACGGGGAAGAGGGACAGAGGGACGGAGGGACGGAGGGATGGAGTACAGGGGCAGGGCTTTGGGGCGCAGAGGAGATATACTGGGAAGGGGAGGGTGGGTTAAGGTAGGTGTTTGGGAACAAATGTTGTCGTACTCCTATTGAAGACAGAAATCAAAATGCACACTAAGCAACCGACAACACTGTAAGTGTAGACCACGCATTATGCCACCGCACAGGAAGCCTAGGGCTGTAAAACTGTGTGTCTAGAGCCCCCTTTTTTGCCTTTTTATATTTTGGAATGAAAAAAAAATCTGAAAAGTGAAAAAAAATTCAGTACAAATTTTTTATAATTTTCAAAACTTTCCAAAAATGCTATCAACAAAAAACTGACTTTGATTATGAAAGATATTGTTTTGGCAAATAATGTTTATGAATACATTTTTTTGGAAACAATTTCAACAGTAAAGACGAAAGTATTTCAAGAAACTTTCCAAGAATGCAATCACAAAAAAGTTGACTTTGACCCAGAAACAAAACTATATTTGCCGGTTTTTTTAAGACAAACTTTTACCATTCATTCCAAAATTCAGGTAGAAGTCAAACATTTTCCAAAACTGCAAACGGCAAAAAAATAGATCTTTTGGTTTTAGAGCTATGACTACAAGAACTGCATTGACACAAAGCACAAGCTGACAAACGTAACCATAGAAGAAGGCAGCGGGGAAGGAATGTACTTTGCCAAAACAAATGCTCTTGCTCTCATCTAACGGAAAGGGAAAAAAGTACGTACACATTTCACACTTGACTCCAGTGTAAAACTGCTTGCAGGCACACTGAAACTTGTTGTTGCGATTGACGCAAACCCCACCGTTCTCGCAAGGATTGGAAGCACACTCGTTTATATCTGGAAAAAAAAAGCAATGCATAATATTTCAGTTTTCTGCATTTTTTTTTTAGCACTGTTGGACTTTATGCGCACAGAAAACCCTCAGTGCTAAGATGGAATTTGCTTAAAATCAATTTATTTAACTGAAGCAACTCCGGTATAGACACTTTATCTTCACAAACTGTCAATGTATCGTCACCACAAACTGACTCTCGGTGATGCGTGTGTGCCCGGCACACGCATGTATTTTACCGAACCGCGTAATTTTGAACTGACGCGATGGACATGGAAACATGGATGTGTTACATTAGGCCAAAAAAAAGTCTCCGGTTTCTGGTATGGAGCTTGCCCAAAAAGTGGTGCGGCGACGCAGCTTTTTTTTTTTAACCGTTTTTTTTTTTTTGCTTTAAATGTCGACTGATGACTGCAAATGGTGCCCAACTAAACCTAGTGCAAATATGTGGGAGTCCAGAGAGGCCACATAAAGCTTATTCTCGATCATAACCTTATCTAAAAACACATTAAAGTTGTGCAGCAGCAGGATTCTAGTCAAACCAGTGAGTTTGGCGGTTTTGAGACATCATCTTTGATTGAAAAAAAAAACTTTTTCATTTTGCCGACGCGCATGGCTACGGCGACGCGCGCGCATACCAGAAACCGGAGAGTTTTTTTGGGGGCCTTATGTAGGTCTGAAATAATGTAAGCTATAGGAGCAGACGGAAATTGCTGCTTTCAATGATTACCGTTGTCACAGAGAACTCCTTCCCAGCCTGGCAGGCAGAGACACATGTTGTTTGGCATATCACATACTGCTCCATTTTTGCATCTGCCGTCCAAGGTACCGCACACATCTGCAATAACAAGGGTGATGACATTATGGGCTCTCTGTGCACAAGTACCCCATCAACAGCCAGACAAGGAGAGTTGGGGGTGACCTACACTGGTTCCCGATCCATCCACTACGTTTTCAAATGTATCCTAAGTTATTAGAGGTGGGGATTAGTCTCTGAGACCAACCCAAGTTGCATTCGAATTTATTCGCGCGCCGATGACGCCTGCATGACGCGAAAACGCGGTGGCTAATAGCTTTTGCACATTCAGGAAGTCGTGCCTACTTCGCGCACGCGAACCAGTAAAGTACACTACGCGCACACTGTGTGTCCCGTCCACGGAGCTCTCAAAAGAGGTAAAACACGCCCTCTTTTGTTGGCGCACAGAGCCCATGAGACTGCATTTGGTTGAAGAGCTTATGTACCAGTACTTGGTGTTGGCTCTGTGTTTTTTTCCCACTGTTTCTGCCATCCATCACAGCTTGCCAAAACTTACTGTGCAGTCCACTTTACATGATCTTTATATACTACAGTGGTGACGCTGACTTTTCAATACCCAGATGTAGGCTGGGTTGTGCGAGAGCCCTATACACTGAAAACTAAAATGAGTGTAGCAATGTTTGAAATAATATAACCGACATACAGATCCTTGTCATTTGATTGGTGGAACTCACATCACGTGACATTCAATATTGTTCCCATTCATGCCGGGGCTCAAAAAGTCCCATTCGCCCATGGGGAATGGGAAATACTATTCAACATCATTCTTGTTCCATGACGCGGTATTTGTGTGCAACATGCTGGTGTGCGCGTTCAGCGCTGCGAGTAGCGTGAATTATTCCAAAGAGCCGACGCTACAGTGTTGGTTTCAAAATTTTCGTGAAGGGGTGGTTCAAAAGACAGCAATACATTTTCTACCAATTTTGTATTGAAATAAAAGTTCAAATATCAAATGACAGGGATCTATTTGTCAGTTATATAAAACAAATATTGAGTGGCTTTAAATTGTGAAATGGGAGGAATATTATCGTTTGGTAAAATCTGGACTTTTCCAGTTCACTCCGCTTTGCCTCGTGAAATGGAAAAGTCCAGATTTTTACCTTGCGATAATATTCCTCCCATTCCACGATGAGCCACTCAATATATTTGTATACTGGCATAGAAAACAGGAAATTTATCCTGTTTAAAAAAAAATCCATTCACAGTACGGACCATGGATGCAGACTTATAACTTCATCATACTTCGTCTTCCCCAATATCCACGATTACATCCCTTGATACAAGTTTCTTTTTTAATTTGATAACATTTTCAACAGCATGGATATTTGTAGTTCTTACCGGTCCGGTTTTCACAGTGTCGACCTGTGTACGTGTCAGCACATTCGCACAAATAGTTGTTGTTGAGATCAAGACAGGTTCCACCGTTGAGACACTGAACACTGGCACACTCGTCAATGTCTGCAAGAGGGGTAAGATTGAAAGCCGTAAAGGCAGTCCAAAAACTGACCTTACAAGACAAAAACTACAATTCACACATTTTGAAATAATACAGAAGTACTTTTTTTTTGGTCAAAAAAGTCAAAATCCGTGAGCAAATCAGTACAAAATTTAAGTTTTGACTTTATTTGCAGGAATAATGATGGGTTTACTTGTATTTATTTCAACACAAATAACAATGCATTAATTCATCATTATATGGCAGTGGTTCTCTATTGGTGAAATTTGGAGAGTGCCCTTTAATATTTGAAGGACAGGCAACATAGCAAAATGAACAAATTTACATTTGGTCAGTCCCACCAAGGTACCGGCCATAAACCATGCATTAGTGTATGGCGTGTAGGAAGTCTCTACCTGATCCATCATTTTTTTGTTTTTGTTGAAATAATCTTCAATAAACCTACAAGTGAGGCGCAACGGGCTCCTTGCACAAGTACCCCCTCAACGGTAAGAATGAGAGATTTCAGGGAGACCATGGGGGAGACAATTTGACTTACCGCTGTTTGTAAGTTAGCCACGCCCCTTGGACAACCCTATGGAGTTTTTGTACACTTAAGTTTTGTTTGTCTCAGATTTTGTGCATTCCGCGTCCATTTGTATATCATGTCATTGGACAATATTTCACAAGCTGCGCTGACACGATTCTACCGCGATAAGTCAATAAGAACGCACTGCCGACGGCACCCGAAGCTCAAGCGAAGACACTATATGGCTTTGTGCACATTCAGAATAAAACGTGTGTACTTTGTACTTCGTGCTACACAGCGCCCTCTCTAGAGCCCATCAAAACCTACAAGGGTGTGTATCAGAGCAAATTTATACAGCAGGGTTTATTTAGGGAAGGAGTGTCAAGTTACTGGTCCCTCCTTGGTGTTGGAATGCAGATGATTTCTTATCATCTAACATCTCACCACCAGCAATTTTACATTCCTTCCCTTAAAACCACGTTGGCTTTATATGTGTACTGATACTTACTTGTGGCACACAGCGGCCCCCTAAATCCAGATGCACATGTGCAGGATCCCAGGCCCTCAGTATCAGAGCAGGTGCCTCCATTTAGACAAGTGATGAGTGAACAAGGAACTAGGTGCAGAAATACATCAAAAGCAAACAGATTTCATAATGAAAAAAAAAAAAACCACAAGAAGCGCTTGTGGTCCAATAAGCCATTTGCGGGTTAAATTTGAATAAAATCTGGAACGCTGACTTAATCCAATGCTTTGCACGTTTTAACTTTATATTCTCCTGACCAAAGAGACTGTTACTATATCACGTGATTCAGGCAAGCCTTATGCTAGCAACACCCAGCTGCGACATGGTCTGTGTCTTTGTGCCATTCTCACTCACTGTGAACAATGCTTTGGTGCTGAGCGTCTCTTACGTAACTATGCAAAAGCTTGCCCCGAATCATGTGATTAGCAACAACAGTGTCTTTGTTCTGGAGAATTCAAAGTTAAAAAGTGCCAAGCATTTTGAGCAAGTCAGTGTACCAGATGTTTTTCAAATGTAAATCCCAAATGGTATAGGTTTACTCGCAAATGGCTTATGGTTACGGTGTTCAACTCGTGTGCCTTGGCACGTGGGTTCAAACCCTGACGGGGAACATGGTACTTGTGTTCTTGGGCAAGACACTTTACTACAATTGCCTCTCTCCACCCAGGAGTATAAATGGGTACCTGTGAATTAAGGCAGAGACCAGAATGTGCTGCTGCAAAAATTGGTCTCATGGCCTGATAATCAGGGGTAATAATTGTGAAGCGCTTTGAGACCTTCGACATAAAGCGCTGTATAAGCACCACATTATACATGTAATGGTACCATTAAGGAGACACGTTATCGTAATTTCTTTGCACGATGGGAGACATTTTCATGTCTCCCTAATGTCACAGCCCCCCTTTTGAGGCAAAATTTTACCGTCGCAATTAGACCATTTTTGTTGCTCGTGGTCTAATTAGTAAACAGACCGAAATCGTGGAAAAAGGACAGGGGAAAATTGGGTTAGGGCACATTTAAGTTTGAAAAATTTTGTGCACAAGTCTATGGGGATGTCATGGTCTCCCAAATGTCCAATCAAGGGTAATTATTATTATCATTATTAATATTATTACGAAAACAATCACAACTTATACCATTTGGCAGACTCTTTTGCGTGGGAGGTTTACCTTTGGGAGACATGTGGAATTAGGGAGACATTTCAATGTCTCCCTAATGCCTCAGCTCCTTTTTAGAGGCAAAATTTTGCTTGTCGCAAATAGGCTAGATCGATTGCTCATGGTCCAATTAGTAAAAATACCAAAATTCGTGGGGGTAGGATGAGGGAAATTGGGGTTGGGGGTCAGGAAAGTCAGATTATTATTTGTGCACATGTCTATGGGATTGTCTCCCTAATGGTATATTTTGGGGTTATATTATTTGTATTATTATTTTTCTCCAGATAAAAAAATGCAAGGGTTTTTTCCCAAGTCTATCCACTTCCAAATAAATGTTTTGCATAGGCTACCTAAAAAAAATATGGCAATCAGACTTTCTTTCGTTTTAATATGTACGCACATAAAAACAGCAAAAGTGGCCATGGATGGATATGTGTCCACATCATCTTGTGAGAACCCGTAGGGTTTGGTGTTCTTTTAAACAGGGATGTAGTCAAGTCCATCACAAGTCCCTGCAAGTCCATCACAAGTCCTCCAGTCCTAAGTCAATTTCACAAACTATTCAAGCATTACCTGTGACTGGACTGGTTAAAGGACTTGTGATGTACTTGTGACTGGACTTGAGGTGTTGTGATGGACTCGACTACATCCCTGGTAATCAATCCAACCTCCCACAAATCCAAAATCTCGCTAATTTTTCAGATGAATTAAAGGTTTTAGTTACCTCTCTCGCAGAACATCCCAGTGATTGCTAGGGGGCACTGGCACTCAACACCTCCATTCAGTTCTCTGCAGGTGCCTCCATTCTGGCACCGCGTGTCGGTGCAGGTAGTCACAGCTGAGCGAGATCAAAACAAAACTTCATCAAAGCATGAGTGATTGGAGGGAAAGTCAAGACCGACGCCAACATTGTGCCAAATCAATATTACTGACGGAGAATTCTTTGAGCGCACTGCATGCACGCATTGGTTTCCATGCGTATGGCACTTAAAGTTCACACAATTAAGTTTGATCTCAATGTGCGTACTTCACCCCCACTTGCCCCTCTCCACCCAGGAGTATAAATGGGTACCGGCATTAGCTGGGGAGTAACCTGCGATGGACTAGCATCCCATCCAGGGGGAGTAGAAATATTCTCAGTCGTTTCATGCTACTGAAACCGGAGATAAACGCCAGCCTGATGAGCCACGTTGGCTCGGGACAGACTTACTTACTTCAATGTGCGTATAATATGCATCTTAGAATCTGTCCCTCTCACAGTTTAGGGGTACATGTCTTAATAGTAATAATAATAATAATAATAAAAATAATATATGTAGAGCGCACGTATCCACCATTATTGGTGCTCAAGGCGCTACATCATTATTACCCTGCTCATTGGGACAATGAAACATTCCAAATACCATCTCAGCTCCCTTGAGAGTATTACAGCTCGATGTTGCCATTTCGGCGCAAAGTAGCTTAAATCAACCACAATAACCACCTCTGCCCTCACAGGTACTCATTGCTTCTCTCCACTGGGTGGAGAGTAACAAAGTGCCTTGCCCAAGGGCACACGTACCATAAACCCAGGCTGGACTCGAACCCACAACCTGCAGAATGCTCCAGACCAGCCTTTTGTATGGACGTTCAAGTTCTGCAAATAACCTCAGTGTTTAAAATTATCCGATTTACCCCCCAAAAAAGGAAGATTTAGGCCTAGCTAGAGGGACTTTAACATGTCAGTTTTGGTAGTGGTCTATAGACTATGCAGTGCTTCTATGTCATAGATTTGAGTCCCGCCCAAAGTAAGCTCATGAATTTTTCTTGCAAGCTCTCAGACCGCACTGAGTATAGCAAGTGTAAGAAATAACGTTGGTGAAAGGCAAACACCCAATGCTGTACTAAGTTTTCTTTAAACTAAAGTGAACTTTTCTGAAAACAAAACAGCGCACAAGTAAAACCAGTCATATGACTGAACAGAACTTACTTTGTTGGCATTGTGTTCCGAAGTATCCCATTGCACAGTTGCAGATAGCCTCACCCGTGAAGCTCACAGTGCACGTTCCTCCATTCAGGCAGTATCCATCACAGCGATCTGGCAAACGTTCGATGTATCCATCAATTTGTTGTTATTCTTTCACCCATATGCACGGTAATACAATGCTAATGACTCACTTTTAGTTACAAACCTGCAGTACCACACTAACAAGAATTCATTCAAAAGCCTTGTATTTAATGAAGAAACCTCCAATTGTGTCATCCAGAAAAAAAGAGGAATTTTAGAAGGGCAGGCTGCCTGACAATATCTTATGCCGCCCTGTTCAAAGTTTGCTGCCCTGATTAAATTTTTACCACCAGCTCACTTCCTCATCACGTAAAGATATGCAAATTCTCAGATTTTGAGCACAATATATAGGGAGTCTCACAAAAAACACCTGAAACCTCAAAAGCGTCTTCTTTTTCACAGCTTTACAAAAAATTCATCGCAAATATGTATACATATTTAGAGAGTATAATCCATTAGCTTTTCAACAACCAACAAATCTTTCCAATTGGGTAAATATTTACGTAGCAATGGCCAATTCAAATTAAGTGCTGATTATTCAATCTGCTGATTATTCAATGGATTTGGGGTGAGGGTAGTTTTGCTTTCTTTAATGTTTTAATCTCTTTCTATTTATTTTGTTCATTTTATTACTAATTTTTTCGCAACAATGGTCTTTTTATCCTTCTGGAAGTAATGGCAGTACTGAAAAGAATTTGTTAACTATTAGCTTCTTAGATGTTTACTGTGCTGCTTTGTCTCTGCCCTCTACTTGGTAGCCTTTTTTCACAAATGCAAGTTTCGGTCCTTGTCCTTATTGCGACAGTCAAAATGTCAGTCGCCGTGGACAAAATCAAAAGGTGGTACTTGTTTTCAATTGGCCATAACTCAATAAATATTCACCTGAATGGAAAAAGTTTTACGTTGTTGAAACGCCAATGGATTATACTCTCTAAATATGTATAAAATATTTGCGATGTATTTTTTTAAAGCTGTGAAAAGAGGACACTTTGAAGGTTCGGTTTTTTTTTCAAGATACCCTGCAGTATAATGGCAATGTCAGTCAGTGCCACAGTTAACGCTACCGCCAGCTTGCATGGTCTGCACAAAAGCAAGAATGAGGATTAAATGTCTTAAAAGAGCAGCATCTGTACCTTTTTAACGAGTGTCCTCTTTGAAATTACAGCCTTCAACATTCATGCAAACAACTTCTGCCCAATATGCCACCTTGCATATTTGTTTTCACTCTGGTAAACACTGAGAAGAAAATAGTCTTACCCATTTCACACTGATCACCAGTGTGGGTGATTGGACAAGTACAAGTGTAATTGTACATGGGTGTGGCACCTGGTGGTTGAGGGATGGTCATGACCGCGCACGTCCCACCATTCTGGCAGTACATATCTGGGCACATGCCAATCTCTGAAACAAAACAAAACATGGAAAGTACAAGGTTTGTATTCACATCTTTTCAGACATTATGTGTGTGAATGCCAAGGCCAGAATAGCAGTACCATGCTATCATTAAGGGAATAATTTATGTGCTTGGCCGGTTTTAAACAATTACGTTTTAAACCGGCCGGGAGCCTGGATGCTGATAAAGTAAAAAATTATAAATTTCGAACGATTTTGTTCGACAATTTTACTTCATGTTTTTTTAAACACCCCACTAGCTACATGTACGTTTATGTGTCTCTCCAAGTTGTACTAAAAATGTCCTTATATGGAGTTCAGTGCGCGTGCCACGTACTGCACAATTTGGTGCAGAATGCAGCTGTACCAGTTGGTGTGAATTTAGGACTAAAAAAAAACAGATTCACTGGTAGTATTGCGCATGCCTACGTGAGGATTGTGAAGGTTCAACCAATAAAACAGTGCTGGCACCGGATTTCATAGAAGTAAAAATTTCATGTGACACTTGAAAAGTGTTTAAGACCAGCCAGCCATATTTTATCAACTGTTTAAAATCGGCCACGTGACAGGCTCTCAACCAATGGGAATTGGTAAACTGTCTTAGGTATTTATGAATAAATGTTATACGCATGGTATGAACGATTAGATTGAGGGGAATTATGGGAAAAAAAAACCAAAATAAAAAGTCCCATATAATGTGCAATTGGTCCTGGATGGTTACTCACCCATAAATTACTAATATAACTTAACCTATATGATGCCGAGTTCATTTATTTACCAGTAACACACATTTTAAACGAAATATAACAATGGAAATTTCTTATGTGCATAAGCATATCCTAGTTTCAGAAGAACAAAAAGTTTTCATCATCAATAACACATTCTTTATCAATATAAGCAGCTGTTTCACTAAGACAAATGTACAAACTTGCAAATCGAAATATGTCTTTCAATACACTGAGTTTGATTTCACTGATCCTGCGCAAACAAAAAAAAATGTCTATTTTATAATGAAAATCGCCAACCACAAGACCAAGTGCCACTCAAAATGATGATCACAATCAAGAAATAATATAAAGAGAGAGAAAGAGTATGTTGATATTTCACTTGAACTTTGTTGAGTTTAAAGAACAACCAACAAGTCTGCCTACCTGTCTCACAATTTTCCCCTTCGTACTGTGGTGGACAGAGACAAGTAAACTGATCAGGTGCTCCTGGGACCAGGGAACAGTTTCCTCCATTCTGGCAAGGATTGGTAGGTCTGCAGGCAGTAGCTGTGGGGAAACAGGAAGGGAAATACAGGTGAGTAAAAAAAACACCCAGATATCGGGACCATTGTTTTAGTGAAGTTCTGCATGTAGCACTTTAAAAATCTAAGATATGAAAGCCCAATTCATAAGCTTTCTTTTAGTACAAAAATCATTCAAATCAGTCACGTAATTTTTATGTTACGGAACTGTTTTAAAGTTCTGTCCAGGGATCACAAAAAGGCAAGTGTTCTTTCAGCAAAACAAAAACAAGTCACCGTAGGGATGTGTGTGAATTGTTTTCATTTTGCTGAAAGAATGCACACCTTTTTTGTGATTCGTAGACAGAACTTAAAAATGGTGGTCGTGTTTAAAATTCCGTAAATTCCATAAATTCCATAACTTTGTTTCATTGAGAGCTAACAATCAGTATGCAATGTAACCTGCTCAACAAAAGTGCGCTGAGAAAGTGTCCAAAGTTATTCTATGCAATGGAATGAGGAGTTCATAGGCGCTCTAGTATTGAATCCATAATTGTGCACAAACCTACGGAAAGTTTGAAATTGTGTGCAGTTTTTTGAAAAGCTTTATGCACATCTGTATGTGCCCCAAAAAAGAAAAACTCACAGTCAGTAAATGAGCATTACCATGTATATGCCAGTAAACAGGCATATCCTTTTCTGTTGAGATTTTTTTTCTTCAAACTTTTCAACTTAGCCTATACTTATACCCTTATGGGCTCCGTGCGCCAACAAAAGAGGGCGCGTTTTAACCACTTTTGACACCGCATGTGCGTACTGTACTGGTTCGCGCGCGAGTACGCACGACTTTTTATCCAGAATGTGCTCAAACTTAAGCCATAGCGTCTTCGCACGTGAGCATCAGGTGTCGTCGGCGCGCGAATACGTTTAAATTTAACTTGTGATGGTCTCCCAGACTAATCCCCCCTAGCTCTCCTTTTCTGGCCGTTGTTGGGGTACTTGTGCACGGAGCCCATACTCTCGGGTTACACCCCAGTGGCCCCACTGGTAAAATACCATTCAAGATATACCACAATCAATATGTCTGCACTCACAAGGTGTCCAAAGATATTCTATGCAATGGAATGAGGAGTTAGCGCTCTAGTAATAATTATTACGGGAAATGGCACATTAGGGAAACATTCCCGTGCAACTTTTTTCCAACTTTAATGACCCCTAACCCCAATTTTTCTCTTATCCTACCCCCACAAATTTTGGTATATTTATGTTTTGGGCCACAAGCAATCGATCTAGCCCTTTGCCTCTAAAAAGGAGTTGTGACTTTAGGGAGACATAGAAATATCTCCCTAATGTTCGGTGTCTCTCTAGGGTATAACTTATGTCGAAAACATGTCTCATAAAAGGTAGGCCTACAGTAATGGGAATTTACAATAGCTCTATGCTATAACCATATCAATATGATCATTTAGTTTAATTAGATAAGTAGTTAAAGGCATTCAGTTTAGTAATATCAGTGTGAAGAAGCATACATAGAGACTAGAAATTCAACTTACGCATTTCTACTTCACAGTTATTCCCCATAAACATAGCAGCGCAGGTGCATATGTAGCCATCAATGTCAGTTGAGTCTTCAGTGCATGTACCGCCGTTCAAACAGGGGCTGGAGCTGCACGGGCGGTCTGGGGAGGAAATAGATTCCACAAGCAACTATTGTTACGTTGGTCAAAATAAGACAAAGGGGGTCCATGGGAGGGGGGGGATATCACATCGTTTGTAACCCCCCCCCCCCCTCCCCACTTTTTTCATCCCTGAATAAAAGTTGTTACCTACATTTGGTTCTATAGCTCAGAATAGCTAATACAAAGACTCCAAACTCAAAAATGATGTTTAAATGATGATCTTTTGCTAAAAACAAATAGTTGAAGTTGTTAGAAATTGCCTCAGATTGCACCACAGAGCATCTAGAATCCAAAATTGTTCGGGACCTGCTCTTTGCGCTCGCATTAGTTCTGATCAAGTTATGTTCCTCCCCCCCCCCCCCCAAACTTTTGAGAAGCGATTGACGCCCTTGGTACAATGTTGCCTGCAGTAAGCTATTTTTGATTTACATGTCTTAAGACAAGTACTTGTCAAACTGAGTCCAATATCGACATGAAGAGCTGAGTATATTCTTTCTAATGCATATGGAAAATGAAACAGTAAAAGAAAGTCCTGAAGACTCGTGGAATGTGGTCACATATGATAAGTAACTCCTTAAGTAGTTCTTGATGCTACAGGAAGATGACTTTTTCCCCCCAAATTGTTTTCTACTTCTTGTTGTGAAAATGTTTGAAAGAAACAAGTGCATTTTCTTCTAATTGGGATGTCAGACAAATAGTCTGACCTACAACCATGATTACATGTAATAAACATTTCATTTACAGTATTTATTAACTGCCTCTGAAATGGTTAAGCAGTACATATTCTTTTATACTACACCCAGAAAATTAACTAAATAGCAGAAGAAAATGAATTAATTACAAATTTCGCATCTGTTGCCCATGTAGCCCGGAGGGCAAGTGCAGATGTAATCGTCGCCACTTGGTGCACACATCCCTCCGTTCCTACAGGGTGAGGATATGCAGGCATCCACAGCTGTGTATAAGAAAGACGTACAGTGTGAAGACAAATCAGTTTTTGTCAAAACTTTTCCTCAAATCAGGGGAATATATGGGATAAATTTCAATATCCTTTTTGAAATAAGACTGTATTAAGTTTCGATTCAGCTAGAAGATTGCTATCATTAGTAGAATTGTAATGGGTCAGGATGAATGATTAAATGATTTTAAATAACTGGGTGATTTATATCATTGACTGGTGATATACTACATTAGTGGTGAATGGCAGAATTAATAAATGAATGGAAACATCAAGGAGGTGGCTAATCATGCATGTAGTAGCAATCACACAGCAATTCGTTCTTGGAAAATAACTCTTGTGCTTGCTTTTAAGCATTCCATGATATTACTTCTGAAGAAAATGGTTTGAACGTCGTACTGTAAAAATGGAACTGACCGGTTTTCTGTAAAGCAATTTACAACCTGACAACTTTTTTTGCATAAAACGTGTAAAATTTGAATGTCGTCCGTCATCAACGTACAGCGTGTTTTAAGTGTTTAATCAGATAATCATTTAAGGTGTGTTTCCTCCATGCTGCTCTGCGAAATAAGATATTAGTCATTCATGCATCAAGGTCAAGATCAAGATCATGCACAAACAGCAAAGGTTAGCAAAGAAGTTAACATAATATTAACATCTGTTGAAGAATATTAGTTATATAAGGTTAACGTGCACTCATGCAAAGAACAAAACTAAGTTTAAAAATACAGCCAAAATCATACCATTAGAACCCAAGACTGCGCACAAGTATTTTCTCAATAAACCAGTTCAGCATTTCAACTGCGCATGCGCGCAACGAAATGGGTCACTGGTCTTTCGGATAATTGAATAAATGCTCATCGAACACACATGAACGCGCAAGGAGACGGAAGCACGATGCTCGCATGTGAATTATAGTATGGGCGTTCAGGTAACATTGCGGTAATACAAGACGCTTCCATTTTAGGCAAAAAAAAAATAGTCGGTCTCTGGTCAGACCAAAGTTCCGGAATTGACGCGGCGACGGGGCTTTTTTTTTTTTTTGGCTTTTTTTTTTTTCTTCAAGCTTGGATTGTACAGACAAGGTGGGGTACTATTTTGCTTTTTTGGTGTCCTCATGAACATTGGTGTCCTCCATAATTTGCCTTGGTGCTCTCGATCATTTGCCTTGGTGCAATTTCTAATTCCTTGGTGTTCTTTGGTAGAAAAAGTTGAGGAAGTGCAGCAATAGAGGGCGCTGTTGGAGCTACCGCGGAACATTTTGAAAAAAAAAAGATTGACGCGCATGATTAAAATCGATGCACGCGCTGACCAGAGACCGACTTATTTTTTTTTTTTGCCTTATACCGAATGACCTTTGACTTGGACTACTTCATCGAGATACCGAACTGGCTTGTTACAAAGACAGCATAAAGCGCGGCTCTTGAATAGTTGAACAGATTGCCGCCATATACGCCTGGTATTCATGCAAAGAGGCTACGGTTTTTGCACAGTTAAGCCCGGTTCATACTTCACGCGAAAGCAAGTGCGAAGCGAAATTCCTGTCGTCAACAATGGTGGACGCGCTTCGAACGTATTGTTGACGTCACAAATTTCACTTCGCTTTCGCGTGAAGTATGAACCGGGCTATAGATAAAAATCGTTCATACATCAAGCCATACGCATACCCTATATGCTCATCAGTGACAATATGTGATATCGTGCATGTTCGCAGCATCATTGGATATCCAATCAAGTGACAAAAAGCCTTTGTGGTATTACCACAAGTCCGAACCATGCTCAAATGGCTGCATCGTCAGTATAAAAGATGACGCAAACCAAGTTCTTGGTGACGTCTAGCAATAAGGGTTATTCTATAAATTTAGGGTCCAAAGTGTGGCATATTTCCTGCCCCTAATACCTCTGAACTTTGTAAGTTGCCAGTCATGTGTCATTACAAACATCTTCAAACTATTTGGGGGGGGGGGGTAGGTCGATTGTTTCACATAATCACTCTTAGCGGAAGAATACATTAAGGAGTGCAGCCAGCATTATAAAATCATAGATGTCAGATGTAACAGGGACAGGAAAAAATGCCACCCCAAATTTATAGAATGAACCATAAAACAAAATGCAGATATCAAAAATCTGAGCTTACTGGCAAGTGTAAAAACTACTGTCAAGTCCTAAACTACTACTGACTACAGATGTACACCATTAGATCAAGTACAAAGGTACTTCATTAGAAAAATTAACTATGCCATCCCACCAGTACTCTTAAAATTTATAACTCATTTTAGCCCACAAAGTAACAAGAGGAACAAGGTTTTGTAACATGCAGCATTGCAAGTGTGACAAGTCTGGTGCAAGTCTTATTCTGCCATTTGCAGCAGTTTGTGACACTGTAGAAAGTATGGGATAAAATACTGAATGACTGAGCTTTACACGGTATACACCGGCTGTTTGATTGTAAGGATCACTACTTGTAACAAATTTGAAGTCAGAATGGCATCTCTAATATGCAATGATTGTGTAAAAAGGCTGGTTCAAAATCGACCTGAGAGCGAACATGAACACATATTTGTGACATCATGGCAATTATTCGGGCTGCAAATTGTTACAAATGGAACGCATGTCAAATGTTTCAAAACATCAATTGGCTTCACATTCACATTAGCATTTGTTTGAACCGGCCTTCAGTCCAAGCCCGTTCAAGCCCATATACCAAACAAACACCCCCAACAAAATTTTAAAAGCGCATGCAAATTATCAATTTTTGACCTATCGTGGTGGTATCGCGTCAATGCAGCTTGTGAAATATTGTCGAATTGCATAATACTCAAATGGACGCGGAACGCGCAAAATCTGAGACAACAAAATTTAACGTACACATTTTCATAGGGTTGTCTAAGGGGCGTTACTAACGTTAGTCCAGACGTCAATTGCTGTATGTCATTAATGTCATTAGTATCATTATCAGTGATTGCCCCACGGCAAACTACGACAATGTTAAAGGGTCAAAGATGATCCCCTGAGAATAGGGGGATACTCCAGAAAGTCTGTCTTACCAGTCGTACACACTCTCCCAGTGAAACCCGCAGGGCACACGCACGTGAAAAAGCCAAAACCGTTGTGTTGGCATGTGCCTCCATTCTCACAAGGCGACGATTCACACGGCATTTGATCTAGATGACCAGTCAAATAATCAGTTATTCTCTGATGAAGTGGAGATGGGGTTCAGGTTATGTGACATGGCTTCAACATGGTTGAGCCAAAGGAATGTAAAGACGCCTCAGGCTGCCGCCATACGAGCTTTGTCTGACCATGGAGCACAGCCAGAGATCGAAAGGGTTGAATTTTGCGGAGGGAGGAAAACCGGAGGGCCCGTACAAAAACCCTCGCGGCACAGGAGAGAATCAATGAACAACTCTATTCACATATGGTCCGAGCCAGGAATCGAACCCGGGCCACAATGATGAGAGGCAAGCACTTTATGCACTAGCCACCCATGATGTGTCGAAATAATATGATAATACCCGATGATCAGTTCCTAGTACTCAGTTAAAAAGTGAGCAGAGTTTCTATTGAACATCTGGAACCAACTTTGTCTTTTACTCCAATCTAAGCAACACATTATTAAATTATGGAATTTGCGTCGGGGTGATACAATTCAATATTGGGTTTTGACCTTCACTGACATTGCGATACCCGCTGACATATCAGATTCTAACCAACCTGTCGACCCGGGCAAGCTTGGTGATCGACTGGTAAGAGAAGACGTCTGCAATAAGCAGGAGGTCGTGGGTTTCAGTCCCACCCAAGTGATTTTTTTCTCACAATCACTTGGGACAACATAAAATATGTCAGTGAAGGGCAAAACCTAATATTGAACATTATTAAATCTTACATGACTTATAAAAATCTTACACATTAAAGGTATAGTCCATCATTTGTAATTTATGCATTCTGTTCGTTTGAAGCAACGAAAGTGCTCAAAATCTAAAGGAGGGTACTGAACAACTAACCTACCTGATGAAGTTTCAGCTCAGCTTCAGCTGTATATTCCGAGAAAAAGAGCATTCTAGGATCTCGATTTCAAATCAAAAGTTGCTGAATCATGTTTTGAATTGGGCCTGAATTCAGCTTCTGATACACGTTCTCACTGAGCCGATTTCAGCTACGCGATGTCAAACACTGATCCGACAAATTATAGCAACCGCGCGCGCCTCGCCAAATAACAAAACGAACTACTAATTTAAATTTCCTACAGTGCATCTTAAGAAGCACCGTTGCAATGGAAAGGCCTTCTTTTGTTGATTTCTTCAAAATGACAGCTTGCCAGAAAGAATAATTTCACAGGGAGTTTAGTCCCCTTACTACCTTTCAACCAAGAATGTTTTTCAACAATAATGACGCCAGTTACTTTTCAGATAGCTGCAAATGATGGACTCTAGCTTTAATGAGTAATATTCTTGTTTCTTGATTACAAAAGAGAAATGTGGTGAACATTCCAGGCTCTCATCAGCTCAACCCAAGCAAACAAAGCCTGGTGAATATATGTTGAATGCCATAGTACCCCCGCAGTGGAACTTTTATACAGGTTTTCACAGGTTATTTTGACATTGTTACGCAAATAACATGAGATAACAATCACACCTAGCTCTGAAGGGTCATCAAACATACACATTTCCATTGCAGTGTCAGTAAAGTACAATGTGGATTCTATTTAAGGTGTGGTCAAAAGATGGGGGCTTTGGCTAATTTAATCAGCACTGACAATTTGTAGAGTGGATAGTAACACTCACTCAGCTGATGTTATCTCTGTCAGCCACTGCTGTGATTGATTCAAAATCTCTGGAAACTCATCTTGTAGCACACTTACTCACATAATATAACCTGGGAAAAAATGTTGCAGACTGACGTCACTTTTTCTTCTTATATCATCTCAATGAAGGTCATTCGTTGCAAAAATGATAAGACATGAATCTGGGACTGAGAAACATTTCCAATTTTGTTAGGAAATACTTTTCTGGACTCTCCATAGACTTTGTACACAATTGCGGAAGTGGCATCAGGTTCCATTTTTTTTTCCTATAACTGTTCCAATACGGGCACATATGCCAACATAAGAAAATAATAAAGGCATCAATTAACTTTGCCTAAAGAGATATACTCACAGATTTCACAATGGACACCAATGAATCTTGGAGGGCAAATACAAGCGTAGCCTCTTCCAACTTCGTAAGGTGAACAGACAGCATTGTTCTGACATGGGCTAGAGTCACATGCAGTACCCGCTGTGAGTAAAAGACAAAAAGGAAACAGAAATATTGATACTATCCGCTCCGTTCACAAGTACCCCCTCACCGGCAAAGAAAGTACAGTTGGGGTGACCGACCGACGCCATCTTGCCTGACTGCAATTTTGCCGCGACGCGCGGCCGTACCGCTGCGTGTACATTGTACAAATCCCCTGCAGCTGCTGGTGTACGTGCGTCACACACAAGGAACGGTGCGCGTCAACCAGCTTAAATGTCCCACCCATGGGGACGTCGTTGCTAGGTAAAAGGGTGCCCTCTTTCGCTGATGGCAGCGCACGAAACCCATATCAAGGACAAAATGTAAATCAGTATGGACTAACAAAGTAGCTTTAAACTACCTTTTCTATACACTGCATCTAAATTTGAAATCTCAGTTAGGATAATTTGAATTTATAATTTTCCATTCTTGCCTGGCTACACAGACTGGGTTGACAGCTTTTAAAGCACTGTGTTCAGGTTTGCACTGTTCTAGGCTTTTGTGTCTATTTCAAGGTGACTATATCAGTAAATATTTACCCGACCTGAAGATAATTCATGTTGTGAAACGCTTTGAGACTTTGGTATACAGCTCTATAGAAGCACCACACTATAACTATTATCATGATGAACGATGATCTATAAGACTATAGATGGCATCCATGTTGCTTTTTTTTTCTGAAGTATTGATGCTGCACTTTTAAATGTATATGAGCAAGCTGTTTTGTTTACGCCACTAAAATAGCTACGTTTGTTTTAGTCCACTCATTAAAAACAAATGTAGCAGCAAAGGCAGCAATGATAATGGGTGGTCTATTTTATCAGAGTACGGCAAAATTCCACCAAATAAAACACCAGTTTGGAAATTATTATTCTCAAGCAACACATGGTTGCAGTTCTTGTACAAGCCTTGGGTTTTTTTTAAACCAAGGTCAGTCATAATTATTTTGCATTACAATTCTTTAAAATTATGTGCAATGTGCAAGGGTACGGAACAAGAATGATCAACCAGTAAGCCAATGTCAACAGTCACATTGGCATATATCTACTGATTTGAAGACTGGACTTTATTCTGCACCAGGAAAAATTTGCTTTCAGGTGGTTAGTTTCTGCAATATCTATGAAATCTACTTACTGACAAATGCAGCACAATCCAAACATTTTCCTCCACTAGGCTCCATTTTTCTATTTCTCTTTCCCCTCCCCAACCCCAACTCAAACAGAAAACTAAAGTCTTGTTAGAGGTGAGATGCGGCCAGGAACTACCAGCAAGCCAGAAGGGGAGCGATGATGATGACAGGCACCTGAACTTACCAGGGATCACAGTTTGACAAGTTTTGCCAAAATAGTTGGCGGTGCAAAAGCAGAAGTAGGTGATCTCCGATTCATGTTCTCTGTAACATGTTGCCCCGTTTTGGCAGGGGCTTGGGTTACACGGGTGGGTATTGTCGACTGACGTGAATGAATGGAAAGGCGACATGCAGGTATGTGAAATGGATACAGGATGAACACGAATAACAGAGACAGACTAAACCGTAACGCCACGTGAAATAAGCATAGAAATGTCACGTGCAGAAGAATGGGGGGAAAACAGGCACAAATGAAAACAATGATGGACATACAGTAACAGCTGATGCACAAATGATAGTTTGATGGAAGGAAATACATCGGGGATTTAGTCACCAAGTCCAACACATGTCCAGTCACCAGCACAGTGGATGAACAACTACAAAGGAATGCTTTGTCAAAGCTCATTCAAATAGCTTCCAAGTTGAATTGGGACTGGAGGACTTGTGATGGACTTGCAGGGACAAGTGATGGACTAGACTACATCCCTGTAATACATCTTAGTTCTCATGAGTGGAAGCAGTTCGTGGAAAACAGAGTGGAAGTACAAAGTTACGGTGGAACAACTGGGATCTTTCCACTCATTTCAAACAAAATATAAGGATGTTAAGGAAAGAAAAGGGATTAGGTTATCATATTTTTACCACATCTTGAATGGTCAGTTTTGTTAATATTTTTGTTCAAGAGGCAACCGATAGAGATAAGGTGAGAAAGTGACACAACGGAATAGAGGGTATGTGCATGTATGGAGCCATGGGTGTGCAAGGTGAATGACACTGGAAATCAGGAAGTTAATGGGATGTTAAATGTCTGGGGATGGCAAAAGAAGGAATTTTGCTTTGCTGTGACAGATGGTCCGTGGATGTGGACTCAAACCCACAACCTGCATCAGTGAATCTGCTGTCTGGGGGAAAATCAGTGGCATAAAGCATGCATACACTTGCAATCAAACCAAACCTGGGTGAGTGATTAAGACACCCATCCCAGACGGGTACAGTCCTTGTTCCGGGGCCGATTTCATGAAATGGTAAGATGCATCTAAGGAAGGGTAACTTGTCTCAACTCGCGGCTCGTCCTAAGATCGATTTCACCAAACTTAAGATGCTCAATACATCCTATCTTCCTTAGCAAGGAAGCTGAACTCGTCTTCTCTTAAGATCGGTCTGAGGGTCACCTTATCTCCTTAATGCTAGGCTCATTTGTATAGTCGTCCGGAAATCATTACAATATCTTCTTGTTAAAGACGAATGCTGGCTTAGAGTAATAGTTTCAAGAAAGAAAACCGCTGTAGAGACAGATTTGAAAAGATTTCTGATATGTGGGTAGGTTTAATGAAAATAAATTATTTACAAGATGTAATTATATGCCAACAACTAGTCGACTTTTTAAAATAGAGTGACGAAATGGGGACCAAGAATGACTCTATCGCATCTTGTGTAGAACTACCTTGTGTTTAAAATCTATTGAGAACAGTAATTTTTCTGGCCAAAGTTCTTGTTCTATGTGCATGTGCATGTTTGTTTTACCGCTTGACGTAAAAGTCATTGAAAAGAAACCAATTTCGCGCGCAAGAAATTGGTCTTGCGCGTTTATTTCCAATAACTGTCAAGCGGTAAATTGTCAAGCGGTAAAAACAAACATGAAAGAGCCATCAAATTGGTAGTTTTGATGCGTCTTTGATCAATCTTAGAACGCGTCTTAGCTAAGATCAATCTTCGAGCGGGGACTCATCTTAAGTCCTAAGATGAGTTGCAAGATAAGACAAGTTTCGTGAAATTGGCTCCTGGTTCGTTTAACCACTTTAATTTTTTCGCTCTCAAACACATAATTGTTATATTTTTATAAAGTCCCATATCTTTGGCAAATCCTTGTTCATACAAACCACACAGACATTAAAATTTTCATCAAAATTGGCTGACTGAAGAGATCCAATGTTCTGACACGGTACACTACAGGATAGTATCAGATAGAAAAGATTTCTTTTTTTTTTAAATGTTCTCACCGGGAATGTTGCAGGTAGGACCTGTGAACTCAGCAGTACACATGCAGTTGAAACTTGTCATTTGATCAAAACAGGTCCCTCCATTCAGACACGGCTGACTTGAGCAAATACCTGAAAGTTGCATATTGTTATAGTCATATAAGGCACACAAAAAAAGGCTCCGGTTTCTGGTATGCGCGCGTCGCCGTAGCCATGCGCATCGGCAAAATGAAAAAGTTTTTTTTTCAATGAAAGATGATGTCTCAAAACCGCCAAACTCACTGCTTTGACTGGAATCCTGCTGCTGCACAATTTTAACGTGTTTTTAGATGGGGTTGCGATCGAGAATAAGCTTTATGTGGCCTCTCTGGACTCCCATTTATTTGCACTAAATTTAGTCGGGCACCATTTGCAGTCATCAGCCGACATTTGAAGGAAAAAATCGGTAAAAAAAAAAAAAGCCACTTTTTGGGGCAAGCTCCATACCAGAAACCGGAGACTTTTTTTTTTGGCCTAATGATCAACTTTATTTTGTTCCATTAACCCTATGGGCTCCATGCACAAGACCTTTTCAACAACCACAAAAGGAGAGTTGGGGGAGACCTAGATTGGTTCCCAGTCCATCCACTGCGTATTTCGAATGTTTCAAAGTTATTGGGGGCGGGGATTAGTCTGGGAGACCATTGCAAGATAAATTCGAACACATTCGCGTGCCGACAATGCTTACGCAAAGACGCGCACTGTAGCTAATAACTTTGGCATATTGAAGAAGTTGTGCATACTTCGCGCACGAACACATGCTGTGTGTCCCGTCCACGGGGCTCTCAAAAGTGGTAAAAAAAACGCCCTCTTTTGTTGGCACACGGAGCTGAGGCCAAGTTCGCGCAAGGACTATAGTTGACCAATGGTTAACTAACGTTTGCCCAAACTTTGTCTAGTCGACGGTGGTTGACTACGCTAGTCGACTATTTGGAACCAGCCTACTGGGGTTGGTTGCTTCGCTGGTAACCAATAGCCGCGCGCATTCATAACGCTAGCAGAGAGCCAGGATCCAGAAGTTTTGCGATGACATTTTGACCAGCGTTTGACTAGAGACGTTCGCATGTTGCTATTAGTGCGCAGGCATAAGGTACGTCACAAATCAACCTCTAGTCGACTAATGGTCCTTGCCCGAACTTGGCCCAAGTTTGCATGCTGAATTGATTGGGAGTTTAGAGAGCCCCATTACTTTACAGGAGCAACCATTCAATTCATGAAGTGATCAATTGTTCGGTCGGTTTGCTTCTATGATCTCACCATGCCAATTCAAGCATGGAAGGGTTAAAAAATAAATTTAACAAGTGACATATGAAAATAGCTATTAGGACTTTACCCAACCTACTCCTGCTCCATGTGGGATGGGGGACATTGCTAATTAAGGCTTTGAAATTAGAGGCAGGATTTCAAGAAAAAGGATCATAATTTTCACAGCCTATGAAAACGTGTCAAAACTTCACAAGCATTTTCAACCGCTCTCCCATTTTTTTTTTTGTATTCAAATTTTGTTCAATTCTTATGAGTTGCTGTGAAAAAAACGAACACTTGGTTAAATGCAACCATCAGTATACAATTTGGTTTTGTTTTGTAAATTACGTGTACTTATGTTGTTTATTTGGAGACCATTTCGGGCATGCTCCTAAACAAATATGATGGTAACTTACCCGGTGGAATTTCGCAGTCTGCCCCGTTGTAGCCAATGGGGCAGACACACATGTGCACCAGATCAGAAATTTGCCTACAGGTGCCGCCATTCAGACACGGATTGATGGCACATAAATCTACACAAATAGATATCCAAGGAGGAGTTACAGGTTATTAGCGTCACTATTTGACAAGGGGAAAAGATGATCAACTTAGGGGGAGGGGGGCAATCAAAATACACAAAGATGCAGCTGCAATGCACAAAACAAAGAGATCTCTGTCTGTGGCTCATAGCTGCGCTTATAACGGGAGGGAGAATTAACAAAAGTATATTCCTTCAGTAGGCATACTATGAAAGCTTTGGCAATGGCTACGACCTTTGATCACAACTCCTCAACCCCTTGACATGACATGAGCCCCAGTCACACATTCACGGTTTGGAGCTACGGATATCTACGGTTTAAACTTCGTGTTAAACCGTGGGAATACTGTATTCATCCTTAGTACGTCCGTGGTTGTCCGTCATCTTCCTTGGGTATTCGTGGAGGGGCTACGGAACTTTTAAACTTGTCCAAACTTCCGTGGTGAATCGTCATGAAAATCAATCCGTATAGTGCAACCGTGGGACATCTGTAGGACAACCGCACTAATTTGTAGTGTTATTCGTACTCTTGGAGATTCGTAGCTCATTCGTGGTAGAATATCTCTACAAGATCGTTATACGACTGTCCTACGGATATGCCCGGATATGCTAGGGTTCTGCCAAGGTTGTACTACAAATATGTATGCTTTATTCGTAGGAAAACCTTGGTCATCTATGGCCCAATCGCAGACAACCATGGCGTTAACGTCATTATTCTTAGTAATACCGGCGATATTCTTCAACAATCCGTTTATATTCTTGACAAACCGTGGTGTATTTGTACAGAAACCTTAGGACAGCCGTGGCTATCCGTCCTGAAACCGTAGTGCATTCTTAGAAAGTTGACTTCTCCACGAATCTCGATGGTTCATTGTGATCGATTGATTCTTGGTAAATCGTGGATATTCGTAGCTCCAAACGTAAATGTGTGACTGGGGCTATACATTGCAATTTGGGAAAAGAAAGTTGAGGGTTAGGAAATCAAAATATGTTTGGTATCAACGTTATACATTATGGTGATTATAAAAAGTCAGTTTAGTATTTTTGTACAATATAAACTTTTATGTCTGATTTTTCTTCTCCACACTATTTTCAGTGACACATCAGTACTTGCAATTAAAGTGGGTTTTTGTTAAGGCTGAAACCATTACAAATTTGGACTCAAGACTAAACATCAAACCAGTCAGCTTGGAAAGCCTGGATCAGACTTAAAAATGCATCCACAAGACTACAGTACAAAGTATATATTCTCTGAGTCCAATGTTATTTTTTGCACAAGTTTTGAAAAAAAGAATCTCGTACCTGGAGGAGTTGCACAGAATTGTCCAGTGTAGCCGTTGAAGCATTGGCAAAAAGCCTGGTTTGCCACAAAGCTGCATATTCCGTTATTCCGACATGGATTGGGCTGACAGCCAGCTAAAATGTGGCAGAATATGAATGAGCAAAATAAGTATTTCTTGAGTGCACTTGTTTGTTTTTTTTTCAAATTGGTGTTGATCAAATCACGGATCCTCTACACAGGATAAACAACTTCCCCTTATTTCTGGTAACATGCGTAACATCGTGCGAACGCGAATGCGACGCACACGCACGACTGCAAAGTCAAATTTGTAGGGCGCCAGCTAGCTGTTGGAAAGTGCTCCCTTATTACAATATAATACTGCTTAGTGTCTTGAAATCTGAGCCATTGTTGCCCTTACTTTGAACGTTCCTCACAAGAAATTGAGATTTATTTACCAACGTCACAATGAGTTCCTGTGAAACCTGCTGGACACACACAGATGTACTGGTTTGATGTGCTGCCTTGGAAACAATTGCCACCATTTTGGCACGGTGATGGTTGGCAGGGATCTGTAATTGATTAATTTTATTTTAAAAAAAGAGGAATTTTTGATAAACAAAAAAGAAAAGGTAAAGTTGTTTACAATGAAAAGTGAACGTGTGCCCTGAACATTCTCCTTTACGGATGATCACTGCATTTAACAAGTGATCCACAAATCACGTGTTGCCTTTATTTGCAGTCTAGGCTTATATGTTTTGTGTTGCAGTGACCCTAGGGTCCCCTAGGGACACTGCATCCAATTTTTCTCAAAAAGATAGCCTAAACTTTAACAGACGGTCATAAGGAGATACAGAGATACAGAATTTAGGATTAGTAAGTGTCCCCCAAAACTTTGTTCGGGGGACAGAAACACTTGGTGATCAAACAGAAGAACTAAAGTGGTAACTTACCAACAGGGCTTTCACATCGAGTTCCTGTGAAGCCTGTTGGACACGAACAGAGGAACATGCCTGATGTGCTGCCTTGGAAACAAGTGCCACCATTCTGGCATGGTGATGGTTGACAGGGATCTATAATTGATTGGTGAAATACAAATGACGAATTCAGTACAAACTTTTCAGATGGATCATGTCAGATATTTACACACAAAAAACAAGTTTGTACATATGTTTATTTACTGAAAAAAAGCTGCTCTTAAAATTCCTTTTTTAAAGATGACCACTAGGTGATCAAACTGAAGACCTAAAGTGGTTATTACCAACGGGGATTTCACATCGTGCTCCCATGAAACCTGTTGGACACGAACAGAAGAACCCGCCTGATGTGCTGCCTTGGAAACAAGTGCCACCATTCTGGCAAGGTGATGGTTGACAGGGATCTATAATTGATTGGTGAAATACAAATGACAAATTCAGTACAAACTTTTCAGATGGATCATATCAGATATTTACAAAGAAAACCAAATTTGTATATGTTTATATATTGAAAAAAAGCTGCTCTTAAAATTCCTTTTTTAAAGATGACCACTAGGTGATCAAACTGAAGACCTTAAGTGGTTATTTACCAACGGGGATTTCACATCGTGTTCCCATGAAACCTGTTGGACACGAACAGAAGAACCCGCCTGATGTGCTGCCTTGGAAACAAGTTCCACCATTCTGACATGGTGATGGTTGACAGGGATCTATAATTGATTGGTGAAATACAAATGACAAATTTGGTACAAACTTTTCAGATGGATCATGTCAGATATTTACACACAAAAAACAAGTTTGTACATATGTTTATTTACTGAAAAAAAAGTTGCTCTCAAAATTCCTTTTTTAAAGATGACCACTAGGTGATCAAACTGAAGACCTAAAGTGTTTATTTACCATCGGGGATTTCACATCGTGTTCCCATGAAACCTGTTGGACACCCACAGAAGAACCCGCCTGTTGTGCTGCCTTGGAAACAAGTGCCACCATTCTGGCATGGCGATGGTTGACAGGGATCTATAATTGATTGGTGAAATACAAATGACAAATTCAGTACAAACTTTTCAGATGGATCATATCAGATATTTACAAAGAAAACCAAATTTGTACATATGTTTATATATTGAAAAAAAAGTTGCTCTTAAAATTCCTTTTTTAAAGATGACCACTAGGTGATCAAACTGAAGACCTTAAGTGGTTATTTACCAGTGGGGATTTCACATCGTGTTCCCATGAAACCTGTTGGACACGAACAGAAGAACCCGCCTGATGTGCTGCCTTGGAAACAAGTGCCACCATTCTGGCATGGTGATGGTTGACAGGGATCTATAATTGATTGGTGAAATACAAATGACAAATTCAGTACAAACTTTTCAGATGGATCATATCAGATATTTACAAAGAAAACCAAATTTGTACATATGTTTATACATTGAAAAAAAAGTTGCTCTTAAAATTCCTTTTTTAAAGATGACCACTAGGTGATCCAACTGAAGACCTTAAGTGGTTATTTACCAGTGGGGATTTCACATCGTGTTCCCATGAAACCTGTCGGACACCCACAGATGAACCCGCCTGATGTGCTGCCTTGGAAACAAGTGCCACCATTCTGGCATGGTGATGGTTGACAGGGATCTTGGGCTAAAAGGTGAATAAAAAACGGTCTCTGAGTGTGTGCAAGTTTTGGTTTTGAAGCACACTGCTTCTTACTGGAGTAACATCAGTAATGGTAGCAATAACATTTGCACAAATTGATTTGAATTTGTAAATAGGTCTTTCCACACAAACGGTAAAAAAGTGTGACAATTAGAGGGAACCATGGACAGGAGTCGACATGAAGTAATCCGTCATGTTTTCCCTCTTTCTACATCCAATATCAAGATTTATCAAGCAAAATATTGACAAAGAAAAGAAAAGGTACATTTGTTAACGATGAAAAGTGAACAAATATACCTTACAAAAGGTATGTGGGAATAGCTCACAGCTTTTAATTAAAGAACTGAATTTTGAAAATTTCAAAAACTTTCCACCCCAAAAAGTCATCAAACTTGCAATGGATATGCTAATTACCTATGGGGTTTTGACATCGATCTCCTGTTAATGTTAGCAGACAAGTGCAAGAGATCACCACCCCAGACTGGACACAATTCCCACCATTCAGGCAAAGAAAACAAATTAATGTTGTACCAAACCAAATTGTATTTAAAACAACTCCAATCTGGGTGATCAAACTAAAGAACAAAACTGTTTATTTACCAATGGGGCTTTCACATCGAGGTCCTGAGGAACCTGCTGAACACACACGTATATGTATGAACTCTCCAAAAATGGACTCTCAATAGCAAACTCTTGGTGGCGCAATCTTTGTAAATCGCCCAAATTGAACCTACTTACCAACTGTGTCTTGACATTGAGTTCCTGTGAAGCCTGTTGGACAGGTACAGATGAACCCGCCTGATGTGCTGCCTTGGAAACAAGTGCCACCATTCTGACATGGTGATGGTTGACAGGGATCTTGGGCTAAAAGGTGAATAAAAAACGGTCTCTGAGTGTGTGCAAGTTTTGGTTTTGAAGCACACTGCTTCTTACTGGAGTAACATCAGTATTGGAAGCAATAACATTTGCACAAATTGATTTGAATTTGTAAATAGGTCTTTCCACACAAACGGTAAAAAAGTGTGACAATTAGAGGGAACCATGGACAGGAGTCGACATGAAGTAATCCGTCATGTTTTCCCTCTTTCTACATCCAATTTCCTATTAATTGATTGATTTAATATCAATGAAATATACTTGATAAACTTTACAGATTGATCAAGCAAAATATTGACAAAGAAAAGAAAAGGTACATTTGTTAACGATGAAAAGTGAACAAATATACCTTACAAAAGGTATGTGGGAATAACTCACAGCTTTTAATTAAAGAACTGAATTTTGAAAATTTGAAAAACTTTGCACCCCAATAAGTCATCAAACTTGCAATGGATATGCTAATTACCAATGGGGTTTTGACATCGATCTCCTGTTAATGTAAGCGGACAAGTGCAAAGGATCACCACCCCAGACCGTGGGACACAATTCCCACCATTCAGGCAAGGAAAACAAATTAATGTTGTACCAAACCAAATTGTATTTAAAACAACTCCAAACTGGGTGATCAAACTAAAGAACAAAACTGTTTATTTACCGATGGGGCTTTCACATCGAGGTCCTGAGGAACCTGCTGAACACACACGTACATGTATGAACTCTCCAAAAATGGACTCTCAATAGCAAACTCTTGGTGGCGCAATCTTTGTAAATCGCCCAAATTGAACCTACTTACCAACTGTGTCTTGACATTGAGTTCCTGTGAAGCCTGTTGGACACCCACAGATGAACCCGCCTGATGTGCTGCCTTGGAAACAAGTGCCACCATTCTGACATGGTGATGGTTGACAGGGATCTTGGGCTAAAAGGTGAATAAAAAACGGTCTCTGAGTGTGTGCAAGTTTTGGTTTTGAAGCACACTGCTTCTTACTGGAGTAACATCAGTAATGGAAGCAATAACATTTGCACAAATTGATTTGAATTTGTAAATAGGTCTTTCCACACAAACGGTAAAAAAGTGTGACAATTAGAGGGAACCATGGACAGGAGTCGACGTGAAGTAATCCGTCATGTTTTCCCTCTTTCTACATCCAATATCCTATTAATTGATTGATTTAATATCAATGAAATATACTTGAAAAACTTTACAGATTTATCAAGAAAAATATTGACAAAGAAAAGAAAAGGTACATTTGTTAACGATGAAAAGTGAACAAATATACCTTACAAAAGGTATGTGGGAATAGCTCACAGCTTTTAATTAAAGAACTGAATTTTGAAAATTTCAAAAACTTTCCACCCCAAAAAGTCATCAAACTTGCAATGGATATGCTAATTACCTATGGGGTTTTGACATCGATCTCCTGTTAATGTTAGCGGACAAGTGCAAGAGATCACCACCCCAGACTGGACACAATTCCCACCATTCAGGCAAAGAAAACAAATTAATGTTGTACCAAACCAAATTGTATTTAAAACAACTCCAAACTGGGTGATCAAACTAAAGAACAAAACTGTTTATTTACCGATGGGGCTTTCACATCGAGGTCCTGAGGAACCTGCTGAACACACACGTATATGTATGAACTCTCCAAAAATGGACTCTCAATAGCAAACTCTTGGTGGCGCAATCTTTGTAAATCGCCCAAATTGGACCTACTTACCTACTGTGTCTTGACATTGAGTTCCTGTGAAGCCTGTTGGACAGGTACAGATGAACCCGCCTGATGTGCTGCCTTGGAAACAAGTGCCACCATTCTGACATGGTGATGGTTGACAGGGATCTTGGGCTAAAAGGTAAATAAAAAATGGTCTCTGAGTGTGTGCAAGTTTTGGTTTTGAAGCACACTGCTTCTTACTGGAGTAACATCAGTATTGGAAGCAATAACATTTGCACAAATTGATTTCAATTTGTAAATAGATCTTTCCACACAAACGGTAAAAAAGTGTGACAATTAGAGTGAACCATGGACAGGAGTCGACATGAAGTAATCCGTCATGTTTTCCCTCTTTCTACATCCAATTTCCTATTAATTCATTGATTTAATATCAATGAAATATACTTAATAAACTTTACAGATTTATCAAGCAAAATATTGACAAAGAAAAGAAAAGGTACATTTGTTAACGATGAAAAGTGAACAAATATACCTTACAAAAGGTATGTGGGAATAGCTCACAGCTTTTAATTAAAGAACTGAATTTTGAAAATTTCAAAAACTTTCCACCCCAAAAAGTCATCAAACTTGCAATGGATATGCTAATTACCTATGGAGTTTTGACATCGATCTCCTGTTAATGTTAGCGGACAAGTGCAAGAGAACACCACCCCAGACTGGACACAATTCCCACCATTCAGGCAAAGAAAACAAATTAATGTTGTACCAAACCAAATTGTATTTAAAACAACTCCAATCTGGGTGATCAAACTAAAGAACAAAACTGTTTATTTACCGATGGGGCTTTCACATCGAGGTCCTGAGGAACCTGCTGAACACACACGTACATGTATGAACTCTCCAAAAATGGACTCTCAATAGCAAACTCTTGGTGGCGCAATCTTTGTAAATCGCCCAAATTGAACCTTACTTACCAACTGTGTCTTGACATTGAGTTCCTGTGAAGCCTGTTGGACACCCACAGATGAACCCGCCTGATGTGCTGCCTTGGAAACAAGTGCCACCATTCTGACATGGTGATGGTTGACAGGGATCTTGGGCTAAAAGGTGAATAAAAAATGGTCTCTGAGTGTGTGCAAGTTTTGGTTTTGAAGCACACTGCTTCTTACTGGAGTAACATCAGTATTGGAAGCAATAACATTTGCACAAATTGATTTGAATTTGTAAATAGATCTTTCCACACAAACGGTAAAAAAGTGTGACAATTAGAGTGAACCATGGACAGGAGTCGACATGAAGTAATCCGTCATGTTTTCCCTCTTTCTACATCCAATTTCCTATTAATTGATTGATTTAATATCAATGAAATATACTTAATAAACTTTACAGATTTATCAAGCAAAATATTGACAAAGAAAAGAAAAGGTACATTTGTTAACGATGAAAAGTGAACAAATATACCTTATAAAAGGTATGTGGGAATAGCTCACAGCTTTTAATTAAAGAACTGAATTTTGAAAATTTCAAAAACTTTCCACCCCAAAAAGTCATCAAACTTGCAATGGATATGCTAATTACCTATGGAGTTTTGACATCGATCTCCTGTTAATGTAAGCGGACAAGTGCAAGAGAATGCACCACCCCAGACTGGACACAATTCCCACCATTCAGGCAAAGAAAACAAATTAATGTTGTACCAAACCAAATTGTATTTAAAACAACTCCAATCTGGGTGATCCAACTAAAGAACAAAACTGTTTATTTACCAATGGGGCTTTCACATCGAGGTCCTGAGGAACCTGCTGAACACACACGTACATGTATGAACTCTCCAAAAATGGACTCTCAATAGCAAACTCTTGGTGGCGCAATCTTTGTAAATCGCCCAAATTGAACCTACTTACCAACTGTGTCTTGACATTGAGTTCCTGTGAAGCCTGTTGGACAGGTACAGATGAACCCGCCTGATGTGCTGCCTTGGAAACAAGTGCCACCATTCTGACATGGTGATGGTTGACAGGGATCTTGGGCTAAAAGGTGAATAAAAAATGGTCTCTGAGTGTGTGCAAGTTTTGGTTTTGAAGCACACTGCTTCTTACTGGAGTAACATCAGTATTGGAAGCAATAACATTTGCACAAATTGATTTGAATTTGTAAATAGGTCTTTCCACACAAACGGTAAAAAAGTGTGACAATTAGAGTGAACCATGGACAGGAGTCGACATGAAGTAATCCGTCATGTTTTCCCTCTTTCTACATCCAATTTCCTATTAATTGATTGATTTAATATCAATGAAATATACTTAATAAACTTTACAGATTTATCAAGCAAAATATTGACAAACAAAAGAAAAGGTACATTTGTTAACGATGAAAAGTGAACAAATATACCTTACAAAAGGTATGTGGGAATAACTCACAGCTTTTAATTAAAGAACTTAATTTTGAAAATTTGAAAAACTTTGCACCCCAATAAGTCATCAAACTTGCAATGGATATGCTAATTACCAATGGGGTTTTGACATCGATCTCCTGTTAATGTAAGCGGACAAGTGCAAGAGATCACCACCCCAGACTGGACACAATTCCCACCATTCAGGCAAGGAAAACAAATTAATGTTGTACCAAACCAAATTGTATTTAAAACAACTCCAATCTGGGTGATCAAACTAAAGAACAAAACTGTTTATTTACCAATGGGGCTTTCACATCGAGGTCCTGAGGAACCTGCTGAACACACACGTACATGTATGAACTCTCCAAAAATGGACTCTCAATAGCAAACTCTTGGTGGCGCAATCTTTGTAAATCGCCCAAATTGAACCTACTTACCAACTGTGTCTTGACATTGAGTTCCTGTGAAGCCTGTTGGACAGGTACAGATGAACCCGCCTGTTGTGCTGCCTTGGAAACAAGTGCCACCATTCTGACAAGGTGATGGTTGACAGGGATCTTGGGCTAAAAGGTGAATAAAAAACGGTCTCTGAGTGTGTGCAAGTTTTGGTTTTGAAGCACACTGCTTCTTACTGGAGTAACATCAGTAATGGAAGCAATAACATTTGCACAAATTGATTTGAATTTGTAAATAGGTCTTTCCACACAAACGGTAAAAAAGTGTGACAATTAGAGGGAACCATGGACAGGAGTCGACATGAAGTAATCCGTCATGTTTTCCCTCTTTCTACATCCAATATCCTATTAATTGATTGATTTAATATCAATGAAATATACTTAATAAACTTTACAGATTTATCAAGCAAAATATTGACAAACAAAAGAAAAGGTACATTTGTTAACGATGAAAAGTGAACAAATATACCTTACAAAAGGTATGTGGGAATAACTCACAGCTTTTAATTAAAGAACTTAATTTTGAAAATTTGAAAAACTTTGCACCCCAATAAGTCATCAAACTTGCAATGGATATGCTAATTACCAATGGGGTTTTGACATCGATCTCCTGTTAATGTAAGCGGACAAGTGCAAGAGATCACCACCCCAGACTGGACACAATTCCCACCATTCAGGCAAGGAAAACAAATTAATGTTGTACCAAACCAAATTGTATTTAAAACAACTCCAATCTGGGTGATCAAACTAAAGAACAAATCTGTTTATTTACCGATGGGGCTTTCACATCGAGGTCCTGAGGAACCTGCTGAACACACACGTACATGTATGAACTCTCCAAAAATGGACTCTCAATAGCAAACTCTTGGTGGCGCAATCTTTGTAAATCGCCCAAATTGAACCTACTTACCAACTGTGTCTTGACATTGAGTTCCTGTGAAGCCTGTTGGACAGGTACAGATGAACCCGCCTGTTGTGCTGCCTTGGAAACAAGTGCCACCATTCTGACAAGGTGATGGTTGACAGGGATCTTGGGCTAAAAGGTGAATAAAAAACGGTCTCTGAGTGTGTGCAAGTTTTGGTTTTGAAGCACACTGCTTCTTACTGGAGTAACATCAGTAATGGAAGCAATAACATTTGCACAAATTGATTTGAATTTGTAAATAGGTCTTTCCACACAAACGGTAAAAAAGTGTGACAATTAGAGGGAACCATGGACAGGAGTCGACATGAAGTAATCCGTCATGTTTTCCCTCTTTCTACATCCAATATCCTATTAATTGATTGATTTAATATCAATGAAATATACTTGATAAACTTTACAGATTTATCATGCAAAATATTGACAAAGAAAAGAAAAAGGTACATTTGTTAACGATGAAAAGTGAACAAATATACCTTACAAAAGGTATGTGGGAATAACTCACAGCTTTTAATTAAAGAACTTAATTTTGAAAATTTGAAAAACTTTGCACCCCAATAAGTCATCAAACTTGCAATGGATATGCTAATTACCAATGGGGTTTTGACATCGATCTCCTGTTAATGTAAGCGGACAAGTGCAAGAGATCACCACCCCAGACTGGACACAATTCCCACCATTCAGGCAAGGAAAACAAATTAATGTTGTACCAAACCAAATTGTATTTAAAACAACTCCAAACTGGGTGATCAAACTAAAGAACAAAACTGTTTATTTACCGATGGGGCTTTCACATCGAGGTCCTGAGGAACCTGCTGAACACACACGTACATGTATGAACTCTCCAAAAATGGACTCTCAATAGCAAACTCTTGGTGGCGCAATCTTTGTAAATCGCCCAAATTGAACCTACTTACCAACTGTGTCTTGACATTGAGTTCCTGTGAAGCCTGTTGGACACCCACAGATGAACCCGCCTGATGTGCTGCCTTGGAAACAAGTGCCACCATTCTGACATGGTGATGGTTGACAGGGATCTTGGGCTAAAAGGTGAATAAAAAACGGTCTCTGAGTGTGTGCAAGTTTTGGTTTTGAAGCACACTGCTTCTTACTGGAGTAACATCAGTAATGGAAGCAATAACATTTGCACAAATTGATTTGAATTTGTAAATAGGTCTTTCCACACAAACGGTAAAAAAGTGTGACAATTAGAGGGAACCATGGACAGGAGTCGACATGAAGTAATCCGTCATGTTTTCCCTCTTTCTACATCCAATATCCTATTAATTGATTGATTTAATATCAATGAAATATACTTGAAAAACTTTACAGATTTATCAAGCAAAATATTGACAAAGAAAAGAAAAGGTACATTTGTTAACGATGAAAAGTGAACAAATATACCGTACAAAAGGCATGTGGGAATAGCTCACAGCTTTTAATTAAAGAACTTAATTTTGAAAATTTCAAAAACTTTCCACCCCAAAAAGTCATCAAACTTGCAATGGATATGCTAATTACCTATGGGGTTTTGACATCGATCTCCTGTTAATGTTAGCGGACAAGTGCAAGAGATCACCACCCCAGACTGGACACAATTCCCACCATTCAGGCAAGGAAAACAAATTAATGTTGTACCAAACCAAATTGTATTTAAAACAACTCCAATCTGGGTGATCAAACTAAAGAACAAAACTGTTTATTTACCAATGGGGCTTTCACATCGAGGTCCTGAGGAACCTGCTGAACACACACGTACATGTATGAACTCTCCAAAAATGGACTCTCAATAGCAAACTCTTGGTGGCGCAATCTTTGTAAATCGCCCAAATTGAACCTACTTACCAACTGTGTCTTGACATTGAGTTCCTGTGAAGCCTGTTGGACAGGTACAGATGAACCCGCCTGTTGTGCTGCCTTGGAAACAAGTGCCACCATTCTGACATGGTGATGGTTGACAGGGATCTTGGGCTAAAAGGTGAATAAAAAACGGTCTCTGAGTGTGTGCAAGTTTTGGTTTTGAAGCACACTGCTTCTTACTGGAGTAACATCAGTAATGGAAGCAATAACATTTGCACAAATTGATTTGAATTTGTAAATAGGTCTTTCCACACAAACGGTAAAAAAGTGTGACAATTAGAGGGAACCATGGACAGGAGTCGACATGAAGTAATCCGTCATGTTTTCCCTCTTTCTACATCCAATATCCTATTAATTGATTGATTTAATATCAATGAAATATACTTGATAAACTTTACAGATTTATCATGCAAAATATTGACAAAGAAAAGAAAAGGTACATTTGTTAACGATAAAAAGTGAACAAATATACCTTACAAAAGATATGTGGGAATAACTCACAGCTTTTAATTAAAGAACTGAATTTTGAAAATTTGAAAAACTTTCCACCCCAATAAGTCATCAAACTTGCAATGGATATGCTAATTACCAATGGGGTTTTGACATCGATCTCCTGTTAATGTTAGCGGACAAGTGCAAGAGATCACCACGACAGACTGGACACAATTCCCACCATTCAGGCAAGGAAAACAAATTAATGTTGTACCAAACCAAATTGTATTTAAAACAACTCCAATCTGGGTGATCAAACTAAAGAACAAAACTGTTTATTTACCAATGGGGCTTTCACATCGAGGTCCTGAGGAACCTGCTGAACACACACGTACATGTATGAACTCTCCAAAAATGGACTCTCAATAGCAAACTCTTGGTGGCGCAATCTTTGTAAATCGCCCAAATTGGACCTACTTACCAACTGTGTCTTGACATTGAGTTCCTGTGAAGCCTGTTGGACACCCACAGATGAACCCGCCTGATGTGATGCCTTGGAAACAAGTGCCACCATTCTGACATGGTGATGGTTGACAGGGATCTTGGGCTAAAAGGTAAATAAAAAACGGTCTCTGAGTGTGTGCAAGTTTTGGTTTTGAAGCACACTGCTTCTTACTGGAGTAACATCAGTAATGGAAGCAATAACATATTTGCACCAATTGATTTGAATTTGTAAATAGGTCTTTCCACACAAACGGTAAAAAAGTGTGACAATTAGAGGGAACCATGGACAGGAGTCGACATGAAGTAATCCGTCATGTTTTCCCTCTTTCTACATCCAATATCCTATTAATTGATTGATTTAATATCAATGAAATATACTTGATAAACTTTACAGATTTATCAAGCAAAATATTGACAAAGAAAAGAAAAGGTACATTTGTTAACGATAAAAAGTGAACAAATATACCTTACAAAAGATATGTGGGAATAACTCACAGCTTTTAATTACAGAACTGAATTTTGAAGATTTGAAAAACTTTGCACCCCAATTAGTCATCAAACTTGCAATGGATATGCTAATTACCAATGGGATTTTGACATCAATCTCCTGTTAATGTTAGCGGACAAGTGCAAGAGAACACCACCCCAGACTGGACACAATTCCCACCATTCAGGCAAAGAAAACAAATTAATGTTGTACCAAACCAAATTGTATTTAAAACAACTCCAAACTGGGTGATCAAACTAAAGAACAAAACTGTTTATTTACCGATGGGGCTTTCACATCGAGGTCCTGAGGAACCTGCTGAACACACACGTATATGTATGAACTCTCCAAAAATGGACTCTCAATAGCAAACTCTTGGTGGCGCAATCTTTGTAAATCGCCCAAATTGAACCTTACTTACCAACTGTGTCTTGACATTGAGTTCCTGTGAAGCCTGTTGGACACCCACAGATGAACCCGCCTGATGTGCTGCCTTGGAAACAAGTGCCACCATTCTGACATGGTGATGGTTGACAGGGATCTTGGGCTAAAAGGTGAATAAAAAACGGTCTCTGAGTGTGTGCAAGTTTTGGTTTTGAAGCACACTGCTTCTTACTGGAGTAACATCAGTAATGGAAGCAATAACATTTGCACCAATTGATTTGAATTTGTAAATAGGTCTTTCCACACAAACAGTAAAAAAGTGTGACAATTAGAGGGAACCATGGACAGGAGTCGACATGAAGTAATCCGTCATGTTTTCCCTCTTTCTACATCCAATATCCTATTAATTGATTGATTTAATATCAATGAAATATACTTGATAAACTTTACAGATTTATCAAGCAAAATATTGACAAAGAAAAGAAAAGGTACATTTGTTAACGATGAAAAGTGAACAAATATTCCTTACAAAAGGTATGTGGGAATAACTCACAGCTTTTAATTAAAGAACTGAATTTTGAAAATTTGAAAAACTTTGCACCCCAATAAGTCATCAAACTTGCAATGGATATGCTAATTACCAATGGGGTTTTGACATTGATCTCCTGTTAATGTAAGCGGACAAGTGCAAGAGATCACCACCCCAGACTGGACACAATTCCCACCATTCAGGCAAGGAAAACAAATTAATGTTGTACCACACCAAATTGTATTTAAAACAACTCCAATCTTGGTGATCAAACTAAAGAACAAAACTGTTTATTTACCAATCGGGCTTTCACATCGAGGTCCTGAGGAACCTGCTGAACACACACGTACATGTATGAACTCTCCAAAAATGGACTCTCAATAGCAAACTCTTGGTGGCGCAATCTTTGTGAATCGCCCAACTGTTTGTAAATCGCTCAAATTGAACCTACTTACCAACTGTGTTTTCACATCGAGTTCCTGTGACGCCTATTGGACACGTACAGATGAACTGTCCTGGTGTGCTGGCTAATTGGAAACAAGCTCCACCATTCTGGCATGGCGATGGTTGACAGGGATCTCCACTTACTGATTATCAAGACAGTAATCAAGACAAACATGTATTTAGTCAGTGGGGAACAATATTTAAAAAAACTAAGACACGTTCAGGCAGAAAGTTAAGTATTAAAAAGTAACTGTGATGAACTAAATGGCAACGAAAATGCAAACAACAAGGCCCTTCTATTTACAACTCTGATTTGCTATTATTGTTCAAAAATGCCATTCTTCGTTAAATCTAAAGAAATAACAACAGCATAATAAAGAAATTATTTACCAACTGTGTCTTGACATTGAGTTCCTGTGAAGCCTGTTGGACACATACAGAAGAACCCGCCTGATGTGCTGCCTTGGAAACAATTGCCACCATTCTGACATGGCGATGGTTGGCATGGATCTGATTAGTATGGTAGAAATTATCATAAGTGTAGGATGAGGCAGCAAAATGAAAGATACACACTGAAAGTTTACTGCAATCTTCTAAAATAGCAAAGAAAAAGTGCAGAAAGTACTACTATTAGGTGCTTTCAGAATTCTCATTTTGGCGCTTATTGTTAAAAGTTGTTAATTTTTTTATTTCTTCAGAATTTAAAATAGACTTAAAGTAAGACATTTTTTCAAGTGTGTTTTGACAATGAGGTCCTGTAAAGCCCATTGGACATACACACACACATGCGTCCTGGCCCGATGTGCTGCCTATTGGAAACAAGTTCCGTCATTCTGACACGGCGATGGTTGACAGGGATCTACACTAACTGATTATCAAGACAGCAATGGAGACAAACATGTAGTTAGTCAGTGGGGGGAACAAAAAAATCTATTCAAGCCGAAAAATTAGCAAAGATACTAAAAAAAGTAACTGTGATGAACTAAATGGCGAAGAAAATGCAAAAAAGTTCCCAATTTAGTGTTGTAACAAATTTGATTTGCTATTTTTGTTTCAAAATGCCATCCTTTATCAAATCTACAGAAACACCAACTTAATAATAAAGAAATTATTTACCAACTGTGTTTTCACATCGAGTTCCTCCAAAGCCTGTTGGACACATACAGAAGAACCCGCCTGATGTGCTGCCTTGGAAACAAGTTCCACCACTCTGACATGGTGATGGTTGACAGGGATCTATAATTGATTAATTGAATACAAATGACCAATTCTTGATGAACTTTACAGATATATCTTGCAAAATATTTACAAAGAAAAGGTAAACTTGTTAACATGAAAAGTGAGCATATCTGCCCTGAACATTCTCCTTTACAGATGATCACTGTCTTTCGAAAATGGGTGATCAAACAGAAGAATTAAAGTGGTTACTTACCAACTGTGTTTTCACATCGAGTTCCTGTGAAGCCTGTTGAGCACACACAGAAGAACCCGCCTGATGTGCTGCCTTGGAAGCAAGTGCCACCATTCTGGCATGGTGATGGTTGACAGGGATCTTGGGCTAAATGGTGAATAAAAACGGTCTCTGAGTGTGTGCAAGTTTTGGATTTGAAGCACACTGCTTCTTACTGGAGTTAACATCAGTTATGGAAGCAATAAGATTTGCACAAATTTACTTGAATTTGTAAATAGGTCTTTCCACACAAACGGTAACAAAAGTGTGACTTTTAGAGGGAACCATGGACAGGAGTCAATACATGCAGTAATCTGTCATGTTTCCTTGTTTCTACATCCAATATCCTAATTGATTGATTTAATATAAATGACAAATTCTTGATAAACATTACAGATTTATCATGCAAAATATTGATAAAGAAAAGAAAATGTAAATTTGTTAACAATAAAAAGTGAACATATCTACCCTGAACATTCTCCTTTTTAATACAGATGATCACTGTCTTTCGAAAATGGGTGATCAAACAGAAGAATTAAAGTGGTTATTTACCAACTGTGTTTTCACATCGAGTTCCTGCGAAGCCTGTTGAGCACACACAGATGAACTGGCTTGTTGTGCTGCCTTGGAAGCAAGTGCCACCATTCTGACATGGTGATGGTTGACAGGGATCTTGGGCTAAATGGTGAATCAAACACGGTTTCTGAATGTTTTGGATTTGAAGCACACTGCTTCTTACTGGAGTTAACATTAGTTATGGAAGCAATAAGATTTGCACAAATTTACTTGAATTTGTAAATAGGTCTTTCCACACAAACGGTAACAAAAGTGTTACATTTAGAGGGAACCATGGAAAGGAGTCGATGCATGAAGTAATCTGTCATATTTTCCATCTTTCTACATCCAATATCCTAATGATTAATTGATTGATTGAATATAAATGACAAATTCTCGACAAAATAGTTAATCATGCAAATTATTGACAAAGAAAAGAAAATGTAAATTTTTTTATCGATGACAAGTGAACATATATCTGCCCTGAACATTCTCCTTTACAGATGATCACTGTCTTTCGAAAACGGGTGATCAAACAGAAGAATTAAAGTGGTTATTTACCAACTGTGTTTTCACATCGAGTTCCTGTGAAGCCTGTTGAACACACACATGTGAACTGGCCTGATGTGCTGCCTGGGACACAAGCTCCACCATTCTGACATGGCGAAGGTTGACAGGGATCTTGGGCTAAATGGTGCATCAAACACGGTTTCTGAATGTGTGCAAGTTTTGGATTTGAAGCACACAGCTTCTTACTGGAGTTAACATCAGTTATTGAAGCAATAAGATTTGCACAACTTTATGTGAATTTGTAAGTGGCCTTTCCACACAAACGGTTACAAAAGTGTGACTTTTAGAGGGAACCATGGACAGGAGTCAATACATGCAGTAATCTGTCATGTTTCCCTGTTTCTACATCCAATATCCTAATTGATGGATTTAATATAAATGACAAATTGTTGATAGACATTACAGATTTATCATGCAAAATATTGATAAAGAAAAGAAAAGGTAAATTTGTTAACGAAAAAAAGTGAACAAATCTACCCTGAACATTCTCCTTTACAGATGATCACTGTCTTTCGAAAATGGGTGATCAAACAGAAGAATTAAAGTGGTTATTTACCAACTGTGTTTTCACATCGAGTTCCTGCGAAGCCTGTTGAGCACACACAGATGAACTGGCTTGTTGTGCTGCCTTGGAAGCAAGCTCCACCATTCTGACATGGTGATGGTTGACAGGGATCTTGGGCTAAATGGTGAATCAAACACGGTTTCTGAATGTGTGCAAGTTTTGGATTTGAAGCACACAGCTTCTTACTGGAGTTAACATCAGTTATTGAAGCAATAAGATTTGCACAACTTTATGTGAATTTGTAAGTGGCCTTTCCACACAAACGGTTACAAAAGTGTGACTTTTAGAGGGAACCATGGAAAGGAGTCAATACATGCAGCAATCTGTCATGTTTCCCTGTTTCTACATCCAATATCCTAATTGATTGATTTAATATAAATGACAAATTCTTGATAAACATTACAGATTTATCATGCAAAATATTGATAAAGAAAAGAAAATGTAAATTTGTTAACGATAAAAAGTGAACATATCTACCCTGAACATTCTCCTTTACAGATGATCACTGTCTTTCGAAAATGGGTGATCAAAAAGAAGAATTAAAGTGGTTATTTACCAACTGTGTTTTCACATCGAGTTCCTGAGAAGCCTGAGGAACACACACATGTGAACTGGCCTGATGCACTGCCTGGGACACAAGCTCCACCATTCTGACATGGTGATGGTTGACAGGGATCTTGGGCTACTAGGTGAATAAAAAAAAAGGTTTCTGAATGCAAGTTTTAGATTTGAAGCACACTGCTTCTTTAGGAGTTAACATCAGTTATGGAAGCAATACGATTTGCACAAATTTACTTGAATTCGTAATTTCCACTGCTTTGCTCCATAACACTGCAGCCAAAATGGATTCATAATTATCAACAAACATCTCGGATTTAAAAGGCTACACTACATTAGTTTACGGCGGCATAGGATCTTTGGTTTCAACACATGCTTCACATGCATTCAGTGAATAGCCAAGAAGCATTGAAGAACACTTGAGGGCCACTGTCAAAATGCACAATATGAACATCAATTTAGAGACAGTTGACTCTCCTTACATCAACATTCTGCTTTTATTAATTAATTGACTTAATTCTCGGTCAGGACTGTGCATTTTATGAGCGCAAATGAAAAGAACAGGCACTCCATTTAATTGCAGAGTGGACCATTTGTAATTTTTGCATTGTTTCATTTGAAGCAACAAGTGATCAAAATCTTAAGGAGGGTCCTTAACAACTATATTCTGATGAAGATTTAGCTTTGTGAATGTTGTATGTTCTGAGAAAACAATATTCTAGGATCTCGATTTCAATTCAAAAGTTGCCTGGTCATATTTTGAATCAGCATCCGAGACACGTTCTCATTCAGCCATTTGCAGCTCAAGATGTCACGCACTGAACCGAAGAATAACAGCAACCGCACACGTGTGTGTCAACACGTGCTAACACTTGCGTGCACCCATTCACAACATTACAAACCAACTACTAACGGAAATTTCCAAAAATGTGTCACTTGACACATCTTTGGAAATGATCTTCTAGTACTGTATTCTTCGAAATGACAGCTTGCCATAAGGAACAATTTCTCAGGGAGTTCAATGTCATTACTATCTTAAAACCAAGTAAGCTTTTGAACAGTATTTTGGTCAGTCACTTTTTGGGTAGCTGCAAATGGTCCACTCTACATATAACCCTCCCTCTCTGGCTGGCAACTTTAACAAGGCCATGCAGCCCTACAGTCAAAATAAATCAAGAGACTGTTTTTGACAATTGAGTGCTCCCTGCCTTCATAAAGCAGGATTGACTGGCTGTGATTGTTATAAAACCTGATATAGCTATGCTTTGACTGTAGGAAATTGATAAGCCAGTCGTGCCTACCAGTCACCTTCTTGTCAGTTGACAGAATTTGACTGTCACATTGCATACATGAAATATGATCCGACTGTTGGTGAGTAGCCTGTATAAATTGAATTTTTGACTGTCTGTGACTGATCAAACAAAAGGAGGATTAATACAAAACTACCAAATGCTCAGGTATAACAAAATGTTTGTTTAAAAAATATACTGAGTATAATTACAGACAATCAAGGAAATGTCTTGAGCACAGACAGAAGTAAGGATCAAAGGATCATCAGGGTAAAAAGACCACTGAGAATTAGCTACCATACCTGTGTCACAGTTGGTTCCAGTGAAACCAGCGTTGCAGGCACATGAGTATGATGAAGTACCAACGACAGAGCAAACACCATTTTGACATGGGTTGCTTGAACAAGGTGTAGTCACTGGAGAAAGAAAATCAAATTGTTTAAACTCATGACAGTTGGTTGAGTAATACCGTTAAAAGCCAAATTATATTTGATGAAGTGGTTTTGACCAAAAGGAACCAATCAATCATCTTATTGGAACCTGTTTTATAGACAAAGTCATGCAGACACTGCGCTTGTATGTTTGAGGAGTGTGCCACACGGAACCACGTATTAATTGTTCCTGCAAAGTTGTACGTCTTAGTGAACGAAACAAATAACTTGAATAAACACAAACAACACAATTCAACAAACTGCAGGGCAATTTCTTTCCTTATTGGACCAACATCAGTAATGATAGGACAAATTGCAGTCTGCTGACGAGTCCAAGCCCTTCCTACCACCCAGACGAATGTGACACATTGCATTAACTAGTGAAGGTTTGCCGTAACACCATGTAGAAATCTCTTTTGGGATGATGTGTGGTTCTGAAAAGAACCGGTTGGTTGTAAAACTTCTCCCGAAGAAGATCAGAGCATACTGATCGAAACATCAAGTTTAACCTGTACTTTGCAGAACCACACACTTTCCCAAAAGAGTTTTCCACATGATGGTCGTACCGCAAACTAAGTTCACTAACAATTCATAATACTACCATGCAAAGTTTTAAATCTTTCAAATCAAACAGCAACCGCACACGTGCATGTCAACACGTGTCAACACTTGCGCACAACCGTTCACAAATTTACAAACCAACTACTAACGGACAGTTCCAAAAATGTGACACTTGACACATCTTTGGAAATGACGTCAGAGCAAACACCATTTTGACACGGGTTGCTTGAACAAGGTGTAGTCATCACTGGAGAAAGAAAATCAAATTGTTTAAACTCATGACAGTCAGTGTTGTAGTCGAGACCGGATAGTCCGAGACCGAGACCAAGACCGAGACCTGAAGTTGCGAGACCGAGACCGAGACCGAGACCAGACCCTTCAAGGCGGACCGAGACCGAGACCGAAATGGTCCGAGACCGAGACCGAGACCACGGATAATAAATATCAATAATCTAAATAAACAACAAGACACTAAATACAGCTGAACAGTCTGTCCTTGAGATGTTGATGTTCATGGGGATGTGAAGGAAGTGATTGAAAGTTAGGAATCACTTGTACATGCTTAATTGTGTCATGCGAGTGCTCTTTGAGTTTGCTTCATGCCATAAATTACAACATGGCAACAGAATTTGTTATTGTCCCAATCATTAAAAAAATTGGAAGCAACCTAATTTAAAGAAGGGGAAAACCTTATTTGATGAACTCCATATATTTTTGACACTTTAAATTTTTTTTTTTTTTTTTAAACATGTTGAAACTTGACAAAAGTAAAAAAATTAAAGGTGGATGTTTAATCTGTTATAGGAACTCGGACCCTAAACTCCACAGCCACCCCCTGGTTTCAGCAATGACCACTAACGGATATTTAAATGCAACTTTAATTTTACATTGGACCTCCTTGTAAACCTGATTCGAAAAAAATTTGGAGCAAGAAAATATTGATTTATTTCAGTCATGGAATATAGATTTGTACAAAAAAATTGAGAGATGGTGGCCGGATATGGATTGATCTGCCCCCCCCCCCCACATCCCTCTTTGTGATTTTCCTTCCAACCCTGCATGTTTGTGTGTCCCCTACATGTTTGTTTCTTCTTCATCTGTCATTTACCTCTGAAGAAGGCCTGGCTAAGGCTGAAATGTAATGCCACTTTATTTTTGTTTAATGTCAATAACGTTACATATACTATAGAAGATTGATGAACCATATTTGCCTGATCTATCTTCTGTTATTCAGCCCGCCGTCATCATCAGCCTATTTGAGAATATGGCCGACACAATAGAATGGTGCTGTCACAAACTGAATGTGGTGGGCGAGATGTACTTTTGGGATTCATGGCTCAGTGCGCACGCCTCTCTGTGTTTTGTACCGTGCCAGCGTATCGCCTGCATCGGCTACTTTGCCGGGCGATTTACTTGAATATTTTAGTGATTAACAAGTACGACATATTGCCAATATATTAATAGTTTATTGTGATGGCCGTAAACAGCATATAGCAATTAATGGAACACAATTCTTCCCGACTCATGCAAATGCAATTGACATTTAGGAAGGAGACGAGGCAGGCAATTAGACTCTATTTTTGTGTTACCATGGCAGTAGCTCAATTTGTGTTTATCACAGATGAAAAGATGAATACATGGCGAGTCAAAAAGAAAGTGACAGTATGAAAAAAAATAAAATGGCACGCTCCATTTTGTAAAAAAATACAATTGGGATAAAGAACATGTTATTGAGTAGTAACTGTGAACATTTCACGTAATTTGCATACTCTATTTCCAAGTCATGTCTATTTTATTAAAGAGATCACAAAATTCAGCTGTCCACCACTAATACAAATTTAACGGTCTACGAATTGATGAATATCCATTAATAAATATAATGAAAAAAAAACCTTTTCCCGCCTCCACGAATAAAGGAAAAATTAAAAAGGAAAATAAAAAAATATCACCAATATTTGTAGGGAAAAAGAGTTGAATTGTTCCCCATATGCAAAATACTAAATCTGACGGTAAAAATAATGTTTCAGTCTTGATTCATAAGATTTAAATCTCAGTTGTATTTGGAATCAATGAGGATGGCTATAAAGTGCTTGTTTCAACAGATCGTCCCACAATAAAAACGAGAAATAAGAAGAGGAGCAATGGTTATTGGACTATGCCTCACTCACTAGAAAAAGAAGACAGACATGTCCATTAGCATCACACTGCAGTCACATTTGCCCTAAACTGATTCTTTACTTAACCCTAAAAGGGCCGGGGGCGGAATCCGCCCCCTCACTTTTTGGCTGGTCTCGACTCGAGACCAGCCAAAATATCGAGACCAAAGGGGACCGAGACCGAGACCAAGACCGAGACCACAGCTCCCGAGACCAAGACCGAGACCGAGACCAGCAAAAAGTGGTCTCGAGACCGAGACCGAGCTCGAGACCTACAACACTGATGACAGTTGGATGAGTAATATCGTTATAAGCCAAATTATATTTGATGAAGTGGTTTTGACCAAAAGGAACCAATCAATCATCTTATTGGAACCTGTTAGACAAAGTCATGCAGACACTGCGCTTGTATGTTTGAGGAGTGTGCCACACACTTGTCAGTTGACAGAATTTGACTGTCACAGTGCCTACATGAAATATGATCCGACTGTTAGTGACTAGCCTGTATAAATGGAACTTTTGACTGTCTGTGACTGATCAAACAAAAGGAGGATTAATACAAAACTACCAAACACTCAGGTATAACAAAAAGTTAGTTTGAAAAATATACCGAGTATAATTACAGACAATCAAGGAAATGTCTTGAGCACAGACAGAAGTAAGGATCAAAGGATCATCAGGGTAAAAAGACCTCTGAGAATTATAGCTACCATACCTGTGTCACAGTTGGTTCCAATGAAACCTGTGTTGCAGGCACATGAGTATGATGAAGTACCAGTGTCAGAGCAAACACCATTTTGACATGGGTTGCTTGAACAAGGTGTAGTCATCACTGGAGAAAGAAAATCAAATTGTTTAAACTCATGACAGTTGGATGAGTAATATCATTAAAAGCCAAATTATATTTGATGAAGTGGTTTTGACCAAAAGGAACCAATCAATCATCTATATTGGAACCTGTTAGACAAAGTCATGCAGACACTGTGCTTGTATGTTTGAGGAGTGTGCCACACACTTGTCAGTTGACAGAATTTGACTGTCACAGTGCCTACATGAAATATGATCCGAGTGTTAGCGACTAGCCTGTATAAATGGAATTTTTGACTGTCTGTGATTGATCAAACAAAAGGAGGATTAATACAAAACTACCAAACACTCAGGTATAACAAAATTTTTGTTTAAAAAATATACTGAGTATAATTACAGACAATCAAGAAAATGTCTTGAGCACAGACAGAAGTAAGGATCAAAGGATCATCAGGGTAAAAAGACCACTGAGAATTAGCTACCATACCTGTCTCACAGTTGGTTCCAATGAAACCTGGGTTGCAGGTACATGAGTATGATGAAGTACCAACGTCAGAGCAAACACCATTTTGACACGGGTTGCTTGAACAAGGTGTAGTCACTGGAGAAAGAAAATCAAATTTTTTAAACTCATGACAGTTGGATGAGTAATATCGTTAAAAGCCAAATTATATTTGATGAAGTGTTTTTTGACCAAAAGGAACCAATCAATCATCTTATTGGAACCTGTTAGACAAAGTCATGCAGACACTGCGCTTGTATGTTTGAGGAGTGTGCCACACGGAACCATGTATTAATTGTTCCTGCAAAGTTGTACGTCTTTGTGAACAAAACAAATAACTTGAATAAACACACACAACACAATACAACAAACTGCATGGCAATTTTTTTCCTAATTGGACCATCACCAGTAAAGATAGGACAAATTGCAGTCTGCTGAGTCCAAGCCCTTCATATCACCCAGACGAATGCGACACATTGCATTAACTAGTGAAGGTTTGCGGTAACACCATGTAGAAGTCTCTTTTGGGAAGATGTGTGGTTCTGAAAAGAACCGGTTGGTTGTAAAACTTTTCCCTAAGACGATCAGAGCATACATGATCGAAACGTCAAGTTTAACCTGTACTTTGCAGAACCACACACCTTCCCAAACGAGTTTTCCACATGATGGTGGTACCGCAAACTAAGTTCACTAACAATTCATACTACTACCATGCAAAGTTTCAAATCTTTCAAATCAAACAGCAACCACACACGTGCATGTCAACACGTGTCAACACTTGCGCACAACCGTTCACAAATTTACAAACCAACTACTAACGGACATTTCAAAAAATGTGACACTTAATTGACACATCTTTGGAAATGACGTCATTAGCAAACACCATTTTGACATGGGTTGCTTGAACAAGGTGTAGTCATCACTGGAGAAAGAAAATCAAATTGTTTAAACTCATGTTAGTTGGATGAGTAATATCGTTAAAAGCCAAATTATATTTGATGAAGTGGTTTTGACCAAAAGGAACCAATCAATCATCTATATTGGAACCTGTTAGACAAAGTCATGCAGACACTGTGCTTGTATGTTTGAGGAGTGTGCCACACACTTGTCAGTTGACAGAATTTGACTGTCACAGTGCCTACATGAAATATGATCCGAGTGTTAGCGACTAGCCTGTATAAATGGAATTTTTGACTGTCTGTGATTGATCAAACAAAAGGAGGATTAATACAAAACTACCAAACACTCAGGTATAACAAAAAGTTAGTTTGAAAAATATACCGAGGATTATTACAGACAATCAAGAAAATGTCTTGAGCACAGACAGAAGTAAGGATCAAAGGATCATCAGAATAAAAGACCACTGAGAATTATAACTACCATACCTGTGTCACAGTTGGTTCCAGTGAAACCTGG